>NC_064923.1:2428333-3642500 GCF_023897955.1 Schistocerca gregaria | reverse complement strand
TGAGCATCGGAAACTACTACTGGTCTTCCAGGGAACGATCAAAGCGCAGACTGTTTGAGACATTACTACCATGGAGCAAAGGGCGCATGGTGGTTGTTGTATTCATTCCCGATGCAATTTCTGTGTTTCATCAACACTCTAATAGTCCACAGATTACAGAAAGCCTCCAGATGTGCATCGGAAACTACTACTGGTCTTCCAGGGGACGATCAAAGCGTATACTGATTGAGACATTACTTTTATGGAGGACTGTGCTCATGGTGACTGTTGTATTCAATCCCGATGCAATTTCTGTGTTTCATCAACACTCTGATAGTACACAGATTACACAATGCCTCCAGATGTGCATCGGAAACTACTACTGGTCTTCCAGTTAACGATCAAAGCGTAGACTGTTTGAGAAATTACTCCCATGGAGGAAAGTGCGCATGGTGGCTGTTGTATTCAATCCCGATGCAATTTCTGTGTTTCATCAACACTCTGATAGTCCACAGATTACAGAATGCCTCCCAATGTGCATCGGAAACTACTACTGGTCTTCCAGGGAACGATCAAAGCATAGACTGTTTGAGAATTACTCCCTTGGAGGAAAGTGCGCATGGTGAATGTTGTTTTCAATCCCGATGCAGTATCTGTGTTTCATCAACACTCTGATAGTCCACAGTTTACAGAAGGCCTGCAGATGTGCATCGGAAACTACTACTTGTCTTCTGGGGAACGATCAAAGCGTAGACTGTTAGAGACATTACTCCCATGGAGGAAAGTGCGCATGGTAACTGTGGTATTCAAAACCTGATGCAATTTCTGTGTTTCATCAACACTCTGATACTCCACAGATTAAAGAATGTCTCCAGATGAGCATCGGAAACTACTACTGGTCTTCCAGGGAACGATCAAAGCGTAGACTGTTTGAGACATTACTCCCATGGAGGAAAGGGCGCATGGTGGTTGTTGTATTCAATCCCGATGCAATTTCTGTGTTTCATCAACACTCTAATAGTCCACAGATTACAGAATGCCTCCAGATGTGCATCGGAAACTACTACCGGTCTTCCAGGGGACGATCAAAGCGTATACTGATTGAGACATTACTTTTATGGAGGACTGTGCTCATGGTGACTGTTGTATTCAATCCCGATGCAATTTCTGTGTTTCATCAACACTCTGATAGTACACAGATTACACAATGCCTCCAGATGTGCATCGGAAACTACTACTGGTCTTCCAGTTAACGATCAAAGCGTAGACTGTTTGAGAAATTACTCCCATGGAGGAAAGTGCGCATGGTGGCCGTTGTATTCAATCCCGATGCAATTTCTGTGTTTCATCAACACTCTGATAGTCCACAGATTACAGAATGCCTCCCGATGTGCATCGGAAACTTCTACTGGTCTTCCAGGGAACGATCAGATCGTAGACTGTTTGGGACATTACTCCCATGGAGGAAAGTGTGCATGGTGACTGTTGTATTCAATCCCGATGCAATTTCTGTGTTTCATCAACACTCTGATAGTCCACAGATTACAGAATGCCTCCCAATGTGCATCGGAAACTACTACTGGTCTTCCAGGGAACGATCAAAGCATAGACTGTTTGAGAATTACTCCCTTGGAGGAAAGTGCGCATGGTGAATGTTGTTTTCAATCCCGATGCAGTATCTGTGTTTCATCAACACTCTGATAGTCCACAGTTTACAGAAGGCCTGCAGATGTGCATCGGAAACTACTACTTGTCTTCTGGGGAACGATCAAAGCGTAGACTGTTAGAGACATTACTCCCATGGAGGAAAGTGCGCATGGTAACTGTGGTATTCAAAACCTGATGCAATTTCTGTGTTTCATCAACACTCTGATACTCCACAGATTAAAGAATGCCTCCAGATGAGCATCGGAAACTACTACTGGTCTTCCAGGGAACGATCAAAGCGTAGACTGTTTGAGACATTACTCCCATGGAGGAAAGGGCGCATGGTGGTTGTTGTATTCAATCCCGATGCAATTTCTGTGTTTCATCAACACTCTAATAGTCCACAGATTACAGAATGCCTCCAGATGTGCATCGGAAACTACTACTGGTCTTCCAGGGGACGATCAAAGCGTATACTGATTGAGACATTACTTTTATGGAGGACTGTGCTCATGGTGACTGTTGTATTCAATCCCGATGCGATTTCTGTGTTTCATCAACACTCTGATAGTACACAGATTACACAATGCCTCCAGATGTGCATCGGAAACTACTACTGGTCTTCCAGTTAACGATCAAAGCGTAGACTGTTTGAGAAATTACTCCCATGGAGGAAAGTGCGCATGGTGGCTGTTGTATTCAATCCCGATGCAATTTCTGTGTTTCATCAACACTCTAATAGTCCACAGATTACAGAATGCCTCCAGATGTGCATCGGAAACTACTACTGGTCTTCCAGGGAACGATGGAAGCGTAGACTGTTTGAGCCATTACTCCCATGGAGGAAAGTGCGCATGGTGACTGTTGTATTCAATCCCGATTCAATTTCTGTGATTCATCAACACACTGATAGTCCACAGATTACAGAATGCCTAAAGATGTGCATCGGAAACTACTACTGGTTTTCCAGGGAACGATCAAAGCGTAGACTGCTTGAGAAATTACTTTTATGGAGGAATGTGCTCATGGTGACTGTTGTATTCAATCCCGATGAAATTTCTATGTTTCATCAACACTCTTACAGTCCACAGATTACAGAATGCCTCCAGATGTGCATCGGAAACTACTACTGGTCTTCCAGGGAACGATCAAAGCGTAGACTGTTTGAGACATTACTCCCATGCAGGAAAGTGCGCATGGTGACTGTTGTATTCAATCCCGATGCCATTTCTTTGTTTCATCAACACTCTGATAGTCCATAGATTACAGAATGCCACCAGATGTGCATCGGAAACTACTACTGGTCTTCCAGGGAACGATCAAAACGTCGACTGTTTGAGACATATCTCCCGTGGAGGAAAGTGCGCATGGTGACTGTTGTACTCAATCCCGATGCAATTTCTGTGTTTCATCAACACTCTGATAGTCCACAGATTACAGAAAGTTTCCAGATGTGCATCGGAAACTACTACTTGTCTTCCGGGGAACGATCAAAGCGTAGACTGTTAGAGACATTACTCCCATGCAGGAAAGTGCGCAATGTAACTGTGGTATTCAAAACCCGATGCAATTTCTGTGGTTCATCAACACTCTGATACTCCACAGATTACAGAATGCCTCCAGATGAGCATCGGAAACTACTACTGGTCTTCCAGGGAACGATCAAAGCGTAGACTGTTTGAGACATTACTCCCATGGAGGAAAGTGCGCATGGTGGTTGTTGTATTCAATCCCGATGCAATTTCTAAGTTTCATCAACACTCTAATAGTCCACAGATTACAGAATGCCTCCAGATGTGCATCGGAAACTACTACTGGTCTTCCAGGGAACGATCAAAGCGTAGACTGTTTGAGACATTACTTTTATGGAGGAATGTGCTCATGGTGACTGTTGTATTCAATCCCGATGCAATTTCTGTGTTTCATCAACACTCTGATAGTACACAGATTATACAATGCCTCCAGATGTGCATCGGAAACTACTACTGGTCTTCCAGGAAATGATCAAAGCGTGGACTCTTTGAAACATTACTCCCATGGAGGAAAGTGCGCATGGTGACTGTTGTATTCAATCCCGATGCAATTTCTGTGTTTCATCAACACTCTGATAGTCCACAGATTACAGAATGCCTCCAGATGTTAATCGGAATTTACTACTGGTCTTCCAGGGAACGATCAAAGCGTAGACTGTTTGGGACATTACTCCAATGGAGGAAAGTGCGCATGGTGAATGTTGTTCTCAATCCCGATGCAATTTCTGTGTTTCATCAACACTCTGATAGTCCACAGATTACAGAAAGCCTCTGGATGTGCATGGGAGACTACTACTGGTCTTCCAGGGAACGATCAAAGCATAGACTGTTTGAGAATTACTCCCTTGGAGGAAAGTGCGCATGGTGAATGTTGTTTTCAATCCCGATGCAGTATCTGTGTTTCATCAACACTCTGATAGTCCACAGTTTACAGAAGGCCTGCAGATGTGCATCGGAAACTACTACTTGTCTTCTGGGGAACGATCAAAGCGTAGACAGTTAGAGACATTACTCCCATGGAGGAAAGTGCGCATGGTAACTGTGGTATTCAAAACCTGATGCAATTTCTGTGTTTCATCAACACTCTGATACTCCACAGATTAAAGAATGCCTCCAGATGAGCATCGGAAACTACTACTGGTCTTCCAGGGAACGATCAAAGCGTAGACTGTTTGAGACATTACTCCCATGGAGGAAAGGGCGCATGGTGGTTGTTGTATTCAATCCCGATGCAATTTCTGTGTTTCATCAACACTCTAATAGTCCACAGATTACAGAATGCCTCCAGATGTGCATCGGAAACTACTACTGGTCTTCCAGGGGACGATCAAAGCGTATACTGATTGAGACATTACTTTTATGGAGGACTGTGCTCATGGTGACTGTTGTATTCAATCCCGATGCAATTTCTGTGTTTCATCAACACTCTGATAGTACACAGATTACACAATGCCTCCAGATGTGCATCGGAAACTACTACTGGTCTTCCAGTTAACGATCAAAGCGTATTCTGTTTGAGAAATTACTCCCATGGAGGAAAGTGCGCATGGTGGCTGTTGTATTCAATCCCGATGCAATTTCTGTGTTTCATCAACACTCTAATAGTCCACAGATTACAGAATGCCTCCAGATGTGCATCGGAAACTACTACTGGTCTTCCAGGGAACGATGGAGGCGTAGACTGTTTGAGCCATTACTCCCATGGAGGAAAGTGCGCATGGTGACTGTTGTATTCAATCCCGATGCAATTTCTGTGATTCATCAACACACTGATAGTCCACAGATTACAGAATGCCTAAAGATGTGCATCGGAAACTACTACTGGTTTTCCAGGGAACGATCAAAGCGTAGACTGCTTGAGAAATTACTTTTATGGAGGAATGTGCTCATGGTGACTGTTGTATTCAATCCCGATGCAATTTCTATGTTTCATCAACACTCTTACAGTCCACAGATTACAGAATGCCTCCAGATGTGCATCGGAAACTACTACTGGTCTTCCAGGGAACGATCAAAGCGTAGACTGTTTGAGACATTACTGCCATGCAGGAAAGTGCGCATGGTGACTGTTGTATTCAATCCCGATGCAATTTCTGTGTTTCATCAACACTCTAATAGTCCACAGATTACAGAATGCCTCCAGATGTGCATCGGAAACTACTACTGGTCTTCCAGGGGACGATCAAAGCGTAGACTGTTGGAGACATTACTTTTATGGAGGACTGTGCTCATGGTGACTGTTGTATTCAACCCCGATGCAATTTCTGTGTTTCATCAACACTCTGATAGTACACAGATTACATAATGCCTCCAGATGTGCATCGGAAACTACTACTGGTCTTCCAGGGAACGATCAAAGCGTGGACTCTTTGACACATTACTCCCATGGAGGAAGTGCCCATGGTGACTGTTGTATTCAATCCCGATGCAATTTCTGTATATCATCAACACTCTGATAGTCCACAGATTACAGAATGCCTCCAGATGTTAATCGGAAACTACTACTGGTCTTCCAGGGAACGATCAAAGCGTAGACTGTTTGGGACATTACTCCAATGGAGGAAAGTGCGCATGGTGAATGTTGTTTTCAATCACGATGCAATTTCTGTGTTTCATCAACACTCTGATAGTCCACAGATTACAGAAAGCCACCAGATGTGCATCGGAAACAATTACTGGTCTTCCAGGGAACGATCAAAGCGTAGACTGTTTCAGACATCACTCCCATGGAGAAAAGTGCGCATGGTAAATGTTCTATTCAATCCCGATGCAATCTCTGTGCTTCATCAACACTCTGATAGTCCACAGATTACAGAATGCCTCGCGATTTGCATCGGAAACTACTACTGGTCTTCCAGGGAACGATCAAAGCGTAAACTCTATGAAACATACCCCCATGGAGGAAAGTGCGCATGGTGACTGTTGTATTCAATCCCGATGCAATTTCTGTGTTTCATCAACACTCTGATAGTCCACAGATTACAGAATGAATCGCGATGTGCATCGGAAACTACTACTGGTCTTCCAGGGAACGATCAAAACGTCGACTGTTTGAGACATATCTCCCGTGGAGGAAAGTGCGCATGGTGACTGTTGTACTCAATCCCGATGCAATTTCTGTGTTTCATCAACACTCTGATAGTCCACAGATTACAGAAAGTTTCCAGATGTGCATCGGAAACTACTACTTGTCTTCCGGGGAACGATCAAAGCGTAGACTGTTAGAGACATTACTCCCATGGAGGAAAGTGCGCAATGTAACTGTGGTATTCAAAACCCGATGCAATTTCTGTGTTTCATCAACACTCTGATACTCCACAGATTGCAGAATGCCTCCAGATGAGCATCGGAAACTACTACTGGTCTCCCAGGGAACGATCAAAGCGTAGACTGTTTGAGACATTACTCCAATGGAGGAAAGTGCGCATGGTGGTTGTTGTATTCAATCCCGATGCAATTTCTATGTTTCATCAACACTCTAATAGTCCACAGATTACAGAATGCCTCCAGATGTGCATCGGGAACTACTACTGGTCTTCCAGGGAACGATCAAAGCGTAGACTGTTTGAGACATTACTTTTATGGAGGAATGTGCTCATGGTGACTGTTGTATTCAATCCCGATGCAATTTCTGTGTTTCATCAACATTCTGATAGTACACAGATTATACAATGCCTCCAGATGTGCATCGGAAACTAGTACTTGTCTTCCAGGGAATGATCAAAGCGTGGACTCTTTGAAACATTACTCCCATGGAGGAAAGTGCGCATGCTGACTGTTGTATTCAATCCCGATGCAATTTCTGTGTTTCATCAACACTCTGATAGTCCACAGATTACAGAATGCCTCCAGATGTTAATCGGAATTTACTACTTGTCTTCCAGGGAACGATCAAAGCGTACACTGTTTGGGACATTACTCCAAAGGAGGAAAGTGCGCATGGTGAATGTTGTTCTCAATCCCGATGCAATTTCTGTGTTTCATCAACACTCTTATAGTCCACAGATTACAGAAAGCCTCTGGATGTGCATCGGAAACTACTACTGGTCTTCCAGGGAACGATCAAAGCGTAGACTGTTTCAGACATCACTCCCATGGATAAAAGTGCGCATGGTAAATGTTGTATTCAATCCCGATGCAATTTCTGTGATTCATCAACACTCTGATACTCCACAGATTACAGAATGCCAGATGTGCATCGGAAACTACTACTGGTCTTCCAGGGAACGATCAAAGCGTAGACTGTTTGAGACATTACTCCCATGGAGGAAACTGTGCATGGAGACTGTTGTATTCAATCCCGATGCAATTTCTGTGTTTCATCAACACTCTGATAGTCCACAGATTACAGAATGCCTCCAGATGTTAATCGGAAACTACTACTGGTCTTCCAGGGAACGATCAAAGCGTAGACTGTTTGGGACATTACTCCAATGGCGGAAAGTGCGCATGGTGAATGTTGTTTTCAATCCCGATGCAATTTCTGTGTTTCATCAACACTCTGATAGTCCACAGATTACAGAAAGCCTCCAGATGTGCATAGGAAGCTACTACTGGTCTTCCAGGGAACGATCAAAGCGTAGACTGTTTCAGACATCACTCCCATGGAGAAAAGTGCGCATGGTAAATGTTCTATTCAATCCCGATGCAATATCTGTGTTTCATCAACACTCTGATAGTCCACAGATTACAGAATGCCTCCAGATGAGCATCGGAAACTACTACTGGTCTTCCAGGGAACGATCAAAGCGTAGACTGTTTGAGACATTATTCCCATGGAGGAAAGTGCGCATGGTTTTTTTTGTATTCAATCCCGATGCAATTTCTGTGTTTCATCAACACTCTAATAGTCCACAGATTACAGAATGCCTCCAGATGTGCATCCGAAACTACTACTGGTCTTCCAGGGGACGATCAAAGCGTATACTGATTGAGACATTACTTTTATGGAGAACTGTGCTCATGGTGACTGTTGTATTCAATCCCGATGCAATTTCTGTGTTTCATCAACACTCTGATAGTACACAGATTACAGAATGCCTCCAGATGTGCATCGGAAACTACTACTGGTCTTCCAGGGAACGATCAAAGCGTGGACTCTTTGACACATTACTCCCATGGAGGAAGTGCCCATGGTGACTGTTGTATTCAATCCCGATGCAATTTCTGTATTTCATCAACACTCTGATAGTCCACAGATTACAGAATGCCTCCAGATGTTAATCGGACACTACTACTGGTCTTCCAGGGAACGATCAAAGCGTAGACTGTTTGGGACATTACTCCAATGGAGGAAAGTGCGCATGGTGAATGTTGTTTTCAATCCCGATGCAATTTCTGTGTTTCATCAACACTCTGATAGTCCACAGATTACAGAAAGCCTCCAGATGTGCATCGGAAACTACTACTGGTCTTCCAGGGAACGATCAAAGCGTAGACTGTTTCAGACATCACTCCCATGGAGAAAAGTGCGCATGGTAAATGTTCTATTCAATCCCGATGCAATATCTGTGTTTCATCAACACTCTGATACTCCACAGATTACAGAATGCCTCCAGATGTGCATCGGAAACTACTACTGGTCTTCCAGGGAACGATCAAAGCGTAGACTGTTTGAGACATTACTACCATGGAGGAAAGTGCGCATGGTGACTGTTGTATTCAATCCCGATGCAATTTCTTTGTTTCATCAACACTCTGATAGTCCATAGATTACAGAATGAAACCAGATGTGCATCGAAAAATACTACTGGTCTTCCAGGGAACGATCAAAACGTCGACTGTTTGAGACATATCTCCCGTGGAGGAAAGTGCGCATGGTGACTGTTGTACTCAATCCCGATGCAATTTCTGTGTTTCATCAACACTCTGGTAGTCCACAGATTACAGAAAGTTTCCAGATGTGCATCGAAAACTACTACTTGTCTTCCGGGGAACGATCAAAGCGTAGACTGTTAGAGACATTACTCCCATGGAGGAAAGTGCGCAATGTAACTGTGGTATTCAAAACCCGATGCAATTTCTGTGTTTCATCAACACTCCGATAGTCCACAGGTTACAGAATGCCAGAAATGTGCATCGGAGACTACTACTGGTCTTCCCGGGAACGAACAAAGCGTAGACTGTTTCAGACATTACTCCCATTCAGGAAAGTTCGGATGGTGACTGTTGTATTCAATCCCGATGCAATTTCTGTGTTTCATCAACACTCTGATAGTCCACAGATTACAGAATGCCTCGCGATTTGCATCGGAAACTACTACTGGTCTTCCAGGGAACGATCAAAGCGTAAACTCTATGAAACATTACTCCCATGGAGGAAAGTGCGCATGGTGACTGTTGTATTCAATCCCGATGCAATTTCTGTGTTTCATCAACACTGTGATAGTCCACAGATTACAGAATGAATCGCGATGTGCATCGGAAACTACTACTGGTCTTCCAGGGAACGATGAAAACGTATACTGTTTGGGACATTACTCCCATGGAGGAAAACGCGCATGGTGACTGTTGTATTCGATCCCGATGCAATTTCTGTGTTTCATCAACAGACTGATAGTCCACCGATTACTGAATGCCACCATATGTGCATCGGAAACTACTACAGGTCTTCCAGGGAACGATCAAAGAGTCGACTGTTTGAGACATACCTCGCGTGGAGGAAAGTGCGCATGGTGACTGTTGTATTTAATCCCGAAGCAATTTCTGTGTTTCATCAACACTCTGATACTCCACAGATTACAGAATGCCACCAGATGTGCATCGGAAACTACTACTGGTCTTCCAGGGAACGATTAAAGCGTAGACTGTTTGAGAATTACTCCCATGGAGGAAAGTGCGCATGGTGACTGTTGTATTCAATCCCGATGCAATTTCTGTGTTTCATCAACACTCTGATAGTCCAAAGAATACAGAAAGCCTCCAGATGTGCATCGGAAACTACTACTGGTCTTCCAGGGAACGATCAAAGCGTAGACTGTTTGAGACATAATTTTATGGAGGTATGTGCTTATGGGTACTGTTGTATTCAATCCCGATGCAATTTCTGTGTTTCATCAGCACTCTGATAGTCCACACATTACAGAATGCCTCCAGTTGTGCAATTGAAACTACTTCTGGTCTTCCAGGGAACGATCAAAGCGTAGGCTGTTTAAGACATTACTCCCATAGAGGAAACTGCGCATGGAGACTGTTGTATTCAATCCCGATGCAATATCTGTGTTTCATCAACACTCTGATAGTCCACAGATTGCAGAATGCCTCGCGATGTGCATCGGAAACTACTACTGGTCTTCCAGGGAACGATCAAAACGTAGACTGTTTGGGACATTACTCCCATGGAGGAAAGTGCGCATGGTGACTGTTGTATTCAATCCCAATGCAATTTCTGTGTTTCATCAACACTCTGATAGTCCACAGATTACAGATTGCCTCCCGTGGTGCATCGGAAACTACTACTGGTCTTCCAGGGAACGATCAAACCGTAGACTGTTTCAGACATTACTCCCATGGAGGAAAGTGCGGATGGTGACTGTTGTATTCAATCCAGATGCTATTTCTGTGTTTCATCAACACTCTGATAGTCCACAGGTTACAGCATGGCACCAGATGTGCATCGGAAACTACTACTGGTCTTCCAGGGAACTTTCAAATCATAGACTGTTTGAGAATTACTCCCTTGGAGGAAAGTGCGCATGGTGAATGTTGTTTTCAATCCCGATGCAATTTCTGTGTTTCATCAACACTCTGATAGTCCACAGATTACAGAAAGCCTCCAGATGTGCATCGAAACTACTACTGGTCTTCCAGGGAACGATCAAAGCGTAGACTGTTAGAGACATTACTCCCATCGAGGAAAGTGCGCATGGTGAATGTTGTATTCAATCCCGATACTATTTCTGTGTTTCATCAACACTCTGATGCTAAACAGATTACAGAATGCCTCCAGATGAGCATCGGAAACTACTACTGGTCTTCCAGGGAACGATCAAAGCGTAGACTGTTTGAGACATTACTTTTATGGAGGAATGTGCTTATGGGTACTGTTGTATTCAATCCCGATGCAATTTCTGTGTTTCATCAACACTCTGATAGTCCACAGATAACAGAATGCCTCCAGATGTGCAATTGAAACTACTTCTGGTCTTCCAGGGAACGATCAAAGCGTAGACTGTTTAAGTCGTTACTCCCATGGAGGAAATTGCGCATGGAGACAGCTGTATTCAATCCCGATGCAATTTCTGTGTTTCATCAACACTCTGATAGTCCACAGATTACAGAATGTTTACAGATGTGCATCGGAAACTACTATTGGTCTTCCGGGGAACGATCAAAGCGTAGACTGTTTGAGACATTACTTTTATGCAGGAATGTGCTCATGGTGACTGTTGTATTCAATCCAGATGCAATTTCTATGTTTCATCAACACTCTGATAGTCCACAGATTACAGAATGCCTCCAGATGTGCCTTGGAAACTGCTACTGGCCTTCCAGGGAACGATTAAAGCGTAAACCCTATGAAACATTACTCCCATGGAGGAAAGTGCGCATGGTGACTGTTGTATTCAATCCCGATGCAATTTCTGTGTTTCATCAACACTCTGATAGTCCACAGATTACAGAATGCCTCCAGATGTTAATCGGAAACTACTACTGGTCTTCCAGGGAACGATCAAAGCGTAGACTGTTTGGGACATTACTCCAATGGAGGAAAGTGCGCATGGTGAATGTTGTTTTCAATCCCGATGCAATTTCTGTGTTTCATCAACACTCTGATAGTCCACAGATTACAGAAAGCCTCCAGATGTGCATCGGAAACTACTACTGGCCTTCCAGGGAACGATCAAAGCGTAGACTGTTTCAGACATCACTCCCATGGAGAAAAGTGCGCATGGTAAATGTTCTATTCAATCCCGATGCAATATCTGTGTTTCATCAACACTCTGATAGTCCACAGATTACAGAATGCCTCCAGATGAGCATCGGAAACTACTACTGGTCTTCCAGGGAACGATCAAAGCGTAGACTGTTTGAGACATTATTCCCATGGAGGAAAGTGCGCATGGTTTTTTTTGTATTCAATCCCGATGCAATATCTGTGTTTCATCAACACTCTAATAGTCCACAGATTACAGAATGCCTCCAGATGTGCATCGGAAACTACTACTGGTCTTCCAGGGGACGATCAAAGAGTATACTGATTGAGACATTACTTTTATGGAGGACTGTGCTCATGGTGACTGTTGTATTCAATCCCGATGCAATTTCTGTGTTTCATCAACACTCTGATAGTACACAGATTACACAATGCCTCCAGATGTGCATCGGAAACTACTACTGGTCTTCCAGGGAACGATCAAAGCGTGGACTCTTTGACACATTACTCCCATGGAGGAAGTGCCCATGGTGACTGTTGTATTCAATCCCGATGCAATTTCTGTATTTCATCAACACTCTGATAGTCCACAGATTACAGAATGCCTCCAGATGTTAATCGGAAACTACTACTGGTCTTCCAGGGAACGATCAAAGCGTAGACTGTTTGGGACATTACTCCAATGGAGGAAAGTGCGCATGGTGAATGTTGTTTTCAATCCCGATGCAATTTCTGTGTTTCATCAACACTCTGATAGTCCACAGATTACAGAAAGCCTCCAGATGTTCATCGGAAACTACTACTGGTCTTCCAGGGAACGATCAAAGCGTAGACTGTTTCAGACATCACTCCCATGGAGAAAAGTGCGCATGGTAAATGTTCTATTCAATCCCGATGCAATATCTGTGTTTCATCAACACTCTGATACTCCACAGATTACAGAATGCCTCCAGATGTGCATCGGAAACTACTACTGGTCTTCCAGGGAACGATCAAAGCGTAGACTGTTTGAGACATTACTACCATGGAGGAAAGTGCGCATGGTGACTGTTGTATTCAATCCCGATGCAATTTCTTTGTTTCATCAACACTCTGATAGTCCATAGATTACAGAATGCCACCAGATGTGCATCGAAAAATACTACTGGTCTTCCAGGGAACGATCAAAACGTCGACTGTTTGAGACATATCTCCCGTGGAGGAAAGTGCGCATGGTGACTGTTGTACTCAATCCCGATGCAATTTCTGTGTTTCATCAACACTCTGGTAGTCCACAGTTTACAGAAAGTTTCCAGATGTGCATCGAAAACTACTACTTGTCTTCCGGGGAACGATCAAAGCGTAGACTGTTAGAGACATTACTCCCATGGAGGAAAGTGCGCAATGTAACTGTGGTATTCAAAACCCGATGCAATTTCTGTGTTTCATCAACACTCTGATACTCCACAGATTACAGAATGCCTCCAGATGAGCATCGGAAACTACTACTGGTCTTCCAGGGAACGATCAAAGCGTAGACTGTTTGAGACATTACTCCCATGGAGGAAAGTGCGCATGGTGGTTGTTGTATTCAATCCCGATTTAATTTCTATGTTTCATCAACACTCTAATAGTCCACAGATTACAGAATGCCTCCAGATGTGCATCGGAAGCTACTACTGGTCTTCCAGGGAATGATCAAATCGTGGACTCTTTGAAACATTACTCCCATGGAGGAAAGTGCGCATGGTGACTGTTGTATTCAATCCCGATGCAGTCTCTGTGTTTCATCAACACTCTGATAGTCCACAGATTACAGAATGCCTCCAGATGTTAATCGGAATTTACTACTTGTCTTCCAGGGAACGATCAAAGCGTAGACTGTTTGGGACATTACTCCAATGGAGGAAAGTGCGCATGGTGAATGTTGTTCTCAATCCCGATGCAATTTCTGTGTTTCATCTACACTCTGATAGTCCACAGATTACAAAAAGCCTCTGGATGTGCATCGGAAACTACTACTGGTCTTCCAGGGAACGATCAAAGCGTAGACTGTTTCAGACATCACTCCCATGGAGAAAAGTGCGCATGGTAAATGTTGTATTCAATCCCGATGCAATTTCTGTGATTCATCAACACTCTGATACTCCACAGATTACAGAATGCCAGATGTGCATCGGAAACTACTACTGGTCTTCCAGGGAACGATCAAAGCGTTGACTGTTTCAGACATTACTCCCATGGAGGAAACTGCGCATGGAGACTGTTGTATTCAATCCCGATGCAATTTCTGTGTTTCATCAACACTCTGATAGTCCACAGATTACAGAATGCCTCGCGATTTGCATCGGAAACTACTACTGGTCTTCCAGGGAACGATCAAAGCGTAAACTCTATGAAACATTACTCCCATGGAGGAAAGTGCGCATGGTGACTGTTGTATTCAATCCCGATGCAATTTCTGTGTTTCATCAACACTGTGATAGTCCACAGATTACAGAATGAATCGCGATGTGCATAGGAAACTACTACTGGTCTTCCAGGGAACGATCAAAGCGTAGACTGTTTGGGACATTACTCCAATGGAGGAAAGTGCGCATGGTGAATGTTGTTTTCAATCCCGATGCAATTTCTGTGTTTCATCAACACTCTGATAGTCCACAGATTACAGAAAGCCTCCAGATGTGCATCGGAAACTACTACTGGCCTTCCAGGGAACGATCAAAGCGTAGACTGTTTCAGACATCACTCCCATGGAGAAAAGTGCGCATGGTAAATGTTCTATTCAATCCCGATGCAATATCTGTGTTTCATCAACACTCTGATAGTCCACAGATTACAGAATGCCTCCAGATGAGCATCGGAAACTACTACTGGTCTTCCAGGGAACGATCAAAGCGTAGACTGTTTGAGACATTATTCCCATGGAGGAAAGTGCGCATGGTTTTTTTTGTATTCAATCCCGATGCAATTTCTGTGTTTCATCAACACTCTAATAGTCCACAGATTACAGAATGCCTCCAGATGTGCATCGGAAACTACTACTGGTCTTCCAGGGGACGATCAAAGAGTATACTGATTGAGACATTACTTTTATGGAGGACTGTGCTCATGGTGACTGTTGTATTCAATCCCGATGCAATTTCTGTGTTTCATCAACACTCTGATAGTACACAGATTACACAATGCCTCCAGATGTGCATCGGAAACTACTACTGGTCTTCCAGGGAACGATCAAAGCGTGGACTCTTTGACACATTACTCCCATGGAGGAAGTGCCCATGGTGACTGTTGTATTCAATCCCGATGCAATTTCTGTATTTCATCAACACTCTGATAGTCCACAGATTACAGAATGCCTCCAGATGTTAATCGGAAACTACTACTGGTCTTCCAGGGAACGATCAAAGCGTAGACTGTTTGGGACATTACTCCAATGGAGGAAAGTGCGCATGGTGAATGTTGTTTTCAATCCCGATGCAATTTCTGTGTTTCATCAACACTCTGATAGTCCACAGATTACAGAAAGCCTCCAGATGTTCATCGGAAACTACTACTGGTCTTCCAGGGAACGATCAAAGCGTAGACTGTTTCAGACATCACTCCCATGGAGAAAAGTGCGCATGGTAAATGTTCTATTCAATCCCGATGCAATATCTGTGTTTCATCAACACTCTGATACTCCACAGATTACAGAATGCCTCCAGATGTGCATCGGAAACTACTACTGGTCTTCCAGGGAACGATCAAAGCGTAGACTGTTTGAGACATTACTACCATGGAGGAAAGTGCGCATGGTGACTGTTGTATTCAATCCCGATGCAATTTCTTTGTTTCATCAACACTCTGATAGTCCATAGATTACAGAATGCCACCAGATGTGCATCGAAAAATACTACTGGTCTTCCAGGGAACGATCAAAACGTCGACTGTTTGAGACATATCTCCCGTGGAGGAAAGTGCGCATGGTGACTGTTGTACTCAATCCCGATGCAATTTCTGTGTTTCATCAACACTCTGGTAGTCCACAGTTTACAGAAAGTTTCCAGATGTGCATCGAAAACTACTACTTGTCTTCCGGGGAACGATCAAAGCGTAGACTGTTAGAGACATTACTCCCATGGAGGAAAGTGCGCAATGTAACTGTGGTATTCAAAACCCGATGCAATTTCTGTGTTTCATCAACACTCTGATACTCCACAGATTACAGAATGCCTCCAGATGAGCATCGGAAACTACTACTGGTCTTCCAGGGAACGATCAAAGCGTAGACTGTTTGAGACATTACTCCCATGGAGGAAAGTGCGCATGGTGGTTGTTGTATTCAATCCCGATGCAATTTCTATGTTTCATCAACACTCTAATAGTCCACAGATTACAGAATGCCTCCAGATGTGCATCGGAAGCTACTACTGGTCTTCCAGGGAATGATCAAATCGTGGACTCTTTGAAACATTACTCCCATGGAGGAAAGTGCGCATGGTGACTGTTGTATTCAATCCCGATGCAGTCTCTGTGTTTCATCAACACTCTGATAGTCCACAGATTACAGAATGCCTCCAGATGTTAATCGGAATTTACTACTTGTCTTCCAGGGAACGATCAAAGCGTAGACTGTTTGGGACATTACTCCAATGGAGGAAAGTGCGCATGGTGAATGTTGTTCTCAATCCCGATGCAATTTCTGTGTTTCATCTACACTCTGATAGTCCACAGATTACAAAAAGCCTCTGGATGTGCATCGGAAACTACTACTGGTCTTCCAGGGAACGATCAAAGCGTAGACTGTTTCAGACATCACTCCCATGGAGAAAAGTGCGCATGGTAAATGTTGTATTCAATCCCGATGCAATTTCTGTGATTCATCAACACTCTGATACTCCACAGATTACAGAATGCCAGATGTGCATCGGAAACTACTACTGGTCTTCCAGGGAACGATCAAAGCGTTGACTGTTTCAGACATTACTCCCATGGAGGAAACTGCGCATGGAGACTGTTGTATTCAATCCCGATGCAATTTCTGTGTTTCATCAACACTCTGATAGTCCACAGATTACAGAATGCCTCGCGATTTGCATCGGAAACTACTACTGGTCTTCCAGGGAACGATCAAAGCGTAAACTCTATGAAACATTACTCCCATGGAGGAAAGTGCGCATGGTGACTGTTGTATTCAATCCCGATGCAATTTCTGTGTTTCATCAACACTGTGATAGTCCACAGATTACAGAATGAATCGCGATGTGCATAGGAAACTACTACTGGTCTTCCAGGGAACGATCAAAACGTAGACTGTTTGGGACATTACTCCCATGGAGGAAAACGCGCATGGTGACTGTTGTATTCGATCCCGATGCAATTTCTGTGATTCATCAACAGTCTGATAGTCCACCGATTACTGAATGCCACCATATGTGCATCGGAAACTACTACAGGTCTTCCAGGGAACGATCAAAGAGTCGACTGTTTGAGACATACCTCGCGTGGAGGAAAGTGCGCATGGTGACTGTTGTATTTAATCCCGAAGCAATTTCTGTGTTTCATCAGCACTCTGATAGTCCACAGATTACAGAATGCCACCAGATGTGCATCGGAAACTACTACTGGTCTTCCAGGGAACGATCAAAGCGTAGGCTGTTTAAGACATTACTCCCATGGAGGAAACTGCGCATGGAGACTGTTGTATTCAATCCCGATGCAATATCTGTGTTTCATCAACACTCTGATAGTCCACAGATTGCAGAATGCCTCGCGATGTGCATCGGAAACTACTACTGGTCTTCCAGGGAACGATCAAAACGTAGACTGTTTGGGACATTACTCCCATGGAGGAAAGTGCGCATGGTGACTGTTGTATTCAATCCCAATGCAATTTCTGTGTTTCATCAACACTCTGATAGTCCACAGATTACAGATTGCCTCCCGTGGTGCATCGGAAACTACTACTGGTCTTCCAGGGAACGATCAAACCGTAGACTGTTTCAGACATTACTCCCATGGAGGAAAGTGCGGATGGTGACTGTTGTATTCAATCCAGATGCTATTTCTGTGTTTCATCAACACTCTGATAGTCCACAGGTTACAGCATGGCACTAGATGTGCATCGGAAACTACTACTGGTCTTCCATGGAACGATCAAATCATAGACTGTTTGAGAATTACTCCCTTGGAGGAAAGTGCGCATGGTGAATGTTGTTTTCAATCCCGATGCAATTTCTGTGTTTCATCAACACTCTGATAGTCCACAGATTACAGAAAGCCTCCAGATGTGCATCGGAAACTACTACTGGTCTTCCAGGGAACGATCAAAGCGTAGACTGTTAGAGACATTACTCCCATCGAGGAAAGTGCGCATGGTGAATGTTGTATTCAATCCCGATACAATTTCTGTGTTTCATCAACACTCTGATACTAAACAGATTACAGAATGCCTCCAGATGAGCATCGGAAACTACTACTGGTCTTCCAGGGAACGATCAAAGCGTAGACTGTTTGAGACATTACTTTTATGGAGGAATGTGCTTATGGGTACTGTTGTATTCAATCCCGATGCAATTTCTGTGTTTCATCAACACTCTGATAGTCCACAGATAACAGAATGCCTCCAGATGTGCAATTGAAACTACTTCTGGTCTTCCAGGGAACGATCAAAGCGTAGACTGTTTAAGTCGTTACTCCCATGGAGGAAATTGCGCATGGAGACAGTTGTATTCAATCCCGATGCAATTTCTGTGTTTCATCAACACTCTGATAGTCCACAGATTACAGAATGCCTCCAGATGTGCATCGGAAACTACTACTGGTCTTTCAGGGAACGATCAAAGCGTAAACTTTTTGAGACATTACTCCCATGGAGGAAAGTGCGCATGGTAGCTGTTGTAATCAATCCCGATGCATTTTCTGTGTTTCATCAACACTCTGATAGTCCACAGATTAATGAATGCCATGAGATGTGCATCGGAAACTGCTACTGGTCTTCCCGGGAACGATCAAAGAGTAGACTGTTTGAGAATTACTCCCATGGAGGAAAGTGCGCATGGTAACTGTTGTATTCAACCCCGATGAAATTTCTGTGTTTCATCAACACTCTGATAGTCCACAGATTACAGAATGTTTACAGATGTGCATCGGAAACTACTATTGGTCTTCGGGGAACGATCAAAGCGTAGACAGTTTGAGACATTACTTTTATGCAGGAATGTGCTCATGGTGACTGTTGTATTCAATCCAGATGCAATTTCTATGTTTCATCAACACTCTGATAGTCCACAGATTACAGAATGCCTCCAGATGTGCATTGGAAACTGCTACTGGCCTTCCAGGGAACGATTAAAGCGTAAACCCTATGAAACATTACTCCCATGGAGGAAAGTGCGCATGGTGACTGTTGTATTCAATCCCGATGCAATTTCTGTGTTTAATCAACACTCTGAAAGTCCACAGATAACAGAATGCCTCCCGATGTGCATCGGAAACTACTACTGGTCTTCCAGGGAACGATCAAAGCGTAGACTGTTTGGGACATTACTCCCATGGAGGTAAGTGCAAATGGTGACTGTTGTATTCAATCCCGATGCAATTACTGTGTTTCATCAACACTCTGATAGTCCACAGATTACAGAATGCCATGAGATGTGCATCGGAAACTACTACTGGTCTTCCCGGGAACGATCAAAGAGTAGACTGTTTGAGAATTACTCCCATGGAGGAAAGTGCGCATGGTAACTGTTGTATTCAACCCCGATGCAATTTCTGTGTTTCATCAACACTCTGATAATCCACAGATTACAGAAAGCCTCCAGATGTGCATCGGAAACTACTACTGGTATTCCAGGGAACGATAAAAGCGCAGACTGTTTGAGACATTACTAGCGTGGAGGAAAGTGCGCATGGAGACTGTTGTATTCAATCACAATGCAAATTCTGTGTCTCATCAACACTCTGATAGACCACAGATTACAGAATGCCACGAGTTGTGCATCCGAAACTACTACTGGTCTTCCAGGGAACGATCAAAGCGTAGACTGTTTGAGACATTACTTTTATGCAGGAATGTGCTCATGTGACTGTTGTATTCAATCCCGATGCAATTTCTATGTTTCATCAACACTCTGATAGTCCACAGATTACAGAATGCCACGAGTTGTGCATCCGAAACTACTACTGGTCTTCCAGGTAACGATAAAAGCGCAGACTCTTTGAGACATTACTAGCGTGGAGGAAAGTGCGCATGGTGAATGTTGTATTCAATCCCGATGCAATTTCTGTGCTTCATCAACACTCTGATAGTCCACAGAATGCAGAATGCCTCCAGATATGCATCGGAAACTACTACTGGTCTTCCCGGGAACGATCAAAGCGTAGACTGTTTGGGACATTACACCCATGGAGGGATGTGCGCATGGTGACTGTTGTATTCAATCCCGATGCAATTTCTGTGTCTCATCAACCCTCTGATAGTCCACAGATTACAGAATGCCACGAGATGTGCATCGGAAACTACTACTGGTCTTCCAGGGAACGATAAAAGCGCAGACTGTTTGAGACATTACTAGCGTGGAGGAAAGTGCGCATGGTGACTGTTGTATTCAACCCCGATGCAATTTCTGTGTTTCATCAACACTCTGATAGTCCACAGATTACAGAATGCCTCCAGATGTGCATCGGAAACTACTACTGGTCTTCCAGGGAACGATCAAATCGTAAACTCCTTGAGACATTACTCCCATGGAGGAAAGTGCGCATGGTGACTGTTGTATTCAATCCCGATGCAATTTCTGTGTTTCATCAACACTCTGATAGTCCACAGATTACGGAAAGTCTCCAGATGTGCATCGGAAACTACTACTGGTCTTCCAGGGAACGATCAAAGCGTAGACTGTTAGAGACATTACTCCCATGGAGGAAAGTGCGCATGGTGACTGTTGTATTCAATCCCGATGCAATTTCTGTGTTTCATCAACACTCTGATAGTCCACAGTTTACAGAATGCCTCCAGATGTGCATCGGAAACTACTATTGGTCTTCCAGGGAACGATCAAAGCGTAGACTGTTTGAGACATTACTTTTATGCAGGAATGTGCTCATGGTGACTGTTGTATTCAATCCCGATGCAATTTCTATGTTTTATCAACACTCTGATAGTCCACAGATTACAGAATGCCTCCAGAAGTGCATCGGAAACTGCTACTGGCCTTCCAGGGGACGATCAAAGCGTAAACTCTATGAAACATTACTCCCATGGAGGGAAGTGCGCATCGTGACTGTTGTATTCAATCCCGATGCAATTTTTGTGTTTAATCAACACTCTGAAAGTCCACAGATTACAGAATGCCTCCCGATGTGCATCGGAAACTACTACTGGTCTTCCAGTGAACGATCAAAGCGTAGACTGTTTGGGACATTACTCCCATGGAGGAAAGTGCGCATGGTGACTGTTGTATTCAATCCCGATGCAATTTCTGTGTTTCATCAACACTCTGATAGTCCACAGAATACAGAATGCCTCCAGATATGCATCGGAAACTACTACTGGTCTTCCAGGGAACGATCAAAGCGTAGACTGTTTGGGACATTACTCCCATGGAGGAATGTGCGCATGGTGACTGTTGTATTCAATCCCGATGCAATTTCTGTGTCTCATTAACACTCTGATAGTCCACAGATTACAGAATGCCACGGGATGTGCATCGGAAACTACTACTGGTCTTCCAGGGAACGATCAAATCGTAGACTGCTTGAGAATTACTCCCACGGAGGAAAGTGCGCATGGTAACTGTTGTATTCAATCCCGATGCAATTTATGTGTTTCATCAACTCTCTGATAGTCCGCAGATTACAGAAAGCCTCCAGATGTGCATCGGAAACTACTACTGCTTTTCCAGGGAACGATCAAAGCGTATACTGTTAGAGACATTACTCCCATGGAGGAAAGTGCGCATGGTAACTGTTGTATTTAATCCCGATGCAATATCTGTGTTTCATCAACACTCTGATACTAGACAGATTACAGAATGCCTCCAGATTTGCATCGGAAATTACTACTGGTCTTCCAGGGAACGATCAAAGCGTAGACTGTTTGAGACATTACTTTTTTGGAGGAATGTGCTCATGGTGATTGTTGTACTCAATCCCGACGCAATTTCTATGTTTCATCAACACTCTGATAGTCCACAGATTACTTAATGCCTCCAGAAGTGCATCGGAAACTGCTACTGGTCTTCCAGGCAACGATCAAAGCGTAAACTCTATGAAACATTATTCCCATGGAGTAAAGTGCGCATGGTGACTGTTGTATTCAATCCCGATGCAATTTTTGTGTTTAATCAACACTCTGAAAGTCCACAGATTACCGAATGCCTCCCGATGTGCATCGGAAACTACTACTGGTCTTCCAGGGAACGATCAAAACGTAGACTGTTTGGGACATTACTCCCATGGAGGAAAGTGCGCATGGTGACTGTTGTATTCAATCCCGATGCAAATTCTGTGTTTCATCAACACTCTGATAGTCCACAGATTACGGAAAGCCTCCAGATGTGCATCGGAAACTCCTACTGGTCTTCCAGGGAACGATCAAAGCGTAGACTGTTAGAGACATTACTCCCATGGAGGAAAGTGCGCATTGTGACTGTTGTATTCAATCCCGATGCAATTTCTGCGTTTCATCACCACTCTGATAGTCCACAGATTACAGAATGCCTCCAGATGTGCATCGGAAACTACTATTGGTTTTCGAGGGAACGATCAAAGCGTAGACTGTGTGAGACATTACTTTTATGCAGGAATGTGCTCATGATGACTGTTGTATTCAATCCCGATGCAATTTCTATATTTAATCAACACTCTGATAGTCCACAGATTACAGAATGCCTCCAAGATGTGCATCGGAAACTGCTACTGGCCTTCCAGGGAACGATCAATGCGTAAACTCTATGAAACATTACTCCCATGGAGGAAAGTGCGCATCGTGACTGTTGCATTCAATCCTGATACAATTTCTGTGTTTCATCAACACTCTGATAGTCCACAGAATACAGAATGCCTCCAGATATGCATCGGAAACTATTACTGGTCTTCCAGGGAACGATCAAATCGTAGACTGTTTGGGACATTACTCCCATGAAGGAAAGTGCGATGGTGACTGTTGTATTCTATCCCAATGCAATTTCTGTGTCTCATCAACACTCTGATAGTCCACAGATTACAGAATGCTCGAGATGTGCATCGGAAACTACTACTGGTCTTCCAGGGAACGATCAAATCGTAGACTGTTTGAGAATTACTCCCACGGAGGAAAGTGCGCATGGTAACTGTTGAATTCAATCCCGATGCAATATCTGTGTTTCATCAACACTCTGATACTCCACAGATTACAGAATGCCTCCAGATTTGCATCGGAAACTACTACTGGTCTTCCAGGGAACGATCAAAGCGTAGACTGTTTGAGACATTACTTTTATGGAGGAATGTGCTCATGGTGATTGTTGTATTCAATCCCGATGCAATTTCTATGTTTCATCAACACTCTGATAGTCCACAGATTACAGAATGCCTCCAGATTTGCATCGGAAACTACTACTGGTCTTCCAGGGAACGATCAAAGCGTAGACTGTTTGGGACATTACTCCCATGGAGGAAAGTGCGCATGGTGACTGTTGTATTCAATCCCGATGCAATTTCTGTGTCTCATCAACACTCTGATAGTCCACAGATTACAGAATGCCACGAGATGTGCATCGGAAACTACTACTGGTCTTCCAGTTATTGATCAAATCGTAGACTGTTTGAGAATTACTCCCACGGAGGAAACTGCGCATGGTAACTGTTGTATTCAATCCCGATGCAATTTCTGTGTTTCATCAACTCTCTGATAGTCCACAGAATACAGAATGGCTCCAGATATGCATCGGAAACTACTACTGGTCTTCCAGGGAACGATCAAAGCGTAGACTGTTTGGGACATTACTCCCATGGAGGAAAGTGCGCATGGTGACTGTTGTATTCAATCCCGATGCAATTTCTGTGTCTCATCAACTCTCTGATAGTCCACAGATTACAGAAAGCCTCCAGATGTGCATCGGAAACTACTACTGGTCTTCCAGGGAACGATCAAAGCGTAGACTGTTAGAGACATTACTCCCATGGAGGAAAGTGCGCATGGTAACTGTTGTATTTAATCCCGATGCAATATCTGTGTTTCATCAACACTCTGATACTCCACAGATTACAGAATGCCTCCAGATTTGCATCGGAAACTACTACTGGTCTTCCAGGGAACGATCAAAGCGTAGACTGTTTGAGACATTACTTTTATGGAGGAATGTGGTCATGGTGATTGTTGTATTCAATCCCGATGCAATTTCTATGTTTCATCAACACTCTGATAGTCCACAGATTACAGAATGCCTCCAGATGTGCATAGGAAACTGCTACTGGACTTCCAGGAACGATCAAAGCGTAAACTCTATGAAACATTATTCCCATGGAGGAAAGTGCGCATGGTGACTGTTGTATTCAATCCCGATGCAATTTCTGTGTTTCATCAACACTGTTATAGTCCACAGATTACAGAATGCCTCCCGATGTGCATCGGAAACTACTACTGGTCTTCCAGGAAACGATCAAAGCGTAGACTGTTTAGGACATTACTCCCATGGAGGAAAGTGCGCATGGTGACTGTTGTATTCAATCCCGATGAAATTTCTGTGTTTCATCAACACTCTGATAGTCCACAGATTACGGAATGCCACGAGATGTGCATCGGAAACTACTACTGGTCTTCCAGGGAACGATTAAAGCGTAGAGTGTCTCAGATATTACTCCCATGGAGGAAAGTGCGCATGGTGACTGTTGTATTAAATCCTGATGGTATTTCTGTGTTTCATTAACACTCTGATATTCCACAGATTACAGAATGCCACCAGATTTGCATCGGAAACTACTACTGGTCTTCCAGGGAACGATCAAACCGTAGACTGTTTGAGACATACCTCCCGTGGAGGAAAGTGCGCATGGTGACTGTTGCATTCATTCCCGATGCAATTTCTGTGTTTCATCAACACTCTGATAGTCCACAGATTACAGAATGCCTCCAGATGTGCATTGGAAACTGCTACTGGTCTTCCAGGGAACGATCAAAGCGTAAACTCTATGAAACATTATTCCCATGGAGGAAAGTGCCCATGGTGACTGTTGTATTCAATCCCGATGAAATTTCTGTCTTTCATCAACACTCTGATAGTCCACATATTACAGAATGCCACCAGATGTGCATCGGAAACTACTACTGGTCTTCCAGGGAACGATCAAACCGTAGACTGTTTGGGACATTACTCCCATCTAGGAATGTGCGCATGGTGACTGTTGTATTCAATCCCGATGCAATTTCTGTGTCTCATTAACACTCTGATAATCCACAGATTACAGAATGCCACGAGATGTGCATCGGAAACTACTACTGGTCTTCCAGGGAACGATCAAATCGTAGACTGTTTGAGAATTACTCCCACAGAGGAAAGTGCGCATGTTAACTATTGTATTCAATCCCGATGCAATTTCTGTGTTTCATCAACTCTCTGATAGTCCACAGATTACAGAAAGCCTCCAGATGTGCATCGGAAACAACTACTGGTTTTCCAGGGAACGATCAAAGCGTAGACTGTTAGAGACATTACACCCATGGAGGAAAGTGCGCATGGTAGCTGTTGTATTTAATCCCGATGCAATATCTGTGTTTCATCAACACTCTGATACTTGACAGATTACAGAATGCCTCCAGATTTGCATCGGAAACTACTACTGGTCTTCCAGGGAACAATCAAAGAGTAGACTGTTTGAGACATTACTTTTTTGGAGGAATGTGCTCATGGTGATTGTTGTATTCAATCCCGATGCAATTTCTATGTTTCATCAACACTCTGATAGTCCACAGATTACTGAATGCCTCCAGAAGTGCATCGGAAACTGCTACTGGTCTTCCAGGGAACGATCAAAGCGTAAACTCTATGAAACATTATTCCCATGGAGGAAAGTGCGCATGGTGACTGTTGTATTCAATCCCGATGCAATTTCTGTGTTTCATCAACACTCTGATAGTCCACAGATTACAGAATGCCTCCAGATGTGCATCGGAAACTACTACTGGTCTTCCAGGGAACGATCAAATCGTAAACTCCTTGAGACAATACTCCCATGGAGGAAAGTGCGCATGGTGACTGTTGTATTCAATCCCGATGCAATTTCTGTGTTTCATCAACACTCTGATAGTCCACAGATTACGGAAAGCCACCAGATGTGCATCGGAAACTACTACTGGTCTTCCAGGGAACGATCAAAGCGTAGACTTTAGAGACATTACTCCCATGGAGGAAAGTGCGCATTGTGACTGTTGTATTCAATCCCGATGCAATTTCTGTGTTTCATCACCACTCTGATAGTCCACAGATTACAGAATGCCTCCAGATGTGCATCGGAAACTACTATTGGTCTTCGAGGGAACGATCAAAGCGTAGACTGTTTGAGACATTACTTTTATGCAGGAATGTGCTCATGATGACTGTTGTATTCAATCCCGATGCAATTTCTATGTTTAATCAACACTCTGATAGTCCACAGATTACAGAATGCCTCCAAGATGTGCATCGGAAACTGCTACTGGTCTTCCAGGGAACGATCAAAGCGTAGACACTTAGAGACATTACTCCCATGGAGTAAAGTGCGCATGGTGACTGTTGTATTCAATCCCGATGCAATTTCTGTGTTTCATCAACACTCTGATAGTCCACAGATTACAGTATGCCTCCCGGTGTGCATCGGAAACTACTACTGGTCTTCCAGGAAACGATCAAAGCGTAGACTGTTTAGGACATTACTCCAATGGAGGAATGTGCCCATGGTGACTGTTGTATTCAATCCCGATGAAATTTATGTCTTTCATCAACACTCTGATAGTCCACATATACAGAATGCCACGAGATGTGCATCGGAAACTACTACTGGTCTTCCAGGGAACGATCAAAGCGTAGACTGTTTCAGACATTACTCCCATGGAGGAAAGTGCGCATGGTGACTGTTGTATTCAATCCTGATACTATTTCTGTGTTTCATCAACACTCTGATAGTCCAAAAATTACAGAATGCCACCAGATGTGCATCGGAAACTACTACTGGTCTTCCAGGGAACGATCAAACCGTAGACTGTTTGAGACATACCTCCCGTGGAGGAAAGTGCGCATGGTGACTGTTGCATTAATTCCCGATGCAATTTCTGTGTTTCAACAACACTCTGATAGTCCACAGATTACAGAATGCCACGAGATGTGCATCGGAAACTACTACTGGTCTTCCAGGGAACGATCAAATCGTAGACTGTTTGAGAATTACTCCCACGGAGGAAAGTGCGCATGGTAACTGTTGTATTCAATCCCGATGCAATTTCTGTGTTTCATCAACACTCTGATAGTCCACAGATTACAGAAAGCCTCCAGATGTTCATCGAAAACTAATACTGGTCTTCCAGGGAACGATCAAAGCGTAGACTGTTAGAGACATTACTCCCATGGAGGAAAGTGCGCATGGTAACTGTTGTATTAAATCCCGATGCAATATCTGTGTTTCATCAACACTCTGATACTCCACAGATTACAGAATGAATCCAGATTTGCATCGGAAACTACTACTGGTCTTCCAGGGAACGATCAAATCGTAGACTGTTTGAGACATTACTTTTATGGAGGAATGTGCTCAAGATGATTGTTGTATTCAATCCCGATGCAATTTCTATGTTTCATCAACACTCTTATAGTCCACAGATTACAGAATGCCTCCAGATGTGCATCGGAAACTGCTACGGGTCTTCCAGGGAACGATCACAGCGTAAACTCTATGAAACATTATTCCCATGGAGGAAAGTGCGCATGGTGACTGTTGTATTCAATCCCGATGCAATTTCTGTGCTTCATCAACACTCTGATAGTCCACAGATTACAGAATGCCTCCCGGTGTGCATAGGAAACTACTACTGGTCTTCCAGGGAACGATCAAATCGTAGACTGTTAGAGACATTACTCCCATGGAGGAAAGTGCGCATGGTAAATGTTGAATTCAATCCCGATGCAATTTCTGTGTTTCATCAACACTCTGATAGTCCACAGATTACGGAAAGCCTCCAGATGTACATCGAAAACTACTACTGGTCTTCCAGGGAACGAACAAAGCGTAGACTGTTTAGGACATTACTCCCATGGAGGAAAGTGCGCATGGTGACTGTTGTATTCAATTCCGATGAAATTTCTGTGTTTCATCAACACTCTGATAGTCCACAGAATACAGAATGCCTCAAGATATGCATCGGAAACTACTACTGGTCTTCCAGGGAACGATCAAAGCGTAGACTGTTTGGGACATTACTCAGATGGAGGAAAGTGCTCATGGTGACTGTTGTATTCAATCCCGATGCAATTTCTGTGTCTCATCAACACTCTGATAGTCCACAGATTACAGAATGCCACGAGATGTGCATCGGAAACTACTACTGGTCTTCCAGGGAACGATCAAATCGTAGACTGTTTGAGAATTACTCCCACGGAGGAAAGTGCGCATGGTAACTGTTGTATTCAATCCCGATGCAATTTCTGTGTTTCATCAACACTCTGATAGTCCACAGATTACAGAAAGCCTCCAGATGTTCATCGGAAACTACTACTGGTCTTCCAGGGAACGATCAAAGCGTAGACTGTTAGAGACATTACTCCCATGGAGGAAAGTGCGCATGGTAACTGTTGTATTAAATCCCAATGCAATATCTGTGTTTCATCAACACTCTGATACTCCACAGATTACAGAATGAATCCAGATTTGCATCGGAAACTACTACTGGTCTTCCAGGGAACGATCAAAGCGTAGACAGTTTGAGACATTACTTTTATGGAGGAATGTGCTCAAGGTGATTGTTGTAGTCAATCCCGATGCAATTTCTATGTTTCATCAACACTCTGATAGTCCACAGATTACAGAATGCCTCCAGATGTGCATCGGAAACTGCTACTGGTCTTCCAGGGAACGATCACAGCGTAAACTCTATGAAACATTATTCCCATGGAGGAAAGTGCGCATGGTGACTGTTGTATTCAATCCCGATGCAATTTCTGTGCTTCATCAACACTCTGATAGTCCACAGATTACAGAATGCCTCCCGATGTGCTTCGGAAACTACTACTGGTCTTCCAGGGAACGATCAAAGCGTAGACTGTTTAGGACATTACTCCCATGGAGGAAAGTGCGCATGGTGACTGTTGTATTCAATCCCGATGAAATTTCTGTGTTTCATCAACACTCTGATAGTCCACATATTACAGAATGCCACCAGATGTGCATCGGAAACTACTACTGGTCTTCCAGGGAACGATCAAACCGTAGACTGTTTGGGACATTACTCCCATGGAGTAATGTGCGCATGGTGACTGTTGTATTCAATCCCGATGCAATTTCTGTGTCTCATTAACACTCTGATAGTCCACAGATTACAGAATGCCACGAGATGTGCATCGGAAACTACTACTGGTCTTCCAGGGAACGATCAAATCGTAGACTGTTTGAGAATTACTCCCACGGAGGAAAGTGCCCATGGTAACTGTTGTATTCAATCCCGATGCAATTTCTGTGTTTCATCAACTCTCTGATAGTGCACAGATTACAGGAAGCCTCCAGATGTGCATCGGAAACTACTACTGGTTTTCCAGGGAACGATCAAAGCGTAGACTGTTAGAGACATTACTCCCATGGAGGAAAGTGCGCATGGTAACTGTTGTATTTAATCCCGATGCAATATCTCTGTTTCATCAACACTCTGATACTAGACAGATTACAGAATGCCTAAAGATTTGCATCGGAAACTACTACTGGTCTTCCAGGGAACGATCAAAGCGTAGACTGTTTGAGACATTACTTATTTGGAGGAATGTGCTCATGGTGATTGTTGTATTTAATCCCGATGCAATTTCTATGTTTCATCAACACTCTGATAGTCCACAGATTACTGAATGCCTCCAGAAGTGCATCGGAAACTGCTACTGGTCTTCCAGGGAACGATCAAAGCGTAAACTCTATGAAACATTATTCCCATGGAGGAAAGTGCGCATGGTGACTGCTGTATTCAATCCCGATGCAATTTCTGTGTTTCATCAACACTCTGATAGTCCACAGATTACGGAAAGCCTCCAGATGTGCATCGGAAACTACTACTGGTCTTCCAGGGAACGATCAAAGCGTAGACTGTTTAGGACATTACTCCCATGGAGGAAAGTGCGCATGGTGACTGTTGTATTCAATCCCGATGAAATTTCTGTCTTTCATCAACACTCTGATAGTCCACATATTACAGAATGCCACCAGATGTGCATCGGAAACTACTACTGGTCTTCCAGGGAACGATCAAAGCGTAGACTGTTTGGGACATTACTCCCATGGAGGGTAGTGCGCATTGTAACTGTTGTATTCAATCCCGATGCAATTTCTGTGTTTCATCAACACTCTGATAGTCCACAGATTACAGAATGCCTCCAGATGTGCATCGGAAACTACTACTGGTCTTCCAGGGAACGATCAAATCGTAAACTCCTTGAGACAATACTCCCATGGAGGAAAGTGCGCATGGTGACTGTTGTATTCAATCCCGATGCAATTTCTGTGTTTCATCAACACTCTGATAGTCCACAGATTACGGAAAGCCTCCAGATGTGCATCGGAAACTACTAATGGTCTTCCAGGGAACGATCAAAGCGTAGACTGTTAGAGACATTACTCCCATGGAGGAAAGTGCGCATTGTGACTGTTGTATTCAATCCCGATGCAATTTCTGTGCTTCAACACCACTCTGATAGTCCACAGATTACAGAATGCCTCCAGATGTGCATCGGAAACTCCTATTGGTCTTCGAGGGAACGATCAAAACGTAGACTGTTTGAGACATTACTTTTATGCAGGAATGTGCTCATGATGACTGTTGTATTCAATCCCGATGCAATATCTATGTTTAATCAACACTCTGATAGTCCACAGATTACAGAATGCCTCCAAGATGTGCATCGGAAACTGCTACTGGCCTTCCAGGGAACGATCAAAGCGTAAACACTATGAAACATTACTCCAATGGAGGAAAGTGCGCATCGTGACTGTTGTATTCAATCCCGATGCAATTTTTGTGTTTAATCAACACTCTTAAAGTCCACAGATTACCGAATGCCTCCCGATGTGCATCGGAAACTACTACTGGTCTTCCAGGGAACGATCAAAGCGTAGACTGTTTGGGACATTACTCCCATGGAGGAAAGTGCGCATGGTGACTGTTGTATTCAATCCCGATGCAATTTCTGTGTTTCTTCAACACTCTGATAGTCCACAGATTACGGAAAGCCTCCAGATGTACATCGGAAACTACTACTGGTCTTCCAGGGAACGATCAAAGCGTAGACTGTTAGAGACATTACTCCCATGGAGTAAAGTGCGCATGGTGACTGTTGTATTCAATCCCGATGCAATTTCTGTGTTTCATCAACACTCTGATAGTCCACAGATTACAGAATGCCTCCAGATGTGCATTGGAAACTGCTACTGGTATTCCAGGGAACGATCAAAGCGTAAACTCTATGAAACATTATTCCCATGGAGGAAAGTGCGCATGGTGACTGTTGTATTCAATCCCGATGCAATTTCTGTGTTTCATCAACACTCTGATAGTCCACAGATTACAGTATTCCTCCCGGGTTGCATCGGCAACTACTACTGGTCTTCCAGGAAACGATCAAAGCGTAGAGTGTTTGGGACATTACTCCCATGGAGGAAAGTGCGCATGGTGACTGTTGTATTCAATCCCGATGCAATTTCTGTGTTTCATCAACACTCTGATAGTCCACAGATTACAGAATGCCTCCCGATGTGCTTCGGAAACTACTACTGGTCTTCCAGGGAACGATCAAAGCGTAGACTGTTTAGGACATTACTCCCATGGAGGAAAGTGCGCATGGTGACTGTTGTATTCAATCCCGATGAAATTTCTGTGTTTCATCAACACTCTGATAGTCCAGATATTACAGAATGCCACCAGATGTGCATCGGAAACTACTACTGGTCTTCCAGGGAACGATCAAACCGTAGACTGTTTGGGACATTACTCCCAAGGAGTAATGTGCGCATGGTGACTGTTGTATTCAATCCCGATGCAATTTCTGTGTCTCATTAACACTCTGATAGTCCACAGATTACAGAATGCCACGAGATGTGCATCGGAAACTACTACTGGTCTTCCAGGGAACGATCAAATCGTAGACTGTTTGAGAATTACTCCCACGGAGGAAAGTGCCCATGGTAACTGTTGTATTCAATCCCGATGCAATTTCTGTGTTTCGTCAACTCTCTGATAGTGCACAGATTACAGGAAGCCTCCAGATGTGCATCGGAATCTACTACTGGTTTTCCAGGGAACGATCAAAGCGTAGACTGTTAGAGACATTACTCCCATGGAGGAAAGTGCGCATGGTAACTGTTGTATTTAATCCCGATGCAATATCTCTGTTTCATCAACACTCTGATACTAGACAGATTACAGAATGCCTAAAGATTTGCATCGGAAACTACTACTGGTCTTCCAGGGAACGATCAAAGCGTAGACTGTTTGAGACATTACTTATTTGGAGGAATGTGCTCATGGTGATTGTTGTATTTAATCCCGATGCAATTTCTATGTTTCATCAACACTCTGATAGTCCACAGATTACTGAATGCCTCCAGAAGTGCATCGGAAACTGCTACTGGTCTTCCAGGGAACGATCAAAGCGTAAACTCTATGAAACATTATTCCCATGGAGGAAAGTGCGCATGGTGACTGCTGTATTCAATCCCGATGCAATTTCTGTGTTTCATCAACACTCTGATAGTCCACAGATTACGGAAAGCCTCCAGATGTGCATCGGAAACTACTACTGGTCTTCCAGGGAACGATCAAAGCGTAGACTGTTTAGGACATTACTCCCATGGAGGAAAGTGCGCATGGTGACTGTTGTATTCAATCCCGATGAAATTTCTGTCTTTCATCAACACTCTGATAGTCCACATATTACAGAATGCCACCAGATGTGCATCGGAAACTACTACTGGTCTTCCAGGGAACGATCAAAGCGTAGACTGTTTGGGACATTACTCCCATGGAGGGTAGTGCGCATTGTAACTGTTGTATTCAATCCCGATGCAATTTCTGTGTTTCATCAACACTCTGATAGTCCACAGATTACAGAATGCCTCCAGATGTGCATCGGAAACTACTACTGGTCTTCCAGGGAACGATCAAATCGTAAACTCCTTGAGACAATACTCCCATGGAGGAAAGTGCGCATGGTGACTGTTGTATTCAATCCCGATGCAATTTCTGTGTTTCATCAACACTCTGATAGTCCACAGATTACGGAAAGCCTCCAGATGTGCATCGGAAACTACTAATGGTCTTCCAGGGAACGATCAAAGCGTAGACTGTTAGAGACATTACTCCCATGGAGGAAAGTGCGCATTGTGACTGTTGTATTCAATCCCGATGCAATTTCTGTGCTTCAACACCACTCTGATAGTCCACAGATTACAGAATGCCTCCAGATGTGCATCGGAAACTACTATTGGTCTTCGAGGGAACGATCAAAACGTAGACTGTTTGAGACATTACTTTTATGCAGGAATGTGCTCATGATGACTGTTGTATTCAATCCCGATGCAATATCTATGTTTAATCAACACTCTGATAGTCCACAGATTACAGAATGCCTCCAAGATGTGCATCGGAAACTGCTACTGGCCTTCCAGGGAACGATCAAAGCGTAAACTCTATGAAACATTACTCCCATGGAGGAAAGTGCGCATCGTGACTGTTGTATTCAATCCCGATGCAATTTTTGTGTTTAATCAACACTCTTAAAGTCCACAGATTACCGAATGCCTCCCGATGTGCATCGGAAACTACTACTGGTCTTCCAGGGAACGATCAAAGCGTAGACTGTTTGGGACATTACTCCCATGGAGGAAAGTGCGCATGGTGACTGTTGTATTCAATCCCGATGCAATTTCTGTGTTTCTTCAACACTCTGATAGTCCACAGATTACGGAAAGCCTCCAGATGTACATCGGAAACTACTACTGGTCTTCCAGGGAACGATCAAAGCGTAGACTGTTAGAGACATTACTCCCATGGAGTAAAGTGCGCATGGTGACTGTTGTATTTAATCCCGATGCAATTTCTGTGTTTCATCAACACTCTGATAGTCCACAGATTACAGAATGCCTCCAGATGTGCATTGGAAACTGCTACTGGTATTCCAGGGAACGATCAAAGCGTAAACTCTATGAAACATTATTCCCATGGAGGAAAGTGCGCATGGTGACTGTTGTATTCAATCCCGATGCAATTTCTGTGTTTCATCAACACTCTGATAGTCCACAGATTACAGTATTCCTCCCGGGTTGCATCGGCAACTACTACTGGTCTTCCAGGAAACGATCAAAGCGTAGAGTGTTTAGGACATTACTCACATGGAGGAAAGTGCCCATGGTGACTGTTGTATTCAATCCCGTTGAAATTTCTGTCTTTCATCAACACTCTGATAGTCCACATATTACAGAATGCCACGAGATGTGCATCGGAAACTACTACTGGTCTTCCAGGGAACGATCAAAGCAAAGACTGTTTGAGAATTACTCCCATGGAGGAAAGTGCGCATGGTAAATGTTGAATTCAATCCCGATGCAATTTCTGTGTTTCATCAACACTCTGATAGTCCACAGATTACAGAAAGCCTCCAGATGTGCATCGGAAACTACAACTGGTCTTCCAGGGAACTCCTTGAGACATTACTCCCTTGGAGGAAAGTGCGCATGGTGACTGTTGTATTCAATCCCGATGCAATTTCTGTGTTTCATCAACACTCTGATAGTCCACAGATTACGGAAAGCATCCAGATGTACATCGGAAACTACTACTGGTCTTCCAGGGAACGATCAAAGCGTAGACTGTTAGAGACATTACTCCCATGGAGGAAAGTGCGCATGGTGACTGTTGTATTCAATCCCGATGCAATTTCTGTGTTTCATCAACACTCTGATAGTCCACAGATTACAGAATGCCTCCTGATGTGCATCGGAAACTACTACTGGTCTTCCAGGGAACGATCAAAGCGTAGACTGTTTAGGACATTACTCCCATGGAGGAAAGTGCGCATGGTGACTGTTGTATTCAATCCCGATGAAATTTCTGTGTTTCATCAACACTCTGATAGTCCACAGAATACAGAATGCCTCCAGATATGCATCGGAAACTACTACTGGTCTTCCAGGGAACGATCAAAGCGTAGACTGTTTGGGACATTACTCCCATGGATGAAAGTGCGCATGGTGACTGTTGTATTCAATCCCGATGCAATTTCTGCGTCTCATCAACACTCTGATAGTCCACAGATTACAGAAAGCTTCCAGATGTTCATCGGAAACTACTACTGGTCTTGCAGGGAACGATCAAAGCGTAGACTGTTAGAGACATTACTCCCATGGAGGAAAGTGCGCATGGTAACTGTTGTATTAAATCCCGTTGCAATATCTGTGTTTCATCAACACTCTGATACACCACAGTTTACAGAATGAATCCAGATTTGCATCGGAAACTACTACTGGTCTTCCAGGGAACGATCAAAGCGTAGACTGTTTGAGACATTACTTTTATGGAGGAATGTGCTCAAGGTGATTGTTGTATTCAATCCCGATGCAATTTCTATGTTTCATCAACACTCTGATAGTCCACAGATTACAGAATGCCTCCAGATGTGCATTGGAAACTGCTACTGGTCTTCCAGGGAACGATCACAGCGTAAACTCTATGAAACATTATTCCCATGGAGGAAAGTGCGCATGGTGATTGTTGTATTCAATCCCGATGCAATTTCTGTGCTTTATCAACACTCTGATAGTCCACAGATTGCAGAATGCCTCCCGGTGTGCATCGGAAACTCCTACTGGTCTTCCAGGGAACGATCAAAGCGTAGACTGTTTGGGACATTACTCCCATGGAGGAAAGTGCGCATGGTGACTGTTGTATTCAATCCCGATGCAATTTCTGTGTTTCATCAACACTCTGATAGTCCACAGATTACAGAATGCCTCCCGATGTGCATCGGAAACTACTACTGGTCTTCCAGGGAACGATCAAAGCGTAGACTGTTTAGGACATTACTCCCATGGAGGAAAGTGCGCATGGTGACTGTTGTATTCAATCCCGATGAAATTTCTGTGTTTCATCAACACTCTGATAGTCCACAGATTACAGAATGCCACGAGATGTGCATCGGAAACTACTACTGGTCTTCCAGGGAACGATCAAAGCGTAGACTGTTTCAGACATTACTCATATGGAGGAAAGTGCGCATGGTGACTGTTGTATTAAATCCTGATGCTATTTCTGTGTTTCATCAACACTCTGATAGTCCACAGATTACAGAATGCCACCAGATGTGCATCGGAAACTACTACTGGTCTTCCAGGGAACGATCAAACCGTAGACTCTTTGAGACATACCTCCCGTGGAGGAAAGTGCGCATGGTGACTGTTGCATTCATTCCCGATGCAATTTCTGTGTTTCATCAACACTCTGATAGTCCACAGATTACAGAATGCCACGAGATGTGCATCGGAAACTACTACAGGTCTTCCAGGGAACGATCAAAGCATAGACTGTTTGATAATTACTAACTTGGAGGAAAGTGCGCATGGTGAATGTTGTTTTCAATCCCGATGCAATTTCTGTGTTTCATCAACACTCTGATAGTCCACAGACTACAGAAAGCCTCCAGATGTGCATCGGAAACTACTACTGGTCTTCCAGGGAACGATCAAAGCGTAGACTGTTAGAGACATTACTCCCATGGAGGAAAGTGCGCATGGTAAATGTTGAATTCAATCCCGATGCAATTTCTGTGTTTCATCAACACTCTGATAGTCCACAGATTACAGAATGCCTCCAGATGTGCATCGGAAATTACAACTGGTCTTCCAGGGAACGATCAAACCGTAAACTCCTTGAGACATTACTCCCATGGAGGAAAGTGCGCATTTTGACTGTTGTATTCAATCCCGATGCAATTTCTGTGTTTCATCAACACTCTGATAGTCCACAGATTACGGGAAGCCTCCAGATGTACATCGGAAACTACTACTGGTCTTCCAGGGAACGATCAAAGCGTAGACTGTTAGAGACATTACTCCCATGGAGGAAAGTGCGCATGGTGACTGTTGTATTCAATCCCGATGCAATTTCTGTGTTTCATCAACACTCTGATAGTCCACAGATTACAGAATGCCTCCTGATGTGCATCGGAAACTACTACTGGTCTTCCAGGGAACGATCAAAGCGTAGACTGTTTAGGACATTACTCCCATGGAGGAAAGTGCGCATGGTGACTGTTGTATTCAATCCCGATGAAATTTCTGTGTTTCATCAACACTCTGATAGTCCACAGAATACAGAATGCCTCCAGATATGCATCGGAAACTACTACTGGTCTTCCAGGGAACGATCAAAGCGTAGACTGTTTGGGACATTACTCCCATGGATGAAAGTGCGCATGGTGACTGTTGTATTCAATCCCGATGCAATTTCTGCGTCTCATCAACACTCTGATAGTCCACAGATTACAGAAAGCTTCCAGATGTTCATCGGAAACTACTACTGGTCTTGCAGGGAACGATCAAAGCGTAGACTGTTAGAGACATTACTCCCATGGAGGAAAGTGCGCATGGTAACTGTTGTATTAAATCCCGTTGCAATATCTGTGTTTCATCAACACTCTGATACACCACAGTTTACAGAATGAATCCAGATTTGCATCGGAAACTACTACTGGTCTTCCAGGGAACGATCAAAGCGTAGACTGTTTGAGACATTACTTTTATGGAGGAATGTGCTCAAGGTGATTGTTGTATTCAATCCCGATGCAATTTCTATGTTTCATCAACACTCTGATAGTCCACAGATTACAGAATGCCTCCAGATGTGCATTGGAAACTGCTACTGGTCTTCCAGGGAACGATCACAGCGTAAACTCTATGAAACATTATTCCCATGGAGGAAAGTGCGCATGGTGATTGTTGTATTCAATCCCGATGCAATTTCTGTGCTTTATCAACACTCTGATAGTCCACAGATTGCAGAATGCCTCCCGGTGTGCATCGGAAACTCCTACTGGTCTTCCAGGGAACGATCAAAGCGTAGACTGTTTGGGACATTACTCCCATGGAGGAAAGTGCGCATGGTGACTGTTGTATTCAATCCCGATGCAATTTCTGTGTTTCATCAACACTCTGATAGTCCACAGATTACAGAATGCCTCCCGATGTGCATCGGAAACTACTACTGGTCTTCCAGGGAACGATCAAAGCGTAGACTGTTTAGGACATTACTCCCATGGAGGAAAGTGCGCATGGTGACTGTTGTATTCAATCCCGATGAAATTTCTGTGTTTCATCAACACTCTGATAGTCCACAGATTACAGAATGCCACGAGATGTGCATCGGAAACTACTACTGGTCTTCCAGGGAACGATCAAAGCGTAGACTGTTTCAGACATTACTCATATGGAGGAAAGTGCGCATGGTGACTGTTGTATTAAATCCTGATGCTATTTCTGTGTTTCATCAACACTCTGATAGTCCACAGATTACAGAATGCCACCAGATGTGCATCGGAAACTACTACTGGTCTTCCAGGGAACGATCAAACCGTAGACTCTTTGAGACATACCTCCCGTGGAGGAAAGTGCGCATGGTGACTGTTGCATTCATTCCCGATGCAATTTCTGTGTTTCATCAACACTCTGATAGTCCACAGATTACAGAATGCCACGAGATGTGCATCGGAAACTACTACAGGTCTTCCAGGGAACGATCAAAGCATAGACTGTTTGATAATTACTAACTTGGAGGAAAGTGCGCATGGTGAATGTTGTTTTCAATCCCGATGCAATTTCTGTGTTTCATCAACACTCTGATAGTCCACAGACTACAGAAAGCCTCCAGATGTGCATCGGAAACTACTACTGGTCTTCCAGGGAACGATCAAAGCGTAGACTGTTAGAGACATTACTCCCATGGAGGAAAGTGCGCATGGTAAATGTTGAATTCAATCCCGATGCAATTTCTGTGTTTCATCAACACTCTGATAGTCCACAGATTACAGAATGCCTCCAGATGTGCATCGGAAATTACAACTGGTCTTCCAGGGAACGATCAAACCGTAAACTCCTTGAGACATTACTCCCATGGAGGAAAGTGCGCATTTTGACTGTTGTATTCAATCCCGATGCAATTTCTGTGTTTCATCAACACTCTGATAGTCCACAGATTACGGGAAGCCTCCAGATGTACATCGGAAACTACTACTGGTTTTCCAGGGAACGATCAAAGCGTGGACTGTTAGAGACATTACTCCCATGGAGTAAAGTGCGCATGGTGACTGTTGTATTCAATCCCGATGCAATTTCTGTGTTTCATCAACACTCTGATAGTCCACAGATTACAGAATGCCACCAGATGTGCATCGGGAACTACTACTGGTCTTCCAGGGACCGATCAAACCGTAGACTGTTTGAGACATACCTCCCGTGGAGGAAAGTGCGCATGGTGACTGTTGCATTCATTCCCGATGCAATTTCTGTGTTTCATCAACACTCTGATAGTCCACAGATTACAGAATGCCACGAGATGTGCATCGGAAACTACTACAGATCTTCCAGGGAACGATCAAAGCATAGACTGTTTGATAATTACTCCCTTGGAGGAAAGTGCGCATGGTGAATGTTGTTTTCAATCCCGATGCAATTTCTGTGTTTCATCAACACTCTGATAGTCCACAGACTACAGAAAGCCTCCAGATGTGCATCTGAAACTACTACTGGTCTTCCAGGGAACGATCAAAGCGTAGACTGTTAGAGACTTTACTCCCATGGAGGAAAGTGCGCATGGTAAATGTTGAATTCAATACCGATGCAATTTCTGTGTTTCATCAACACTCTGATAGTCCACAGATTACGGGAAGCCTCCAGATGTACATCGGAAACTACTACTGGTTTTCCAGGGAACGATCAAAGCGTAGACTGTTAGAGAAATTACTCCCATGGAGTAAAGTGCGCATGGTGACTGTTGTATTCAATCCCGATGCAATTTCTGTGTTTCATCAACACTCTGATAGTCCACAGATTACGGGAAGCCTCCAGATGTACATCGGAAACTACTACTGGTCTTCCAGGGAACGATCAAAGCGTAGACTGTTAGAGACATTACTCCCATGGAGGAAAGTGCGCATGGTGACTGTTGTATTCAATCCCGATGCAATTTCTGTGTTTCATCAACACTCTGATAGTCCACAGATTACAGAATGCCTCCTGATGTGCATCGGAAACTACTACTGGTCTTCCAGGGAACGATCAAAGCGTAGACTGTTTAGGACATTACTCCCATGGAGGAAAGTGCGCATGGTGACTGTTGTATTCAATCCCGATGAAATTTCTGTGTTTCATCAACACTCTGATAGTCCACAGAATACAGAATGCCTCCAGATATGCATCGGAAACTACTACTGGTCTTCCAGGGAACGATCAAAGCGTAGACTGTTTGGGACATTACTCCCATGGATGAAAGTGCGCATGGTGACTGTTGTATTCAATCCCGATGCAATTTCTGCGTCTCATCAACACTCTGATAGTCCACAGATTACAGAAAGCTTCCAGATGTTCATCGGAAACTACTACTGGTCTTGCAGGGAACGATCAAAGCGTAGACTGTTAGAGACATTACTCCCATGGAGGAAAGTGCGCATGGTAACTGTTGTATTAAATCCCGTTGCAATATCTGTGTTTCATCAACACTCTGATACACCACAGTTTACAGAATGAATCCAGATTTGCATCGGAAACTACTACTGGTCTTCCAGGGAACGATCAAAGCGTAGACTGTTTGAGACATTACTTTTATGGAGGAATGTGCTCAAGGTGATTGTTGTATTCAATCCCGATGCAATTTCTATGTTTCATCAACACTCTGATAGTCCACAGATTACAGAATGCCTCCAGATGTGCATTGGAAACTGCTACTGGTCTTCCAGGGAACGATCACAGCGTAAACTCTATGAAACATTATTCCCATGGAGGAAAGTGCGCATGGTGATTGTTGTATTCAATCCCGATGCAATTTCTGTGCTTTATCAACACTCTGATAGTCCACAGATTGCAGAATGCCTCCCGGTGTGCATCGGAAACTCCTACTGGTCTTCCAGGGAACGATCAAAGCGTAGACTGTTTGGGACATTACTCCCATGGAGGAAAGTGCGCATGGTGACTGTTGTATTCAATCCCGATGCAATTTCTGTGTTTCATCAACACTCTGATAGTCCACAGATTACAGAATGCCTCCCGATGTGCATCGGAAACTACTACTGGTCTTCCAGGGAACGATCAAAGCGTAGACTGTTTAGGACATTACTCCCATGGAGGAAAGTGCGCATGGTGACTGTTGTATTCAATCCCGATGAAATTTCTGTGTTTCATCAACACTCTGATAGTCCACAGATTACAGAATGCCACGAGATGTGCATCGGAAACTACTACTGGTCTTCCAGGGAACGATCAAAGCGTAGACTGTTTCAGACATTACTCATATGGAGGAAAGTGCGCATGGTGACTGTTGTATTAAATCCTGATGCTATTTCTGTGTTTCATCAACACTCTGATAGTCCACAGATTACAGAATGCCACCAGATGTGCATCGGAAACTACTACTGGTCTTCCAGGGAACGATCAAACCGTAGACTCTTTGAGACATACCTCCCGTGGAGGAAAGTGCGCATGGTGACTGTTGCATTCATTCCCGATGCAATTTCTGTGTTTCATCAACACTCTGATAGTCCACAGATTACAGAATGCCACGAGATGTGCATCGGAAACTACTACAGGTCTTCCAGGGAACGATCAAAGCATAGACTGTTTGATAATTACTAACTTGGAGGAAAGTGCGCATGGTGAATGTTGTTTTCAATCCCGATGCAATTTCTGTGTTTCATCAACACTCTGATAGTCCACAGACTACAGAAAGCCTCCAGATGTGCATCGGAAACTACTACTGGTCTTCCAGGGAACGATCAAAGCGTAGACTGTTAGAGACATTACTCCCATGGAGGAAAGTGCGCATGGTAAATGTTGAATTCAATCCCGATGCAATTTCTGTGTTTCATCAACACTCTGATAGTCCACAGATTACAGAATGCCTCCAGATGTGCATCGGAAATTACAACTGGTCTTCCAGGGAACGATCAAACCGTAAACTCCTTGAGACATTACTCCCATGGAGGAAAGTGCGCATTTTGACTGTTGTATTCAATCCCGATGCAATTTCTGTGTTTCATCAACACTCTGATAGTCCACAGATTACGGGAAGCCTCCAGATGTACATCGGAAACTACTACTGGTTTTCCAGGGAACGATCAAAGCGTGGACTGTTAGAGACATTACTCCCATGGAGTAAAGTGCGCATGGTGACTGTTGTATTCAATCCCGATGCAATTTCTGTGTTTCATCAACACTCTGATAGTCCACAGATTACAGAATGCCACCAGATGTGCATCGGGAACTACTACTGGTCTTCCAGGGACCGATCAAACCGTAGACTGTTTGAGACATACCTCCCGTGGAGGAAAGTGCGCATGGTGACTGTTGCATTCATTCCCGATGCAATTTCTGTGTTTCATCAACACTCTGATAGTCCACAGATTACAGAATGCCACGAGATGTGCATCGGAAACTACTACAGATCTTCCAGGGAACGATCAAAGCATAGACTGTTTGATAATTACTCCCTTGGAGGAAAGTGCGCATGGTGAATGTTGTTTTCAATCCCGATGCAATTTCTGTGTTTCATCAACACTCTGATAGTCCACAGACTACAGAAAGCCTCCAGATGTGCATCTGAAACTACTACTGGTCTTCCAGGGAACGATCAAAGCGTAGACTGTTAGAGACTTTACTCCCATGGAGGAAAGTGCGCATGGTAAATGTTGAATTCAATACCGATGCAATTTCTGTGTTTCATCAACACTCTGATAGTCCACAGATTACGGGAAGCCTCCAGATGTACATCGGAAACTACTACTGGTTTTCCAGGGAACGATCAAAGCGTAGACTGTTAGAGAAATTACTCCCATGGAGTAAAGTGCGCATGGTGACTGTTGTATTCAATCCCGATGCAATTTCTGTGTTTCATCAACACTCTGATAGTCCACAGATTACAGAATGCCTCCAGATGTGCAATTGAAACTACTTCTGGTCTTCCAAGGAACGATCAAAGCGTAGACTGTTTAAGACGTTACTCCCATAGAGGAAACTGCGCATGGAGACTGTTGTATTCAATCCCGATGCAATTTCTGTGTTTCATCAACACTCTGATAGTCCACAGATTACAGAATGCCTCCAGATGTGCATCGGAAACTACTACTGGTCTTTCAGGGAACGATCAAAGCGTAAACTCTTTGAGACATTACTCCCATGGAGGAAAGTGCGCCTAGTAACTGTTGTAATTAATCCCGATGCATTTTCTGTGTTTCATCAACACTCTGATAGTGCACAGATTATAGAATGCCACGAGATGTGCATCGGAAACTACTACTGGTCTTCCCAGGAACGATCAAAGCGTAGACTTTTTAGGACCTTACTCCCATGGAGGAAAGTGCGCATGGTGACTGTTGTATTTAATCCTGATTCTATTTCTGTGTTTCATCAACACTCTGATAGTCCACAGATTACAGAATGCCACCAGATGTGCATCGGAAACTACTACTGGTCTTCCAGGGAACGATCAAACCGTAGACTGTTTGAGACATACCTCCCGTGGAGGAAAGTGCGCATGGTGACTGTTGCATTCATTCCCGATGCAATTTCTGTGTTTCATCAACACTCTGATAGTCCACAGATTACAGAATGCCACGAGATGTGCATCGGAAACTACTACAGATCTTCCAGGGAACGATCAAAGCATAGACTGTTTGATAATTACTCCCTTGGAGGAAAGTGCGCATGGTGAATGTTGTTTTCAATCCCGATGCAATTTCTGTGTTTCATCAACACTCTGATAGTCCACAGACTACAGAAAGCCTCCAGATGTGCATCGGAAACTACTACTGGTCTTCCAGGGAACGATCAAAGCGTAGACTGTTAGAGACTTTACTCCCATGGAGGAAAGTGCGCATGGTAAATGTTGAATTCAATACCGATGCAATTTCTGTGTTTCATCAACACTCTGATAGTCCACAGATTACAGAATGCCTCCAGATGTGCATCGGAAACTACAACAGGTCTTCCAGGGAACGAACAAATCGTTAACTCCTTGAGACATTACTCCCATGGAGGAAAGTGCGCATGGTGACTGTTGTATTCAATCCCGATGCAATTTCTGTGTTTCATCAACACTCTGATAGTCCACAGATTACGGGAAGCCTCCAGATGTACATCGGAAACTACTACTGGTCTTCCAGGGAACGATCAAAGCGTAGACTGTAAGAGACATTACTCCCATGGAGTAAAGTGCGGATGGTGACCGTTGTATTCAATTTCGATGCAATTTCTGTGTTTCATCAACACTCTGATAGTTCACAGATTACAGAATGCCTCGAGTTGTGCAATTGAAACCACTTCTGGTCTCCCAAGGAACGATCAAATCGTAGACTGTTTAAGACGTTACTCCCATGGAGGAAACTGCGCATGGAGACTGTTGTATTCAATCCCGATGCAATTTCTGTGTTTCATCAACACTCTGATAGTCCACAGATTACAGAATGCCTCCAGATGTGCATCGGAAACTACTACTGGTCTTTCCTTGAACGATCAAAGCGTAAACTCTTTGAGACATTACTCCCATGGAGGAAAGTGCGCATGGTAACTGTTGTAATTAATCCCGATGCATTTTCTGTGTTTCATCAACACTCTGATAGTCCACAGATTATAGAATGCCACGAGATGTGCATCGGAAACTACTACTGGTCTTCCCAGGAACGATCAAAGCGTACACTGTTTCAGACATTACTCCCATGCAGGAAAGTGCGGATGGTGACCGTTGTATTCAATCCCGATGCAATTTCTGTGTTTCATCAACGCTCTGATAGTCCACAGATTACTGGATGCCACCAGATGTGCATCGGAGACGACTACTGTTCTTCCAGGGAAAGATCAAAGCGTCGACTGTTTGCGACATTCCTCACACGGAGGAAAGTGCGCACGGTGACTGTTGTATTTAATCCCGAAGCAATTTCTGTGTTTCATCAACACTCTGATAGTCCACAGATTACAGAATGCCTCCAGATGTGCATCGGAAACTGCTACTGGTCTTCCAGGGAACGATCAAAGCGTAAACTCTATGGCACATTATTCCCATGGAGCAAAGCGCGCATGGTGACTGTTGTATTCAATCCCGATGCAATTTCTGTGTTTCTTCAAAACTCTGATAGTCCACAGATTACAGAATGCCTCCCCGTGTGCATCGGAAACTACTACTGGTCTTCCAGGGAACGATCAAAGCTTAGACTGTTTGGGACATTACTCCCATGGAGGAATGTTCTCATGGTTATTGTTGTATTCAATCCCGATGCAATTTTTATGTTTCATCAACACTCTGATAGTCCACAGATTACAGAATGCCTCCAGATGTGCATCGGAAACTGCTACTGTTCTTCCAGGGAATGTTCAAAGCGTAAACTCTATGAAACATTATTCCCATAGAGGAAAGTGCGCATGGTGACTGTTGTATTCAATCCCAATGCAATTTCTGTGTTTCATCAACACTCTGATAGCCCACAGATTACGGAAAGCCTCCAGATGTACATCGGAAACTACTACTGGTCTTCCAGGGAACGATCAAAGCGTAGACTGTTAGAGACATTACTCCCATGGAGGAAAGTGCGCATGGTGACAGTTGTATTCAATCCCGATGCAATTTCTGTGTTTCATCAACACTCTGATAGTCCTCAGATTACAGAATGCCTCCCGATGTGCATCGGAAACTACTACTGGTCTTCCAGGGAACGATCAAAGCGTAGACTGTTTAGGACATTACTCCCATGGAGGATAGTGCGCATGGTGACTGTTGTATTCAATCCCTACGAAATTTCTGTGTTTCATCAACACTCTGATAGTCCACAGAATACAGAATGCCTCCAGATATGCATCGGAAACTACTACTGGTCTTCCAGGGAACGATCAAAGCGTAGACTGTTTGGGACATTACTCCCATGGATGAAAGTGCGCATGGTGACTGTTGTATTCAATCCCGATGCAATTTCTGTGTCTCATCAACACTCTGATAGTCCACAGATTACAGAATGCCACGAGATGTGCATCGGAAACTACTACTGGTCTTCCAGGGAACGATCAAATCGTAGACTGTTTGAGAATTACTCCCACGGAGGAAAGTGCGCATGGTAACTGTTGTATTCAATCCCGATGCAATTTCTGTGTTTCATCAACACTCTGATAGTCCACAGATTACAGAAAGCCTCCAGATGTTCATCGGAAACTACTACTGGTCTTCCAGGGAACGATCAAAGCGTAGACTGTTAGAGACATTACTCTCATGGAGGAAAGTGCACATGGTAACTGTTGCATTAAATCCCGATGCAATATCTGTGTTTCATCAACACTCTGATACTCCACAGATTACAGAATGAATCCAGATTTGCATCGGAAAGTTTTACTGGTCTTCCAGGGAACGATCAAAGCGTAGACTGTTTGAAACATTACTTTTATGGAGGAATGTGCTCAAGGTGATTGTTGTATTCAATCCCGATGCAATTTCTATGATTCATCAACACTCTGATAGTCCACAGATTACAGAATGCCTCCAGATGTGCATCAGAAACTGCTACTGGTCTTCCAGGGAACGATCACAGCGTAAACCCTATGAAACATTATTCCCATGGAGGAAAGTGCGCATGGTGACTGTTGTATTCAATCCCGATGCAATTTCTGTGCTTCATCAACACTCTGATAGTCCACAGATTACAGAATGCCTCCCGGTGTGCATCGGAAACTCCTACTGGTCTTCCAGGGAACGATCAAAGCGTAGACTGTTTGGGACATTACTCCGATGGAGGAAAGTGCGCATGGTGACTGTTGTATTCAATCCCGATGCAATTTCTGTGTTTCATCAACACTCTGATAGTCCACAGATTACAGAATGCCTCCCGATGTGCATCGGAAACTACTACTGGTCTTCCAGGGAACGATCAAAGCGTAGACTGTTTAGGACATTACTCCCATGGAGGAAAGTGCGCATGGTGACTGTTGTATTCAATCCCGATGAAATTTCTGTGTTTCATCAACACTCTGATAGTCCACAGATTACAGAATGCCACGAGATGTGCATCGGAAACTACTACTGGTCTTCCAGGGAACGATCAAAGCGTAGTCTGTTAGAGACATTACTCCCATGGAGGAAAGTGCGCATGGTAAATGTTGAATTCAATCCCGATGCAATTTCTGTGTTTCATCAACACTCTGATAGTCCACAGATTACAGAATGCCTCCAGATGTGCATCGGAAACTACTACTGGTCTTTCAGGGAACGATCAAAGCGTAAACTCTTTGAGACATTACTCCCATGGAGGAAAGTGCGCATGGTAACTGTTGTAATTAATCCCGATGCATTTTCTGTGTTTCATCAACACTCTGATAGTCCACAAATTATAGAATGCCACGAGATGTGCATCGGAAACTACTACTGGTCTTCCCAGGAACGATCAAAGCGTAGACTGTTTAGGACATTACTCATATGGAGGAAAGTGCGCATGGTGCCTGTTGTATTCAATCCTGAATCTATTTCTGTGTTTCATCAACACTCTGATAGTCCACAGATTACAGAATGCCACCAGATGTGCATCGGAAACTACTACTGGTCTTCCAGGGAACGATCAAACCGTAGACTGTTTGAGACATACCTCCTGTGGAGTAAAGTGCGCATGGTGACTGTTGTATTCAATCCCGATGCAATTTCTGTGTTTCATCAACACTCTGATAGTTCACAGATTACAGAATGCCTCCAGATGTGCAATTGAAACCACTTCTGGTCTTCCAAGGAACGATCAAAGCGTAGACTGTTTAAGACGTTACTCCCATGGAGGAAACTGCGCATGGAGACTGTTGTATTCAATCCCGATGCAATTTCTGTGTTTCATCAACACTCTGATAGTCCACAGATTACAGAATGCCTCCAGATGTGCATCGGAAACTACTACTGGTCTTTCCTTGAACGATCAAAGCGTAAACTCTTTGAGACATTACTCCCATGGAGGAAAGTGCGCATGGTTACTGTTGTAATTAATCCCGATGCATTTTCTGTGTTTCATCAACACTCTGATAGTCAACAGATTATAGAATGCCACGAGATGTGCATCGGAAACTACTACTAGTCTTCCCAGGAACGATCAAAGCGTACACTGTTTCAGACATTACTCCCATGCAGGAAAGTGCGGATGGTGACCGTTGTATTCAATCCCGATGCAATTTCTGTGTTTCATCAACACTCTGATAGTCCACAGGTTACTGGATGCCACCAGATGTGCATCGGAAACGACTACTGTTCTTTCAGGGAACGATCAAAGCGTCGACTGTTTGCGACATTCCTCACACGGAGGAAAGTGCGCACGGTGACTGTTGTATTTAATCCCGAAGCAATTTCTGTGTTTCATCAACACTCTGATAGTCCACAGATTACAGAATGCCTCCAGATGTGCATCGGAAACTGCTACTGGTCTTCCAGGGAATGATCAAAGCGTAAACTCTATGACACATTATTCCCATGGAGGAAAGCGCGCATGGTGACTGTTGTATTCAATCCCGATGCTATTTCTGTGTTTCTTCAAAACTCTGATAGTCCACAGATTACAGAATGCCTCCCGGTGTGCATCGGAAACTACTACTGGCCTTCCAGAGAACGATCAAAGCTTAGACTGTTTGGGACATTACTCCCATGGAGGAAAGTGCGCATGGTGACTGTTGTATTCAATCCCGATGCAATTTCTGTGTTTCATCAACACTCTGATAGTCCACAGATTACAGAATGCCTCCCGATGTGCATCGGAAACTACTACTGGTCTTCCAGCGAACGATCAAAGCGTAGACTGTTTAGGACATTACTCCCATGGAGGAAAGTGCGCATGGTGACTGTTGTATTCAATCCCGATGAAATTTCTGGGTTTCATCAACACTCTGATAGTCCACAGAATACAGAATGCCTCCAGATATGCATCGGAAACTACTACTGGTGTTCCAGGGAATGAACAAAGCCTAGACTATTTGGGACATTACTCCCATGGAGGAAAGTGCGCATGGTGACTGTTGTATTCAATCCCGATGCAATTTCTGTGTCTCATCAATACTCTGATAGTCCACAGATTACAGAATGCCACGAGATGTGCATCGGAAACTACTACTGGTCTTCCAGGGAACGATCAAATCGTAGACTGTTTGAGAATTACTCCCAAGGATTAAAGAGCGCATTGTAACTGTTGTATTCAATCCCGATGCAATTTCTGTGTTTCATCAACACTCTGATAGTCCACAGATTACAGAAAGCCTCCAGATGTTCATCGGAAACTACTACTGGTCTTCCAGCGAACGATCAAAGCGTAGACTGTTTAGGACATTACTCCCATGGAGGAAAGTGCGCATGGTGACTGTTGTATTCAATCCCGATGAAATTTCTGTGTCTCATCAACACTCTGATAGTCCACAGAATACAGAATGCCTCCAGATATGCATCGGAAACTACTACTGGTGTTCCAGGGAACGAACAAAGCGTAGACTATTTGGGACATTACTCCCATGGAGGAAAGTGCGCATGGTGACTGTTGTATTCAATCCCGATGCAATTTCTGTGTCTCGTCAATACTCTGATAGTCCACAGATTACAGAATGCCACGAGATGTGCATCGGAAACTACTACTGGTCTTCCAGGGAACGATCAAATCGTAGACTGTTTGAGAATTACTCCCAAGGATTAAAGAGCGCATTGTAACTGTTGTATTCAATCCCGATGCAATTTCTGTGTTTCATCAACACTCCGATAGTCCACAGATTACAGAATGCCTCCCGGTGTGCATCGGAAACTCGTACTGGTCTTCCAGGGAACGATCAAAGCGTAGACTGTATGGGACATTACTCCCATGGAGGAAAGTGCGCATGGTGACTGTTGTATTCAATCCCGATGCAATTTCTGTGTTTCATCAACACTCTGATAGTCCACAGATTACAGAATGCCACCAGATGTGCATCGGAAACTGCTACTGGTCTTCCAGGGAACGATCAAAGCGTAAACTCTTTGAGACATTACTCCCATGGAGGAAAGTGCGCATGGTGACTGTTGTATTCAATCCCGATGCAATTTCTGTGTTTCATCAACACTCTGATAGTCCACAGATTACAGAATGTCTCCCGATGTGCATCAGAAGCTACTACTGGTCTTCCAGGGAACGATCAAAGCGTAAACTGTTTAGGACATTACTCCCATGGAGGAAAGTGCGCATGGTGACTGTTGTATTCAATCCCAATGAAATTTCTGTGTTTCATCAACACTCAGATAGTCCGCAGAATACAGAATGCCTCCAGATGTGGATCGGAAACTGCTACTGGTCTTCCAGGGAACGATCAAAGCGTAAACTCTATGAAACATTATTCCCGTGGAGGAAAGTGCGCATGGTGAATGTTGTATTCAATTCCGATGCAATTTCTGTGTTTCATCAACACTCTGATAGTCCACAGATTACAGAATGCCTCCCGGTGTGCATCGGAAACTCCTACTGGTCTTCCATTGAACGATCAAAGCGTAGACTGTTTGGGACATTACTCCCATGGAGGAAAGTGCGCATGGTGACTGTTGTATTCAATCCCGATGCAATATCTGTGTTTCGTCAACAGTCTGATACTCCACAGATTACATAATGCCTCCAGATTTGCATCGGAAACTACTACTGGTCTTCCAGGGAACGATCAAAGCGTAGACTGTTTGAGACATTACTTTTATGGAGGAATGTGCTCATGGTGATTGTTGTATTCAATCCCGATGCAATTTCTATGTTTCATCAACACTCTGATAGTCCACAGATTACAGAATGCCTCCAGATGTGCATCGGAAACTGCTACTGGTCTTCCAGGGAACGATCAAAGCGTAAACTCTATGAAACATTATTCCCATGGAGGAAAGTGCGCATGGTGACTGTTGTATTCAATCCCGATGCAATTTCTGTGTTTCATCAACACTCTGATAGTCCACAGATTACAGAATGCCTCCCGGTGTGCATCGGAAACTCCTACTGGTCTTCCAGGGAACGATCAAAGCGTAGACTGTTTCAGACATTACTCCCATGGAGGAAAATGCGCATGGTGACTGTTGTATTAAATCCTGATGATATTTCTGTGTTTCATCAACACTCTGATAGTCCACAGATTACAGAATGCCACCAGATGTGCATCGGAAACTACTACTGGTCTTCCAGGGAACGATCAAACCGTAGACTGTTTGAGACATACCTCCCGTGGGGGAAAGTGCGCATGGTGACTGTTGCATTCATTATCGATGCAATTTCTGTGTTTCATCAACACTCTGATAGTCCACAGATTACAGAATGCTACGAGATGTGCATCGGAAACTACTACTGGTCTTCCAGGGAACGATCAAAGCATAGACTGTTTGAGAATTACTCCCTTGGAGGAAAGTGCGCATGGTGAATGTTGTTTTCAATCCCGATGCAATTTCTGTGTTTCATCAACACTCTGATAGTCCACAGATTACAGAAAGCCTCCAGATGTGCCTCGGAAACTACTACTGGTCTTCCAGGGAACGATCAAAGCGTAGACTGTAAGAGACATGACTCCCATGGAGGAAAGTGCGCATGGTAAATGTTGAATTCAATCCCGATGCAATTTCTGTGTTTCATCAACACTCTGATAGTCCACAGATTACAGAATGCCTCCAGATGTGCATCGGAAACTACAACTGGTCTTCCAGGGAACGATCAAATCGTAAACTCCTTGAGACATTACTCCCATGGAGGAAAGTGCGCATGGTGACTGTTGTATTCAATCCCGATGCAATTTCTGTGTTTCATCAACACTCTGATAGTCCACAGATTACGGAAAGCCTCCAGATGTACATCGGAAACTACTACTGGTCTTCCAGGGAACGATCAAAGCGTAGACTGTTAGAGACATTACTCCCATGGAGTAAAGTGCGCATGGTGACTGTTGTATTCAATCCCGATGCAATTACTGTGTTTCATAAACACTCTGATAGTCCACAGACTACAGAATGCTTCCAGATGTGCAATTGAAACTACTTCTGGTCTTCCAGGGAACGATCAAAGCGTAGACTGTTTAAGACGTTACTCCCATGGAGGAAACTGCGCATGGAGACTGTTGTATACAATCCCGCTGCAATTTCTGTGTTTCATCAACACTCTGATAGTCCACAGATTACAGAATGCCTCCAGATGTGCATCGGAAACTACTACTGGTCTTTCAGGGAACGATCAAAGCGTAAACTCTTTGAGACATTACTCCCATGGAGGAAAGTGCGCATGGTTACTGTTGTAATTAATCCCGATGCATTTTCTGTGTTTCATCAACACTCTGATAGTCCACAGATTATAGAATGCCACGAGATGTGCATCGGAAACTACTACTGGTCTTCCCATTAACGATCAAAGCGTACACTGTTTGAGACATTACTCCCATGCAGGAAAGTGCGGATGGTGACCGTTGTATTCATTCCCGATGCAATTTCTGTGTTTCATCAGCACTCTGATAGTCCACAGATTACAGGATGCCACCAGATGTGCATCGGAAACGACTACTGGTCTTCCAGGGAACGATCAAATCGTAGACTGTTTGAGAAATACTCCCATGGAGGAAAGTGCGCATGGTAACTGTTGTATTCAATCCCGATGCAATTTCTTTGTTTCATCAACACCCTGATAGTCCACAGATTACAGAAAGCCTAAAGATGTGCATCGGAAACTACTACTGGTCTTCCAGGGAACGATCAAAGCATAGACTGTTAGAGACATTAGTCCCATGGAGGAAGGTGCGCATGGTGACTGTTGTATTCAATCCCGATGCAATTTCCATGTTTCATCAACACTCTGATACTCCACAGATAACAGAATGCCTCCAGATGTGCATCGGAAACTACTATAGTCTTCCAGGGAACGATCAAAGCGTATACTGTTTGAGACATTACTCCCATATAGGAAAGTGCGCATGGTGACTGTTGTATTCAATCACGATGCAATATCTGTGTTTCATCAACACTCTGATAGTCCACAGTTTACAGAACGCCTACAGATGTGCATCGGAAACTACTATTGGTCTTCCAGGGAACGATCAAAGCGTAGACTGTTTGAGACATTACTTTTATGCAGGAATGTGCTCAGGGTGACTATTGTATTCAATCCCGATGCAATTTCTATGTTTCATCAACACTCTGATAGTCCACAGGTTACAGAATGAGCCCAAGATGAAACTGCTACTGGCCTTCCAGGGAACGATCAAAGCGTAAACTCTATGAAACATTACTCCCATGGAGGAAAGTGCGCATCGTGACTGTTGCATTAAATCCCGATGCAATTTTTGTGTTTAATCACCACTCTGAAAGTCCACAGATTACAGAATGCCTCCCGATGTGCATCGGAAACTACTACTGGTCTTCCAGGGAACGATCAAAGCGTAGACTGTTTACGACATTACTCCCATGGAGGAAAGTGCGCATGGTGACTGTTGTATTCAATCCCGATGAAATTTCTGTGTTTCATAAACACTCTGATAGTCCACAGATTACAGAATGCCACCAGATGTGCATCGGAAACTACTACTGGTCTTCCAGGGAACGATCAAACCGTAGACTGTTTGAGACATACCTCCCGTGGAGGAAAGTGCGCGTGGCGACTGTTGTATTCATTCCCGATGCAATTTCTGTGTTTCATCAACACTCTGATAGTCCACAGATTAAAGAATGCCACGAGATGTGCATCGGAAACTACTACTGGTCTTCCAGGGAACGATCAAAGCATAGACTGTTTGAGAATTACTCACTTGGAGGAAAGTACGCATGGTGAACGTTGTTTTCAATCCCGATGCAATTTCTGTGTTTCATCAATACTCTGATAGACCACAGATTACAGAAAGCCTCCAGATGTGCATAGGAAACTACTACTGGTCTACCAGGGAACGATCAAAGCGTAGACTGTTAGAGACATTACTCCCATGGAGGAAAGTGCGCATGGTAAATGTTGAATTCAATCCCGATGCAATTTCTGTGTTTCATCAACACTCTGATACTCCACAGATTACAGAATGCCTCCAGATGTGCATCGGAAACTACTACTGGTCTTCCAGGGAACGATCAAAGCGTAGACTGTTTGAGACATTACTCCCATGGAGGAAAGTGCGCATGGTGACTGTTGTATTCAATCCCGATGCAATTTCTGTGTTTCATCAACACTCTGATAGTCCATAGATTACAGAATGCCTCCACATGTGCATCGGAAACTACTACTGGTCTTCCAGGGAACGATCAAAGCGTCGACTGTTTGAGACATACCTCCCATGGAGGAAAGTGCGCATGGTGTCTGTTGTATTCAATCCCGAAGCAATTTCTGTGTTTCATCAACACTCTGATAGTCCACAGATTACAGAATGCCACCAAATGTGTATCGCAAACTACTACTGGTCTTCCAGGGAACGATCAAAGCGTAGACTGTTTGAGAATTACTCCCATGGAGGAAAGTGCGCATGGTGACTGTTGTATTCAATCCCGATGCAATTTCTGTGTCTCATCAACACTCTGATAGTCCACAGATTACAGAAAGCCTCCATATGTGCATCGGAAACTACTACTTGTCTTCAAGGGAACAATCAAAGCGTAGACTGTTAGAGACATTTCTCCCATGGAGGAAAGTGCGCATGGTAACTGTGGTATTCAAAACCCGATGCAATTTCTGTGTTTCATCAACACTCTGATACTCAACAGATTACAGAATGCCTCAAGATGAGCATCGGACACTACTACTGGTCTTCCAGGGAACGATCAAAGCGTAGACAGTTTGAGACATTGCTTTTATGGAGGAATGTGCTCATGGTGACTGTTGTATTAAATCCCGATGCAATTTCTGTGTTTCATCAACACTCTGATAGTGCACAGATTACAGAAAGCCTCCAGATGTGCATAGGAAACTACTACTGGTCTTCCAGGGAACGATCAAAGCGTAGACTGTTAGAGACTTTACTCCCCTGGAGGAAAGTGCGCATGGTGACTGTTGTATTCAATCCCGATGCAATTTCTGTGTTTCATCAACACTCTGATAGTCCATAGATTACAGAATGCCACCAGATGTGCATCGGAAACTACTACTGGTCTTCCAGGGAACGATCAAAGCGTCGACTGTTTGAGACATACCTCCTGTGGAGGAAAGTGCGCATGGTGACTGTTGTATTCAATCCCGAATCAATTTCTGTGTTTCATCAACACTCTGATAGTCCACAGATTACAGAATGCCACCAAATGTGCATCGGAAACTACTACTGGTCTTCCAGGGAACGATCAAAGCGTAGACTGTTTGAGAATTACTCCCATGGAGGAAAGTGCGCATGGTGACTGTTGTATTCAATCCCGATGCAATTTCTGTGTCTCATCAACACTCTGATAGTCCACAGATTACAGAAAGCCTCCAGATGTGCATCGGAAACTACTACTTGTCTTCCGGGGAACGATCAAAGCGTAGACTGTTAGAGACATTACTCCCATGGAGGAAAGTGCGCATGGTAAATGTTGAATTCAATCCCGATGCAATTTCTGTGTTTCATCAACACTCTGATACTCCACAGATTACAGAATGCCTCCAGATGTGCATCGGAAACTACTACTGGTCTTCCAGGGAACGATCAAAGCGTAGACTGTTTGAGACATTACTCCCCTGGAGGAAAGTGCGCATGGTGACTGTTGTATTCAATCCCGATGCAATTTCTGTGTTTCATCAACACTCTGATAGTCCATAGATTACAGAATGCCACCAGATGTGCATCGGAAACTACTACTGGTCTTCCAGGGAACGATCAAAGCGTCGACTGTTTGAGACATACCTCCCGTGGAGGAAAGTGCGCATGGTGACAGTTGTATTAAATCCCGATGCAATTTCTGTGTTTCATCAACACTCTGATAGTCCACAGATTACAGAATGCCTCCCGATGTGCATCGGAAACTACTACTGGTCTTCCAGGGAACGATCAAAGCGTAGACTGTTTAGGACATTACTCCCATCGAGGAAAGTGCTCATGGTGACTGTTGTATTCAATCCCGAAGAAATTTCTGTGTTTCATCAACACTCTGATAGTCCACAGATAACAGAATGCCACGAGATGTGCATCTGAAACTACTACTGGTCTTCCAGGGAACGATCAAAGCGTAGACTGTTTCAGACATTACTCCCATGGAGGAAAGTGCGCATGGTGACTGTTGTATTCAATCCTGATGCTATTTCTGTGTTTCATCAACACTCTGATAGTCCACAGATTACAGAATGCCACCAGATGTCCATCGGAAACTGCTACTGGTATTCCAGGGAACGATCAAAGCGTAGACTGTTTCAGACATTACTCCCATGGAGGAAAGTGCGCATGGTGACTGCTGTATTCAATCCTGATGCTATTTCTGTGTTTCATCAACACTCTGATAGTCCACAGATTACAGAATGCCTCCCGGTGTGCATCGGAAACTCCTACTGGTCTTCCATTGAACGATCAAAGCGTAGACTGTTTGGGACATTACTCCCAAGGAGGAAAGTGCGCATGGTGACTGTTGTATTCAATCCCGATGCAATATCTGTGTTTCATCAACAGTCTGATACTCCACAGATTACAGAAAGCCTCCAGATGTGCATCGGAAACTACTACTTGTCTTCCGGGGAACGATCAAAGCGTAGACTGTTAGAGACATTACTCCCATGGAGGAAAGTGCGCATGGTAAATGTTGAATTCAATCCCGATGCAATTTCTGTGTTTCATCAACACTCTGATACTCCACAGATTACAGAATGCCTCCAGATGTGCATCGGAAACTACTACTGGTCTTCCAGGGAACGATCAAAGCGTAGACTGTTTGAGACATTACTCCCCTGGAGGAAAGTGCGCATGGTGACTGTTGTATTCAATCCCGATGCAATTTCTGTGTTTCATCAACACTCTGATAGTCCATAGATTACAGAATGCCACCAGATGTGCATCGGAAACTACTACTGGTCTTCCAGGGAACGATCAAAGCGTCGACTGTTTGAGACATACCTCCCGTGGAGGAAAGTGCGCATGGTGACAGTTGTATTAAATCCCGATGCAATTTCTGTGTTTCATCAACACTCTGATAGTCCACAGATTACAGAATGCCTCCCGATGTGCATCGGAAACTACTACTGGTCTTCCAGGGAACGATCAAAGCGTAGACTGTTTAGGACATTACTCCCATCGAGGAAAGTGCTCATGGTGACTGTTGTATTCAATCCCGAAGAAATTTCTGTGTTTCATCAACACTCTGATAGTCCACAGATAACAGAATGCCACGAGATGTGCATCTGAAACTACTACTGGTCTTCCAGGGAACGATCAAAGCGTAGACTGTTTCAGACATTACTCCCATGGAGGAAAGTGCGCATGGTGACTGTTGTATTCAATCCTGATGCTATTTCTGTGTTTCATCAACACTCTGATAGTCCACAGATTACAGAATGCCACCAGATGTCCATCGGAAACTGCTACTGGTATTCCAGGGAACGATCAAAGCGTAGACTGTTTCAGACATTACTCCCATGGAGGAAAGTGCGCATGGTGACTGCTGTATTCAATCCTGATGCTATTTCTGTGTTTCATCAACACTCTGATAGTCCACAGATTACAGAATGCCTCCCGGTGTGCATCGGAAACTCCTACTGGTCTTCCATTGAACGATCAAAGCGTAGACTGTTTGGGACATTACTCCCAAGGAGGAAAGTGCGCATGGTGACTGTTGTATTCAATCCCGATGCAATATCTGTGTTTCATCAACAGTCTGATACTCCACAGATTACATAATGCCTCCAGATTTGCATCGGAAACTACTACTGGTCTTCCAGGGAACGATCAAAGCGTAGACTGTTTCAGACATTACTCCCATGGAGGAAAGTGCGCATGGTGACTGTTGTATTAAATCCTGATGATATATCTGTGTTTCATCAACACTCTGATAGTCCACAGATTACAGAATGCCACCAGATGTGCATCGGAAACTACTACTGGTCTTCCAGGGAACGATCAAACCGTAGACTGTTTGAGACATACCTCCCGTGGAGGAAAGTGCGCATGGTGACTGTTGCATTCATTATCGATGCAATTTCTGTGTTTCATCAACACTCTGATAGTCCACAGATTACAGAATGCTACGAGATGTGCATCGGAAACTACTACTGGTCTTCCAGGGAACGATCAAAGCATAGACTGTTTGAGAATTACTCCCTTGGAGGAAAGTGCGCATGGTGAATGTTGTTTTCAATCCCGATGCAATTTCTGTGTTTCATCAACACTCTGATAGTCCACAGATTACAGAAAGCCTCCAGATGTGCCTCGGAAACTACTACTGGTCTTCCAGGGAACGATCAAAGCGTAGACTGTAAGAGACATGACTCCCATGGAGGAAAGTGCGCATGGTAAATGTTGTATTCAATCCCGATGCAATTTCTGTGTTTCATCAACACTCTGATAGTCCACAGATTACGGAAACCCTCCAGATGTACATCGGAAACTACTACTGGTCTCCCAGGGAACGATCAAAGCGTAGACTGTTAGAGACATTACTCCCATGGAGTAAAGTGCGCATGGTGACTGTTGTATTCAATCCCGATGCAATTACTGTGTTTCATAAACACTCTGATAGTCCACAGACTACAGAATGCTTCCAGATGTGCAATTGAAACTACTTCTGGTCTTCCAGGGAACGATCAAAGCGTAGACTGTTTAAGACGTTACTCCCATGGAGGAAACTGCGCATGGAGACTGTTGTATACAATCCCGCTGCAATTTCTGTGTTTCATCAACACTCTGATAGTCCACAGATTACAGAATGCCTCCAGATGTGCATCGGAAACTACTACTGGTCTTTCAGGGAACGATCAAGGCGAAAACTCTTTGAGACATTACTCCCATGGAGGAAAGTGCGCATGGTAACTGTTGTAATTAATCCCGATGCATTTTCTGTGTTTCATCAACACTCTGATAGTCCACAGATTATAGAATGCCACGAGATGTGCATCGGAAACTACTACTGGTCTTCCCATTAACTATCAAAGCGTACACTGTTTGAGACATTACTCCCATGCAGGAAAGTGCGGATGGTGACCGTTGTATTCATTCCCGATGCAATTTCTGTGTTTCATCAACACTCTGATAGTCCACAGATTACAGGATGCCACCAGATGTGCATCGGAAACGACTACTGGTCTTCCAGGGAACGATCAAATCGTAGACTGTTTGAGAAATACTCCCATGGAGGAAAGTGCGCATGGTAACTGTTGTATTCAATCCCGATGCAATTTCTTTGTTTCATCAACACCCTGATAGTCCACAGATTACAGAAAGCCTCCAGATGTGCATCGGAAACTACTACTGGTCTTCCAGGGAACGATCAAAGCATAGACTGTTAGAGACATTAGTCCCATGGAGGAAGGTGCGCATGGTGACTGTTGTATTCAATCCCGATGCAATTTCCGTGTTTCATCAACACTCTGATACTCCACAGATAACAGAATGCCTCCAGATGTGCATCGGAAACTACTATGGTCTTCCAGGGAACGATGAAAGCGTATACTGTTTGAGACATTACTCCCATATAGGAAAGTGCGCATGGTGACTGTTGTATTCAATCACGATGCAATTTCTGTGTTTCATCAACACTCTGATAGTCCACAGTTTACAGAACGCCTACAGATGTGCATCGGAAACTACTATTGGTGTTCCAGGGAACGATCAAAGCGTAGACTGTTTGAGACATTACTTTTATGCAGGAATGTGCTCAGGGTGACTATTGTATTCAATCCCGATGCAATTTCTATGTTTCATCAACACTCTGATAGTCCACAGGTTACAGAATGAGCCCAAGATGAAACTGCTACTGGCCTTCCAGGGAACGATCAAAGCGTAAACTCTATGAAACATTACTCCCATGGAGGAAAGTGCGCATCGTGACTGTTGCATTAAATCCCGATGCAATTTTTGTGTTTAATCACCACTCTGAAAGTCCACAGATTACAGAATGCCTCCCGATGTGCATCGGAAACTACTACTGGTCTTCCAGGGAACGATCAAAGCGTAGACTGTTTACGACATTACTCCCATGGAGGAAAGTGCGCATGGTGACTGTTGTATTCAATCCCGATGAAATTTCTGTGTTTCATAAACACTCTGATAGTCCACAGATTACAGAATGCCACCAGATGTGCATCGGAAACTACTACTGGTCTTCCAGGGAACGATCAAACCGTAGACTGTTTGAGACATACCTCCCGTGGAGGAAAGTGCGCATGGCGACTGTTGTATTCATTCCCGATGCAATTTCTGTGTTTCATCAACACTCTGATAGTCCACAGATTAAAGAATGCCACGAGATGTGCATCGGAAACTACTACTGGTCTTCCAGGGAACGATCAAAGCATAGACTGTTTGAGAATTACTCACTTGGAGGAAAGTACGCATGGTGAATGTTGTTTTCAATCCCGATGCAATATCTGTGTTTCATCAATACTCTGATAGTCCACAGAGTACAGAAAGCCTCCAGATGTGCATAGGAAACTACTACTGGTCTTCCAGGGAACGATCAAAGCGTAGACTGTTAGAGACATTACTCCCATGGAGGAAAGTGCGCATGGTAAATGTTGAATTCAATCCCGATGCAATTTCTGTGTTTCGTCAACACTCTGATACTCCACAGATTACAGAATGCCTCCAGATGTGCATCGGAAACTACTACTGGTCTTCCAGGGAACGATCAAAGCGTAGACTGTTTGAGACATTACTCCCATGGAGGAAAGTGCGCATGGTGACTGTTGTATTCAATCCCGATGCAATTTCTGTGTTTCATCAACACTCTGATAGTCCATAGATTACAGAATGCCTCCACATGTGCATCGGAAACTACTACTGGTCTTCCAGGGAACGATCAAAGCGTCGACTGTTTGAGACATACCTCCCATGGAGGAAAGTGCGCATGGTGTCTGTTGTATTCAATCCCGAAGCAATTTCTGTGTTTCATCAACACTCTGATAGTCCACAGATTACAGAATGCCTCCCGATGTGCATCGGAAACTACTACTGGTCTTCCAGGGAACGATCAAAGCGTAGACTGTTTAGGACATTACTCCCATCGAGGAAAGTGCTCATGGTGACTGTTGTATTCAATCCCGAAGAAATTTCTGTGTTTCATCAACACTCTGATAGTCCACAGATAACAGAATGCCACGAGATGTGCATCTGAAACTACTACTGGTCTTCCAGGGAACGATCAAAGCGTAGACTGTTTCAGACATTACTCCCATGGAGGAAAGTGCGCATGGTGACTGTTGTATTCAATCCTGATGCTATTTCTGTGTTTCATCAACACTCTGATAGTCCACAGATTACAGAATGCCACCAGATGTCCATCGGAAACTGCTACTGGTATTCCAGGGAACGATCAAAGCGTAGACTGTTTCAGACATTACTCCCATGGAGGAAAGTGCGCATGGTGACTGCTGTATTCAATCCTGATGCTATTTCTGTGTTTCATCAACACTCTGATAGTCCACAGATTACAGAATGCCTCCCGGTGTGCATCGGAAACTCCTACTGGTCTTCCATTGAACGATCAAAGCGTAGACTGTTTGGGACATTACTCCCAAGGAGGAAAGTGCGCATGGTGACTGTTGTATTCAATCCCGATGCAATATCTGTGTTTCATCAACAGTCTGATACTCCACAGATTACATAATGCCTCCAGATTTGCATCGGAAACTACTACTGGTCTTCCAGGGAACGATCAAAGCGTAGACTGTTTCAGACATTACTCCCATGGAGGAAAGTGCGCATGGTGACTGTTGTATTAAATCCTGATGATATATCTGTGTTTCATCAACACTCTGATAGTCCACAGATTACAGAATGCCACCAGATGTGCATCGGAAACTACTACTGGTCTTCCAGGGAACGATCAAACCGTAGACTGTTTGAGACATACCTCCCGTGGAGGAAAGTGCGCATGGTGACTGTTGCATTCATTATCGATGCAATTTCTGTGTTTCATCAACACTCTGATAGTCCACAGATTACAGAATGCTACGAGATGTGCATCGGAAACTACTACTGGTCTTCCAGGGAACGATCAAAGCATAGACTGTTTGAGAATTACTCCCTTGGAGGAAAGTGCGCATGGTGAATGTTGTTTTCAATCCCGATGCAATTTCTGTGTTTCATCAACACTCTGATAGTCCACAGATTACAGAAAGCCTCCAGATGTGCCTCGGAAACTACTACTGGTCTTCCAGGGAACGATCAAAGCGTAGACTGTAAGAGACATGACTCCCATGGAGGAAAGTGCGCATGGTAAATGTTGTATTCAATCCCGATGCAATTTCTGTGTTTCATCAACACTGTGATAGTCCACAGATTACGGAAACCCTCCAGATGTACATCGGAAACTACTACTGGTCTCCCAGGGAACGATCAAAGCGTAGACTGTTAGAGACATTACTCCCATGGAGTAAAGTGCGCATGGTGACTGTTGTATTCAATCCCGATGCAATTACTGTGTTTCATAAACACTCTGATAGTCCACAGACTACAGAATGCTTCCAGATGTGCAATTGAAACTACTTCTGGTCTTCCAGGGAACGATCAAAGCGTAGACTGTTTAAGACGTTACTCCCATGGAGGAAACTGCGCATGGAGACTGTTGTATACAATCCCGCTGCAATTTCTGTGTTTCATCAACACTCTGATAGTCCACAGATTACAGAATGCCTCCAGATGTGCATCGGAAACTACTACTGGTCTTTCAGGGAACGATCAAGGCGAAAACTCTTTGAGACATTACTCCCATGGAGGAAAGTGCGCATGGTAACTGTTGTAATTAATCCCGATGCATTTTCTGTGTTTCATCAACACTCTGATAGTCCACAGATTATAGAATGCCACGAGATGTGCATCGGAAACTACTACTGGTCTTCCCATTAACTATCAAAGCGTACACTGTTTGAGACATTACTCCCATGCAGGAAAGTGCGGATGGTGACCGTTGTATTCATTCCCGATGCAATTTCTGTGTTTCATCAACACTCTGATAGTCCACAGATTACAGGATGCCACCAGATGTGCATCGGAAACGACTACTGGTCTTCCAGGGAACGATCAAATCGTAGACTGTTTGAGAAATACTCCCATGGAGGAAAGTGCGCATGGTAACTGTTGTATTCAATCCCGATGCAATTTCTTTGTTTCATCAACACCCTGATAGTCCACAGATTACAGAAAGCCTCCAGATGTGCATCGGAAACTACTACTGGTCTTCCAGGGAACGATCAAAGCATAGACTGTTAGAGACATTAGTCCCATGGAGGAAGGTGCGCATGGTGACTGTTGTATTCAATCCCGATGCAATTTCCGTGTTTCATCAACACTCTGATACTCCACAGATAACAGAATGCCTCCAGATGTGCATCGGAAACTACTATGGTCTTCCAGGGAACGATGAAAGCGTATACTGTTTGAGACATTACTCCCATATAGGAAAGTGCGCATGGTGACTGTTGTATTCAATCACGATGCAATTTCTGTGTTTCATCAACACTCTGATAGTCCACAGTTTACAGAACGCCTACAGATGTGCATCGGAAACTACTATTGGTGTTCCAGGGAACGATCAAAGCGTAGACTGTTTGAGACATTACTTTTATGCAGGAATGTGCTCAGGGTGACTATTGTATTCAATCCCGATGCAATTTCTATGTTTCATCAACACTCTGATAGTCCACAGGTTACAGAATGAGCCCAAGATGAAACTGCTACTGGCCTTCCAGGGAACGATCAAAGCGTAAACTCTATGAAACATTACTCCCATGGAGGAAAGTGCGCATCGTGACTGTTGCATTAAATCCCGATGCAATTTTTGTGTTTAATCACCACTCTGAAAGTCCACAGATTACAGAATGCCTCCCGATGTGCATCGGAAACTACTACTGGTCTTCCAGGGAACGATCAAAGCGTAGACTGTTTACGACATTACTCCCATGGAGGAAAGTGCGCATGGTGACTGTTGTATTCAATCCCGATGAAATTTCTGTGTTTCATAAACACTCTGATAGTCCACAGATTACAGAATGCCACCAGATGTGCATCGGAAACTACTACTGGTCTTCCAGGGAACGATCAAACCGTAGACTGTTTGAGACATACCTCCCGTGGAGGAAAGTGCGCATGGCGACTGTTGTATTCATTCCCGATGCAATTTCTGTGTTTCATCAACACTCTGATAGTCCACAGATTAAAGAATGCCACGAGATGTGCATCGGAAACTACTACTGGTCTTCCAGGGAACGATCAAAGCATAGACTGTTTGAGAATTACTCACTTGGAGGAAAGTACGCATGGTGAATGTTGTTTTCAATCCCGATGCAATATCTGTGTTTCATCAATACTCTGATAGTCCACAGATTACAGAAAGCCTCCAGATGTGCATAGGAAACTACTACTGGTCTTCCAGGGAACGATCAAAGCGTAGACTGTTAGAGACATTACTCCCATGGAGGAAAGTGCGCATGGTAAATGTTGAATTCAATCCCGATGCAATTTCTGTGTTTCGTCAACACTCTGATACTCCACAGATTACAGAATGCCTCCAGATGTGCATCGGAAACTACTACTGGTCTTCCAGGGAACGATCAAAGCGTAGACTGTTTGAGACATTACTCCCATGGAGGAAAGTGCGCATGGTGACTGTTGTATTCAATCCCGATGCAATTTCTGTGTTTCATCAACACTCTGATAGTCCATAGATTACAGAATGCCTCCACATGTGCATCGGAAACTACTACTGGTCTTCCAGGGAACGATCAAAGCGTCGACTGTTTGAGACATACCTACCATGGAGGAAAGTGCGCATGGTGTCTGTTGTATTCAATCCCGAAGCAATTTCTGTGTTTCATCAACACTCTGATAGTCCACAGATTACAGAATGCCACCAAATGTGTATCGCAAACTACTACTGGTCTTCCAGGGAACGATCAAAGCGTAGACTGTTTGAGAATTACTCCCATGGAGGAAAGTGCGCATGGTGACTGTTGTATTCAATCCCGATGCAATTTCTGTGTCTCATCAACACTCTGATTGTCCACAGATTACAGAAAGCCTCCATATGTGCATCGGAAACTACTACTTGTCTTCAAGGGAACAATCAAAGCGTAGACTGTTAGAGACATTTCTCCCATGGAGGAAAGTGCGCATGGTAACTGTGGTATTAAAAACCCGATGCAATTTCTGTGTTTCATCAACACTCTGATACTCCACAGATTACAGAATGCCTCAAGATGAGCATCGGACACTACTACTGGTCTTCCAGGGAACGATCAAAGCGTAGACAGTTTGAGACATTGCTTTTATGGAGGAATGTGCTCATGGTGACTGTTGTATTAAATCCCGATGCAATTTCTGTGTTTCATCAACACTCTGATAGTGCACAGATTACAGAAAGCCTCCAGATGTGCATAGGAAACTACTACTGGTCTTCCAGGGAACGATCAAAGCGTAGACTGTTAGAGACTTTACTCCCATGGAGGAAAGTGCGCATGGTAAATGTTGAATTCAATCCCGATGCAATTTCTGTGTTTCATCAACACTCTGATACTCCACAGATTACAGAATGCCTCCAGATGTGCATCGGAAACTACTACTGGTCTTCCAGGGAACGATCAAAGCGTAGACTGTTTGATACATTACTCCCCTGGAGGAAAGTGCGCATGGTGACTGTTGTATTCAATCCCGATGCAATTTCTGTGTTTCATCAACACTCTGATAGTCCATAGATTACAGAATGCCACCAGATGTGCATCGGAAACTACTACTGGTCTTCCAGGGAACGATCAAAGCGTCGACTGTTTGAGACATACCTCCCGTGGAGGAAAGTGCGCATGGTGACTGTTGTATTCAATCCCGAAGCAATTTCTGTGTTTCATCAACACTCTGATAGTCCACAGATTATAGAATGCCACCAAATGTGCATCGGAAACTACTACTGGTCTTCCAGGGAACGATCAAAGCGTAGACTGTTTGAGAATTACTCCCATGGAGGAAAGTGCGCATGGTGACTGTTGTATTCAATCCCGATGCAATTTCTGTGTCTCATCAACACTCTGATAGTCCACAGATTACAGAAAGCCTCCAGATGTGCATCGGAAACTACTACTTGTCTTCCGGGGAACGATCAAAGCGTAGACTGTTAGAGACATTACTCCCATGGAGGAAAGTGCGCATGGTGACAGTTGTATTAAATCCCGATGCAATTTCTGTGTTTCATCAACACTCTGATAGTCCACAGATTACTGAATGCCTCCCGATGTGCATCGGAAACTACTACTGGTCTTCCAGGGAACGATCAAAGCGTAGACTGTTTAGGACATTACTCCCATCGAGGAAAGTGCTCATGGTGACTGTTGTATTCAATCCCGAAGAAATTTCTGTGTTTCATCAACACTCTGATAGTCCACAGATAACAGAATGCCACGAGATGTGCATCTGAAACTACTACTGGTCTTCCAGGGAACGATCAAAGCGTAGACTGTTTCAGACATTACTCCCATGGAGGAAAGTGCGCATGGTGACTGTTGTATTCAATCCTGATGCTATTTCTGTGTTTCATCAACACTCTGATAGTCCACAGATTACAGAATGCCACCAGATGTCCATCGGAAACTACTACTGGTATTCCAGGGAACGATCAAAGCGTAGACTGTTTCAGACATTACTCCCATGGAGGAAAGTGCGCATGGTGACTGCTGTATTCAATCCTGATGCTATTTCTGTGTTTCATCAACACTCTGATAGTCCACAGATTACAGAATGCCACGAGATGTGCATCGAAAACTACTACTGGTCTTCCAGGGAACGATCAAAGCCTAGACTGTTTGAGAATTACTCCCTTGTAGGAAAGTGCGCATGGTGAATGTTGTTTTCAATCCCGATGCAATTTCTGTGTTTCATCAACACTCTGATAGTCCACAGATTACAGAATGCCTCCAGATGTGGATCGGAAACTGCTACTGGTCTTCCAGGGAACGATCAAAGCGTAAACTCTATGAAACATTATTCCCGTGGAGGAAAGTGCGCATGGTGACTGTTGTATTCAATCCCGATGCAATTTCTGTGTTTCATCAACACTCTGATAGTCCACAGATTACAGAATGCCTCCCGGTGTGCATCGGAAACTCCTACTGGTCTTCCATTGAACGATAAAAGCGTAGACTGTTTGGGACATTACTCCCAAGGAGGAAAGTGCGCATGGTGACTGTTGTATTCAATCCCGATGCAATATCTGTGTTTCATCAACAGTCTGATACTCCACAGATTACATAATGCCTCCAGATTTGCATCGGAAACTACTACTGGTCTTCCAGGGAACGATCAAAGCGTAGACTGTTTCAGACATTACTCCCATGGAGGAAAGTGCGCATGGTGACTGTTGTATTAAATCCTGATGATATTTCTGTGTTTCATCAACACTCTGATAGTCCACAGATTACAGAATGCCACCAGATGTGCATCGGAAACTACTACTGGTCTTCCAGGGAACGATCAAACCGTAGACTGTTTGAGACATACCTCCCGTGGAGGAAAGTGCGCATGGTGACTGTTGCATTCATTATCGATGCAATTTCTGTGTTTCATCAACACTCTGATAGTCCACAGATTACAGAATGCTACGAGATGTGCATCGGAAACTACTACTGGTCTTCCAGGGAACGATCAAAGCATAGACTGTTTGAGAATTACTCCCTTGGAGGAAAGTGCGCATGGTGAATGTTGTTTTCAATCCCGATGCAATTTCTGTGTTTCATCAACACTCTGATAGTCCACAGATTACAGAAAGCCTCCAGATGTGCCTCGGAAACTACTACTGGTCTTCCAGGGAACGATCAAAGCGTAGACTGTAAGAGACATGACTCCCATGGAGGAAAGTGCGCATGGTAAATGTTGTATTCAATCCCGATGCAATTTCTGTGTTTCATCAACACTCTGATAGTCCACAGATTACGGAAACCCTCCAGATGTACATCGGAAACTACTACTGGTCTCCCAGGGAACGATCAAAGCGTAGACTGTTAGAGACATTACTCCCATGGAGTAAAGTGCGCATGGTGACTGTTGTATTCAATCCCGATGCAATTACTGTGTTTCATAAACACTCTGATAGTCCACAGACTACAGAATGCTTCCAGATGTGCAATTGAAACTACTTCTGGTCTTCCAGGGAACGATCAAAGCGTAGACTGTTTAAGACGTTACTCCCATGGAGGAAACTGCGCATGGAGACTGTTGTATACAATCCCGCTGCAATTTCTGTGTTTCATCAACACTCTGATAGTCCACAGATTACAGAATGCCTCCAGATGTGCATCGGAAACTACTACTGGTCTTTCAGGGAACGATCAAGGCGAAAACTCTTTGAGACATTACTCCCATGGAGGAAAGTGCGCATGGTAACTGTTGTAATTAATCCCGATGCATTTTCTGTGTTTCATCAACACTCTGATAGTCCACAGATTATAGAATGCCACGAGATGTGCATCGGAAACTACTACTGGTCTTCCCATTAACGATCAAAGCGTACACTGTTTGAGACATTACTCCCATGCAGGAAAGTGCGGATGGTGACCGTTGTATTCATTCCCGATGCAATTTCTGTGTTTCATCAACACTCTGATAGTCCACAGATTACAGGATGCCACCAGATGTGCATCGGAAACGACTACTGGTCTTCCAGGGAACGATCAAATCGTAGACTGTTTGAGAAATACTCCCATGGAGGAAAGTGCGCATGGTAACTGTTGTATTCAATCCCGATGCAATTTCTTTGTTTCATCAACACCCTGATAGTCCACAGATTACAGAAAGCCTCCAGATGTGCATCGGAAACTACTACTGGTCTTCCAGGGAACGATCAAAGCATAGACTGTTAGAGACATTAGTCCCATGGAGGAAGGTGCGCATGGTGACTGTTGTATTCAATCCCGATGCAATTTCCGTGTTTCATCAACACTCTGATACTCCACAGATAACAGAATGCCTCCAGATGTGCATCGGAAACTACTATGGTCTTCCAGGGAACGATGAAAGCGTATACTGTTTGAGACATTACTCCCATATAGGAAAGTGCGCATGGTGACTGTTGTATTCAATCACGATGCAATTTCTGTGTTTCATCAACACTCTGATAGTCCACAGTTTACAGAACGCCTACAGATGTGCATCGGAAACTACTATTGGTCTTCCAGGGAACGATCAAAGCGTAGACTGTTTGAGACATTACTTTTATGCAGGAATGTGCTCAGGGTGACTATTGTATTCAATCCCGATGCAATTTCTATGTTTCATCAACACTCTGATAGTTCACAGGTTACAGAATGAGCCCAAGATGAAACTGCTACTGGCCTTCCAGGGAACGATCAAAGCGTAAACTCTATGAAACATTACTCCCATGGAGGAAAGTGCGCATCGTGACTGTTGCATTAAATCCCGATGCAATTTTTGTGTTTAATCACCACTCTGAAAGTCCACAGATTACAGAATGCCTCCCGATGTGCATCGGAAACTACTACTGGTCTTCCAGGGAACGATCAAAGCGTAGACTGTTTACGACATTACTCCCATGGAGGAAAGTGCGCATGGTGACTGTTGTATTCAATCCCGATGAAATTTCTGTGTTTCATAAACACTCTGATAGTCCACAGATTACAGAATGCCACCAGATGTGCATCGGAAACTACTACTGGTCTTCCAGGGAACGATCAAACCGTAGACTGTTTGAGACATACCTCCCGTGGAGGAAAGTGCGCATGGCGACTGTTGTATTCATTCCCGATGCAATTTCTGTGTTTCATCAACACTCTGATAGTCCACAGATTAAAGAATGCCACGAGATGTGCATCGGAAACTACTACTGGTCTTCCAGGGAACGATCAAAGCATAGACTGTTTGAGAATTACTCACTTGGAGGAAAGTACGCATGGTGAATGTTGTTTTCAATCCCGATGCAATTTCTGTGTTTCATCAATACTCTGACAGTCCACAGATTACAGAAAGCCTCCAGATGTGCATAGGAAACTACTACTGGTCTTCCAGGGAACGATCAAAGCGTAGACTGTTAGAGACATTACTCCCATGGAGGAAAGTGCGCATGGTAAATGTTGAATTCAATCCCGATGCAATTTCTGTGTTTCATCAACACTCTGATACTCCACAGATTACAGAATGCCTCCAGATGTGCATCGGAAACTACTACTGGTCTTCCAGGGAACGATCAAAGCGTAGACTGTTTGAGACATTACTCCCATGGAGGAAAGTGCGCATGGTGACTGTTGTATTCAATCCCGATGCAATTTCTGTGTTTCATCAACACTCTGATAGTCCATAGATTACAGAATGCCTCCACATGTGCATCGGAAACTACTACTGGTCTTCCAGGGAACGATCAAAGCGTCGACTGTTTGAGACATACCTCCCATGGAGGAAAGTGCGCATGGTGTCTGTTGTATTCAATCCCGAAGCAATTTCTGTGTTTCATCAACACTCTGATAGTCCACAGATTACAGAATGCCACCAAATGTGCATCGCAAACTACTACTGGTCTTCCAGGGAACGATCAAAGCGTAGACTGTTTGAGAATTACTCCCATGGAGGAAAGTGCGCATGGTGACTGTTGTATTCAATCCCGATGCAATTTCTGTGTCTCATCAACACTCTGATAGTCCACAGATTACAGAAAGCCTCCATATGTGCATCGGAAACTACTACTTGTCTTCAAGGGAACAATCAAATCGTAGACTGTTAGAGACATTTCTCCCATGGAGGAAAGTGCGCATGGTAACTGTGGTATTCAAAACCCGATGCAATTTCTGTGTTTCATCAACACTCTGATACTCCACAGATTACAGAATGCCTCAAGATGAGCATCGGACACTACTACTGGTCTTCCAGGGAACGATCAAAGCGTAGACAGTTTGAGACATTGCTTTTATGGAGGAATGTGCTCATGGTGACTGTTGTATTAAATCCCGATGCAATTTCTGTGTTTCACCAACACTCTGATAGTGCACAGATTACAGAAAGCCTCCAGATGTGCATAGGAAACTACTACTGGTCTTCCAGGGAACGATCAAAGCGTAGACTGTTAGAGACTTTACTCCCATGGAGGAAAGTGCGCATGGTAAATGTTGAATTCAATACCGATGCAATTTCTGTGTTTCATCAACACTCTGATACTCCACAGATTACAGAATGCCTCCAGATGTGCATCGGAAACTACTACTGGTCTTCCAGGGAACGATCAAATCGTAGACTGTTTGAGACATTACTCCCCTGGAGGAAAGTGCGCATGGTGACTGTTGTATTCAATCCCGATGCAATTTCTGTGTTTCATCAACACTCTGATAGTCCATAGATTACAGAATGCCACCAGATGTGCATCGGAAACTACTACTGGTCTTCCAGGGAACGATCAAAGCGTCGACTGTTTGAGACATACCTCCCGTGGAGGAAAGTGCGCATGGTGACTGTTGTATTCAATCCCGAAGCAATTTCTGTGTTTCATCAACACTCTGATAGTCCACAGATTACAGAATGCCACCAAATGTGCATCGGAAACTACTACTGGTCTTCCAGGGAACGATCAAAGCGTAGACTCTTTGAGAATTACTCCCATGGAGGAAAGTGCGCATGGTGACTGTTGTATTCAATCCCGATGCAATTTCTGTGTCTCATCAACACTCTGATAGTCCACAGATTACAGAAAGCCTCCAGATGTGCATCGGAAACTACTACTTGTCTTCCGGGGAACGATCAAAGCGTAGACTGTTAGAGACATTACTCCCATGGAGGAAAGTGCGCATGGTGACAGTTGTATTAAATCCCGATGCAATTTCTGTGTTTCATCAACACTCTGATAGTCCACAGATTACAGAATGCCTCCCGATGTGCATCGGAAACTACTACTGGTCTTCCAGGGAACGATCAAAGCGTAGACTGTTTAGGACATTACTCCCATCGAGGAAAGTGCGCATGGTGACTGTTGTATTCAATCCCGAAGAAACTTCTGTGTTTCATCAACACTCTGATAGTCCACAGATAACAGAATGCCACGAGATGTGCATCTGAAACTACTACTGGTCTTCCAGGGAACGATCAAAGCGTAGACTGTTTCAGACATTACTCCCATGGAGGAAAGTGCGCATGGTGACTGTTGTATTCAATCCTGATGCTATTTCTGTGTTTCATCAACACTCTGATAGTCCACAGATTACAGAATGCCACCAGATGTCCATCGGAAACTACTACTGGTATTCCAGGGAACGATCAAAGCGTAGACTGTTTCAGACATTACTCCCATGGAGGAAAGTGCGCATGGTGACTGCTGTATTCAATCCTGATGCTATTTCTGTGTTTCATCAACACTCTGATAGTCCACAGATTACAGAATGCCACGAGATGTGCATCGAAAACTACTACTGGTCTTCCAGGGAACGATCAAAGCCTAGACTGTTTGAGAATTACTCCCTTGTAGGAAAGTGCGCATGGTGAATGTTGTTTTCAATCCCGATGCAATTTCTGTGTTTCATCAACACTCTGATAGTCCACAGATTACAGAATGCCTCCAGATGTGGATCGGAAACTGCTACTGGTCTTCCAGGGAACGATCAAAGCGTAAACTCTATGAAACATTATTCCCGTGGAGGAAAGTGCGCATGGTGACTGTTGTATTCAATCCCGATGCAATTTCTGTGTTTCATCAACACTCTGATAGTCCACAGATTACAGAATGCCTCCCGGTGTGCATCGGAAACTCCTACTGGTCTTCCATTGAACGATCAAAGCGTAGACTGTTTGGGACATTACTCCCAAGGAGGAAAGTGCGCATGGTGACTGTTGTATTCAATCCCGATGCAATATCTGTGTTTCATCAACAGTCTGATACTCCACAGATTACATAATGCCTCCAGATTTGCATCGGAAACTACTACTGGTCTTCCAGGGAACGATCAAAGCGTAGACTGTTTCAGACATTACTCCCATGGAGGAAAGTGCGCATGGTGACTGTTGTATTAAATCCTGATGATATTTCTGTGTTTCATCAACACTCTGATAGTCCACAGATTACAGAATGCCACCAGATGTGCATCGGAAACTACTACTGGTCTTCCAGGGAACGATCAAACCGTAGACTGTTTGAGACATACCTCCCGTGGAGGAAAGTGCGCATGGTGACTGTTGCATTCATTATCGATGCAATTTCTGTGTTTCATCAACACTCTGATAGTCCACAGATTACAGAATGCTACGAGATGTGCATCGGAAACTACTACTGGTCTTCCAGGGAACGATCAAAGCATAGACTGTTTGAGAATTACTCCCTTGGAGGAAAGTGCGCATGGTGAATGTTGTTTTCAATCCCGATGCAATTTCTGTGTTTCATCAACACTCTGATAGTCCACAGATTACAGAAAGCCTCCAGATGTGCCTCGGAAACTACTACTGGTCTTCCAGGGAACGATCAAAGCGTAGACTGTAAGAGACATGACTCCCATGGAGGAAAGTGCGCATGGTAAATGTTGTATTCAATCCCGATGCAATTTCTGTGTTTCATCAACACTCTGATAGTCCACAGATTACGGAAACCCTCCAGATGTACATCGGAAACTACTACTGGTCTCCCAGGGAACGATCAAAGCGTAGACTGTTAGAGACATTACTCCCATGGAGTAAAGTGCGCATGGTGACTGTTGTATTCAATCCCGATGCAATTACTGTGTTTCATAAACACTCTGATAGTCCACAGACTACAGAATGCTTCCAGATGTGCAATTGAAACTACTTCTGGTCTTCCAGGGAACGATCAAAGCGTAGACTGTTTAAGACGTTACTCCCATGGAGGAAACTGCGCATGGAGACTGTTGTATACAATCCCGCTGCAATTTCTGTGTTTCATCAACACTCTGATAGTCCACAGATTACAGAATGCCTCCAGATGTGCATCGGAAACTACTACTGGTCTTTCAGGGAACGATCAAGGCGAAAACTCTTTGAGACATTACTCCCATGGAGGAAAGTGCGCATGGTAACTGTTGTAATTAATCCCGATGCATTTTCTGTGTTTCATCAACACTCTGATAGTCCACAGATTATAGAATGCCACGAGATGTGCATCGGAAACTACTACTGGTCTTCCCATTAACGATCAAAGCGTACACTGTTTGAGACATTACTCCCATGCAGGAAAGTGCGGATGGTGACCGTTGTATTCATTCCCGATGCAATTTCTGTGTTTCATCAACTCTCTGATAGTCCACAGATTACAGGATGCCACCAGATGTGCATCGGAAACGACTACTGGTCTTCCAGGGAACGATCAAATCGTAGACTGTTTGAGAAATACTCCCATGGAGGAAAGTGCGCATGGTAACTGTTGTATTCAATCCCGATGCAATTTCTTTGTTTCATCAACACCCTGATAGTCCACAGATTACAGAAAGCCTCCAGATGTGCATCGGAAACTACTACTGGTCTTCCAGGGAACGATCAAAGCATAGACTGTTAGAGACATTAGTCCCATGGAGGAAGGTGCGCATGGTGACTGTTGTATTCAATCCCGATGCAATTTCCGTGTTTCATCAACACTCTGATACTCCACAGATAACAGAATGCCTCCAGATGTGCATCGGAAACTACTATGGTCTTCCAGGGAACGATGAAAGCGTATACTGTTTGAGACATTACTCCCATATAGGAATGTGCGCATGGTGACTGTTGTATTCAATCACGATGCAATTTCTGTGTTTCATCAACACTCTGATAGTCCACAGTTTACAGAACGCCTACAGATGTGCATCGGAAACTACTATTGGTCTTCCAGGGAACGATCAAAGCGTAGACTGTTTGAGACATTACTTTTATGCAGGAATGTGCTCAGGGTGACTATTGTATTCAATCCCGATGCAATTTCTATGTTTCATCAACACTCTGATAGTTCACAGGTTACAGAATGAGCCCAAGATGAAACTGCTACTGGCCTTCCAGGGAACGATCAAAGCGTAAACTCTATGAAACATTACTCCCATGGAGGAAAGTGCGCATCGTGACTGTTGCATTAAATCCCGATGCAATTTTTGTGTTTAATCACCACTCTGAAAGTCCACAGATTACAGAATGCCTCCCGATGTGCATCGGAAACTACTACTGGTCTTCCAGGGAACGATCAAAGCGTAGATTGTTTACGACATTACTCCCATGGAGGAAAGTGCGCATGGTGACTGTTGTATTCAATCCCGATGAAATTTCTGTGTTTCATAAACACTCTGATAGTCCACAGATTACAGAATGCCACCAGATGTGCATCGGAAACTACTACTGGTCTTCCAGGGAACGATCAAACCGTAGACTGTTTGAGACATACCTTCCGTGGAGGAAAGTGCGCATGGCGACTGTTGTATTCATTCCCGATGCAATTTCTGTGTTTCATCAACACTCTGATAGTCCACAGATTAAAGAATGCCACGAGATGTGCATCGGAAACTACTACTGGTCTTCCAGGGAACGATCAAAGCATAGACTGTTTGAGAATTACTCACTTGGAGGAAAGTACGCATGGTGAATGTTGTTTTCAATCCCGATGCAATTTCTGTGTTTCATCAATACTCTGATAGTCCACAGATTACAGAAAGCCTCCAGATGTGCATAGGAAACTACTACTGGTCTTCCAGGGAACGATCAAAGCGTAGACTGTTAGAGACATTACTCCCATGGAGGAAAGTGCGCATGGTAAATGTTGAATTCAATCCCGATGCAATTTCTGTGTTTCATCAACACTCTGATACTCCACAGATTACAGAATGCCTCCAGATGTGCATCGGAAACTACTACTGGTCTTCCAGGGAACGATCAAAGCGTAGACTGTTTGAGACATTACTCCCATGGAGGAAAGTGCGCATGGTGACTGTTGTATTCAATCCCGATGCAATTTCTGTGTTTCATCAACACTCTGATAGTCCATAGATTACAGAATGCCTCCACATGTGCATCGGAAACTACTACTGGTCTTCCAGGGAACGATCAAAGCGTCGACTGTTTGAGACATACCTCCCATGGAGGAAAGTGCGCATGGTGTCTGTTGTATTCAATCCCGAAGCAATTTCTGTGTTTCATCAACACTCTGATAGTCCACAGATTACAGAATGCCACCAAATGTGCATCGCAAACTACTACTGGTCTTCCAGGGAACGATCAAAGCGTAGACTGTTTGAGAATTACTCCCATGGAGGAAAGTGCGCATGGTGACTGTTGTATTCAATCCCGATGCAATTTCTGTGTCTCATCAACACTCTGATAGTCCACAGATTACAGAATGCCTCCAGATGTGCATCGGAAACTACTATTTGTCTTCCGGGGAACGATCAAAGCGTAGACTCTTAGAGACATTACTCCCATGGAGGAAAGTGTGCATGGTAACTGTTGTATTCAAAACCCGATGCAATTTCTTTGTTTCATCAACACTCTGATACTCCACAGATTACAGAATGCCTCCAGATGAGCATCGGAAACTACTATTGGTCTTCCAGGGAACGATCAAAGCGTAGACTGTTTCAGACATTACTCCCATGGAGGAAAGTGCGCATGGTGACTGTTGTATTCAATCCTGATGCTATTTCTGTGTTTCATCAACACTCTGATAGTCCACAGATTACAGAATGCCACCAGATGTCCATCGGAAACTACTACTGGTATTCCAGGGAACGATCAAAGCGTAGACTGTTTCAGACATTACTCCCATGGAGGAAAGTGCGCATGGTGACTGCTGTATTCAATCCTGATGCTATTTCTGTGTTTCATCAACACTCTGATAGTCCACAGATTACAGAATGCCACGAGATGTGCATCGAAAACTACTACTGGTCTTCCAGGGAACGATCAAAGCCTAGACTGTTTGAGAATTACTCCCTTGTAGGAAAGTGCGCATGCTGAAAGTTGTTTTCAATCCCGATGCAATTTCTGTGTTTCATCAACACTCTGATAGTCCACATATTACAGAATGCCACCAAATGTGCATCGGAAACTACTACTGGTCTTCCAGGGAACGATCAAAGCGAAGACTGTTAGAGACATTACTCCCATGGAGGAAAGTGCGCATGGTAAATGTTGAATTCAATCCCGATGCAATTTCTGTGTTTCATCAACACTTTGATACTCCACAGATTACAGAATGCCTCCAGATGTGGATCGGAAACTACTACTGGTCTTCCAGGAAACGATCAAAGCGTAGACTGTTTGAGACATTACTCCCATGGAGGAAAGTGCGCATGGTGACTGTTGTATTCAATCCCGAAGCAATTTCTGTGTTTCATCAACATTCTGATAGTCCACAGATTACAGAATGCCACCAAATGTGCATCGGAAACTACTACTGGTCTTCCGTGGAACGATCAAAGCGTAGACTGTTTGAGAATTACTCCCATGGAGGAAGGTGCGAATGGTGACTGTTGTATTCAATCCCGATGCAATTTCTGTGTCTCATCAACACTCTGATAGTACACAGATTACAGAATGCCTCCAGATGTGCATCGAAAACTGCTACTGATCTTCCAGGGAACGATCAAAGCGTGAACTCTTTGAAACATTACTCCCATGGAGGAAAGTGCGCATGGTGACTGTTGTATTCAATCCCGATGCAATTTCTGTGTTTCATCAACACTGTGACAGTCCACAGATTACAGAATGCCTCCCGGTGTGCATCGGAAACTACTACTGGTCTTCCAGGGAACGATCAAAGCGTAGACTGTTTGGGACATTACTCCCATGGAGGAAAGTGCGCATGGTGACTGTTGTATTAAATCCCGATGCAATTTCTGTGTTTCATCAACACTCTGATAGTCCATAGATTACAGAATGCCACCAGATGTGCATCGGAAACTACTACTGGTCTTCCAGGGAACGATCAAAGCGTCGACTGTTTGAGACATACCTCCCGTGGAGGAAAGTGCGCATGGTGACTGTTGTATTCAATCCCGAAGCAATTTCTGTGTTTCATCAACACTCTGATAGTCCACAGATTACAGAATGCCACCAAATGTGCATCGGAAACTACTACTGGTCTTCCAGGGAACGATCAAAGCGTAGACTGTTTGAGAATTACTCCCATGGAGGAAAGTGCGCATGGTGACTGTTGTATTCAATCCCGATGCAATTTCTGTGTCTCATCAACACTCTGATAGTCCACAGATTACAGAAAGCCTCCAGATGTGCATCGGAAACTACTACTTGTCTTCCGGGGAACGATCAAAGCGTAGACTGTTAGAGACATTACTCCCATGGAGGGAAGTGCGCATGGTGACAGTTGTATTAAATCCCGATGCAATTTCTGTGTTTCATCAACACTCTGATAGTCCACAGATTACAGAATGCCTCCCGATGTGCATCGGAAACTACTACTGGTCTTCCAGGGAACGATCAAAGCGTAGACTGTTTAGGACATTACTCCCATCGAGGAAAGTGCGCATGGTGACTGTTGTATTCAATCCCGAAGAAACTTCTGTGTTTCATCAACACTCTGATAGTCCACAGATAACAGAATGCCACGAGATGTGCATCTGAAACTACTACTGGTCTTCCAGGGAACGATCAAAGCGTAGACTGTTTCAGACATTACTCCCATGGAGGAAAGTGCGCATGGTGACTGTTGTATTCAATCCTGATGCTATTTCTGTGTTTCATCAACACTCTGATAGTCCACAGATTACAGAATGCCACCAGATGTCCATCGGAAACTACTACTGGTATTCCAGGGAACGATCAAAGCGTAGACTGTTTCAGACATTACTCCCATGGAGGAAAGTGCGCATGGTGACTGCTGTATTCAATCCTGATGCTATTTCTGTGTTTCATCAACACTCTGATAGTCCACAGATTACAGAATGCCACGAGATGTGCATCGAAAACTACTACTGGTCTTCCAGGGAACGATCAAAGCCTAGACTGTTTGAGAATTACTCCCTTGTAGGAAAGTGCGCATGCTGAAAGTTGTTTTCAATCCCGATGCAATTTCTGTGTTTCATCAACACTCTGATAGTCCACAGATTACAGAATGCCACCAAATGTGCATCGGAAACTACTACTGGTCTTCCAGGGAACGATCAAAGCGAAGACTGTTAGAGACATTACTCCCATGGAGGAAAGTGCGCATGGTAAATGTTGAATTCAATCCCGATGCAATTTCTGTGTTTCATCAACACTTTGATACTCCACAGATTACAGAATGCCTCCAGATGTGCATCGGAAACTACTACTGGTCTTCCAGGAAACGATCAAAGCGTAGACTGTTTGAGACATTACTCCCATGGAGGAAGGTGCGAATGGTGACTGTTGTATTCAATCCCGATGCAATTTCTGTGTCTCATCAACACTCTGATAGTACACAGATTACAGAATGCCTCCAGATGTGCATCGAAAACTGCTACTGATCTTCCAGGGAACGATCAAAGCGTGAACTCTTTGAAACATTACTCCCATGGAGGAAAGTGCGCATGGTGACTGTTGTATTCAATCCCGATGCAATTTCTGTGTTTCATCAACACTGTGACAGTCCACAGATTACAGAATGCCTCCCGGTGTGCATCGGAAACTACTACTGGTCTTCCAGGGAACGATCAAAGCGTAGACTGTTTGGGACATTACTCCCATGGAGGAAAGTGCGCATGGTGACTGTTGTATTAAATCCCGATGCAATTTCTGTGTTTCATCAACACTCTGATAGTCCACAGATTACAGAATGCCTCCCGATGTGCATCGGAAACTACTACTGGTCTTCCAGGGAACGATCAAAGCGTAGACTGTTAGAGACATTACTCCCATGGAGGAAAGTGCGCATGGTGACTGTTGTATTCAATCCCGATGAAATTGCTGTGTTTCATCAACACTCTGATAGTCCACAGATTACAGAATGCCACGAGATGGGCATCGGAAACTACTACTGGTCTTCCATCAAACGATCAAAAAAACGTAGACTGTTTCAGACATTACTCCCATGGAGGAAAGTGCGGATGGTGACTGCTGTATTCAATCCCGATGCTATTTCTGTGTTTCATCAACACTCTGATAGTCCACAGATTACAGAATGCCACCAAATGTGCATCGGAAACTACTACTGGTCTTCCAGGGGACGATCAAACCGTAGACTGTTTGAGACATACCTCCCGTGGAGGAAAGTGCGCATGGTGACTGCTGTATTCATTCCCGATGCAATTTCTGTGTTTCATCAACTTTCTGATAGTCCACAGATTACAGAATGGCACCAGATATGCATCGGAAACTACTACTGGTCTGTCAGGGAACGATCAAAGCGTAAACTCTTTGAGACATTAATCCCATGGAGGAAAGTGCGCATGGTAACTGTTGTAATCAATCCCGATACATTTTCTGTGTTTCATCAACACTCTGATAGTCCACAGACTACAGAATGCCACGAGATGTGCATCGGAAACTACTACTGGTCTTCCCAGGAACGATCAAAGCGTAGACTGTTTCAGACATTACTCCCATGGAGGAAAGTGCGCATGGTAACTGTTGTATTCAATCCCGATGCACTTTCTGTGTTTCATCAACACTCTGATAGTCCACAGATTACGGAAAGCCTCCAGATGTGTATCGGAAACTACTACTGGTCTTCCAGGGAAAGATCAAAGCGTAGACTGTTAGAGACATTACTCCCATGGAGGAAAGTGTGCATGGTAAGTGTTGTATTCAATCCCGATGCAATATCTGTGTTTAATCAACACTCTGATACTCCAGAGATTACAGAATGCCTCCAGATGTGCATCGAAAACTACTACTGGTCTTCCAGGGAACGATCAAAGAGTAGACTGTTTGAGACATTACTCCCATGGAGGAAAGTGCGCATGGTGACTGTTGTATTCAATCCCGATGCAATTTCTGTGTTTCATCAACACTCTGATAGTCCACAGATTATAGAATGCCTCGCGATGTGCATCGGAAACTACTACTTGTCTTCCAGGGAACGATCAAAGCGTAGACTGTTTGGGACATTACTCCCATGCAGTAAAGTGCGCATTGTAACTGTTGTATTCAATCCCGATGCAATTTCTGTGTTTCATCAACACTCTGATAGTCCACAGAATACAGAATGCCTCCCGATGTGCATCGGAAACTACTACTGGTCTTTCAGGGAACGATCAAAGCGTAGACTGTTTGGGACATTACTCCCATGGAGGAAAGTGCGCATGGTGACTGTTGTATTCAATCCCGATGCTATTTCTGTGTTTCATCAACACTCTGATAGTCCACAGATTACAGAATGCCACCAGATGTGCATCGGAAACTACTAATGGTCTTCCAGGGAACGATCAAACCGTAGACTGTTTGAGACATACCTCCCGTGGAGGAAAGTGCGCATGGTGACTGTCGTATTCATTCCCGATGCAATTTCTGTGTTTCATCAATACTCTGATACTCCACAGATTACAGAATGGCACCAGATATGCATCGGAAACTACTACTGGTCTTCCAGGGAGCGATCAAAGCATAGACTGTTTCAGAATTACTCCCTTGGAGGAAAGTGCGCATGGTGACTGTTGTATTCAATCCCGATGCAATTTCTGTGTTTCATAAACACTCTGATAGTCTACAGATAACAGAATGCCACCATATGTGCATCGGAAACTACTACTGGTGTTCCAGGGACCGATCAAAGCGTAGACTGTTTGAGACGTTACTCCCGTGGAAGAATGTGCGCATGGTGACTGTTGTATTCAATCCCGATGCAATTTCTATGTTACATCAACACTCTGATAGTCCACAGGTTACAGAATGCCTCCAGATGTTCATCGGAAACTACTACTGGTCTTCCAGGGAACGATAAAAGCGCAGACTGTTTGAGACATTACTAGCGTGGAGGAAAGTGCGCATGGTGACTGTTGTATTCAATCCCGATGCAATTTCTGTGTCTCATCAACACTCTGATAGTCCACAGATTACAGAAAGCCTCCAGATGTGCATCGGAAACTACTACTTGTCTTCCGGGGAACGATCAAAGCGTAGACTTTTAGAGACATTACTCCCATGGAGGAAAGTGCGCATGGTAACTGTGGTATTCAAAACCCGATGCAATTTCTGTGTTTCTTCAACACTCTAATAGTCCACAGATTACAGAATGCCTCCAGATGTGCATCGGAAACTACTACTGGTCTTCCAGGAAACGTTCAAAACATAGACTGTTTGAGAATTACTCCCATGGAGGAAAGTGCGCATGGTGACTGTTGTATTCAATCCCGATGCAATTTCTGTGTCTTATCAATACTCTGATACTCCACAGATTACAGAATGCCTCCAGATGAGCATCGGAAACTACTACTGGTCTTCCAGGGAACGATCAAAGCGTAGACTCTTTGAGACATTGCTTTTATGGAGGAATGTGCTCATGGTGACTGTTGTATTCAATCCCGATGCAATTACTGTGTTTCATCAACACTCTGATAGTACACAGATGACAGAATGCCTCCAGATGTGCATCGAAAACTGCTACTGGTCTTCCAGGGAACGATGAAATCGTGAACTCTTTGAAACATTGCTCCCATGGAGGAAAGTGCGCATGGTGGCTGTTGTATTCAATCCCGATGCAATTTCTGTGTTTCATCAACACTCTGATAGTCCACAGATTACAGAATGCCTCCAAATGTGCATCGGAAACTACTACTGGTCTTCCAGGGAACGATCAAAGCGTAGACTGTTTCAGACATTACTCCCATGGAGGAAAGTGCGCATGGTAACTGTTGTATTCAATCCCGATGCACTTTCTGTGTTTCATCAACACTCTGATAGTCCACAGATTACAGAAAGCCTCCAGATGTGCATCGGAAACTACTACTGGTCTTCCAGGGAAAGATCAAAGCGTAGACTGTTAGAGACATTACTCCCATGGAGGAAAGTGTGCATGTTAAGTGTTGTATTCAATCCCGATGCAATATCTGTGTTTAATCAACACTCTGATACTCCAGAGATTACAGAATGCCTCCAGATGTGCATCGAAAACTACTACTGGTCTTCCAGGGAACGATCAATTCGTAGACTGTTTGAGACATTACTTTTATGCTTGAATGTGCTCATGGTGACGTTGTATTCAATCCCGATGCAATTTCTATGTCTCATCAACACACTGATAGTCCACAGATTACAGAATGCCTCCGGATGTGCATCGGAAACTGCTACTGGCCTTCCAGGAAACGATCAAAGCTTAAACTCTATGAAACATTACTCCCATGGAGGAAAGTGCGCATGGTGCCTGTTGTATTCAATCCCGATGCAATTTCTGTGTTTCATCAACACTCTGATAGTCCACAGATTCTAGAATGCCTCGCGATGTGCATCGGAAACTACTACTTGTCTTCCAGGGAACGATCAAAGCGTAGACTGTTTGGGACATTACTCCCATGCAGTAAAGTGCGCATTGTAACTGTTGTATTCAATCCCGATGCAATTTCTGTGTTTCATCAACACTCTGATAGTCCACAGAATACAGAATGATTCCCGATGTGCATCGGAAACTACTACTGGTCTTCCAGGGAACGATCAAAGCGTAGACTGTTTGGGACATTACTCCCATGGAGGAAAGTGCGCATGGTGACTGTTGTATTCAATCCCGATGCAATTCCTGTGTTTCATCAACACTCTGATAGTCCATAGATTACAGAATGCCACGTGATGTGCATCGGAAACTACTACTGGTCTTCCAGCAAACGATCAAAGCGTAGACTGTTTCAGACATAACTCCCATGGAGGAAAGTGCGGATGGTGACTGTTGTATTCAATCCCGATGCTATTTCTGTGTTTCATCAACACTCTGATAGTCCACAGATTACAGAATGCCACCAGATGTGCATCGGAAACTACTAATGGTCTTCCAGGGAACGATCAAACCGTAGACTGTTTGAGACATACCTCCCGTGGAGGAAAGTGCGCATGGTGACTGTCGTATTCATTCCCGATGCAATTTCTGTGTTTCATCATTACTCTGATACTCCACAGATTACAGAATGGCACCAGATATGCATCGGAAACTACTACTGGTCTTCCAGGGAGCGATCAAAGCATAGACTGTTTGAGAATTACTCCCTTGGAGGAAAGTGCGCATGGTGACTGTTGTATTCAATCCGGATGCAATTTCTGGGTTTCATAAACACTCTGATAGTCTAGAGATAACAGAATGCCACCAGATGTGCATCGGAAACTACTACTGGTCTTCCAGGGAACGATCAAAGCGTAGACTGTTTGAGACATTACTCCCGTGGAAGAATGTGCTCATGGTGACTGTTGTATTCAATCCCGATGCAATTACTGTGTTTCATCAACACTCTGATAGTACACAGATGACAGAATGCCTCCAGATGTGCATCGAAAACTGCTACTGGTCTTCCAGGGAACGATGAAAGCGTGAACTCTTTGAAACATTGCTCCCATGGAGGAAAGTGCGCATGGTGGCTGTTGTATTCAATCCCGATGCAATTTCTGTGTTTCATCAACACTCTGATAGTCCACAGATTACAGAATGCCTCCAAATGTGCATCGGAAATTACTACTGGTCTTCCAGGGAACGATCAAAGCGTAGACTGTTTCAGACATTACTCCCATGGAGGAAAGTGCGCATGGTAACTGTTGTATTCAATCCCGATGCACTTTCTGTGTTTCATCAACACTCTGATAGTCCACAGATTACAGGAAGCCTCCAGATGTGCATCGGAAACTACTACTGGTCTTCCAGGGAAAGATCAAAGCGTAGACTGTTAGAGACATTACTCCCATGGAGGAAAGTGTGCATGGTAAGTGTTGTATTCAATCCCGATGCAATATCTGTGTTTAATCAACACTCTGATACTCCAGAGATTACAGAATGCCTCCAGATGTGCATCGAAAACTACTACTGGTCTTCCAGGGAACGATCAAATCGTAGACTGTTTGAGACATTACTTTTATGCTTGAATGTGCTCAGGGTGACGTTGTATTCAATCCCGATGCAATTTCTATGTTTCATCAACACTCTGATAGTCCACAGATTACAGAATGCCTCCGGATGTGCATCGGAAACTGCTACTGGCCTTCCAGGAAACGATCAAAGCTTAAACTCTATGAAACATTACTCCCATTGAGGAAAGTGCGCATGGTGCCTGTTGTATTCAATCCCGATGCAATTTCTGTGTTTCATCAACACTCTGATAGTCCACAGATTCTAGAATGCCTCGCGATGTGCATCGGAAACTACTACTTGTCTTCCAGGGAACGATCAAAGCGTAGACTGTTTGGGACATTACTCCCATGCAGTAAAGTGCGCATTGTAACTGTTGTATTCAATCCCGATGCAATTTCTGTGTTTCATCAACACTCTGATAGTCCACAGAATACAGAATGCCTCCCGATGTGCATCGGAAACTACTACTGGTCTTCCAGGGAACGATCAAAGCGTAGACTGTTTGGGACATTACTCCCATGGAGGAAAGTGCGCATGGTGACTGTTGTATTCAATCCCGATGCAATTCCTGTGTTTCATCAACACTCTGATAGTCCACAGATTACAGAATGCCACGTGATGTGCATCGGAAACTACTACTGGTCTTCCAGCAAACGATCAAAGCGTAGACTGTTTCAGACATAACTCCCATGGAGGAAAGTGCGGATGGTGACTGTTGTATTCAATCCCGATGCTATTTCTGTGTTTCATCAACACTCTGATAGTCCACAGATTACAGAATGGCACCAGATGTGCATCGGAAACTACTAATGGTCTTCCAGGGAACGATCAAAACGTAGACTGTTTGAGACATACCTCCCGTGGAGGAAAGTGCGCATGGTGACTGTCGTATTCATTCCCGATGCAATTTCTGTGTTTCATCAATACTCTGATACTCCACAGATTACAGAATGGCACCAGATATGCATCGGAAACTACTACTGGTCTTCCAGGGAGCGATCAAAGCATAGACTGTTTGAGAATTACTCCCTTGGAGGAAAGTGCGCATAGTGACTGTTGTATTCAATCCCGATGCAATTTCTGTGTTTCATAAACACTCTGATAGTCTAGAGATAACAGAATGCCACCAGATGTGCATCGGAAACTACTACTGGTCTTCCAGGGAACGATCAAAGCGTAGACTGTTTGAGACATTACTCCCGTGGAAGAATGTGCTCATGGTGACTGTTGTATTCAATCCCGATGCAATTACTGTGTTTCATCAACACTCTGATAGTACACAGATGACAGAATGCCTCCAGATGTGCATCGAAAACTGCTACTGGTCTTCCAGGGAACGATGAAAGCGTGAACTCTTTGAAACATTGCTCCCATGGAGGAAAGTGCGCATGGTGGCTGTTGTATTCAATCCCGATGCAATTTCTGTGTTTCATCAACACTCTGATAGTCAACAGATTACAGAATGCCTCCAGATGTGCATCGGAAACTACTACTGGTCTTCCAGGGAACGATCAAAGCGTAGACTGTTTGAGACATTACTTTTATGCTTGAATGTGCTCATGGTGACGTTGTATTCAATCCCGATGCAACTTCTATGTTTCATCAACACTCTGATAGTCCACAGATCACAGAATGCCTCCGGATGTGCATCGGAAACTGCTACTGGCCTTCCAGGGAACGATCAAAGCTTAAACTCTATGAAACATTACTCCCATGGAGGAAAGTGCGCATGGTGCCTGTTGTATTCAATCCCGATGCAATTTCTGTGTTTCATCAACACTCTGATAGTCCACAGATTATAGAATGCCTCGCGATGTGCATCGGAATCTACTACTTGTCTTCCAGGGAACGATCAAAGCGTAGACTGTTTAGGACATTACTCCCATGCAGTAAAGTGCGCATTGTAACTGTTGTATTCAATCCCGATGCAATTTCTGTGTTTCATCAACACTCTGATAGTCCACAGAATACAGAATGCCTCCCGATGTGCATCGGAAACTACTACTGGTCTTCCAGGGAACGATCAAAGCGTAGACTGTTTGGGACATTACTCCCATGGAGGAAAGTGCGCATGGTGACTGTTGTATTCAATCCCGATGCAATTTCTGTGTTTCATCAACACTCTGATAGTCCACAGATTACAGAATGCCACGTGATGTGCATCGGAAACTACTACTGGTCTTCCAGCAAACGATCAAAGCGTAGACTGTTTCAGACATTACTCCCATGGAAGAAAGTGCAGATGGTGACTGTTGTATTCAATCCCGATGCTATTTCTGTGTTTCATCAACACTCTGATAGTCCACAGATTACAGAATGCCACCAGATGTGCATCGGAAACTACTAATGGTCTTCCAGGGAACGATCAAACCGTAGACTGTTTGAGACATACCTCCCGTGGAGGAAAGTGCGCATGGTGACTGTCGTATTCATTCCCGATGCAATTTCTGTGTTTCATCAATACTCTGATACTCCACAGATTACAGAATGGCACCAGATATGCATCGGAAACTACTACTGGTCTTCCAGGGAGCGATCAAAGCATAGACTGTTTAAGAATTACTCCCTTGGAGGAAAGTGCGCATGGTGACTGTTGTATTCAATCCCGATGCAATTTCTGTGTTTCATAAACACTCTGATAGTCTACAGATAACAGAATGCCACCAGATGTGCATCGGAAACTGCTACTGGTGTTCCAGGGAACGATCAAAGCGTAGACTGTTTGAGACATTACTCCCGTGGAAGAATGTGCGCATGGTGACTGTTGTATTCAATCCCGATGCAATTTCTATGTTTCATCAACACTCTGATAGTCCACAGGTTACAGAATGCCTCCAGATGTTCATCGGAAACTACTACTGGTCTTCCAGGGAACGATAAAAACGCAGACTGTTTGAGACATTACTAGCGTGGAGGGAAGTGCGCATGGTGACTGTTGTATTCAATCCCGATGCAATTTCTGTGTCTCATCAACACTCTGATAGTCCACAGACTACAGAAAGCCTCCAGATGTGCATCGGAAACTGCTACTGGTGTTCCAGGGAACGATCAAAGCGTAGACTGTTAGAGACATTATTCCCATGGAGGAAAGTGCGCATGGTAACTGTGGTATTCAAAACCCGATGCAATTTCTGTGTTTCTTCAACACTCAAATAGTCCACAGATTACAGAATGCCTCCAGATGTGCATCGGAAACTACTACTGGTCTTCCAGGGAACGTTCAAAACGTAGACTGTTTCAGACATTACTCCCATGGAGGAAAGTGCGCATGGTGACTGTTGTATTCAATCCCGATGCAATTTCTGTGTCTTATCAATACTCTGATACTCCACAGATTACAGAATGCCTCCAGATGAGCATCGGAAACTACTACTAGTCTTCCAGGGAACGATCAAAGCGTAGACTCTTTGAGACATTGCTTTTATGGAGGAATGTGCTCATGGTGACTGTTGTATTCAATCCCGATGCAATTACTGTGTTTCATCAACACTCTGATAGTACACAGATGACAGAATGCCTCCAGATGTGCATCGAAAACTGCTACTGGTCTTCCAGGGAACGATGAAAGCGTGAACTCTTTGAAATATTGCTCCCATGGAGGAAAGTGCGCATGGTGGCTGTTGTATTCAATCCCGATGCAATTTCTGTGTTTCATCAACACTCTGATAGTCCACAGATTACAGAATGCCTCCAAATGTGCATCGGAAACTACTACTGGTCTTCCAGGGAACGATCAAAGCGTAGACTGTTTCAGACATTACTCCCATGGAGGAAAGTGCGCATGGTAACTGTTGTATTCAATCCCGATGCACTTTCTGTGTTTCATCAACACTCTGATAGTCCACAGATTACAGAAAGCCTCCAGATGTGCATCGGAAACTACTACTGGTCTTCCAGGGAAAGATCAAAGCGTAGACTGTTAGAGACATTACTCCCATGGAGGAAAGTGTGCATGGTAAGTGTTGTATTCAATCCCGATGCAATATCTGTGTTTAATCAACACTCTGATACTCCAGAGATTACAGAATGCCTCCAGATGTGCATCGAAAACTACTACTGGTCTTCCAGGGAACGATCAAAGCGTAGACTGTTTGAGACATTACTCCCATGGAGGAAAGTGCGCATGGTGACTGTTGTATTCAATCCCGATGCAATTTCTGTGTTTCATCAACACTCTGATAGTCCACAGATTACAGAATGCCTCCAGATGTGCATCGGAAACTACTACTGGTCTTCCAGGGGACGATCAAAGCGTAGCCTGTTTGAGACATTACTTTTATGCTTGACTGTGCTCATGGTGACGTTGTATTCAATCCCGCTGCAATTTCTGTGTCTTATCAATGCTCTGATACTCCACAGATTACAGAATGCCTCCAGATGAGCATCGGAAACTACTACTGGTCTTCCAGGGAACGATCAAAGCGTAGACTGTTTCAGACATTGCTTTTATGGAGGAATGTGCTCATGGTGACTGTTGTATTCAATCCCGATGCTATTACTGTGTTTCATCAACACTCTGAAGGTACACAGATTACAGAATGCCTCCAGATGTGCATCGAAAACTGCTACTGGTTTTCCAGGGAACGATGAAAGCGTGAACTTTTTGAAACATTGCTCCCATGGAGGAAAGTGCGCATGGTGGCTGTTGTATTCAATCCCGATGCAATTTCTGTGTTTCATCAACACTCTGATAGTCCACAGATTACAGAATGCCTCCAGATGTTAATCGGAAACTACTACTGGTCTTCCAGGGAACGATCAAAGCGTAGACTGTTTGGGACATTACTCCCATGGAGGAAAGTGCGCATGGTGACTGTTGTATTCAATCCCGATGCAATTTCTGTGTTTCATCAACACTCTGATAGTCCACAGATTACAGAATGCCACGTGATGTGCATCGGAAACTACTACTGGTCTTCCAGCAAACGATCAAAGCGTAGACTGTTTCAGACATTACTCCCATTGAGGAAAGTGCGGATGGTGACTGTTGTATTCAATCCCGATGCTATTTCTGTGTCTTATCAATGCTCTGATACTCCACAGATTACAGAATGCCTCCAGATGAGCATCGGAAACTACTACTGGTCTTCCAGGGAACGATCAAAGCGTAGACTGTTTCAGACATTGCTTTTATGGAGGAATGTGCTCATGGTGACTGTTGTATTCAATCCCGATGCTATTACTGTGTTTCATCAACACTCTGAAGGTACACAGATTACAGAATGCCTCCAGATGTGCATCGAAAACTGCTACTGGTTTTCCAGGGAACGATGAAAGCGTGAACTTTTTGAAACATTGCTCCCATGGAGGAAAGTGCGCATGGTGACTGTTGTATTCAATCCCGATGCAATTTCTGTGTTTCATCAACACTCTGATAGTCCACAGATTACAGAATGCCTCCAGATGTTAATCGGAAACTACTACTGGTCTTCCAGGGAACGATCAAAGCGTAGACTGTTTGGGACATTACTCCCATGGAGGAAAGTGCGCATGGTGACTGTTGTATTCAATCCCGATGCAATTTCTGTGTTTCATCAACACTCTGATAGTCCACAGATTACGGAAAGCCTCCAGATGTGCATCGAAAACTACTACTGGTCTTCCAGGGAACGATCAAAGCGTAGACTGTTAGAGACATTACTCCAACGGAGTAAAGTGCGCATGGTGACTGTTGTATTCAATCCCGATGCAATTTCTGTGTTTCATCAACACTCTGATAGTCTACAGATTACAGAATGCCTCCAGATGTGCATCGGAAACTACTACTGGTCTTCCAGGGAACGATCAAAGCGTAGACTGTTTGAGACATTACTTATATGCTTGAATGTGCTCATGGTGACGTTGTATTCAATCCCGATGCAATTTCTATGTTTCATCAACACTCTGATAGTCCACAGATTACAGAATGCCTACAGATGTGCATCGGAAACTGCTACTGGGCTTCCAGGGAACGATCAAAGCGTTAACTCTATGAAACATTACTCCCAAGGAGGAAAGTGCGCATGGTGACTGTTGTATTCAATCCCGATGCTATTTCTGTGTTTCATCAACACTCTGATAGTCCAAAGATTACAGAATGCCACCAGATGTGCATCGGAAACTACTACTGGTCTTCCAGGGAACGATCAAACCGTAGACTGTTTGAGACATACGTCCCGTGGAGGAAAGTGCGCATGGTGACTGTTGTATTCATTCGCTATGCAATTTCTGTGTTTCGTCAACACTCTGATAGTCCACAGATTACAGAATGGCACCAGATATGCTTCGGAAACTACTACTGGTCTGTCAGGGAACGATCAAAGCGTAAACTCTTCGAGACATTAATCCCATGGAGGAAAGTGCGAATGGTAACTGTTGTAATCAATCCCGATACATTTTCTGTGTTTCATCAACACTCTGATAGTCCAAAGATTACAGAATGCCACGAGACGTGCATCGGAAACTACTACTGGTCTTCCCGGGAACGATCAAAGCGTAGACTGTTTCAGACGTTACTCCCATGGAGGAAAGTGCGCATGGTAACTGTTGTATTCAATCCCGATGCAATTTCTGTGTTTCTTCTCACTCTGATAGTCCACAGATTACAGAAAGCCTCCAGATGTGCATCGGAAACTACTACTGGTCTTCCAGGGAACGATCAAAGCGTAGACTGTGAGAGACATTACTCCCATGGAGGAAAGTGCGCATGGTAAGTGTTGTATTCAATCCCGATGCAATTTCTATGTTTCATCAACACTCTTATAGTCCACAGGTTACAGAATGCCTCCAGATGTTCATCGGAAACTACTACTGGTCTTCCAGGGAACGATAAAAGCGCAGACTGTTTGAGAATTACTCCCATGGAGGAAAGTGCGCATGGTGACAGTTGTATTCAATCCCGATGCAATTTCTGTGTCTTATCAATGCTCTGATACTCCACAGATTACAGATTGCCTCCAGATGAGCATCGGAAACTACTACTGGTCTTCCAGGGAACGATCAAAGCGTAGACTGTTTCAGACATTGCTTTTATGGAGGAATGTGCTCATGGTGACTGTTGTATTCAATCCCGATGCTATTACTGTGTTTCATCAACACTCTGAAGGTACACAGATTACAGAATGCCTCCAGATGTGCATCGAAAACTGCTACTGGTTTTCCAGGGAACGATGAAAGCGTGAACTTTTTGAAACATTGCTCCCATGGAGGAAAGTGCGCATGGTGGCTGTTGTATTCAATCCCGATGCAATTTCTGTGTTTCATCAACACTCTGATAGTCCACAGATTACAGAATGCCTCCAGATGTTAATCGGAAACTACTACTGGTCTTCCAGGGAACGATCAAAGCGTAGACTGTTTGGGACATTACTCCCATGGAGGAAAGTGCGCATGGTGACTGTTGTATTCAATCCCGATGCAATTTCTGAGTTTCATCAACACTCTGATAGTCCACAGATTACGGAAAGCCTCCAGATGTGCATCGGAAACTACTACTGGTCTTCCAGGGAACGATCAAAGCGTAGACTGTTAGAGACATTACTCCCACGGAGTAAAGTGCGCATGGTGACTGTTGTATTCAATCCCGATGCAATTTCTGTGTTTCATCAACACTCTGATAGTCTACAGATTACAGAATGCCTCCAGATGTGCATCGGAAACTACTACTGGTCTTCCAGGGAACGATCAAAGCGTAGACTGTTTGAGACATTACTTATATGCTTGAATGTGCTCATGGTGACGTTGTATTCAATCCCGATGCAATTTCTATGTTTCATCAACACTCTGATAGTCCACAGATTACAGAATGCCTACAGATGTGCATCGGAAACTGCTACTGGCCTTCCAGGTAACGATCAAAGCGTTAACTCTATGAAACATTACTCCCATGGAGGAAAGTGCGCATGGTGACTGTTGTATTCAATTCCGATGCTATTTCTGTGTTTCATCAACACTCTGATAGTCCAAAGATTACAGAATGCCACCAGTTGTGCATCGGAAACTACTACTGGTCTGTCAGGGAACGATCAAAGCGTAAACCCTTCGAGACATTAATCCCATGGAGGAAAGTGCGAATGGTAACTGTTGTAATCAATCCCGATACATTTTCTGTTTCATCAACACTCTGATAGTCCACAGATTACAGAAATCCTCCAGATGTGCATCGGAAACTACTACTGGTCTTCCAGGGAACGATCAAAGCGTAGACTGTTAGAGACATTACTCCCATGGAGGAAAGTGCGCATGGTAAGTGTTGTATCAATCCCGATGCAATATCTGTGTTTCATCAACACTCTGATACTCCAGAGATTACAGAATGCCTCCAGATGTGCATCGAAAACTACTACTGGTCTTCCAGGGAACGATCAAAGCGTAGACTGTTTGAGACATTACTCCCATGGAGGAAAGTGCGCATGGTGACTGTTGTATTCAATCCCGATGCAATTTCTGTGTTTCATCAACACTCTGATAGTCCACAGATAACAGAATGCCTCCAGATGTGCATTGGAAACTACTACTGGTCTTCCAGGGAACAATCAAAGCGTAGACTGTTTGAGACATTACTTTTATGCTTGAATGTGCTCATGGTGACGTTGTATTCAATCCCGATGCAATTTCTATGTTTCATCAACACTCTGATAGTCCACAGATTACAGAATGCTTCCAGAAGTGCATCGGAAACTGCTACTGGCCTTCCAGGTAACGATCAAAGCTTAAACTCTATGAAACATTACTCCCATGGAGGAAAGTGCGCATGGTGACTGTTGTATTCAATCCGATGCAATTTCTGTGTTTCTTCAACAATCTGATAGTCCACAGATTATAGAATGCCTCCCGATGTGCATCGGAAACTACTACTGGTCTGCCAGGGAACGATCAAAGCGTAGACTGTTTGGGACATTACTCCCATGGAGGAAAGTGCGGATGGTGACTGTTGTATTCAATCCTGATGCTATTTCTGTGTTTCATCAACACTCTGATAGTCCACAGATTACAGAATGCCACCAGATGTGCATCGGAAACTACTACTGGTCTTCCAGGGAACGATCAAACCGTAGACTGTTTGAGACATACCTCCCATGGAGGAAAGTGCGCATGGTGACTGTTGTATTCATTCCCGATGCAATTTCTGTGTTTCGTCAACACTCTGATAGTCCACAGATTACAGAATGGCACCAGATATGCATCGGAAACTACTACTGGTCTGTCAGGGAACGATCAAAGCGTAAACTCTTCGAGACATTAATCCCATGGAGGAAAGTGCGGATGGTGACTGTTGTATTCAATCCCGATGCTATTTCTGTGTTTCATCAACACTCTGATAGTCCACAGATTACAGAATGCCACCAGATGTGCATCGGAAACTACTACTGGTCTTCCAGGGAACGATCAAACCGTAGACTGTTTGAGACATACCTCCCGTGGAGGAAAGTGCGCATGGTGACTGTTGTATTCATTGCCAATGCAATATCTGTGTTTCATCAACACTCTGATACTCCACAGATTACAGAATGGCACCAGATATGCATCGGAAACTACTACTGGTCTTCCAGGGAACGATCAAAGCATAGACTGTTTGAGAATTACTCCCTTGGAGGAAAGTCCACATGGTGACTGTTGTATTCAGTCCCGATGCAATTTCTGCGTTTCATAAACACTCTGATAGTCTACAGATAACAGAATGCCACCAGATGTGCATCGGAAACTACTACTGGTGTTCCAGGGAACGATCAAAGCGTAGACTGTTTGAGACATTACTCCCGTGGAAGAATGTGCGCATGGTGACTGTTGTATTCAATCCCGATGCAATTTCTATGTTTCATCAACACTCTGATAGTCCACAGGTTACAGAATGCCTCCAGATGTTCATCGGAAACTACTACTGGTCTTCCAGGGAACGATAAAAGCGCAGACTGTTTGGGACATTACTAGCGTGGAGGAAAGTGCGCATGGTGATTGTTGTATTCAATCCCGAGGCAATTTTTGTGTTTCATCAACACTCTGATCCACAGATTACAGAATGCCACCAGATGTGCATCGGAAACTACTACTGGTCTTACAGGGAACGATCAAAGCATAGACTGTTTGAGAATTACTCCCATGGAGGAAAGTTCGAATGTTGACTGTTGTATTCAATCCCGAGGCAATTTCTGTGTTTCATCAACACTCTGATAGTCCACAGATTACAGAAAGCCCCCAGATGTGCATCGGAAACTACTACTGGTCTTCCAGGGAACGATCAAATCGTAGACTGTTTGAGACATTACTTCCATGGAGGGAACTGCGCATGGAGACCGTTGTATTCAATCCCGATGCAATTTCTGCGTTTCATCAACACTCTGATAGTCCACAGATTACAGAATGCCTCCAGATGTTCATCGGAAACTACTACTGGTCTTCCAGGGAACGATCAAAGCGTAGACTGTTAGAGACATTACTCCCATGGAGGAAAGTGCGCATGGTAAGTGTTGTATCAATCCCGATGCAATATCTGTGTTTCATCAACACTCTGATACTCCAGAGATTACAGAATGCCTCCAGATGTGCATCGAAAACTACTACTGGTCTTCCAGGGAACGATCAAAGCGTAGACTGTTTGAGACATTACTCCCATGGAGGAAAGTGCGCATGGTGACTGTTGTGTTCAATCCCGATGCAATTTCTGTGTTTCTTCAACACTCTGATAGTCCACAGATTACAGAATGCCTCCAGATGTGCATCGGAAACTACTACTGGTCTTCCAGGGAACGATCAAAGCGTAGACTGTTTGAGACATTACTATTATGCTTGAATGTGCTCATGGTGACGTTGTATTCAATCCCGATGCAATTTCTATGTTTCATCAACACTCTGATAGTCCACAGATTACAGAATGCTTCCAGAAGTGCATCGGAAACTGCTACTGGCCTTCCAGGTAACGATCAAAGCTTAAACTCTATGAAACATTAGTCCCATGGAGGAAAGTGCGCATGGTGACTGTTGTATTCAATCCGATGCAATTTCTGTGTTTCATCAACAATGTGATAGTCCACAGATTATAGAATGCCTCCCGATGTGCATCGGAAACTACTACTGGTCTTCCAGGGAACGATCAAAGCGTAGACTGTTTGGGATATTACTCCCATGGAGGGAAGTGCGGATGGTGACTGTTGTATTCAATCCCGATGCTATTTCTGTGTTTCATCAACACTCTGATAGTCCACAGATTACAGAAAGCCCCCAGATGTGCATCGGAAACTACTACTGGTCTTCCAGGGAACGATCAAATCGTAGACTGTTTGAGACATTACTTCCATGGAGGAAACTGCGCATGGAGACTGTTGTATTCAATCCCGATGCAATTTCTGCGTTTCATCAACACTCTGATAGTCCACAGATTACAGAATGCCTCCAGATGTTCATCGGAAACTACTACTGGTCTTCCAGGGAACGATCAAACCGTAGACTGTTTGAGACATTCCTCCCGTGGAGGAAAGTGCGAATGGTGACTGTTGTATTCATTCCCGATGCAATTTCTGTGTTTCATCAACACTCTGATACTCCACAGATTACAGAATGGCACCAGATATGCATCGGAAACTACTACTGGTCTTCCAGGGAACGATCAAAGCATAGACTGTTTGAGAATTAATCCCTTGGAGGAAAGTGCGCATGGTGCCTGTTGTATTCAATCCCGATGCAATTTCTGTGTTTCATAAACACTCTGATAGTCTACAGATAACAGAATGCCACCAGATGTGCATCGGAAACTACTACTGGTGTTCCAGGGATCGATCAAAGCGTAGACTGTTTGAGACGTTACTCCCGTGGAAGAATGTGCGCATGGTGACTGTTGTATTCAATCCCGATGCAATTTCTGTGTTTCATCAGCACTCTGATAGTCCACAGATTACAGAATGCCTTCAGATGTGCATCGGAAACTACTACTGGTCTTCCAGGGAACCATCAAAACGTAGACTGTTTGAGACATTACTCCCATGGAGGAAACTGCGCATGGAGACTCTTGTATTCAATCCCGATGCAATTTCTATGTTTCATCAACACTCTGATAGTCCACAGATTACGGAAAGCCTCCAGATGTGCATCGGAAACTACTACTGGTCTTCCAGGGAACGATCAAAGCGTAGATTGTTAGAGAGATTACTCCCATGGAATAAAGTGCGCATGGTGACTGTTGTATTCAATCCCGATGCAATTTCTATGTTTCATCAACACTCTGATAGTCCACAGATTACAGAATGCCTCCAGATGTGCATCGGAAGCTGCTACTGGCCTTCCAGAGAACGATCAAAGCTTAAACTCTATGAAACATTACTCCCATGGAGAAAAGAGAGCATGGTGACTGTTGTATTAATTCCCGATGCAATTTCTGTGTTTCATCAACACTCTGATACTCCACAGATTACAGAATGGCACCAGATATGCATCGGAAACTACTACTGGTCTTCCAGGGAACGATCAAAGCATAGACTGTTTGAGAATTACTCCCTTGGAGGAAAGTGCGCATGGTGACTGTTGTATTCAATCCCGATGCAATTTCTGTGTCTCATAAACACTCTGATAGTCTACAGATAACAGAATGCCACCAGATGTTTATCGGAAACTACTACTGGTGTTCCAGGGAACGATCAAAGCGTAGACTGTTTGAGACATTACTCCCTTGGAGGAAAGTGCGCATGGTGACTGTTGTATTCAATTCCGATGCAATTTCTGTGTCTCATAAACACTCTGATAGTCTACAGATAACAGAATGCCACCAGATGTTTATCGGAAACTACTACTGGTGTTCCAGGGAACGATCAAAGCGTAGACTGTTTGAGACATACTCCCGTGGAAGAATGTGCGCATGGTGACTGTTGTATTCAATCCCGATGCAATTTCTATGTTTCATTAACACTCTGATATCCACAGGTTACAGAATGCCTCCAGATGTTCATCGGAAACTACTACTGGTCTTCCAGGGAACGATAAAAGCGCAGAATGTTTGGGACATTACTAGCGTGGAGGAAAGTGCGCATGGTGACTGTTGTATTCAATCCCGATGCAATTTCTGTGATTCATCAACACTCTGATATTCCACAGATTACAGAATGCCACCAGATGTTCGTCGGAAACTACTACTGGTCTTCCAGGGAACGATCAAAGCGTAGACTGTTTGGGACATTACTCCCATGGAGGAAAGTGCGCATGGTGACTGTTGTATTCAATCCCGATGCAATTTCTGTGTCTCATCAACATTCTGATACTCCACAGATTAAAGAATGCCTCCAGATGTGCATCGGAAACTAATTCTGGTCTCCCAGGGAACAATCAAAGCGTATACTGTTTGAGACATTACTCCCATGTAGGAAAGTGCGCATGGTGACTGTTGTATTCAATCCCGATGCAATTTCTGTGTCTTATCAACACTATGATACTCCACAGATTACAGAATGCCTCCAGATGAGCATCGGAAACAACTACTGGTCTTCCAGGGAACGATCAAAGCGTAGACTGTTTGAGACATTGCTGTTATGGAGGAATGTGCTCATGGTGACTGTTGTACTCGATCCCGATGCAATTTCTGTGTTTCATCAACACTCTGATAGTACACAGATTACAGAATGCCTCCAGATCTGCATCGGAATCTGCTACTGGCATTCCAGGGAACGATCAAAGCGCAAACTCTATGAAACAGTAAACCCATGGAGGAAAGTGCCCATGGTGACTGTTGTATTCAATCCCGATGAAATTTCTGTGTTTCATCAACAATCTGATAGTCCACAGATTACAGAATGCCTCCCGATGTCCATCTGAAACTACTACTGGTCTTCCAGCAAACGATCAAAAAAACGTAGACTGTTTCAGACATTACTCCCATGGAGGAAAGTGCGGATGGTAACTGCTGTATTCAATCCCGATGCTATTTCTGTGTTTCATCAACACTCTGATAGTCCACAGATTACAGAATGCCACCAGATGGGCATCGGAAACTACTACTGGTCTTCCAGGGGACGATCAAACCGTAGACTGTTTGAGACATACCTCCCGTGGAGGAAAGTGCGCATGGTGACTGTTGTATTCATTCCCGATGCAATTTCTGTGTTTCATCAACATTCTGATAGTCCACAGATTACAGAATGCCACCAGATATGCATCGGAAACTACTACTGGTCTGTCAGGGAACGATCAAAGCGTAAACTCTTTGAGACATTAATCCCATGGAGGAAAGTGCGCATGGTAACTGTTGTAATCAATCCCGATACATTTTCTGTGTTTCATCAACACTCTGATAGTCCACAGATTACAGAATGCCACGAGATGTGCATCGGAAACTACTACTGGTCTTCCCGGGAACGATCATAGCATAGACTGTTTCAGACATTACTCCCATGGAGGAAAGTGCGCATGGTAACTGTTATATTCAATCCCGATGCAATTTCTGTGTTTCATCAACACTCTGAAAGTCCACAGATTACAGAAAGCCTCCAGATGTGCATCGGAAATTACTACTGGTCTTCCAGGGAACGATCAAAGCGTAGACTGTTTGGGACATTACTCCCATGGAGGAAAGTGCGGATGGTGACTGTTGTATTCAATCCCGATGCAATTTCTGTGTCTCATAAACACTCTGATAGTCTACAGATAACAGAATGCCACCAGATGTTTATCGGAAACTACTACTGAAGTTCCAGGGAACGATCAAAGCGTAGACTGTTTGAGACATTACTCCCATGGAAGAATGTGCGCATGGTGACTGTTGTATTCAATCCCGATGCAATTTCTATGTTTCATCAACACTCTGATATCCACAGGTTACAGAATGCCTCCAGATGTTCATCGGAAACTACTACTGGTCTTCCAGGGAACGATAAAAGCGCAGACTGTTTCGGACATTACTAGCGTGGAGGAAAGTGCGCATGGTGACAGTTGTATTCAATCCCGATGCAATTTGTGTGTTTCATCAACACTCTGATAGTCCTCAGATTACAGAATGCCTCCAGATGTGCATCGAAAACTGCTACTGGTCTTCGAGGGAACGATCAAAGCGTAGACTGCTTGAGACATTACTCCCATGGAGGAAAGTGCTCATGGTGACTGTTGTATTCAATCCCGATGCAATTTCTGTGTTTCATCAACACTCCGATAGTCCACAGATTACAGAATGCCTCCAGATGTGCATCGGAAACTACTACTGGTCTTCCAGGGAACGATCAAAGCTTAAACTCTATGAAACATTACTCCCATGGAGGAAAGTGCGCATGGTGAATGTTGTATTCAACCCCGATGCAATTTCTGTGTTTCATCAACACTCTGATAGTCCACAGATTACAGAAAGCCTCCAGATGTGCATCGGAAACTACCACTGGTCTGCCAGGGAAAGATCAAAGCGTAGACTGTTAATGACATTACTCCCATGGAGGAAAGTGCGCATGGTAAGTGTTGTATTCAATCCCGATGCAATATCTGTGTTCCATCAACACTCTGATAGTCCACAGATTACAGAATGATACGTGATGTGCATCGGAAACTACTACTGGTCTTCCAGCAAACGATCAAAGCGTAGTCTGTTTCAGACATTACTCCCATGGAGGAAAGTGCGCATGGTAACTGTGGTATTCAAAACCCGATGCAATTTCTGTGTCTTATCAACAGTCTGATACTCCACAGATTACAGAATGCCTCCAGATGAGCATCGGAAACTACTACTGGTCTTCCAGGGAACGATCAAAGCGTAGACTGTTTGAGACATTGCTTTTATGGAGGAATGTGCTCATGGTGACTGTTGTATTCAATCCCGATGCAATTTCTGTGTTTCATCAACACTCTGATAGTCCATAGATTACAGAATGCCACCAGATGTTAATCGGAAACTACTACTGGTCTTCCAGGGAACGATTAAAGCGTAGACTGTTTGGGACATTACTCCCATGGAGGAAAGTGCGCATGGTGACTGTTGTATTCAATCCCGATGCAATTTCTGTGTTTCATCAACACTCTGATATTCCACAGATTACGTAAAGCCTCCAGATGTGCATCGGAAACTACTACTGGTCTTCCAGGGAACGATCAAAGCGTAGACTGTGAGAGACTTTACTCCCATGGAGTAAAGTGCGCATGGTGACTGTTTTATTCAATCCCGATGCAATTTCTGTGTTTCATCAACACTCTGAAAGTCCACAGATTACAGAATGCCTCCAGATGTGCATCGGAAACTACTACTGGTTTTCCAGGGAACGATCAAAGCGTAGACTGTTTGAGACATTACTTATATGCTTGAATGTGCTCATGGTGACGTTGTGTTCAATCCCGATGCAATTTCTATGTTTCATCAACACTCTGATAGTCCACAGATTACAGAGTGCCTACAGATGTGCATCGGAAACTGCTACTGGCCTTCCAGGGAACGATCAAAGCGTAAACTCCTTGAGACATTAATCCCATGGAGGAAAGTGCGCATGGTAACTGTTGTAATCAATCTCGATACATTTTCTGTGTTTCATCAACACTCTGATAGTCCACAGATTACAGAATGCCACGAGATGTGCATCGGAAACTACTACTGGTCTTCCCGGGAACGATCAAAGCGTAGACTGTTTCAGACATTACTCCCATGGAGGAAAGTGCGCATGGTAACTGTTATATTCAATCCCGATGCAATTTCTGTGTTTCATCAACACTCTGAAAGTCCACAGATTACAGAAAGCCTCCAGATGTGCATCGGAAACTACTACTGGTCTTCCAGGGAACGATCAAAGCGTAGACTGTTTGGGACATTACTCCCATGGAGGAAAGTGCGCATTGTAACTGTTGTATTCAATCCCGATGCAATTTCTGTGTTTCATCAACACTCTGATAGTCCACAGAATACAGAATGCCACAAGATGTGCATCGGAAACTACTACTGGTCTTCCAGCAAACGATCAAAGAGTAGACTGTTTCAGACATTACTCCCATGGAGGAAAGTGCGGATGGTGACTGTTGTATTCAATCCCGATGCAATTTCTGTGTCTCATAAACACTCTGATAGTCTACAGATAACAGAATGCCACCAGATGTTTATCGGAAACTACTACTGGTGTTCCAGGGAACGATCAAAGCGTAGACTGTTTGAGACATTACTCCTGTGGAAGAATGTGCGCATGGTGACTGTTGTATTCAATCCCGATGCAATTTCTATGTTTCATCAACACTCTGATATCCACAGTTTACAGAATGCCTCCAGATGTTCATCGGAAACTACTACTGGTCTTCCAGGGAACGATCAAAGCGTAGACTGTTTGAGACATTACTTTTATGCTTGAATGTGCTCATGGTGACGTTGTATTCAATCCCGATGCAATTTCTATGTTTCATCAACACTCTGATAGTCCACAGATTACAGAATGCCTCCAGATGTGCATCGGAAACTGCTACTGGCCTTCCAGGGAACGATCAAAGCTTAAACTCTATGAAACATTACTCCCATGGAGGAAAGTGCGCATGGTGCCTGTTGTATTCAACCCCGATGCAATTTCTGTGTTTCATAAACACTCTGATAGTCCACAGATTACAGAAAGCCTCCAGATGTGCATCGGAAACTACCACTAGTCTGCCAGGGAAAGATCAAAGCGTAGACTGTTAATGACATTACTCCCATGGAGGAAAGTGCGCATGGTAAGTGTTGTATTCAATCCCGATGCAATATCTGTGTTCCATCAACACTCTGATGGTCCACAGAATACAGAATGCCTCCCGATGTGCATCGGAAACTACCACTGGTCTTCCAGGGAACGATCAAAGCGTAGACTGTTTGGGACATTACTCCCATGGAGGAAAGTGCGCATGGTGACTGTTGTATTCAATCCCGATGCAATTTCTGTGTTTCATCAACACTCTGATAGTCCACAGATTACAGAATGATACGTGATGTGCATCGGAAGCTACTACTGGTCTTCCAGCAAACGATCAAAGCGTAGTCTGTTTCAGACATTACTCCCATGGAGGAAAGTGCGCATGGTAACTGTGGTATTCAAAACCCGATGCAATCTCTGTGTTTCATCAACACTCTAATAGTCCACAGATTACAGAATGCCTCCAGATGTGCATCGGAAACTATTACTGGTCTTCCAGGGAACGTTCAAAGCGTAGACTGTTTGAGAATTACTCCCATGGAGGAAAGTGCGCATGGTGACTGTTGTATTCAATCCCGATGCAATTTCTGTGTCTTATCAACAGTCTGATACTCCACAGATTACAGAATGCCTCCAGATGAGCATCGGAAACTACTACTGGTCTTCCAGGGAACGATCAAAGCGTAGACTGTTTGAGACATTGCTTTTATGGAGGAATGTGCTCATGGTGACTGTTGTATTCAATCCCGATGCAATTTCTGTGTTTCATCAACACTCTGATAGTACACAGATTACAGAATGCCTCCAGATGTGCATCGAGAACTGCTACTGGTCTTCCAGGGAACGATGAAAGCGTGAACTCTTTGAAACATTGCTCTCATGGAGGAAAGTGCGCATGGTGGCTGTTGTATTCAATCCCGATGCAATTTCTGTGTTTCATCAACACTCTGATAGTCCATAGATTACAGAATGCCATCAGATGTTAATCGGAAACTACTACTGGTCTTCCAGGGAACGATTAAAGCGTAGACTGTTTGTGACATTACTCCCATGGAGGAAAGTGCGCATGGTGACTGTTGTATTCAATCCCGATGCAATTTCTGTGTTTCATCAACACTCTGATATTCCACAGATTACGGAAAGCCTCCAGATGTGCATCGGAAACTACTACTGGTCTTCCAGGGAACGATCAAAGCGTAGACTGTTAGAGACATTACTCCCATGGAGTAAAGTGCGCATGGTGACTGTTGTATTCAATCCCGATGCAATTTCTGTGTTTCATCAACACTCTGATAGTCCACAGATTACAGAATGCCTCCAGATGTGCATCGGAAACTACTACTGGTCTTCCAGGGAACGATCAAAGCGTAGACTGTTTGAGACATTACTTATATGCTTGAATGTGCTCATGGTGACGTTGTGTTCAATCCCGATGCAATTTCTATGTTTCATCAACACTCTGATAGTCCACAGATTACAGAGTGCCTACAGATGTGCATCGGAAACTGCTACTGGCCTTCCAGGGAACGATCAAAGCGTAAACTCTATGAAACATTACTCCCATGGAGGAAAGTGCGCATGGTGACTGTTGTATTCAATCCCGATGCTATTTCTGTGTTTTATCAACACTCTGATAGTCCACAGATTATAGAATGCCACCAGATGTGCATCGGAAACTACTACTGGTCTTCCAGGGAACGATCAAACCGTAGACTGTTTGAGACATACCTCCCGTGGAGGAAAGTGCGCATGGTGACTGTTGTATTCATTCCCGATGCAATTTCTGTGTTTCGTCAACACTCTGATAGTCCACAGATTACAGAATGGCACCAGATATGCATCGGAAACTACTACTGGTCTGTCAGGGAACGATCTAACCGTAAACTCTTTGAGACATTAATCCCATGGAGGAAAGTGCGCATGGTAACTGTTGTAATCAATCCCGATACATTTTCTGTGTTTCATCAACACTCTGATAGTCCACAGATTACAGAATGCCACGAGATGTGCATTGGAAACTACTACTGGTCTTCCGAGGAACGATCAAAGCGTAGACTGTTTCAGACATTACTCCCATGGAGGAAAGTGCGCATGGTAACTGTTGTAATCAATCCCGATGCAATTTCTGTGTTTCATCAACACTCTGATAGTCCACAGATTACAGAAAGCCTCCAGATGTGCATCGGAAACTACTACTGGTCTTCCAGGGAACGATCAAAGCGTAGACTGTTTGAGACATTACTTTTATGTTTGAATGTGCTCATGGTGACGTTGTATTCAAGCCCGATGCAATTTCTATGTTTCATCAACACTCTGATAGTCCACAGATTACAGAATGCCTCCAGATGTGCATCGGAAACTGCTACTGGCCTTCCAGAGAACGATCAAATCTTAAACTCTATGAAACATTACTCCCATGTAGGAAAGTGCGCATGGTGACTGTTGTATTCAATCCGATGCAATTTCTGTGTTTCATCAACACTCTGATAGTCCACAGATTATAGAATGCCTCCCGATGTGCATCGGAAACTACTACTGGTCTTCCAGGGAACGATCAAACCGTAGACTGTTTGAGACATTCCTCCCGTGGAGGAAAGTGCACATGGTGACTGTTGTATTCATTCCCAAAGCAATTTCTGTGTTTCATCAACACTCTGATACTCCACAGATTACAGAATGGCACCAGATATGCATCGGAAACTACTACTGGTCTTCTAGGGAACGATCAAAGCATAGACTGTTTGAGAATTACTCCCATGGAGGAAAGTGCGCATGGTGACTGTTGTATTCAATCCCGATGCAATTTCTGTGTTTCATAAACACTCTGATAGTCTACAGATAACAGAATGCCACCAGATGTGGATCGGAAACTACTACTGGTGTTCCAGGGATCGATCAAAGCGTAGACTGTTTGAGACATTACTCCCGTGGAAGAATGTGCGCATGGTGACTGTTGTATTCAATCCCGATGCAATTTCTGTGTTTCATCAACACTCTGATACTCCACAGATTACGGAAAGCCTCCAGATGTGCATCGGAAACTACTACTGGTCTTCCAGGGAACGATCAAAGCGTAGACTGTTAGAGACATTTCTCCCATGGAGTAAAGTGCGCATGGTGACTGTTGTATTCAATCCCGATGCAATTTCTGTGTTACATCAACACTCTGATAGTCCACAGATTACAGAATGCCTCCAGATGTGCATCGTAACTACTACTGGTCTTCCAGGGAACGATCAAAGCTTAAACTCTATGAAACATTACTCCCATGGAGGAAAGTGAGCATGGTGACTGTTGTATTCAATCCGATTCAATTTCTGTGTTTCATCAACACTCTGATAGTCCACAGATTATAGAATGCCTCCCGATGTGCATCGGAAACTACTACTGGTCTTCCAGGGAACGATCAAAGCGTAGACTGTTTGGGACATTACTCCCATGGAGGGAAGTGCGGATTGTGACTGTTGTATTCAATCCCGATGCTATTTCTGTGTTTCATCAACACTCTGATACTCCACAGATTACAGAATGGCACCAGATATGCATCGGAAACTACTACTGGTCTTCCAGGGAACGATCAAAGCATAGACTGCTTGAGAATTACTCACTTGGAGGAAAGTGCGCATGGTGACTGTTGTATTCAATCCCGATGCAATTTCTGTGTTTCATAAACACTCTGATAGTCTACAGATAACAGAATGCCATCAGATGTGCATCGGAAACTACTACTGGTGATCCAGGGAACGATCAAAGCGTAGACTCTTTGAGACTTTACTCCCCGTTGAAGAATGTGCGCATGGTGACTGTCGTATTCAATCCCGATGCAATTTCTATGTTTCATCAACACTCTGATAGTCCACAGGTTACAGAATGCCTCCAGATGTTCATCGGAAACTACTACAGGTCTTCCAGGGAACGATAAAAGCGCAGACTGTTTGGGACATTACTAGCGTGGAGGAAAGTGCGCATGGTGACTGTTGTATTCAATCCAGATGCAATTTCTGTGTTTCATCAACACTCTGATAGTCCACAGATTACAGAATGCCTCCAGATGTTCATCGGAAACTACTACCGGTCTTCCAGGGAACAGTCAAAGCGTAGACTGTTTGAGATATACCTCCCGTGGAGGAAAGTGCGCGTGGTGAATGTTGTATTCAATCCCGTTGCAATTTCTGTGATTCATCAACACTCTGATAGTCCACAGATTACAGAATGCCACGAGATGTGCATCGGAAACTACTACTGGTCTTCCAGCAAACGATCAAAGCGTAGACTGTTTCAGACATTACTCCCATGGAGGAAAGTGCGGATGGTGACTGCTGTATTCAATCCCGATGCTATTTCTGTGTTTCATCAACACTCTGATAGTCCACAGATTACAGAATGCCACCAGATGTGCATCGGAAACTACTACTGGTCTTCCAGGGAACTATCAAACCGTAGACTGTTTGAGACCTCCCTCCCGTGGAGGAAAGTGTTCATGGTGACTGTTGTATTCATTCCCGATGCAATTTCTGTGTTTCATAAACATTCTGATAGTCCACAGATTACAGAATGGCACCAGATATGCATCGGAAACTACTACTGGTCTGTCAGAAAACGATCAAAGAGTAAACTCTTTGAGACATTAATCCCATGGAGGAAAGTGCGCATGGTAAGTGTTGTATTCAATCCCGATGCAATATCTGTGTTTCATCAACACTCTGATACTCCAGAGATTACAGAATGCCTCCAGATGTGCATCGGAAACTACTACTGGTCTTCCAGGGAACGATCAAAGCGTAGACTGTTTGAGACATTACTCCCATGGAGGAAAGTGCGCATGGTGACTGTTGTATTCAATCCCGATGCTATTTCTGTGTTTCATCGACACTCTGATACTCCAGAGATTACAGAATGCCTCCAGATGTGCATCGGAAACTACTACTGGTCTTCCAGGGAACGATCAAAGCGTAGACTGTTTGGGACATTACTCCCATGGAGGAAAGTGCGCATGGTGACTGTTGTATTCAATCCCGATGCAATTTCTGTGTTTCATCAACACTCTGATAGTCAACAGATTACAGAATGCCACGAGATGTGCATCGGAAACTACTACTGGTCTTCCAGCAAACGATCAAAGCGTAGACTGTTTCAGACATTTCTCCCATGGAGGAACGTGCGGATGGTGACTGCTGTATTCAATCCCGATGCTATTTCTGTGTTTCATCAACACTCTGATAATCCACAGATTACAGAATGCCATCAGATGTGCATCGGAAACTACTACTGGTCTACCAGGGAACGATCAAACCGGAGACTGTTTGAGACCTCCCTCCCGTGGAGGAAAGTGTTCATGGTGACTGTTGTATTCATTCCCGATGCAATTTCTGTGTTTCATAAACATTCTGATAGTCCACAGATTACAGAATGGCACCAGATATGCATCGGAAACTACTACTGGTCTGTCAGGGAACGATCAAAGCGTAAACTCTTTGAGACATTAATCCCATGGAGGAAAGTGCGCAAGGTAACTGTTGTAATCAATCCCGATACATTTTCTGTGTTTCATCAACACTCTGATAGTCCACAGATTACAGAAAGCCACGAGATGTGCATCGGAAACTACTACTGGTCTTCCCGGGAACGATCAAAGCGTAGACTGTTTCAGACATTACTCCCATGGAGGAAAGTGCTCATGGTAACTGTTATATTCAATCCCGATGCAATTTCTGTGTTTCATCAACACTCTGAAAGTCCACAGATTACAGAAAGCCTCCAGATTTGCATCGGAAACTACTACTGGTCTTCCAGGGAACGATCAAAGCGTTGACTGTTAGAGACATTACTCCCATGGAGGAAAGTGCGCATGGTAAGTGTTGTATTCAATCCCGATGCAATATCTGTGTATCATCAACACTCTGATACTCCAGAGATTACAGAATGCCTCCAGATGTGCATCGGAAACTACTACTGGTCTTCCAGGGAACGATCAAAGCGTAGACTGTTTGAGACATTACTCCCATGGAGGAAAGTGCGCATGGTGACTGTTGTATTCAATCCCGATGCAATTTCTGTGTTTCATCAACACTCTGATAGTCCACAGATTACAGAATGCCTCCAGATGTGTAATTGAAACTACTTCTGGTCTTCCAGGGAACGATCAAAGCGTAGACTGTTTAAGACATTACTCCCATGAAGGAAACTGCGCATGGAGACTGTTGTAATCAATCCCGATGCAATTTCTGTGTTTCATCAACACTCTGATAGTCCACAGATTAGAGAATGCCTCCAGATGTGCATCGGAAACTACTACTGGTCTTTCAGGGAACGATCAAAGCGTAAACTCTTTGAGACATTACTCCCATGGAGGAAAGTACGCATGGTAACTGTGGTAATCAATCCCGATACGTTTTCTGTGTTTCATCAACACTCTGATAGTCCACAGACTACAGAATGCCACGATATGTGCATCGGAAACGACTACTGGTCTTCCTGGGAACGATCAAAGCGTAGACTGTTTCAGACATTACTCCCATGGAAGAAAGTGCGCATGGTAACTGTTGTATTCAATACTGATTCAATTTCTGTGTTTCATCAACACTCAGATAGTCCACAGATTACAGAAAGCCTCCAGATGTGCATCGGAAACTACTACTGGTCTTCCAGGGAACGATCAAAGCGTAGACTGTTACAGACATTACTCCCATGGAGGAAAGTGCGCATGGTAAGTGTTGTATTCAATCCCGATGCAATATCTGTGTTTCATCAACACTCTGATACTCCAGAGATTACAGAATGCCTCCAGATGTGCATCGGAAACTACTACTGGTCTTCCAGGGAACGATCAAAGCGTAGACTGTTTGGGACATTACTCCCATGGAGGAAAGTGCGCATGGTGACTGTTGTATTCAATCCCGATGAAATTTCTGTGTTTCATCAACACTCTGATAGTCAACAGATTACAGAATGCCACGAGATGTGCATCGGAAACTACTACTGGTCTTCCAGCAAACGATCAAAGTGTAGACTGTTTCAGACATTTCTCCCATGGAGGAAAGTGCGGATGGTGGCTGCTGTATTCAATCCCGATGCTATTTCTGTGTTTCATCAACACTCTGATGGTCCACAGATTACAGAATGCCACCAGATGTGCATCGGAAACTACTACTGGTCTTCCAGGGAACGATCAAAGCGTAGACTGTTAGAGACATTACTCCCATGGAGGAAAGTGCGCATGGTAAGTGTTGTATTCAATCCCGATGCAATATCTGTGTTTCATCAACACTCAGATACTCCAGAGATTACAGAATGCCTCCAGATGTGCATCGGAAACTACTACTGGTCTTCCAGGGAACGATCAAAGCGTAGACTGTTTGAGACATTACTCCCATGGAGGAAAGTGCGCATGGTGACTGTTGTATTCAATCCCGATGCAATTTCTGTGTTTCATCAACACTCTGATAGTCCACAGATTACAGAATGCCTCCAGATGTGCATCGGAAACTGCTACTGGCCTTCCAGGGAACGATCAAAGCGTAAACTCTATGAAACATTACTCCCATGGAGGAAAGTGCGCATGGTGAGTGTCGTATTCAATCCCGATGCAACTTCTGTGTTTCATCAACACTCTGATTGTCCACAGATTACAGAAAGCCTCCAGATTTGCATCGGAAACTACTATTGGTCTTCCAGGGAACGATCAATGCGTAGACTGTTAGAGACATTACTCCCATGGAGGAAAGTGCGCATGGTAAGTGTTGTATTCAATCCCGATGCAATATCTGTGTTTCATCAACACTCAGATACTCCAGAGATTACAGAATGCCTCCAGATGTGCATCGGAAACTACTACTGGTCTTCCAGGGAACGATCAAAGCGTAGAATGTTTGAGACATTACTCCCATGGAGGAAAGTGCGCATGGTGACTGTTGTATTCAATCCCGATGCAATTTCTGTGTTTCATCAACACTCTGATAGTCCACAGATTACAGAATGCCTCCAGATGTGCATCGGATCTGCTACTGGCCTTCCAGGGAACGATCAAAGCGTAAACTCTATGAAACATTACTCCCATGGAGGAAAGTGCGCATGGTGAGTGTTGTATTCAATCCCGATGCAATTTCTGTGTTTCATCAACACTCTGATAGTCCACAGATTACAGAATGCCACCAGATGTTCATCGGAAACTACTACTGGTCTTCCAGGGAACGATCAAAGCGTAGACTGTTTGGGACATTACTCCCATGGAGGAAAGTGCGCATGGTGACTGTTGTATTCAATCCCGATGCAATTTCTGTGTCTCATCAACACTCTGATACTCCACAGATTACAGAATGCCTACAGATGTGCATCGGAAACTATTTCTGGTCTTCCAGGGAACGATCAAAGCGTAGACTGTTTGAGACATTACTCCCATGGAGGAAAGTGCGCATGGTGACTGTTGTATTCAATCCCGATGCAATTTCTGTGTCTTATCAACACTATGATACTCCACAGATTACAGAATGCCTCCAGATGAGCTTCGGTAACTACTACTGGTCTTCCAGGGAACGATCAAAGTGTAGACTGTTTGAGACATTGCTTTTATGGAGGAATGTGCTCATGGTGACTATTGTATTCAATCCTGATGCAATTTCTGTGTTTCATCAACACTCTGATAGTCCACAGATTACAGAATGCCTCCAGATGTGCATCGGAAACTACTACTGGTCTTTCAGGGAACGATCAAAGCGTAAACTCTTTGAGACATTACTCCCATGGAGGAAAGTGCGCATGGTAAGTGTTGTATTCAATCCCGATGCAATATCTGTGTTTCATCAACACTCTGATACTCCAGAGATTACAGAATGCCTCCAGATGTGCATCGGAAACTACTACTGGTCTTCCAGGGAACGATCAAAGCGTAGACTGTTTGGGACATTACTCCCATGGAGGAAAGTGCGCATGTTGACTGTTGTCTTCAATCCCTATGCAATTTCTGTGTTTCATCAACACTCTGATAGTCAACAGATTACTGAATGCCACGAGATGTGCATCGGAAACTACTACTGGTCTTCCAGCAAACGATCAAAGCGTAGACTGTTTCAGACATTACTCCCATGGGGGAAAGTGCGGATGGTGACTGCTGTATTCAATCCCGATGCTATTTCTGTGTTTCATAAACATTCTGATTGTCCACAGATTACAGAATGGCACCAGATATGCATCGGAAACTACTACTGGTCTGTCAGGGAACGATCAAAGCGTAAACTCTTTGAGACATTAATCCCATGGAGGAAAGTGCGCATGGCAAGTGTTGTATTCAATCCCGATGCAATATCTGTGTTTCATCAACACTCTGATACTCCAGAGATTACAGAATGCCTCAAGATGTGCATCGGAAACTACTACTGGTCTTCCAGGGAACGATCAAAGCGTAGACTGTTTGAGACATTACTCCCATGGAGGAAAGTGCGCATGGTGACTGTTGTATTCAATCCCGATGCTATTTCTGTGTTTCATCAACACTCTGATAGTCCACAGATTACAGAATGCCTCCAGATGTGCAATTGAAACTACTTCTGGTCTTCCAGGGAACGATCAAAGCGTAGACTGTTTAAGACATTACTCCCATGAAGGAAACTGCGCATGGAGACTGTTGTAATCAATCCCGGTGCAATTTCTGGTTTCATTAACACTCTGATAGTCCACAGATTAGAGAATGCCTCCAGATGTGCATCGGAAACTACTACTGGTCTTTCAGGGAACGATCAAAGCGTAAACTCTTTGAGACATTACTCCCATGGAGGAAAGTACGCATGGTAACTGTCGTAATCAATCCCGATACATTTTCTGTGTTTCATCAACACTCTGATAGTCCACAGACTACAGAATGCCACGATATGTGCATCGGAAACGACTACTGGTCTTCCCGGGAACGATCAAAGCGTAGACTGTTTCAGACATTACTCCCATGGAAGAAAGTGCGCATGGTAACTGTTGTATTCAATCCTGATTCAATTTCTGTGTTTCATCAACACTCTGATAGTCCACAGATTACAGAAAGCCTCCAGATGTGCATCGGAAACTACTACTGGTCTTCCAGGGAACGATCAAAGCGTAGACTGTTAGAGACATTACTCCCATGGAGGAAAGTGCGCATGGTAAGTGTTGTATTCAATCCCGATGCAATATCTGTGTTTCATCAACACTCTGATACTCCAGAGATTACAGAATGCCTCCAGATGTGCATCGGAAACTACTACTGGTCTTCCAGGGAACGATCAAAACGTAGACTGTTTGGGACATTACTCCCATGGAGGAAAGTGCGCATGGTGACTGTTGTATTCAATCCCGATGCAATTTCTGTGTTTCATCAACACTCTGATAGTCAACAGATTACAGAATGCAACGAGATGTGCATCGGAAACTACTACTGGTCTTCCAGCAAACGATCAAAGCGTAGACTGTTTCAGACATTTCTCCCATGGAGGAAAGTGCGGATGGTGACTGCTGTATTCAATCCCGATGCTATTTCTGTGTTTCATCAACACTCTGATAGTCCACAGATTACAGAATGCCATCAGATGTGCATCGGAAACTACTACTGGTCTTCCAGGGAACGATCAAACCGTAGACTGTTTGAGACCTCCCTCCCGTGGAGGAAAGTGTTCATGGTGACTGTTGTATTCATTCCCGATGCAATTTCTGTGTTTCATAAACATTCTGATAGTCCACAGATTACAGAATGGCACCAGATATGCATCGGAAACTACTACTGGTCTGTCAGGGAACGATCAAAGCGTAAACTCTTTGAGACATTAATCCCATGAAGGAAAGTGCGCATGGTAACTGTTGTAATCAATCCCGATACATTTTCTGTGTTTCATCAACACTCTGATAGTCCACAGATTACAGAATGCCACGAGATGTGCATCGGAAACTACTACTGGTCTTCCCGGGAACGATCAAAGCGTAGACTGTTTCAGACATTACTCCCATGGAGGAAAGTGCTCATGGTAACTGTTATATTCAATCCCGATGCAATTTCTGTGTTTCATCAACACTCTGAAAGTCCACAGATTACAGAAAGCCTCCAGATTTGCATCGGAAACTACTACTGGTCTTCCAGGGAACGATCAAAGCGTTGACTGTTAGAGACATTACTCCCATGGAGGAAAGTGCGCATGGTATGTGTTGTATTCAATCCCGATGCAATATCTGTGTTTCATCAACACTCTGATACTCCAGAGATTACAGAATGCCTCCAGATGTGCATCGGAAACTACTACTGGTCTTCCAGGGAACGATCAAAGCGTAGACTGTTTGTGACATTACTCCCATGGAGGAAAGTGCGCATGGTGACTGTTGTATTCAATCCCGATGCAATTTCTGTGTTTCATCAACACTCTGATAGTCCACAGATTACAGAATGCCTCCAGATGTGTAATTGAAACTACTTCTGGTCTTCCAGGGAACGATCAAAGCGTAGACTGTTTAAGACATTACTCCCATGAAGGAAACTGCGCATGGAGACTGTTGTAATCAATCCCGATGCAATTTCTGTGTTTCATCAACACTCTGATAGTCCACAGATTAGAGAATGCCTCCAGATGTGCATCGGAAACTACTACTGGTCTTTCAGGGAACGATCAAAGCGTAAACTCTTTGAGACATTACTCCCATGGAGGAAAGTACGCATGGTAACTGTCGTAATCAATCCCGATACATTTTCTGTGTTTCATCAACACTCTGATAGTCCACAGACTACAGAATGCCACGATATGTGCATCGGAAACGACTACTGGTCTTCCCGGGAACGATCAAAGCGTAGACTGTTTCAGACATTACTCCCATGGAAGAAAGTGCGCATGGTAACTGTTGTATTCAATCCTGATTCAATTTCTGTGTTTCATCAACACTCTGATAGTCCACAGATTACAGAAAGCCTCCAGATGTGCATCGGAAACTACTACTGGTCTTCCAGGGAACGATCAAAACGTAGACTGTTACAGACATTACTCCCATGGTGGAAAGTGCGCATGGTAAGTGTTGTATTCAATCCCGATGCAATATCTGTGTTTCATCAACACTCTGATACTCCAGAGATTACAGAATGCCTCCAGATGTGCATCGGAAACTACTACTGGTCTTCCAGGGAACGATCAAACCGTAGACTGTTTGGGACATTACTCCCATGGAGGAAAGTGCGCATGGTGACTGTTGTATTCAATCCCGATGCAATTTCTGTGTTTCATCAACACTCTGATAGTCAACAGATTACAGAATGCCACGAGATGTGCATCGGAAACTACTACTGGTCTTCCAGCAAACGATCAAAGTGTAGACTGTTTCAGACATTTCTCCCATGGAGGAAAGTGCGGATGGTGACTGCTGTATTCAATCCCGATGCTATTACTGTGTTTCATAAACACTCTGATAGTCCACAGATTACAGAATGCCGCCAGATGTGCATCGGAAACTACTACTGGTCTTCCAGGGAACGATCAAAACGTAGACTGTTAGAGACATTACTCCCATGGAGGAAAGTGCGCATGGTAAGTGTTGTATTCAATCCCGATGCAATATCTGTGTTTCATCAACACTCAGATACTCCAGAGATTACAGAATGCCTCCAGATGTGCATCGGAAACTACTACTGGTCTTCCAGGGAAAGATCAAAGCGTAGACTGTTTGAGACATTACTCCCATGGAGGAAAGTGCGCATGGTGACTGTTGTATTCAATCCCGATGCAATTTCTGTGTTTCATCAACACTCTGATAGTCCACAGATTACAGAATGCCTCCAGATGTGCATCGGAAACTGCTACTGGCCTTCCAGGGAACGATCAAAGCGTAAAGTCTATGAAACATTACTCCCATGGAGGAAAGTGCGCATGGTGAGTGTCGTATTCAATCCCGATGCAATTTCTGTGTTTCATCAACACTCTGATAGTCCACAGATTACAGAAAGCCTCCAGATTTGCATCGGAAACTACTATTGGTCTTCCAGGGAACGATCAAAGCATAGACTGTTAGAGACATTACTCCCATGGAGGAAAGTGCGCATGGTAAGTGTTGTATTCAATCCCGATGCAATATCTGTGTTTCATCAACACTCAGATACTCCAGAGATTATAGAATGCCTCCAGATGTGCATCGGAAACTACTACTGGTTTTCCAGGGAACGATCAAAGCGTAGAATGTTTGAGACATTACTCCCATGGAGGAAAGTGCGCATGGTGACTGTTGTATTCAATCCCGATGCAATTTCTGTGTTTCATCAACACTCTGATAGTCCACAGATTACAGAATGCCTCCAGATGTGCATCGGAAACTGCTACTGGCCTTCCAGGGAACGATCAAAGCGTAAACTCTATGAAACATTACTCCCATGGAGGAAAGTGCGCATGGTGAGTGTTGTATTCAATCCCGATGCAATTTCTGTGTATCATCAACACTCTGGTAGTCCACAGATTACAGAATGCCTCCCGATGTGCATCGGAAACTACCACTGGTCTTCCAGGGATCGATCAAAGCGTAGACTGTTTGGGACATTACTCCCATGGAGGAAAGTGCGCATTGTAACTGTTGTATTCAATCCCGATGCAATTTCTGTGTTTCATCAACACTCTGATAGTCCACAGAATACATAATGCCACGAGATGTGCATCGGAAACTACTACTGGTCTTCCAGTAAACGATCAAAGCGTAGACTGTTTAGGACATTACTCCCATGGAGGAAAATGCGGATGGTGACTGTTGTATTCAATCCCGATGCTATTTCTGTGTTTCATCAACACTCTGATAGTCCACAGATTACAGAATGCCACCAGATGTGCATCGGAAACTACTACTCGTCTTCCAGGGAACGATCAAAGCGTAGACTGTTTGAGACATTACTTTTATGCTTGAATGTGCTCATGGTGACGTTGTATTCAATCCCGATGCAATTTCTATGTTTCATCAACAATCTGATAGTCCACAGATTACAGAATGCCTCCAGATGTGCATCGGAAACTGCTACTGGCCTTCCAGGGAACGATCAAAGCTTAAACTCTATGAAACATTACTCCCATGGAGGAAAGTGAGCATGGTGACTGTTGTATTCAATCCGATGCAATTTCTGTGTTTCATCAACACTCTGATAGTCCACAGATTATAGAATGCCTCCCGATGTGCATCGGAAACTACTACTGGTCTTCCAGGGAACGATCAAAGCGTAGACTGTTTGGGACATTACTCCCATGGAGGGAAGTGCGGATGGTGACTGTTGTATTCAATCCCGATGCAATTTCTATGTTTCATCAACACTCTGATAGTCCACAGGTTACAGAATGCCTCCAGATGTTCATCGGAAACATCTACTGGTCTTCCAGGGGACGATAAAAGCGCAGACTGTTTGGGACATTACTAGCGTGGAGGAAAGTGCGCATGGTGACTGTTGTATTCAATCCCGATGCAATTTCGGTGTTTCATCAACACTCTGATAGTCCACAGATTACAGAATGCCACCAGATGTTCATCGGAAACTACTACTGGTCTTCCAGGGAACGATCAAAGCGTAGACTGTTTGGGACATTACTCCCATGGAGGAAAGTGCGCATGGTGACTGTTGTATTCAATCCCGAAGCAATTTCTGTGTCTCATCAACACTTTGATACTCCACAGATTACAGGATGCCTACAGATGTGCATCGGAAACTATTTCTGGTCTTCCAGGGAACGATCAAAGCGTAGACTGTTTGAGACATTACTCCCATGGAGGAAAGTGCGCATGGTGACTGTTGTATTCAATCCCGATGCAATTTCTGTGTCTTATCAACACTATGATACTCCACAGATTACAGAATGCCTCCAGATGAGCATCGGTAACTACTACTGGTCTTCCAGGGAACGATCAAAGTGTAGACTGTTTGAGACATTGCTTTTATGGAGGAATGTGCTCATGGTGACTATTGTATTCAATCCTGATGCAATTTCTGTGTTTCATCATCACTCTGATAGTACACAGATTACAGAATGCCTCCAGATGTGCATCGAAAACTGCTACTGGTCTTCCAGGGAACGATGAAAGCGTGAACTCTTTGAAACATTGCTCCCATGGAGGAAAGTGCGCATGGTGACTGTTGTATTCAATCCCGATGCAATTTCTGTGTTTCATCAACACTCTGATAGTCCACAGGATACTGAATGCCTCCTGATGTTAATCGGAAACTACTACTGGTCTTCCAGGGAACGATCAAAGCGTAGACTGTTTGGGACATTACTCCCATGGAGGAAAGTGCGCATGGTGACTGTTGTATTCAATCCCGATGCAATATCTGTGTTTCATCAGCACTCTGTTAGTCCACAGATTACAGAATGCCTCCAGATGTGCATCGGAAACTACTACTGGTCTTTCAGGGAACGATCAAAGCGTAAACTCTTTGAAACATTACTCCCATGGAGGAAAGTACGCATGGTAACTGTCGTAATCAATTCCGATACATTTTCTGTGTTTCATCAACACTCTGATAGTCCACAGACTACAGAATGCCACGATATGTGCATCGGAAACGACTACTGGTCTTCCCGGGAACGATCAAATCGTAGACTGTTTCAGACATTACTCCCATGGGGGAAAGTGCGGATGGTGACTGCTGTATTCAATCCCGATGCTATTTCTGTGTTTCATCAACACTCTGATAGTCCACAGATTACAGAATGCCACCAGATGTGCATCGGAAACTACTACTGGTCTTCCAGGGAACGATCAAACCGTAGACTGTTTGAGACCTCCCTCCCGTGGAGCAAAGTGTTCATGGTGACTGTTTTATTCATTCCCGATGCAATTTCTGTGTTTCATAAACATTCTGATAGTCCACAGATTACAGAATGGCACCAGATATGCATCGGAAACTACTACTGGTCTGTCAGGGAACGATCAAAGCGTAAACTCTTTGAGACATTAATCCCATGGAGGAAAGTGCGCATGGTAACTGTTGTAATCAATCCCGATACATTTTCTGTGTTTCATCCACACTCTGATAGTCCACAGATTACAGAATGCCACGAGATGTGCATCGGAAACTACTACTGGTCTTCCAGGGAACGATCAAAGCGTAGACTGTTTCAGACATTACTCCCATGGAGGAAAGTGCGCATGGTGACTGTTGTATTCAATCCCGATGCAATTTCTGTGTTTCATCAACACTCTGATAGTCCACAGATTACAGAATGCCTCCAGATGTGCATCGGAAACTGCTACTGGCCTGCCAGGGAACGATCAAAGCGTAAACTCTATGAAACATTACTCCCATGGAGGAAAGTGCGCATGGTGACTGTTGTATTCAATCCCGATGCAATTTCTGTGTTTCATCAACACTCTGATAGTCCACAGATTACAGAATGCCTCCCGATGTGCATCGGAAACTACTACTGGTCTTCCAGGGAACGATCAAAGCGTAGACTGTTTGGGACATTACTCCCATAGAGGAAAGTGCGCATTGTAACTGTTGTATTCAATCCCGATGCAATTTCTGTGTTTCATCAACACTGTGATAGTCCACAGAATACATAATGCCACGAGATGTGCATCGGAAACTACTACTGGTCTTCCAGTAAACGAACAAAGCGTAGACTGTTTAGGACATTACTCCCATGGAGGAAAGTGCGGATGGTGACTGTTGTATTCAATCCTAATGCTATTTCTGTGTTTCATCAACACTCTGATAGTCCACAGATAACAGAATGCCTCCAGATGTGCATCGAAAACTGCTACTGTTCTTCCAGGGAACGATGAAAGCGTGAACTCTTTGAAACATTGCTCCCATGGAGGAAAGTGCGCATGGTGACTCTTGTATTCAATCCCGATGCAATTCCTGTGTTTCATCAACACTCTGATAGTCCACAGATTACAGAATGCCTCCAGATGTTAATCGGAAACTACTACTGGTAGTCCAGGGAACGATCAAAGCGTAGACTGTTTGGGACATTACTCCCATGGAGGAAAGTGCGCATGGTGACTGTTGTATTCAATCCCGATGCAATTTCTGTGTCTCATCAACACTCTGATACTCCACAGATTACAGAATGCCTCCAGATGTGCATCGGAAACTATTTCTGGTCTTCCAGGTAACGATCAAAGCGTAGACTGTTTGAGACATTACTCCCATGGAGGAAAGTGCGCATGGTGACTGTTGTATTCAATCTCGATGCAATTTCTGTGTCTTATCAACACTATGATACTCCACAGATTACAGAATGCCTCCAGATGAGCATCGGAAACTACTACTGGTCTTCCAGGGAACGATCAAAGTGTAGACTGTTTGAGACATTGCTTTTATGGAGGAATGTGCTCATGGTGACTATTGTATTTAATCCTGATGCAATTTCTGTGTTTCATCAACACTCTGATAGTACACAGATTACAGAATGCCTCCAGATGTGCATCGAAAACTGCTACTGGTCTTCCAGGGAACGATGAAAGCGTGAACTCTTTGAAACATTGCTCCCATGGAGGAAAGTGCGCATGGTGACTGTTGTATTCAATCCCGATGCAATTTCTATGTTTCATCAACACTCTGAAAGTCCACAGATTACAGAATGCCTCCAGATGTTAATCGGAAACTACTACTGGTCTTCCAGGGAACGATCAAAGCGTAGACTGTTTGGGACATTACTCCCATGGAGGAAAGTGCGCATGGTGACTGTTGTATTCAATCCCGATGCAATTTCTGTGTTTCATCAACACTCTGATAGTCCACAGATTACGGAAAGCCTCCAGATGTGCATCGGAAACTACTACTGGTCTTCCAGGGAACGATCAAAGCGTAGACTGTTAGAGACATTACTCCCATGGAGTAAAGTGCGCATGGTGACTGTTGTATTCAATCCCGATGCAATTTCTGTGTTTCATCAACACTCTGATAGTCCACAGATTACAGAATGCCTCCAGATGTGCAATTGAAACTACTTCTGGTCTTCCAGGGAACGATCAAAGCGTAGACTGTTTAAGACATTACTCCCATGAAGGAAACTGCGCGTGGAGACTGTTGTAATCAATCCCGATGCAATATCTGTGTTTCATCAACACTCTGATAGTCCACAGATTACAGAATGCCTCCAGATGTGCATCGGAAACTACTACTGGTCTTTCAGGGAACGATCAAAGCGTAAACTCTTTGAGACATTACTGCCATGGAGGAAAGTACGCATGGTAACTGTCGTAATCAATTCCGATACATTTTCTGTGTTTCATCAACACTCTGATAGTCCACAGACTACAGAATGCCACGATATGTGCATCGGAAACGACTACTGGTCTTCCCGGGAACGATCAAATCGTAGACTGTTTCAGACATTACTCCCATGGAGGAAAGTGCGGATGGTGACTGCTGTATCCAATCCCGATGCTATTTCTGTGTTTCATCAACACTCTGATAGTCCACAGATTACAGAATGCCACCAGATGTGCATCGGAAACTACTACTGGTCTTCCAGGGAACGATCAAACCGTAGACTGTTTGAGACCTCCCTCCCGTGGAGCAAAGTGTTCATGGTGACTGTTGTATTCATTCCCGATGCAATTTCTGTGTTTCATAAACATTCTGATAGTCCACAGATTACAGAATGGCACCAGATATGCATCGGAAACTACTACTGGTCTGTCAGGGAACGATCAAAGCGTATACTCTTTGAGACATTAATCCCATGGAGGAAAGTGCGCATGGTAACTGTTGTAATCAATCCCGATACATTTTCTGTGTTTCATCCACACTCTGATAGTCCACAGATTACAGAATGCCACGAGATGTGCATCGGAAACTACTACTGGTCTTCCCGGGAACGATCAAAGCGTAGACTGTTTCAGACATTACTCCCATGGAGGAAAGTGCGCATGGTAACTGTTATATTCAATCCCGATGCAATTTCTGTGTTTCATCAACACTCTGATAGTCCACAGATTACAGAATGCCTCCCGATGTGCATCGGAAACTACTATTGGTCTTCCAGGGAACGATCAAAGCGTAGACTGTTTGGGACATTACTCCCATGGAGGAAAGTGCGCATTGTAACTGTTGTATTCAATCCCGATGCAATATCTGTGTTTCATCAACACTCTGATACTCCAGAGATTACAGAATGCCTCCAGATGTGCATCGGAAACTACTACTGGTCTGTCAGGGAACGATCAAAGCGTAGACTGTTTGAGACATTACTCCCATGGAGGAAAGTGCGCATGGTGACTGTTGTATTCAATCCCGATGCAATTTCTGTGTTTCATCAACACTCTGATAGTCCACAGATTACAGAATGCCTCCAGATGTGCATCGGAAACTGCTACTGGCCTGCCAGGGAACGATCAAAGCGTAAACTCTATGAAACATTACTCCCATGGAGGAAAGTGCGCATGGTGACTGTTGTATTCCATCCCGATGCAATTTCTGTGTTTCATCAACACTCTGATAGTCCACAGATTACAGAATGAATCCCGATGTGCATCGGAAACTACTACTGGTCTTCCAGGGAACGATCAAATCGTAGACTGTTTGGGACATTACTCCCATGGAGGAAAGTGCGCATTGTAACTGTTGTATTCAATCCCGATGCAATTTCTGTGTTTCATCAACACTCTGATAGTACACAGATTACAGAATGCCTCCAGATGTGCATCGAAAACTGCTACTGTTCTTCCAGGGAACGATGAAAGCGTGAACTCTTTGAAACATTGCTCCCATGGAGGAAAGTGCGCATGGTGACTGTTGTATTCAATCCCGATGAAATTTCTGTGTTTCATCAACACTCTGATAGTCCACAGATTACAGAATGCCTCCAGATGTTAATCGGAAACTACTACTGGTCTTACAGGGAACGATCAAAGCGTAGACTGTTTGGGACATTACTCCCATGGAGGAAAGTGCGCATGGTGACTGTTGTATTCAATCCCAATGCAATTTCTGTGTTTCACCAACACTCTGATAGTACACAGATTACGGAAAGCCTCCAGATGTGCATCGGAAACTACTACTGGTCTTCCAGGGAACGATCAAAGCGTAGACTGTTAGAGACATTACTCCCATGGAGTAAAGTGCGCATGGTGACTGTTGTATTCAATCCCGATGCAACTTCTGTGTTTCATCAACACTCTGATAGTCCACAGATTACAGAATGCCTCCAGATGTGCAATTGAAACTACTTCTGGTCTTCCAGGGAACGATCAAAGCGTAGACTGTGTAAGACATTACTCCCATGAAGGAAACTGCGCATGGAGACTGTTGTAATCAATCCCGATGCAATATCTGTGTTTCATCAACACTCTGATAGTCCACAGATTACAGAATGCCTCCAGATGTGCATCGGAAACTACTACTGGTCTTTCAGGGAACGATCAAAGCGTAAACTCTTTGAGACATTACTCCCATGGAGGAAAGTACGCATGGTAACTGTCGTAATCAATTCCGATACATCTTCTGTGTTTCATCAACACTCTGATAGTCCACAGACTACAGAATGCCACGATATGTGCATCGGAAACGACTACTGGTCTTCCCGGGAACGATCAAAGCGTAGACTGTTTCAGACATTACTCCCATGGAGGAAAGTGCGGATGCTGACTGCTGTATTCAATCCCGATGCTATTTCTGTGTTTCATCAACACCCTGATAGTCCACAGACTACAGAATGCCACCAGATGTGCATCGGAAACTACTACTGGTCTTTTAGGGAACGATCAAACCGTAGACTGTTTGAGACCTCCCTCCCGTGGAGCAAAGTGTTCATGGTGACTGTTGTATTCATTCCCGATGCAATTTCTGTGTTTCATAAACATTCTGATAGTCCACAGATTACAGAATGGCACCAGATAGGCATCGGAAACTACTACTGGTCTGTCAGGGAACGATCAAAGCGTAAACTCTTTGAGACATTAATCCCATGGAGGAAAGTGCGCATGGTAACTGTTGTAATCAATCCCGATACATTTTCTGTGTTTCATCCACACTCTGATAGTCCGCAGATTACAGAATGCCAAGAGATGTGCATCGGAAACTACTACTGGTCTTCCCGGGAACGATCAAAGCGTAGACTGTTTGGGACATTACTCCCATGGAGGAAAGTGCGCATTGTAACTGTTGTATTCAATCCCGATGCAATATCTGTGTTTCATCAACACTCTGATACTCCAGAGATTACAGAATGCCTCCAGATGTGCATCGGAAACTACTACTGGTCTGTCAGGGAACGATCAAAGCGTAGACTGTTTGAGACATTACTCCCATGGAGGAAAGTGCGCATGGTGACTGTTGTATTCAATCCCGATGCAATTTCTGTGTTTCATAAACACTCTGATAGTCCACAGATTACAGAATGCCTCCAGATGTGCATCGGAAACTGCTACTGGCCTGCCAGGGAACGATCAAAGCGTAGACTGTTTGAGACATTACTTTTATGCTTGAATGTGCTCATGGTGACGTTGTATTCAATCCCGATGCAATTTCTATGTTTCATCAACAATCTGATAGTCCACAGATTACAGAATGCCTCCAGATGTGCATCGGAAACTGCTACTGGCCTTCCAGGGAACGATCAAAGCTTAAACTCTATGAAACATTACTCCCATGGAGGAAAGTGAGCATGGTGACTGTTGTATTCAATCCGATGCAATTTCTGTGTTTCATCAACACTCTGATAGTCCACAGATTATAGAATGCCTCCCGATGTGCATCGGAAACTACTACTGGTCTACCAGGGAACGATCAAAGCGTAGACTGTTTGGGACATTACTCCCATGGAGGGAAGTGCGGATGGTGACTGTTGTATTCAATCCCGATGCAATTTTTATGTTTCATCAACACTCTGATAGTCCACAGGTTACAGAATGCCTCCAGATGTTCATCGGAAACAACTACTGGTCTTCCAGGGGACGATAAAAGCGCAGACTGTTTGGGACATTACTAGCGTGGAGGAAAGTGCGCATGGTGACTGTTGTATTCAATCCCGATGCAATTTCGGTGTTTCATCAACACTCTGATAGTCCACAGATTACAGAATGCCACCAGATGTTCATCGGAAACTACTACTGGTCTTCCAGGGAACGATCAAAGCGTAGACTGTTTGGGACATTACTCCCATGGAGGAAAGTGCGCATGGTGACTGTTGTATTCAATCCCGATGCAATTTCTGTGTCTCATCAACACTCTGATACTCCACAGATTACAGAATGCCTACAGATGTGCATCGGAAACTATTTCTGGTCTTCCAGGGAACGATCAAAGCGTAGACTGTTTGAGACATTACTCCCATGGAGGAAAGTGCGCATGGTGACTGTTGTATTCAATCCCGATGCAATTTCTGTGTCTTATCAACACTATGATACTCCACAGATTACAGAATGCCTCCAGATGAGCATCGGTAACTACTACTGGTCTTCCAGGGAACGATCAAAGTGTAGACTGTTTGAGACATTGCTTTTATGGAGGAATGTGCTCATGGTGACTATTGTATTCAATCCTGATGCAATTTCTGTGTTTCATCATCACTCTGATAGTACACAGATTACAGAATGCCTCCAGATGTGCATCGAAAACTGCTACTGGTCTTCCAGGGAACGATGAAAGCGTGAACTCTTTGAAACATTGCTCCCATGGAGGAAAGTGCGCATGGTGACTGTTGTATTCAATCCCGATGCAATTTCTGTGTTTCATCAACACTCTGATAGTCCACAGATTACTGAATGCCTCCTGATGTTAATCGGAAACTACTACTGGTCTTCCAGGGAACGATCAAAGCGTAGACTGTTTGGGACATTACTCCCATGGAGGGAAGTGCGCATGGTGACTGTTGTATTCAATCCCGATGCAATATCTGTGTTTCATCAGCACTCTGTTAGTCCACAGATTACAGAATGCCTCCAGATGTGCATCGGAAACTACTACTGGTCTTTCAGGGAACGATCAAAGCGTAAACTCTTTGAAACATTACTCCCATGGAGGAAAGTACGCATGGTAACTGTCGTAATCAATTCCGATACATTTTCTGTGTTTCATCAACACTCTGATAGTCCACAGACTACAGAATGCCATGATATGTGCATCGGAAACGACTACTGGTCTTCCCGGGAACGATCAAATCGTAGACTGTTTCAGACATTACTCCCATGGGGGAAAGTGCGGATGGTGACTGCTGTATTCAATCCCGATGCTATTTCTGTGTTTCATCAACACTCTGATAGTCCACAGATTACAGAATGCCACCAGATGTGCATCGGAAACTACTACTGGTCTTCCAGGGAACGATCAAAGCGTAGACTGTTTCAGACATTACTCCCATGGAGGAAAGTGCGCATGGTGACTGTTGTATTCAATCCCGATGCAATTTCTGTGTCTCATCAACACTCTGATACTCCACAGATTACAGAATGCCTCCAGATGTGCATCGGAAACTATTTCTGGTCTTCCAGGTAACGATCAAAGCGTAGACTGTTTGAGACATTACTCCCATGGAGGAAAGTGCGCATGGTGACTGTTGTATTCAATCTCGATGCAATTTCTGTGTCTTATCAACACTATGATACTCCACAGATTACAGAATGCCTCCAGATGAGCATCGGAAACTACTACTGGTCTTCCAGGGAACGATCAAAGTGTAGACTGTTTGAGACATTGCTTTTATGGAGGAATGTGCTCATGGTGACTATTGTATTCAATCCTGATGCAATTTCTGTGTTTCATCAACACTCTGATAGTACACAGATTACAGAATGCCTCCAGATGTGCATCGAAAACTGCTACTGGTCTTCCAGGGAACGATGAAAGCGTGAACTCTTTGAAACATTGCTCCCATGGAGGAAAGTGCGCATGGTGACTGTTGTATTCAATCCCGATGCAATTTCTATGTTTCATCAACACTCTGATAGTCCACAGATTACAGAATGCCTCCAGATGTTAATCGGAAACTACTACTGGTCTTCCAGGGAACGATCAAAGCGTAGACTGTTTGGGACATTACTCCCATGGAGGAAAGTGCGCATGGTGACTGTTGTATTCAATCCCGATGCAATTTCTGTGTTTCATCAACACTCTGATAGTCCACAGATTACGGAAAGCCTCCAGATGTGCATCGGAAACTACTACTGGTCTTCCAGGGAACGATCAAAGCGTAGACTGTTAGAGACATTACTCCCATGGAGTAAAGTGCGCATGGTGACTGTTGTATTCAATCCCGATGCAATTTCTGTGTTTCATCAACACTCTGATAGTCCACAGATTACAGAATGCCTCCAGATGTGCAATTGAAACTACTTCTGGTCTTCCAGGGAACGATCAAAGCGTAGACTGTTTAAGACATTACTCCCATGAAGGAAACTGCGCATGGAGACTGTTGTAATCAATCCCGATGCAATATCTGTGTTTCATCAACACTCTGATAGTCCACAGATTACAGAATGCCTCCAGATGTGCATCGGAAACTACTACTGGTCTTTCAGGGAACGATCAAAGCGTAAACTCTTTGAGACATTACTGCCATGGAGGAAAGTACGCATGGTAACTGTCGTAATCAATTCCGATACATTTTCTGTGTTTCATCAACACTCTGATAGTCCACAGACTACAGAATGCCACGATATGTTCATCGGAAACGACTACTGGTCTTCCCGGGAACGATCAAATCGTAGACTGTTTCAGACATTACTCCCATGGAGGAAAGTGCGGATGGTGACTGCTGTATTCAATCCCGATGCTATTTCTGTGTTTCATCAACACTCTGATAGTCCACAGATTACAGAATGCCACCAGATGTGCATCGGAAACTACTACTGGTCTTCCAGGGAACGATCAAACCGTAGACTGTTTGAGACCTCCCTCCCGTGGAGCAAAGTGTTCATGGTGTCTGTTGTATTCATTCCCGATGCAATTTCTGTGTTTCATAAACATTCTGATAGTCCACAGGTTACAGAATGGCACCAGATATGCATCGGAAACTACTACTGGTCTGTCAGGGAACGATCAAAGCGTATACTCTTTGAGACATTAATCCCATGGAGGAAAGTGCGCATGGTAACTGTTGTAATCAATCCCGATACATTTTCTGTGTTTCATCCACACTCTGATAGTCCACAGATTACAGAATGCCACGAGATGTGCATCGGAAACTACTACTGGTCTTCCCGGGAACGATCAAAGCGTAGACTGTTTCAGACATTACTCCCATGGAGGAAAGTGCGCATGGTAACTGTTATATTCAATCCCGATGCAATTTCTGTGTTTCATCAACACTCTGATAGTCCACAGATTACAGAATGCCTCCCGATGTGCATCGGAAACTACTATTGGTCTTCCAGGGAACGATCAAAGCGTAGACTGTTTGGGACATTACTTCCATGGAAGAAAGTGCGCATTGTAACTGTTGTATTCAATCCCGATGCAATATCTGTGTTTCATCAACACTCTGATACTCCAGAGATTACAGAATGCCTCCAGATGTGCATCGGAAACTACTACTGGTCTGTCAGGGAACGATCAAAGCGTAGACTGTTTGAGACATTACTCCCATGGAGGAAAGTGCGCATGGTGACTGTTGTATTCAATCCCGATGCAATTTCTGTGTTTCATCAACACTCTGATAGTCCACAGATTACAGAATGCCTCCAGATGTGCATCGGAAACTGCTACTGGCCTGCCAGGGAACGATCAAAGCGTAAACTCTATGAAACATTACTCCCATGGAGGAAAGTGCGCATGGTGACTGTTGTATTCAATCCCGATGCAATTTCTGTGTTTCATCAACACTCTGATAGTCCACAGATTACAGAATGAATCCCGATGTGCATCGGAAACTACTACTGGTCTTCCAGGGAACGATCAAAGCGTAGACTGTTTGGGACATTACTCCCATGGAGGAAAGTGCGCATTGTAACTGTTGTATTCAATCCCGATGCAATTTCTGTGTTTCATCAACACTCTGATAGTACACAGATTACAGAATGCCTCCAGATGTGCATCGAAAACTGCTACTGTTCTTCCAGGGAACGATGAAAGCGTGAACTCTTTGAAACATTGCTCCCATGGAGGAAAGTGCGCATGGTGACTGTTGTATTCAATCCCGATGAAATTTCTGTGTTTCATCAACACTCTGATAGTCCACAGATTACAGAATGCCTCCAGATGTTAATCGGAAACTACTACTGGTCTTACAGGGAACGATCAAAGCGTAGACTGATTGGGACATTACTCCCATGGAGGAAAGTGCGCATGGTGACTGTTGTATTCAATCCCAATGCAATTTCTGTGTTTCACCAACACTCTGATAGTACACAGATTACGGAAAGCCTCCAGATGTGCATCGGAAACTACTACTGGTCTTCCAGGGAACGATCAAAGCGTAGACTGTTAGAGACATTACTCCCATGGAGTAAAGTGCGCATGGTGACTGTTGTATTCAATCCCGATGCAATTTCTGTGTTTCATCAACACTCTGATAGTCCACAGATTACAGAATGCCTCCAGATGTGCAATTGAAACTACTTCTGGTCTTCCAGGGAACGATCAAAGCGTAGACTGTGTAAGACATTACTCCCATGAAGGAAACTGCGCATGGAGACTGTTGTAATCAATCCCGATGCAATATCTGTGTTTCATCAACACTCTGATAGTCCACAGATTACAGAATGCCTCCAGATGTGCATCGGAAACTACTACTGGTCTTTCAGGGAACGATCAAAGCGTAAACTCTTTGAGACATTACTCCCATGGAGGAAAGTACGCATGGTAACTGTCGTAATCAATTCCGATACATCTTCTGTGTTTCATCAACACTCTGATAGTCCACAGACTACAGAATGCCACGATATGTGCATCGGAAACGACTACTGGTCTTCCCGGGAACGATCAAAGCGTAGACTGTTTCAGACATTACTCCCATGGAGGAAAGTGCGGATGCTGACTGCTGTATTCAATCCCGATGCTATTTCTGTGTTTCATCAACACCCTGATAGTCCACAGACTACAGAATGCCACCAGATGTGCATCGGAAACTACTACTGGTCTTTTAGGGAACGATCAAACCGTAGACTGTTTGAGACCTCCCTCCCGTGGAGCAAAGTGTTCGTGGTGACTGTTGTATTCATTCCCGATGCAATTTCTGTGTTTCATAAACATTCTGATAGTCCACAGATTACAGAATGGCACCAGATAGGCATCGGAAACTACTACTGGTCTGTCAGGGAACGATCAAAGCGTAAACTCTTTGAGACATTAATCCCATGGAGGAAAGTGCGCATGGTAACTGTTGTAATCAATCCCGATACATTTTCTGTGTTTCATCCACACTCTGATAGTCCACAGATTACAGAATGCCAAGAGATGTGCATCGGAAACTACTACTGGTCTTCCCGGGAACGATCAAAGCGTAAACTGTTTCAGACATTACTCCCATGGAGGAAAGTGCGCATGGTAACTGTTATATTCAATCCCGATGCAATTTCTGTGTTTCATCAACACTCTGATAGTCCACAGATTACAGAATGCGTCCCGATGTGCATCGGAAACTACTATTGGACTTCCAGGGAACGATCAAAGCGTAGACTGTTTGGGACATTACTCCCATGGAGGAAAGTGCGCATTGTAACTGTTGTATTCAATCCCGATGCAATATCTGTGTTTCATCAACACTCTGATACTCCAGAGATTACAGAATGCCTCCAGATGTGCATCGGAAACTACTACTGGTCTGTCAGGGAACGATCAAGGCGTAGACTGTTTGAGACATTACTCCCATGGAGGAAAGTGCGCATGGTGACTGTTGTATTCAATCCCGATGCAATTTCTGTGTTTCATAAACACTCTGATAGTCCACAGATTACAGAATGCCTCCAGATGTGCATCGGAAACTGCTACTGGCCTGCCAGGGAACGATCAAAGCGTAAACTCTATGAAACATTACTCCCATGGAGGAAAGTGCGCATGGTGACTGTTGTATTCAATCCCGATGCAATTTCTGTGTTTCATCAACACTCTGATAGTCCACAGATTACAGAATGCCTCCCGATGTGCATCGGAAACTACTACTGGTCTTCCAGGGAACGATCAAAGCGTAGACTGTTTGGGACATTACTCCCATGGAGGAAAGTGCGCATTGTAACTGTTGTATTCAATCCCGATGCAATTTCTGTGTTTCATCAACACTCTGATAGTCCACAGAATACATAATGCCACGAGATGTGCATCGGAAACTACTACTGGTCTTCCAGTAAACGATCAAAGCGTAGACTGTTTAGGACATTACTCCCATGGAGGAAAGTGCGGATGGTGAATGTTGTATTCAATCCCAATGCTATTTCTGTGTTTCATCAACACTCTGATAGTCCACAGATTACAGAATGCCACCAGATGTGCATCGGAAACTACTACTGGTCTTATAGGGAACGATCAAACCGTAGACTGATTGAGACACACCTCCCGTGGAGGAAAGTGCACATGGTGACTGTTGTATTCATTCCCGATGCAATTTCTGTGTTTCATCAACACTCTGATAGTCCACAGATTACAGAATGGCGCCAGATATGCATCGGAAACTACTACTGGTCTGTCAGGAACGATCAAAGCGTAAACTCTTAGAGACATTAATCCCATGGAGGAAAGTGCGCATGGTAACTGTTGTAATCAATCCCGATACATTTTCTGTGTTTCATCAACACTCTGATAGTCCACAGATTACAGAATGCCACGAGATGTACATCGGAAACTTCTACTGGTCTGCCCAGGAACGATCAAAGCGTAGACTGTTTCAGACATTACTCCCATGGAGGAAAGTGCGCATGGTAACTGTTGTATTCAATCCCGATGCAATTTCTGTGTTTCATCAACACTCTGATACTCCAGAGATTACAGAATACCTCCAGATGTGCATCGAAAACTGCTACTGGTCTTCCAGGGAACGATCAAAGCGTAGACTGTTTGAGACATTACTCCCATGGAGGAAAGTGCGCATGGTGACTGTTGTATTCAACCCCGATGCAATTTCTTTGTTTCATCAACACTCTGATAGTCCACAGATTACAGAATGCCTCCAGATGTGCATCGGAAACTACTACTGGCCTTCCAGGGAACGATCAAAGCTTAAACTCTATGAAACATTACTCCCATGGAGGAAAGTGCTCATGGTGACTGTTGTATTCAATCCCGATGCAATTTCTGTGTTTCATCAACACTCTGATAGTCCACAGATTATAGAATGCCTCCCGATGTGCATCGGAAACTACTACTGGTCTTCCAGGGAACGATCAAAGCGTAGACTGTTTGGGACATTACTCCCATGGAGGAAAGTGCGCATGGTGACTGTTGTATTCAATCCCGATGCAATTTCTGTGTTTCATCAACACTCTGATAGTCCACAGATTACAGAATGCCACGTGATGTGCATCGGAAACTACTACTGGTCTTCCAGCTATCGATCAAAGCGTAGACTGTTTCAGACATTACTCCCATGGAGGAAAGTGCGGATGGTGACTGTTGTATTCAATCCCGATGCTATTTCTGTGTTTCATCAACACTCTGATAGTCCACAGAATACAGAATGCCACCAGATGTGCATCGGAAACTACTACTGGTCTTCCAGGGAACGATCAAACCGTAGACTGTTTGAGACACACCTCCCGTGGAGGTAAGTTCGCATGGTGACTGTTGTATTCATTCCCGATGCAATTTCTGTCTTTCATCAACACTCTGATAGTCCACAGTTTACAGAATGCCTCCAGATGTTAATCGGAAACTACTACCGGTCTTCCAGGGAACAGTCAAAGCGTAGACTGTTAGAGACATTACTCCCGTGGAGGAAAGTACGCATGGTGAATGTTGTATTAAATCCCTTTGCAATTTCTGTGATTCATCAACACTCTGATAGTCCACAGATTACAGAATGCCACCAGATGTTCATCGGAAACTACTACTGGTCTTCCAGGGAACGATCAAAACGTAGACTGTTTGGGACATTACTCCCATGGAGGAAAGTGCGCATGGTGACTGTTGTATTCAACCCCGATGCAATTTCTTTGTTTCATCAACACTCTGATAGTCCACAGATTACAGAATGCCTCCAGATGTGCATCGGAAACTACTACTGGCCTTCCAGGGAACGATCAAAGCTTAAACTCTATGAAACATTACTCCCATGGAGGAAAGTGCTCATGGTGACTGTTGTATTCAATCCCGATGCAATTTCTGTGTTTCATCAACACTCTGATAGTCCACAGATTATAGAATGCCTCCCGATGTGCATCGGAAACTACTACTGGTCTTCCAGGGAACGATCAAAGCGTAGACTGTTTGGGACATTACTCCCATGGAGGAAAGTGCGCATGGTGACTGTTGTATTCAATCCCGATGCAATATCTGTGTTTCATCAACACTCTGATAGTCCACAGATTACAGAATGCCACGTGATGTGCATCGGAAACTACTACTGGTCTTCCAGCTATCGATCAAAGCGTAGACTGTTTCAGACATTACTCCCATGGAGGAAAGTGCGGATGGTGACTGTTGTATTCAATCCCGATGCTATTTCTGTGTTTCATCAACACTCTGATAGTCCACAGAATACAGAATGCCACCAGATGTGCATCGGAAACTACTACTGGTCTTCCAGGGAACGATCAAACCGTAGACTGTTTGAGACACACCTCCCGTGGAGGTAAGTTCGCATGGTGACTGTTGTATTCATTCCCGATGCAATTTCTGTCTTTCATCAACACTCTGATAGTCCACAGTTTACAGAATGCCTCCAGATGTTAATCGGAAACTACTACCGGTCTTCCAGGGAACAGTCAAAGCGTAGACTGTTAGAGACATTACTCCCGTGGAGGAAAGTACGCATGGTGAATGTTGTATTAAATCCCTTTGCAATTTCTGTGATTCATCAACACTCTGATAGTCCACAGATTACAGAATGCCACCAGATGTTCATCGGAAACTACTACTGGTCTTCCAGGGAACGATCAAAACGTAGACTGTTTGGGACATTACTCCCATGGAGGAAAGTGCGCATGGTGACTGTTGTATTCAATCCCGATGCTATTTCTGTGTCTCATCAACACTCTGATACTCCACAGATTACAGAATGCCTCCAGATGTGCATCGGAAACTATTTCTGGTCTTCCAGGGAACGATCAAAGCGTAGACTGTTTCAGACATCACTCCCATGGAGGAAAGTGCGGATGGTGACTGCTGTATTCAATCCCGATGCTATTTCTGTGTTTCATCAACACTCTGATAGTCCACAGATTACAGAATGCCACCAGATGTGCATCGGAAACTACTACTGGTCTTCCAGGGAACGATCAAACCGTAGACTGTTTGAGACCTCCCTCCCGTGGAGCAAAGTGTTCATGGTGACTGTTGTATTCATTCCCGATGCAATTTCTGTGTTTCATAAACATTCTGATAGTCCACAGATTACAGAATGGCACCAGATATGCATCGGAAACTACTACTGGTCTGTCAGGGAACGATCAAAGCGTATACTCTTTGAGTCATTAATCCCATGGAGGAAAGTGCGCATGGTAACTGTTGTAATCAATCCCGATACATTTTCTGTGTTTCATCCACACTCTGATAGTCCACAGATTACAGAATGCCACGAGATGTGCATCGGAAACTACTACTGGTCTTCCCGGGAACGATCAAAGCGTAGACTGTTTCAGACATTACTCCCATGGAGGAAAGTGCGCATGGTAACTGTTATATTCAATCCCGATGCAATTTCTGTGTTTCATCAACACTCTGATAGTCCACAGATTACAGAATGCCTCCCAATGTGCATCGGAAACTACTATTGGTCTTCCAGGGAACGATCAAAGCGTAGACTGTTTGGGACATTACTCCCATGGAGGAAAGTGCGCATTGTAACTGTTGTATTCAATCCCGATGCAATATCTGTGTTTCATCAACACTCTGATACTCCAGAGATTACAGAATGCCTCCAGATGTGCATCGGAAACTACTACTGGTCTGTCAGGGAACGATCAAAGCGTAGACTGTTTGAGACATTACTCCCATGGAGGAAAGTGCGCATGGTGACTGTTGTATTCAATCCCGATGCAATTTCTGTGTTTCATCAACACTCTGATAGTCCACAGATTACAGAATGCCTCCAGATGTGCATCGGAAACTGCTACTGGCCTGCCAGGGAACGATCAAAGCGTAAACTCTATGAAACATTACTCCCATGGAGGAAAGTGCGCATGGTGACTGTTGTATTCAATCCCGATGCAATTTCTGTGTTTCACCAACACTCTGATAGTACACAGATTACGGAAAGCCTCCAGATGTGCATCGGAAACTACTACTGGTCTTCCAGGGAACGATCAAAGCGTAGACTGTTAGAGACATTACTCCCATGGAGTAAAGTGCGCATGGTGACTGTTGTATTCAATCCCGATGCAATTTCTGTGTTTCATCAACAATCTGATAGTCCACAGATTACAGAATGCCTCCAGATGTGCAATTGAAACTACTTCTGGTCTTCCAGGGAACGATCAAAGCGTAGACTGTGTAAGACATTACTCCCATGAAGGAAACTGCGCATGGAGACTGTTGTAATCAATCCCGATGCAATATCTGTGTTTCATCAACACTCTGATAGTCCACAGATTACAGAATGCCTCCAGATGTGCATCGGAAACTACTACTGGTCTTTCAGGGAACGATCAAAGCGTAAACTCTTTGAGACATTACTCCCATGGAGGAAAGTACGCATGGTAACTGTCGTAATCAATTCCGATACATCTTCTGTGTTTCATCAACACTCTGATAGTCCACAGACTACAGAATGCCACGATATGTGCATCGGAAACGACTACTGGTCTTCCCGGGAACGATCAAAGCGTAGACTGTTTCAGACATTACTCCCATGGAGGAAAGTGCGGATGCTGACTGCTGTATTCAATCCCGATGCTATTTCTGTGTTTCATCAACACCCTGATAGTCCACAGACTACAGAATGCCACCAGATGTGCATCGGAAACTACTACTGGTCTTTTAGGGAACGATCAAACCGTAGACTGTTTGAGACCTCCCTCCCGTGGAGCAAAGTGTTCATGGTGACTGTTGTATTCATTCCCGATGCAATTTCTGTGTTTCATAAACATTCTGATAGTCCACAGATTACAGAATGGCACCAGATAGGCATCGGAAACTACTACTGGTCTGTCAGGGAACGATCAAAGCGTAAACTCTTTGAGACATTAATCCCATGGAGGAAAGTGCGCATGGTAACTGTTGTAATCAATCCCGATACATTTTCTGTGTTTCATCCACACTCTGATAGTCCACAGATTACAGAATGCCAAGAGATGTGCATCGGAAACTACTACTGGTCTTCCCGGGAACGATCAAAGCGTAGACTGTTTCAGACATTACTCCCATGGAGGAAAGTGCGCATGGTAACTGTTATATTCAATCCCGATGCAATTTCTGTGTTTCATCAACACTCTGATAGTCCACAGATTACAGAATGCCTCCCGATGTGCATCGGAAACTACTAATGGTCTTCCAGGGAACGATCAAAGCGTAGACTGTTTGGGACATTACTCCCATGAGGGAAAGTGCGCATTGTAACTGTTGTATTCAATCCCGATGCAATATCTGTGTTTCATCAACACTCTGATACTCCAGAGATTACAGAATGCCTCCAGATGTGCATCGGAAACTACTACTGGTCTGTCAGGGAACGATCAAAGCGTAGACTGTTTGAGACATTACTCCCATGGAGGAAAGTGCGCATGGTGACTGTTGTATTCAATCCCGATGCAATTTCTGTGTTTCATAAACACTCTGATAGTCCACAGATTACAGAATGCCTCCAGATGTGCATCGGAAACTGCTACTGGCCTGCCAGGGAACGATCAAAGCGTAAACTCTATGAAACATTACTCCCATGGAGGAAAGTGCGCATGGTGACTGTTGTATTCAATCCCGATGCAATTTCTGTGTTTCATCAACACTCTGATAGTCCACAGATTACAGAATGCCTCCCGATGTGCATCGGAAACTACTACTGGTCTTCCAGGGAACGATCAAAGCGTAGACTGTTTGGGACATTACTCCCATGGAGGAAAGTGCGCATTGTAACTGTTGTATTCAATCCCGATGCAATTTCTGTGTTTCATCAACACTCTGATAGTCCACAGAATACATAATGCCACGAGATGTGCATCGGAAACTACTACTGGTCTTCCAGTAAACGATCAAAGCGTAGACTGTTTAGGACATTACTCCCATGGAGGAAAGTGCGGATGGTGACTGCTGTATTCAATCCCAATGCTATTTCTGTGTTTCATCAACACTCTGATAGTCCACAGATTACAGAATGCCACCAGATGTGCATCGGAAACTACTACTGGTCTTATAGGGAACGATCAAACCGTAGACTGATTGAGACACACCTCCCGTGGAGGAAAGTGCACATGGTGACTGTTGTATTCATTCCCGATGCAATTTCTGTGTTTCATCAACACTCTGATAGTCCACAGATTACAGAATGGCGCCAGATATGCATCGGAAACTACTACTGGTCTGTCAGGAACGATCAAAGCGTAAACTCTTAGAGACATTAATCCCATGGAGGAAAGTGCGCATGGTAACTGTTGTAATCAATCCCGATACATTTTCTGTGTTTCATCAACACTCTGATAGTCCACAGATTACAGAATGCCACGAGATGTACATCGGAAACTTCTACTGGTCTGCCCAGGAACGATCAAAGCGTAGACTGTTTCAGACATTACTCCCATGGAGGAAAGTGCGCATGGTAACTGTTGTATTCAATCCCGATGCAATTTCTGTGTTTCATCAACACTCTGATACTCCAGAGATTACAGAATACCTCCAGATGTGCATCGAAAACTGCTACTGGTCTTCCAGGGAACGATCAAAGCGTAGACTGTTTGAGACATTACTCCCATGGAGGAAAGTGCGCATGGTGACTGTTGTATTCAATCCCGATGCAATTTCTTTGTTTCATCAACACTCTGATAGTCCACAGATTACAGAATGCCTCCAGATGTGCATCGGAAACTACTACTGGCCTTCCAGGGAACGATCAAAGCTTAAACTCTATGAAACATTACTCCCATGGAGGAAAGTGCTCATGGTGACTGTTGTATTCAATCCCGATGCAATTTCTGTGTTTCATCAACACTCTGATAGTCCACAGATTATAGAATGCCTCCCGATGTGCATCGGAAACTACTACTGGTCTTCCAGGGAACGATCAAAGCGTAGACTGTTTGGGACATTACTCCCATGGAGGAAAGTGCGCATGGTGACTGTTGTATTTAATCCCGATGCAATTTCTGTGTTTCATCAACACTCTGATAGTCCACAGATTACAGAATGCCACGTGATGTGCATCGGAAACTACTACTGGTCTTCCAGCTATCGATCAAAGCGTAGACTGTTTCAGACATTAGTCCCATGGAGGAAAGTGCGGATGGTGACTGTTGTATTCAATCCCGATGCTATTTCTGTGTTTCATCAACACTCTGATAGTCCACAGAATACAGAATGCCACCAGATGTGCATCGGAAACTACTACTGGTCTTCCAGGGAACGATCAAACCGTAGACTGTTTGAGACACACCTCCCGTGGAGGTAAGTTCGCATGGTGACTGTTGTATTCATTCCCGATGCAATTTCTGTCTTTCATCAACACTCTGATAGTCCACAGTTTACAGAATGCCTCCAGATGTTAATCGGAAACTACTACCGGTCTTCCAGGGAACAGTCATAGCGTAGACTGTTAGAGACATTACTCCCGTGGAGGAAAGTACGCATGGTGAATGTTGTATTAAATCCCTTTGCAATTTCTGTGATTCATCAACACTCTGATAGTCCACAGATTACAGAATGCCACCAGATGTTCATCGGAAACTACTACTGGTCTTCCAGTTAACGATCAAAACGTAGACTGTTTGGGACATTACTCCCATGGAGGAAAGTGCGCATGGTGACTGTTGTATTCAATCCCGATGCTATTTCTGTGTCTCATCAACACTCTGATACTCCACAGATTACAGAATGCCTCCAGATGTGCATCGGAAACTATTTCTGGTCTTCCAGATAACGATCAAAGCGTAGACTGTTTGAGACATTACTCCCATGGAGGAAAGTGCGCATGGTGACTGTTGTATTCAATCCCGATGCATTTTCTGTGTTTCATCAACACCCTGATAGTCCACAGATTACAAAATGCCACAAAATGTGCATCGGAAACTACTACTGGTCTTCCAGGGAACGATCAAATTGTCGACTGTTTGTGACATACCTCCCGTGGTGGAAAGTGCGCATGGTGACTCTTTTATTTAATCCCGAGGCAATTTCTGTGTTTCATCAACACTCTGATTGTCCACAGATTACTGAATGCCACCAGATGTGCATCGGAAACTACTACTGGTCTTCCAGGGAACGATCAAATCGTAGACTGTTTGAGAATTACTCCCATGGAGGAAAGTGCGCATGGTAACTGTTGTATTCAATCCCGATGCAATATCAGTGTTTCATCAACACTCTGTTCTCCACAGATTACAGAATGCCTCCAGATGTGCATCGGAAACTACTATCTGTCTTCCGGGGAACGATCAAAGCGTAGACTGTTAGAGACATTTCTCCCATGGAGGAAAGTGCGCATGGTAACTGTTGTATTCAAAACCCGATGCAATTTCTGTGTTTCATCAACACTCTGATACTGCACAGATTACAGAATGCCTCCAGATGAGCATCGGAAACTACTACTGGTCTTCCAGGGAACGATCAAAGCGTAGACTGTTTGAGACATTACTCCCATGGAGGAAAGTGCGAATAGTGGCTGTGTATTCAATCCCGATGCAATTTCTGTGTTTCATCAACACTCTAATAGTCCACATATTACAGAATGCCTCCAAATGTGCATCGGAAACTACTACTGGTCTTCCACGGAACGATTAAAGCGTAGACTGTTTGAGACATTACTTTTACGGAGGAGTGTGCTCATGGTGACTGTTGTATTCAATCCCGATGCAATTTCTGTGTTTCATCAACACTCTGATAGTACACAGAATACAGAATGCCTCCAGATGTGCATCGGAAACTGCTACTGGTCATCCAGGGAACGATCGAAGCGTGAACTCTTTGAAACATTACTCCCATGGAGGAAATTGCGCATGGTGACTGTTGTATTCAATCCCGATGCAATTTCAGTGTTTCATCAACACTCTGATAGTCCACCGATTACAGAATAACTCCAGATGTTAATCGGAAACTACTACTGGTCTTCCAGGGAACGATCAAAGCGTAGACTGTTTGGGACATTACTCCCATGGAGGAAAGTGCGCATTGTGACTGTTGTATTCAATCCCGATGCAATTTCTGTGTTTCATCAGCACTCTGATAGTCCACAGATTACTGAATGCCTCCAGATGTGCATCGGAAACTATTTCTGGTCTTCCAGGGAACGATCAAAGCGTAGACTGTTAGAGACATTGCTCCCATGGAGGAAAGTGCGCATGGTAACTGTTGTATTCAATCCCGATGCAATTTCTGTGTTTCATCAACACTCTGATAGTACACAGAATACAGAATGCCTCCAGATGTGCATCGGAAACTGCTACTGGTCATCCAGGGAACGATCGAAGCGTGAACTCTTTGAAACATTACTCCCATGGAGGAAATTGCGCATGGAGACATTTGTATTCAATCCCGATGCAATTTCTGTGTTTCATCAACACTCTGATTGTCCAAAGATTACGGAAAGCCTCCAGATGTGCATCGGAAACTACTACTGGTCTTCCAGATAACGATCCAAGCGTAGACTGTTAGAGACATTACTCCCATGGAGTAAAGTGCGCATTGTGACTGTTGTATTCAATCCCGATGCAATTTCTGTGTTTCATCAGCACTCTGATAGTCCACAGATTACTGAATGCCTCCAGATGTGCATCGGAAACTATTTCTGGTCTTCCAGGGAACGATCAAAGCGTAGACTGTTAGAGACATTGCTCCCATGGAGGAAAGTGCGCATGGTAACTGTTGTATTCAATCCCGATGCAATTTCTGTGTTTCATCAACACTCTGATACTCCACAGAATACAGAATCCCTCCAGGTATGCATCGGAAACTACTACAGGGCTTCCAGGGAACGATCAAAGCGTAGAGTGTTTGGGACATTACTCCCATGGAGGAAAGTGCGCATAGTGACTGTTGTGTTCAATCCCGATGCAATTTCTGTGTTTCATCAACACTCTGATAGTCCACAGATTACAGAATGCCACCAGATGTGCATCGGAAACTACTACTGGTCTTCCAGGGAACGATCAAAGCGTAGACTGTTAGAGACATTACTCAAATGGAGTAAAGTGCGCATGGTGACTGTTGTATTCAATCCCGATGCAATTTCTGTGTTTCATCAACACTCTGATAGTCCACAGATTACAGAATGCCTCCAGATGTGCAATTGAAACTACTTCTGGTCTTCCAGGGAACGATCAAAGCGTAGACTGTTTAAGACATTACCCCTATGGAGGAAACTGCGCATGGAGACTGTTGTATTCAATCCCGATGCAATATCTGTGTTTCATCAGCACTCTGATAGTCCACAGATTACAGAATGCCTCCAGATGTGCATCGGAAACTGCTACTGGCCTTCCAGGGAACGATCAAAGCGTAAACTCTATGAAACATTACTCCCATGGAGGAAAGTGCGCATGGTGACTGTTGTATTCAATCCCGATGCAATTTCTGTGTTTCATCAACACTCTGATAGTCCACAGATTACAGAATGCCTCCCGATGTGCATCGGAAACTACTACTGGTCTTCCAGGGATCGATCAAAGCGTAGACTGTTTGGGACATTACTCCCACGGAGGGAAGTGTGCATTGTAACTGTTGTATTCAATCCCGATGCAATTTCTGTGTTTCATCAACACTCTGATAGTCCACAGAATACAGAATGCCTCCCGAGTGCATCGGAAACTACTACAGGTCTTCCAGGGAACGATCAAAGCGTAGACTGTTTCAGACATTACTCCCATGGAGGAAAGTGCGGATGGTGACTGTTGTATTCAATCCCGATGCTATTTCTGTGTTTCATCAACACTCTGATAGTCCACAGATTACAGAATGCCACCAGATGTGCATCGGAAACTACTACTGGTCTTCCAGGGAACGATCAAACCGTAGACTGTTTGAGACATACCTCCCGTGGAGGAAAGTGCGCATGGTGACTGTTGTATTCATTCCCGATGCAATTTCTGTGTTTCATCAACACTCTGATAGTCCACATATTACAGAATGGCACCAAATATGCATCGGAAACAACTACTGGTCTTCCAGGGAACGATCAAAGCATAGACTGTTTGAGAATTACTCCCTTGGAAGAAAGTGCGCATGGTGACTCCTGTATTCAATCCCCATGCAATTTCTGGGTTTCATCAATACTCTGATAGTCTACATATTACAGAATGCCACCAGATGTGCATCGGAAACTACTGCTGGTGTTCCAGGCAACAATTAAAACGTAGAGTGTTTGAGACATTACTCCTGTGGAAGAATGTGCGCATGGTGACTGTTGTATTCATCCCGATGCATTTTCTATGTTTCATCAACACTCTGATAGTCCACATGTTACAGAATGCCTCCAGATGTTCATCGGAAACTACTACTGGTCTTCCAGGGAACGATAAAAGCGCAGACTGTTTGAGACATTACTCCCATGGAGGAAAGTGCGCATGGTGACTGTTGTATTCAATCCCGATGCTATTTCTGTGTTTCATCAACACTCTGATAGTCCACAGATTACAGAATGCCTCCAGATGTGCATCGGAAACTACTACTGGTCTTCCAGGGAACGATCAAATCGTAAACTCCTTGAGACATTACTCCCATGGAGGAAAGTGCGCATGGTGACTGTTGTATTCAATCCCGATGCATTTTCTGTGTTTCATCAACACCCTGACAGTCCACAGATTGCAGAATGCCACAAAATGTGCATCGGAAACTACTACTGGCTTTCCAGGGAACGATCAAAGCCAGGACTGTTTCAGACATTACTCCCATGGAGGAAAGTGCGGATGGTGACTGTTGTATTCAATCAAGATGCAATTTCTGTGTTTCATCAACACTCTGTTAGTCCAAAGATTACGGAAAGCCTCCAGATGTGCATCGGAAACTACTACTGGTTTTCCAGGGAACGATGAAAGCGTAGACTGTTAGAGACATTACTCCCATGGAGTTAAGTGCGCATGGTGACTGTTGTATTCAATCCCCATGCAATTTCTGGGTTTCATCAATACTCTGATAGTCTACATATTACAGAATGCCACCAGATGTGCATCGGAAACTACTGCTGGTGTTCCAGGGAACAATTAAAACGTAGAGTGTTTGAGACATTACTCCTGTGGAAGAATGTGCGCATGGTGACTGTTGTATTCATCCCGATGCATTTTCTATGTTTCATCAACACTCTGATAGTCCACATGTTACAGAATGCCTCCAGATGTTCATCGGAAACTACTACTGGTCTTCCAGGGAACGATAAAAGCGCAGACTGTTTGAGACATTACTCCCATGGAGGAAAGTGCGCATGGTGACTGTTGTATTCAATCCCGATGCTATTTCTGTGTTTCATCAACACTCTGATAGTCCACAGATTACAGAATGCCTCCAGATGTGCATCGGAAACTACTACTGGTCTTCCAGGGAACGATCAAATCGTAAACTCCTTGAGACATTACTCCCATGGAGGAAAGTGCGCATGGTGACTGTTGTATTCAATCCCGATGCATTTTCTGTGTTTCATCAACACCCTGATAGTCCACAGATTGCAGAATGCCACAAAATGTGCATCGGAAACTACTACTGGCTTTCCAGGGAACGATCAAAGCCAGGACTGTTTCAGACATTACTCCCATGGAGGAAAGTGCGGATGGTGACTGTTGTATTCAATGAAGATGCAATTTCTGTGTTTCATCAACACTCTGTTAGTCCAAAGATTACGGAAAGCCTCCAGATGTGCATCGGAAACTACTACTGGTTTTCCAGGGAACGATGAAAGCGTAGACTGTTAGAGACATTACTCCCATGGAGTTAAGTGCGCATGGTGACTGTTGTATTCAATCCCGATGCTATTTCTGTGTTTCATCAACAATCTGATGGTCCACAGATTACAGAATGCCTCCAGATGTGCATCGGAAACTACTACTGGTCTTTCAGGGAACGATCAAAGCGTAAACTCTTTGGGACATTACACCCATGGAGGAGAGTGCGCATGGTAACTGTTGTAATCAATCCCGATGCATTCTCTGTGTTTCATCAACACTCTGATAGTCCACAGATTACAGAATGCCACGAGATGTGCATCAGAAACTACTACTGGTCTTCCCGGGAACGATCAAAGCGTACACTGTTTCAGACATTACTCACATACAGGAAAGTGCGGATGGTGACTGTTGTATTCAATCCCGCTGCAATTTCTGTGTTTCATCAACACTCTGATAGTCCAAAGATTACAGAATGCCTCCAGATGTGCATCGGAAACTATTACTGGTCTTCCAGGGAACGATCAAATCGTAGACTGTTAGAGACATTACTCCCATGGAGGAAAGTGAGCATGGTAACTGTTGTATTCAATCCCGATGCAATTTCTGTGTTTCATCAACACTCTGATAGTCCACAGATTACAGATAGCCTCCAGATGTGCATCGGAAACTACTACTGGTCTTCCAGGGAACGATCAAACTGTAGACTGTTTGAGACATACCTCCCGTGGAGGAAAGTGCGCATGGTGACTGTTGTATTCATTCCCTATGCAATTTCTGTGTTTCATGAACACTCTGATAGTCCACAGATTACAGATAGCCTCCAGATGTGCATCGGAAACTACTACTGGTCTTCCAGGGAACGATCAAACCGTAGACTGTTTAGAGACATACCTCCCGTGGAGGAAAGTGCGCATGGTGACTGTTGTATTCATTCCCTATGCAATTTCTGTGTTTCATGAACACTCTGATAGTCCACAGATTACAGAATGGCACCAGATATGCATCGGAAACTACTACTAGTCTTCCAGAGAACAATCAAAGCGTAGACTGTTTGAGAAATACTCCCATGGAGGAAAGTGCGCATGGTGAATGTTGTTTTCAATCCCGATCCAATTTCTGTGTTTCATCGACACTCTGATAGTCCACAGATTACAGAAAGCCTCCAGATATGCATCGGAAACTACTACTGGTCTTCCAGGGAACGATCAAAACGAAGACTGTTGGACACATTACTCCCATGGAGGAAAGTGGGCATGGTGACTGTTGTATTCAATCCCGATGCAATTTCAGTGTTTCATCAACACTCTGATTCTCCACAGATTACAGAATGCCTCCAGATATGCATCGGAAACTACTACTTGTCTTCCGGGGAACGATCAAAGCGTAGACTGTTAGAGACATTACTCCCATGGAGGAAAGAGCGCATGGTGACTGTTGTATTCAATCCCGATGCAATTTCTGTGTTTCATCAACACTCTGATAGTCCAAAGATTACGGAAAGCTTCCAGATGTGCATCGGAAGCTACTACTGATCTTCCAGGGAACGATCAAAGCGTAGACTGTTAGAGACATTACTCCCATGGAGTAAAGTGCGCATGGTGACTGTTGTATTCAATCCCGATGCAATTTCTGTGTTTCATCAACACTCGGATAGTCCACAGATTACAGAATGCCTCCAGATGTGCAATTGAAACTATTTCTGGCCTTTTAGGGAACGATCAAAGCGTACACTGTTTAAGACATTACCCCCATGAAGGAAACTGCGCATGGAGACTGTTGTATTCAATCCCGATGCAATTTCTGTGATTCATCAGCACTCTGATAGTCCACAGATTACAGAATGCCTCCAGATGTGCATCGGAAACTGTTACTGGCCTTCCAGTGAACGATCAAAGCGTAAACGCTATGAAACATTACTCCCAAGGAGGAAAGTGCGCATGGTGACTGTTGTATTCAATCCCGATGCATTTTCTGTGTTTCATCAACACCCTGATAGTCCACAGATTGCAGAATGCCACAAAATGTGCATCGGAAACTACTACTGGCTTTCCAGGGAACGATCAAAGCCAGGACTGTTTCAGACATTACTCCCATGGAGGAAAGTGCGGATGGTGACTGTTGTATTCAATCAAGATGCAATTTCTGTGTTTCATCAACACTCTGTTAGTCCAAAGATTACGGAAAGCCTCCAGATGTGCATCGGAAACTACTACTGGTTTTCCAGGGAACGATGAAAGCGTAGACTGTTAGAGACATTACTCCCATGGAGTTAAGTGCGCATGGTGACTGTTGTATTCAATCCCCATGCAATTTCTGGGTTTCATCAATACTCTGATAGTCTACATATTACAGAATGCCACCAGATGTGCATCGGAAACTACTGCTGGTGTTCCAGGGAACAATTAAAACGTAGAGTGTTTGAGACATTACTCCTGTGGAAGAATGTGCGCATGGTGACTGTTGTATTCATCCCGATGCATTTTCTATGTTTCATCAACACTCTGATAGTCCACATGTTACAGAATGCCTCCAGATGTTCATCGGAAACTACTACTGGTCTTCCAGGGAACGATAAAAGCGCAGACTGTTTGAGACATTACTCCCATGGAGGAAAGTGCGCATGGTGACTGTTGTATTCAATCCCGATGCTATTTCTGTGTTTCATCAACACTCTGATAGTCCACAGATTATAGAATGCCTCCAGATGTGCATCGGAAACTACTACTGGTCTTCCAGGGAACGATCAAATCGAAACCTCCTTGAGACATTACTCCCATGGAGGAAAGTGCGCATGGTGACTGTTGTATTCAATCCCGATGCATTTTCTGTGTTTCATCAACACCCTGATAGTCCACAGATTGCAGAATGCCACAAAATGTGCATCGGAAACTACTACTGGCTTTCCAGGGAACGATCAAAGCCAGGACTGTTTCAGACATTACTCCCATGGAGGAAAGTGCGGATGGTGACTGTTGTATTCAATCAAGATGCAATTTCTGTGTTTCATCAACACTCTGTTAGTCCAAAGATTACGGAAAGCCTCCAGATGTGCATCGGAAACTGTTACTGGTTTTCCAGGGAACGATGAAAGCGTAGACTGTTAGAGACATTACTCCCATGGAGTTAAGTGCGCATGGTGACTGTTGTATCCAATCCCGATGCAAGTTCTGTGTTTCATCAACACTCTGATGGTCCACAGATTACAGAATGCCTCCAGATGTGCATCGGAAACTACTACTGGTCTTTCAGGGAACGATCAAAGCGTAAACTCTTTGGGACATTACACCCATGGAGGAGAGTGCGCATGGTAACTGTTGTAATCAATCCCGATGCATTCTCTGTGTTTCATCAACACTCTGATAGTCCACAGATTACAGAATGCCACGAGATGTGCATCAGAAACTACTACTGGTCTTCCCGGGAACGATCAAAGCGTACACTGTTTCAGACATTACTCACATACAGGAAAGTGCGGATGGTGACTGTTGTATTCAATCCCGCTGCAATTTCTGTGTTTCATCAACACTCCGATAGTCCAAAGATTACGGAAAGCCTCCAGATGTGCATCGGAAACTACTACTGGTTTTCCAGGGAACGATGAAAGCGTAGACTGTTAGAGACATTACTCCCATGGAGGAGAGTGCGCATGGTAACTGTTGTAATCAATCCCGATGCATTTTCTGTGTTTCTTCAACACTCTGATAGTCCACAGATTACAGAATGCCACGAGATGTGCATCAGAAACTACTACTGGTCTTCCAGGGAACGATCAAATCGTAGACTGTTTCAGAATTACTCCCAAGGAGGAAAGTGCGCATGGTAACTGTTGTATTCAATCCCGATGCAATTTCTGTGTTTCATGAACAGTCTGATAGTCCACAGATTACAGAATGCCTCCAGATGTGCATCGGAAACTATTACTGGTCTTCCAGGGAACGATCAAATCGTAGACTGTTAGAGACATTACTCCCATGGAGGAAAGTGAGCATGGTAACTGTTGTATTCAATCCCGATGCAATTTCTGTGTTTCATCAACACTCTGATAGTCCACAGATTACAGATAGCCTCCAGATGTGCATCGGAAACTACTACTGGTCTTCCAGGGAACGATCAAACCGTAGACTGTTTGAGACATACCTCCCGTGGAGGAAAGTGCGCATGGTGACTGTTGTATTCATTCCCTATGCAATTTCTGTGTTTCATGAACACTCTGATAGTCCACAGATTACAGAATGGCACCAGATATGCATCGGAAACTACTACTAGTCTTCCAGAGAACAATCAAAGCGTAGACTGTTTGAGAAATACTCCCATGGAGGAAAGTGCGCATGGTGAATGTTGTTTTCAATCCCGATCCAATTTCTGTGTTTCATCGAAACTCTGATAGTCCACAGATTACAGAAAGCCTCCAGATATGCATCGGAAACTACTACTGGTCTTCCAGGGAACGATCAAAGCGAAGACTGTTGGACACATTACTCCCATGGAGGAAAGTGGGCATGGTGACTGTTGTATTCAATCCCGATGCAATTTCAGTGTTTCATCAACACTCTGATTCTCCACAGATTACAGAATGCCTCCAGATATGCATCGGAAACTACTACTTGTCTTCCGGGGAACGATCAAAGCGTAGACTGTTAGAGACATTACTCCCATGGAGGAAAGAGCGCATGGTGACTGTTGTATTAAATCCCGATGCAATTTCTGTGTTTCATCAACACTCTGATAGTCCAAAGATTACGGAAAGCTTCCAGATGTGCATCGGAAGCTACTACTGATCTTCCAGGGAACGATCAAAGCGTAGACTGTTAGAGACATTACTCCCATGGAGTAAAGTGCGCATGGTGACTGTTGTATTCAATCCCGATGCAATTTCTGTGTTTCATCAACACTCGGATAGTCCACAGATTACAGAATGCCTCCAGATGTGCAATTGAAACTATTTCTGGCCTTTTAGGGAACGATCAAAGCGTACACTGTTTAAGACATTACCCCCATGAAGGAAACTGCGCATGGAGACTGTTGTATTCAATCCCGATGCAATTTCTGTGATTCATCAGCACTCTGATAGTCCACAGATTACAGAATGCCTCCCGATGTGCATCGGAAACTACTACTGGTCTTCCAGGGATAGATCAAAGCGTAGACTGTTTGGGACATTACTCCCATTGAGGGAAGTGCGCATTGTAACTGTTGTATTCAATCCCGATGCAATTTCTGTGTTTCATCAACACTCTGATAGTCCACAGAATACAGAATGCCTCCCGATGTGAATCGGAAACTACAACTGGTCTTCCAGGGAACGATCAAAGCGTAGAGTGTTTGGGACATTACTCCCATGGAGGAAAGTGCGCATGGTGACTGTTGTATTCAATCCCGACGCAATTTCTGTGTTTCATCAACACTCTGATAGTCCACAGATTACAGAATGCCACGAGATGTGCATCGGAAACTACTACTGGTCTTCCAGCAAACGATCAAATCGTAGACTGTTTCAGACATTACTCCCATGGGGGAAAGTGCGGATGGTGACTGTTTTATTCAATCCCGATGCTATTTCTGTGTTTCATCAACACTCTGATAGTCCACAGATTACAGAATGTCACCAGATGTGCATCGGAAACTACTACTGGTCTTGCAGGGAACGATCAAACCGTAGACTGTTTGAGACATACCTCCCATGGAGGAAAGTGTGCATGGTGACTGTTGTATTCATTCCCGATGCAATTTCTGTGTTTCATCAACACTCTGATAGTCCACAGATTACAGAATGGCACCAGATATGCATCGGAAACTACTACTGGTCTTCCAGGGAACGATCAGAGCATAGACTGTTTGAGAATTACTCCCTTGGAGGAAAGTGCGCATGGTGACTCCTGTATTCAATCCCCATGCAATTTCTGTGTTTCATCAACACTCTGATAGTCTACATATTACAGAATGCCACCAGATGAGCATCGGAAACTACTGCTGGTGTTCCAGGGAACGATCAAAGCGTAGACTGTTTGAGACATTACTCCCGTGGAAGAATGTGCGCATGGTGACTGTTGTATTTATCCCGATGCAATTTCTATGTTTCATCAACACTCTGATAGTCCACATGTTACAGAATGCCTCCAGATGTTCATCGGAATCTACTACTGGTCTTCCAAGGAACGATAAAAGCGCAGACTGTTTGAGACATTACTCCCATTGAGGAAAGTGCACATGGTGCCTGTTGTATTCAATCAGGATGCAATTTCTGTGTTTCATCAACACTCTGATAGTCCACAGATTACAGAACGCCTCCAGATGTGCATCGGAAACTACTGCTGGTCTTCTAGGGAACGATCAAATCGTAAACTCCATGAGACATTACTCCCGCGAAGGAAAGTGCGCATGCTGACTGTTGTATTCAATCCCGATGCTATTTCTGTGTTTCATCAACACTCTGATAGTCCACAGATTACAGAATGCCTCCAGATGTGCATCGGAAACTACTACTGGTCTTCCAGGGAACGATCAAATCGTAAACTCCTTGAGACATTACTCCCATGGAGGAAAGTGCGCATGGTGACTGTTGTATTCAATCCCGATGCATTTTCTGTGTTTCATCAACACCCTGATAGTCCACAGATTGCAGAATGCCACAAAATGTGCATCGGAAACTACTACTGGCTTTCCAGGGAACGATCAAAGCCAGGACTGTTTCAGACATTACTCCCATGGAGGAAAGTTCGGATGGTGACTGTTGTATTCAATCAAGATGCAATTTCTGTGTTTCATCAACACTCTGTTAGTCCAAAGATTACGGAAAGCCTCCAGATGTGCATCGGAAACTACTACTGGTTTTCCAGGGAACGATGAAAGCGTAGACTGTTAGAGACATTACTCCCATGGAGTTAAGTGCGCATGGTGACTGTTGTATTCAATCCCGATGCAAGTTCTGTGTTTCATCAACACTCTGATGGTCCACAGATTACAGAATGCCTCCAGATGTGCATCGGAAACTACTACTGGTCTTTCAGGGAACGATTAAAGCGTAAACTCTTTGGGACATTACACCCATGGAGGAGAGTGCGCATGGTAACTGTTGTAATCAATCCCGATGCATTCTCTGTGTTTCATCAACACTCTGATAGTCCACAGATTACAGAATGCCACGAGATGTGCATCAGAAACTACTACTGGTCTTCCCGGGAACGATCAAAGCGTACACTGTTTCAGACATTACTCACATACAGGAAAGTGCGGATGGTGACTGTTGTATTCAATCCCGCTGCAATTTCTGTGTTTCATCAACACTCTGATAGTCCAAAGATTACGGAAAGCCTCCAGATGTGCATCGGAAACTACTACTGGTTTTCCAGGGAACGATGAAAGCGTAGACTGTTAGAGACATTACTCCCATGGAGGAGAGTGCGCATGGTAACTGTTGTAATCAATCCCGATGCATTTTCTGTGTTTCTTCAACACTCTGATAGTCCACAGATTACAGAATGCCACGAGATGTGCATCAGAAACTACTACTGGTCTTCCAGGGAACGATCAAATCGTAGACTGTTTGAGAATTACTCCCATGGAGGAAAGTGCGCATGGTAACTGTTGTATTCAATCCCGATGCAATTTCTGTGTTTCATGAACAGTCTGATAGTCCACAGATTACAGAATGCCTCCAGATGTGCATCGGAAACTATTACTGGTCTTCCAGGGAACGATCAAATCGTAGACTGTTAGAGACATTACTCCCATGGAGGAAAGTGAGCATGGTAACTGTTGTATTCAATCCCGATGCAATTTCTGTGTTTCATCAACACTCTGATAGTCCACAGATTACAGATAGCCTCCAGATGTGCATCGGAAACTACTACTGGTCTTCCAGGGAACGATCAAACCGTAGACTGTTTGAGACATACCTCCCGTGGAGGAAAGTGCGCATGGTGACTGTTGTATTCATTCCCTATGCAATTTCTGTGTTTCATGAACACTCTGATAGTCCACAGATTACAGAATGGCACCAGATATGCATCGGAAACTACTACTAGTCTTCCAGAGAACAATCAAAGCGTAGACTGTTTGAGAAATACTCCCATGGAGGAAAGTGCGCATGGTGAATGTTGTTTTCAATCCCGATCCAATTTCTGTGTTTCATCGACACTCTGATAGTCCACAGATTACAGAAAGCCTCCAGATATGCATCGGAAACTACTACTGGTCTTCCAGGGAACGATCAAAGCGAAGACTGTTGGACACATTACTCCCATGGAGGAAAGTGGGCATGGTGACTGTTGTATTCAATCCCGATGCAATTTCAGTGTTTCATCAACACTCTGATTCTCCACAGATTACAGAATGCCTCCAGATATGCATCGGAAACTACTACTTGTCTTCCGGGGAACGATCAAAGCGTAGACTGTTAGAGACATTACTCCCATGGAGGAAAGAGCGCATGGTGGCTGTTGTATTCAATCCCGATGCAATTTCTGTGTTTCATCAACACTCTGATAGTCCAAAGATTACGGAAAGCTTCCAGATGTGCATCGGAAGCTACTACTGATCTTCCAGGGAACGATCAAAGCGTAGACTGTTAGAGACATTACTCCCATGGAGTAAAGTGCGCATGGTGACTGTTGTATTCAATCCCGATGCAATTTCTGTGTTTCATCAACACTCGGATAGTCCACAGATTACAGAATGCCTCCAGATGTGCAATTGAAACTATTTCTGGCCTTTTAGGGAACGATCAAAGCGTACACTGTTTAAGACATTACCCCCATGAAGGAAACTGCGCATGGAGACTGTTGTATTCAATCCCGATGCAATTTCTGTGATTCATCAGCACTCTGATAGTCCACAGATTACAGAATGCCTCCAGATGTGCATCGGAAACTGTTACTGGCCTTCCAGTGAACGATCAAAGCGTAAACGCTATGAAACATTACTCCCAAGGAGGAAAGTGCGCATGGTGACTGTTGTATTCAATCCCGATGCATTTTCTGTGTTTCATCAACACCCTGATAGTCCACAGATTGCAGAATGCCACAAAATGTGCATCGGAAACTACTACTGGCTTTCCAGGGAACGATCAAAGCCAGGACTGTTTCAGACATTACTCCCATGGAGGAAAGTGCGGATGGTGACTGTTGTATTCAATCAAGATGCAATTTCTGTGTTTCATCAACACTCTGTTAGTCCAAAGATTACGGAAAGCCTCCAGATGTGCATCGGAAACTACTACTGGTTTTCCAGGGAACGATGAAAGCGTAGACTGTTAGAGACATTACTCCCATGGAGTTAAGTGCGCATGGTGACTGTTGTATTCAATCCCCATGCAATTTCTGGGTTTCATCAATACTCTGATAGTCTACATATTACAGAATGCCACCAGATGTGCATCGGAAACTACTGCTGGTGTTCCAGGGAACAATTAAAACGTAGAGTGTTTGAGACATTACTCCTGTGGAAGAATGTGCGCATGGTGACTGTTGTATTCATCCCGATGCATTTTCTATGTTTCATCAACACTCTGATAGTCCACATGTTACAGAATGCCTCCAGATGTTCATCGGAAACTACTACTGGTCTTCCAGGGAACGATAAAAGCGCAGACTGTTTGAGACATTACTCCCATGGAGGAAAGTGCGCATGGTGACTGTTGTATTCAATCCCGATGCTATTTCTGTGTTTCATCAACACTCTGATAGTCCACAGATTACAGAATGCCTCCAGATGTGCATCGGAAACTACTACTGGTCTTCCAGGGAACGATCAAATCGTAAACTCCTTGAGACATTACTCCCATGGAGGAAAGTGCGCATGGTGACTGTTGTATTCAATCCCGATGCATTTTCTGTGTTTCATCAACACCCTGATAGTCCACAGATTGCAGAATGCCACAAAATGTGCATCGGAAACTACTACTGGCTTTCCAGGGAACGATCAAAGCCAGGACTGTTTCAGACATTACTCCCATGGAGGAAAGTGCGGATGGTGACTGTTGTATTCAATCAAGATGCAATTTCTGTGTTTCATCAACACTCTGTTAGTCCAAAGATTACGGAAAGCCTCCAGATGTGCATCGGAAACTACTACTGGTTTTCCAGGGAACGATGAAAGCGTAGACTGTTAGAGACATTACTCCCATGGAGTTAAGTGCGCATGGTGACTGTTGTATTCAATCCCGATGCAAGTTCTGTGTTTCATCAACACTCTGATGGTCCACAGATTACAGAATGCCTCCAGATGTGCATCGGAAACTACTACTGGTCTTTCAGGGAACGATCAAAGCGTAAACTCTTTGGGACATTACACCCATGGAGGAGAGTGCGCATGGTAACTGTTGTAATCAATCCCGATGCATTCTCTGTGTTTCATCAACACTCTGATAGTCCACAGATTACAGAATGCCACGAGATGTGCATCAGAAACTACTACTGGTCTTCCCGGGAACGATCAAAGCGTACACTGTTTCAGACATTACTCACATACAGGAAAGTGCGGATGGTGACTGTTGTATTCAATCCCGCTGCAATTTCTGTGTTTCATCAACACTCTGATAGTCCAAAGATTACGGAAAGCCTCCAGATGTGCATCGGAAACTACTACTGGTTTTCCAGGGAACGATGAAAGCGTAGACTGTTAGAGACATTACTCCCATGGAGGAGAGTGCGCATGGTAACTGTTGTAATCAATCCCGATGCATTTTCTGTGTTTCTTCAACACTCTGATAGTCCACAGATTACAGAATGCCACGAGATGTGCATCAGAAACTACTACTGGTCTTCCAGGGAACGATCAAATCGTAGACTGTTTGAGAATTACTCCCATTGAGGAAAGTGCGCATGGTAACTGTTGTATTCAATCCCGATGCAATTTCTGTGTTTCATGAACAGTCTGATAGTCCACAGATTACAGAATGCCTCCAGATGTGCATCGGAAACTATTACTGGTCTTCCAGGGAACGATCAAATCGTAGACTGTTAGAGACATTACTCCCATGGAGGAAAGTGAGCATGGTAACTGTTGTATTCAATCCCGATGCAATTTCTGTGTTTCATCAACACTCTGATAGTCCACAGATTACAGATAGCCTCCAGATGTGCATCGGAAACTACTACTGGTCTTCCAGGGAACGATCAAACCGTAGACTGTTTGAGACATACCTCCCGTGGAGGAAAGTGCGCATGGTGACTGTTGTATTCATTCCCTATGCAATTTCTGTGTTTCATGAACACTCTGATAGTCCACAGATTACAGAATGGCACCAGATATGCATCGGAAACTACTACTAGTCTTCCAGAGAACAATCAAAGCGTAGACTGTTTGAGAAATACTCCCATGGAGGAAAGTGCGCATGGTGAATGTTGTTTTCAATCCCGATCCAATTTCTGTGTTTCATCGACACTCTGATAGTTCACAGATTACAGAAAGCCTCCAGATATGTATCGGAAACTACTACTGGTCTTCCAGGGAACGATCAAAGCGAAGACTGTTGGACACATTACTCCCATGGAGGAAAGTGGGCATGGTGACTGTTGTATTCAATCCCGATGCAATTTCAGTGTTTCATCAACACTCTGATTCTCCACAGATTACAGAATGCCTCCAGATATGCATCGGAAACTACTACTTGTCTTCCGGGGAACGATCAAAGCGTAGACTGTTAGAGACATTACTCCCATGGAGGAAAGAGCGCATGGTGACTGTTGTATTCAATCCCGATGCAATTTCTGTGTTTCATCAACACTCTGATAGTCCAAAGATTACGGAAAGCTTCCAGATGTGCATCGGAAGCTACTACTGATCTTCCAGGGAACGATCAAAGCGTAGACTGTTAGAGACATTACTCCCATGGAGTAAAGTGCGCATGGTGACTGTTGTATTCAATCCCGATGCAATTTCTGTGTTTCATCAACACTCGGATAGTCCACAGATTACAGAATGCCTCCAGATGTGCAATTGAAACTATTTCTGGCCTTTTAGGGAACGATCAAAGCGTACACTGTTTAAGACATTACCCCCATGAAGGAAACTGCGCATGGAGACTGTTGTATTCAATCCCGATGCAATTTCTGTGATTCATCAGCACTCTGATAGTCCACAGATTACAGAATGCCTCCAGATGTGCATCGGAAACTGTTACTGGTCTTCCAGTGAACGATCAAAGCGTAAACGCTATGAAACATTACTCCCAAGGAGGAAAGTGCGCATGGTGACTGTTGTATTCAATCCCGATGCAATTTCTGTGTTTCATCAACACTCTGATAGTCCACAGATTACAGAATGCCTCCCGATGTGCATCGGAAACTACTACTGGTCTTCCAGGGATAGATTAAAGCGTAGACTGTTTGGGACATTACTCCCATTGAGGGAAGTGCGCATTGTAACTGTTGTATTCAATCCCGATGCAATTTCTGTGTTTCATCAACACTCTGATAGTCCACAGAATACAGAATGCCTCCCGATGTGAATCGGAAACTACAACTGGTCTTCCAGGGAACGATCAAATCGTAGAGTGTTTGGGACATTACTCCCATGGAGGAAAGTGCGCATGGTGACTGTTGTATTCAATCCCGACGCAATTTCTGTGTTTCATCAACACTCTGATAGTCCACAGATTACAGAATGCCACGAGATGTGCATCGGAAACTACTACTGGTCTTCCAGCAAACGATCAAATCGTAGACTGTTTCAGACATTACTCCCATGGAGGAAAGTGCGGATGGTGACTGTTTTATTCAATCCCGATGCTATTTCTGTGTTTCATCAACACTCTGATAGTCCACAGATTACAGAATGTCACCAGATGTGCATCGGAAACTACTACTGGTCTTGCAGGGAACGATCAAACCGTAGACTGTTTGAGACATACCTCCCATGGAGGAAAGTGTGCATGGTGACTGTTGTATTCATTCCCGATGCAATTTCTGTGTTTCATCAACACTCTGATAGTCCACAGATTACAGAATGGCACCAGATATGCATCGGAAACTACTACTGGTCTTCCAGGGAACGATCAGAGCATAGACTGTTTGAGAATTACTCCCTTGGAGGAAAGTGCGCATGGTGACTCCTGTATTCAATCCCCATGCAATTTCTGTGTTTCATCAACACTCTGATAGTCTACATATTACAGAATGCCACCAGATGTGCATCGGAAACTACTGCTGGTGTTCCAGGGAACGATCAAAGCGTAGACTGTTTGAGACATTACTCCCGTGGAAGAATGTGCGCATGGTGACTGTTGTATTTATCCCGATGCAATTTCTATGTTTCATCAACACTCTGATAGTCCACATGTTACAGAATGCCTCCAGATGTTCATCGGAATCTACTACTGGTCTTCCAGGGAACGATAAAAGCGCAGACTGTTTGAGACATTACTCCCATTGAGGAAAGTGCACATGGTGCCTGTTGTATTCAATCAGGATGCAATTTCTGTGTTTCATCAACACTCTGATAGTCCACAGATTACAGAACGCCTCCAGATGTGCATCGGAAACTACTGCTGGTCTTCTAGGGAACGATCAAATCGTAAACTCCATGAGACATTACTCCCGCGAAGGAAAGTGCGCATGCTGACTGTTGTATTCAATCCCGATGCAATTTCTGTGTTTCATCAACACTCTGATAGTCCAAAAATTACAGAATGCCTCCAGATGTGCATCGGAAACTACTACTGGTCTTCCAGGGAACGATCAAAGCGTAGACTGTTTGAGACATTTCTCCCATGGACGAAAGTGCGCATGGTGATTGTTGTATTCAATCCCGATGCAATTTCTGTGTTTCATCAACACTCTGATAGTCCAAAATTTACAGAATGCATCCAGATGTGCATCGGAAACTACTACTGGTCTTCCAGGGAACGATCAAAGCGTAGACTGTTTGAGACATTACTCCCATGGAGGAAAGTCGCATGGTGACTGTTGTATTCAATCCCGATGCGATTTCTGTGTTTCATCAACACACTGATAGTCCACAGATTTCAGAATGCCTCCAGATGTGCATCGGAAACTACTACTGGTCTTCCCGCGAACGATCAAAGCGTCGACTGTATCAGACATTACTCCCATGCAGGAAAGTGCGCATGGTGAATGTTGTATTTAATCACGAAGCAATTTCTGTGTTTCATCAACACTCTAATAGTCCACAAATTACAGAATGCCAACAGATGTGCATCGGAATCTACTACTGGTCTTCCAGCAAACGATCAAATCGTAGACTGTTTGAGAATTACTCCCATGGAGGAAAGTGCGCATGGTAACTGTTGTATTCAATCCCGAGGCAATTTCTGTGTTTCATCAACACTCTGATAGTCCACAGATTACAGAAAGCCTCCAGATGTGCATCGGAAACTACTACTGGTCTTCCAGGGAACGATCAAAGCGTAGACTGTTAGAGACCTTACTCCCATGGAGGAAAGTGCGCATGGTAAATGTTGTATTCAATCCCGATGCAATTTCAGTGTTTAATCAACACTCTGATTCTCCACAGATTACAGAATGCCTCCAGATGTGCATCGGAAACTACTATTTGTCTTCCGGGGAACGATCAAAGCGTAGACTCTTAGAGACATTACTCCCATGGAGGAAAGTGTGCATGGTAACTGTTGTATTCAAAACCCGATGCAATTTCTTTGTTTCATCAACACTCTGATACTCCACAGATTACAGAATGCCTCCAGATGAGCATCGGAAACTACTATTGGTCTTCCAGGGAACGATCAAGGCGTTGACTGTTTGAGACATTACTCCCATGGAGGAAAGTGCGCATGGTGGCTGTTGTATTCAATCCCGATGCTATTTCTGTGTTTCATCAACACTCTAATAGTCCACATATTACAGAACGCCTCCAAATGTGCATCGGAAACTACTACTGGTCTTCCAGGGAACGATTAAAGCGTAGACTGTTTGGGACATTACTCACATGGAGGAAAGTGCGCATGGAGACTGTTGTATTCAATCCCGATGCAATTTCTGTGTTTCATCAACACTCTGATAATCCAAAGATTACGGAAAGCCTCCAGATGTGCATCGGAAACTACTACTGGTCTTCCAGGGAACGATAAAGCGTAGACTGTTAGAGACATTACTGCCATGGAGTAAAGTGCGCATGGTGACTGTTGTATTTAATCCCGATGCAATTTCTGTGTTTCATCAACACTCTGATAGTCCACAGATTACAGAATGCCAAGAGATGTGCATCGGAAACTACTACTGGTCTTCCAGGGAACGATCAAAGCGTAGACTGTTTCAGACATTACTCCCATGGAGGAAAGTGCGGATGGTGACTGTTGTATTCAATCCCGATGCTATTTCTGTGTTGCTTCAACACTCTGATAGTCCGCAGATTACAGAATGCCACCAGATGGGCATTGGAAACTACTACTGGTCTTCCAGGGAACGATCAAACCGTAGACTGTTTGAGACATACCTCCCGTGGGGGAAAGTGCGCTTGGTGACTGTTGTATTCAATCCCTATGCAATTTCTGTGTTTCATGAACACTCTGATTGTCCACAGATTACAGAATGGCACCAGATATGCATCGGAAACTACTACTGGTCTTCCAGAGAACGATCAAAGCATAGACTGTTTGAGAATTACTCCCAAGGAGGAAAGTGCGCATGGTGACTGTTGTATTCAATCCCGATGCAATTTCTGTGTTTCATCAACACTCTGATAGTCCACAGATTACAGAATGCCTCCCGATGTGCATCGGAAACTACTACTGGTCTTCCAGGGATAGATCAAAGCGTAGACTGTTTGGGACATTACTCCCATTGAGGGAAGTGCGCATTGTAACTGTTGTATTCAATCCCGATGCAATTTCTGTGTTTCATCAACACTCTGATAGTCCACAGAATACAGAATGCCTCCCGATGTGAATCGGAAACAACAACTGGTCTTCCAGGGAACGATCAAAGCGTAGAGTGTTTGGGACATTACTCCCATGGAGGAAAGTGCGCATGGTGACTGTTGTATTCAATCCCGACGCAATTTCTGTGTTTCATCAACACTCTGATAGTCCACAGATTACAGAATGCCACGAGATGTGCATCGGAAACTACTACTGGTCTTCCAGCAAACGATCAAATCGTAGACTGTTTCAGACATTACTCCCATGGAGGAAAGTGCGGATGGTGACTGTTTTATTCAATCCCGATGCTATTTCTGTGTTTCATCAACACTCTGATAGTCCACAGATTACAGAATGTCACCAGATGTGCATCGGAAACTACTACTGGTCTTGCAGGGAACGATCAAACCGTAGACTGTTTGAGACATACCTCCCATGGAGGAAAGTGTGCATGGTGACTGTTGTATTCATTCCCGATGCAATTTCTGTGTTTCATCAACACTCTGATAGTCCACAGATTACAGAATGGCACCAGATATGCATCGGAAACTACTACTGGTCTTCCAGGGAACGATCAGAGCATAGACTGTTTGAGAATTACTCCCTTGGAGGAAAGTGCGCATGGTGACTCCTGTATTCAATCCCCATGCAATTTCTGTGTTTCATCAACACTCTGATAGTCTACATATTACAGAATGCCACCAGATGTGCATCGGAAACTACTGCTGGTGTTCCAGGGAACGATCAAAGCGTAGACTGTTTGAGACATTACTCCCGTGGAAGAATGTGCGCATGGTGACTGTTGTATTTATCCCGATGCAATTTCTATGTTTCATCAACACTCTGATAGTCCACATGTTACAGAATGCCTCCAGATGTTCATCGGAATCTACTACTGGTCTTCCAGGGAACGATAAAAGCGCAGACTGTTTGAGACATTACTCCCATTGAGGAAAGTGCACATGGTGCCTGTTGTATTCAATCAGGATGCAATTTCTGTGTTTCATCAACACTCTGATAGTCCACAGATTACAGAACGCCTCCAGATGTGCATCGGAAACTACTGCTGGTCTTCTAGGGAACGATCAAATCGTAAACTCCATGAGACATTACTCCCGCGAAGGAAAGTGCGCATGCTGACTGTTGTATTCAATCCCGATGCAATTTCTGAGTTTCATCAACACTCTGATAGTCCAAAAATTACAGAATGCCTCCAGATGTGCATCGGAAACTACTACTGGTCTTCCAGGGAACGATCAAAGCGTAGACTGTTTGAGACATTTCTCCCATGGACGAAAGTGCGCATGGTGATTGTTGTATTCAATCCCGATGCAATTTCTGTGTTTCATCAACACTCTGATAGTCCAAAATTTACAGAATGCATCCAGATGTGCATCGGAAACTACTACTGGTCTTCCAGGGAACGATCAAAGCGTAGACTGTTTGAGACATTACTCCCATGGAGGAAAGTCGCATGGTGACTGTTGTATTCAATCCCGATGCGATTTCTGTGTTTCATCAACACACTGATAGTCCACAGATTTCAGAATGCCTCCAGATGTGCATCGGAAACTACTACTGGTCTTCCCGCGAACGATCAAAGCGTCGACTGTATCAGACATTACTCCCATGCAGGAAAGTGCGCATGGTGAATGTTGTATTTAATCACGAAGCAATTTCTGTGTTTCATCAACACTCTAATAGTCCACAAATTACAGAATGCCAACAGATGTGCATCGGAAACTACTACTGGTCTTCCAGCAAACGATCAAATCGTAGACTGTTTGAGAATTACTCGCATGGAGGAAAGTGCGCATGGTAACTGTTGTATTCAATCCCGAGGCAATTTCTGTGTTTCATCAACACTCTGATAGTCCACAGATTACAGAAAGCCTCCAGATGTGCATCGGAAACTACTACTGGTCTTCCAGGGAACGATCAAAGCGTAGACTGTTAGAGACCTTACTCCCATGGAGGAAAGTGCGCATGGTAAATGTTGTATTCAATCCCGATGCAATTTCAGTGTTTAATCAACACTCTGATTCTCCACAGATTACAGAATGCCTCCAGATGTGCATCGGAAACTACTATTTGTCTTCCGGGGAACGATCAAAGCGTAGACTCTTAGAGACATTACTCCCATGGAGGAAAGTGTGCATGGTAACTGTTGTATTCAAAACCCGATGCAATTTCTTTGTTTCATCAACACTCTGATACTCCACAGATTACAGAATGCCTCCAGATGAGCATCGGAAACTACTATTGGTCTTCCAGGGAACGATCAAGGCGTTGACTGTTTGAGACATTACTCCCATGGAGGAAAGTGCGCATGGTGGCTGTTGTATTCAATCCCGATGCTATTTCTGTGTTTCATCAACACTCTAATAGTCCACATATTACAGAACGCCTCCAAATGTGCATCGGAAGCTACTACTGGTCTTCCAGGGAACGATTAAAGCGTAGACTGTTTGGGACATTACTCACATGGAGGAAAGTGCGCATGGAGACTGTTGTATTCAATCCCGATGCAATTTCTGTGTTTCATCAACACTCTGATAGTCCAAAGATTACGGAAAACCTCCAGATGTGCATCAGAAACTACTACTGTTCTTCCAGGGAACGACAAAGCGTAGACTGTTAGAGACATTACTGCCATGGAGTAAAGTGCGCATGGTGACTGTTGTATTTAATCCCGATGCAATTTCTGTGTTTCATCAACACTCTGATAGTCCACAGATTACAGAATTCCAAGAGATGTGCATCGGAAACTACTACTGGTCTTCCAGGGAACGATCAAAGCGTAGACTGTTTCAGACATTACTCCCATGGAGGAAAGTGCGGATGGTGACTGTTGTATTCAATCCCGATGCTATTTCTGTGTTGCTTCAACACTCTGATAGTCCGCAGATTACAGAATGCCACCAGATGTGCATTGGAAACTACTACTGGTCTTCCAGGGAACGATCAAACCGTAGACTGTTTGAGACATACCTCCCGTGGGGGAAAGTGCGCTTGGTGACTGTTGTATTCATTCCCTATGCAATTTCTGTGTTTCATGAACACTCTGATTGTCCACAGATTACAGAATGGCACCAGATATGCATCGGAAACTACTACTGGTCTTCCAGAGAACGATCAAAGCATAGACTGTTTGAGAATTACTCCCATGGAGGAAAGTGCGCATGGTGAATGTTGTTTTCAATCCCGATGCAATTTCTGTGTTTCATCAACACTATGATAGTCCACAGATTACAGAATGCCTCCCGATGTGCATCGGAAACTACTACTGGTCTTCCAGGGATCGATCAAAGCGTAGACTATTTGGGACATTACTCCCATGGAGGGAAGTGCGCATTGTAACTGTTGTATTCAATCCCGATGCAATTTCTGTGTTTCATCAACACTCTGATAGTCTACAGAATACAGAATGCCTCCCGATGTGCATCGGAAACTACTACTGGTCTTGCAGGGAACGATCAAAGCGTAGACTGTTTGGGACATTACTCCCATGGAGGAAAGTGCGCATGGTGACTGTCGTATTCAATCCCGATGCAATTTCTGTGTTTCATCAACACTCTGATAGTCCACAGATTACAGAATGCCACGAGATGTGCATCGGAAACTACTACTGGTCTTCCAGCAAACGATCAAATCGTAGACTGTTTCAGACATTACTCCCATGGAGGAATGTGCGGATGGTGACTGTTTTATTCAATCCCGATGCTATTTCTGTGTTTCATCAACACTCTGATAGTCCACAGACTACAGAATGCCACCAGATGTGCATCGGAAACTACTACTGGTCTTCCAGGAAACGATCAAACCGTAGACTGTTTGAGACATACCTCCCGTGGAGGAATGTGCGCATGGTGATTGTTGTATTCATTCCCGATGCAATTTCTGTGTTTCATAAACACTCTTATAGTCCACAGATTACAGAATGGCACCAGATATGCATCGGAAACTACTACTGGTCTTCCAGGGAACGATTAAAGCGTAGACTATTTGAGACATTACTTTTACGGAGGAATGTGCTCATGGTGACTGTTGTATTCAATCCCGATGCAATTTCTGTGTTTCATCAACACTCTGATAGTACACAGATTACAGAATGCCTCTAGATGTGCATCGGAAACTGCTACTGGTCTTCCAGGGAACGATCAAAGCGTGAACTCTTTGGAACATTACTCCCATGGAGGAAAGTGCGCATGGTGGCTGTTGTATTCAATCCCGATGCAATTTCTGTGTTTCATCAACACACTGATAGTCCAAAGATTACGGAAAGCCTCCAGATGTGCATCGGAAACTACTACTGGTCTTCCAGGGAACGATCAAAGCGTAGACTGTTTCAGACATTACTCCCATGGAGGAAAGTGCGGATGGTGACTGTTGTATTCAATCCCGATGCAATTTCTGTGTTTCATCAACGCTCTGATAGTCCACAGATTACAGAATGGCACCAGATATGCATCGGAAACTACTACTGGTCTTCCAGGGAACGATCAAAGCATAGACTGTTTGAGAATTACTCCCTTGGAGGAAAGTGCGCATGGTGACTCCTGTATTCAATCCCCATGCAATTTCTGTGTTTCATCAACACTCTGATAGTCTACATATTCCAGAATGCCACCAGATGTGCATCGGAAACTACTGCTGGTGTTCCACGGAACGATCAAAGCGTAGACTGTTTGAGACATTACTCCCAGTGGAAGAATGTGCGCATGGTGACTGTTGTATTCATCCCGATGCAATTTCTATGTTTCATCAACACTCTGATAGTCCACATGTTACAGAATGCCTCCAGATGTTCTTCGGAAACTACTACTGGTCTTCCAGGGAACGATAAAAGCGCAGACTGTTTGAGACATTACTCCCATTGAGGAAAGTGCACATGGTGACTGTTGTATTCAATCAGGATGCAATTTCTGTGTTTCCTCAACACTCTGATAGTCCACAGATTTCAGAATGCCTCCAGATGTGCATCGGAAACTACTACTGGTCTTCCCGCGAACGATCAAAGCGTCGACTGTATCAGACATTACTCCCATGCAGGAAAGTGCGGATGGTGACTGTTGTATTCAATCCCGATGCAATTTCTGTGTTTCATCAACACTCTGATAGTCCACAGATTACAGAATGCCACGAGATGTGCATCGCAAACTACTACTGGTCTTCCAGGGAACGATCAAATCGTCGACTGTTTGTGACTTACCTCCCGTGGTGGAAAGTGCGCATGGTGACTGTTGTATTTAATCCCGAAGCAATTTCTGTGTTTCATCAACACTCTGATAGTCAACAGATTACAGAATGTCAACAGATGTGCATCGGAAACTACTACTGGTCTTCCAGGGAACGATCAAATCGTAGACTGTTTGAGTATTACTCCCATGGAGGAAAGTGCGCATGGTAACTGTTGTATTCAATCCCGAGGAAATTTCTGTGTTTCATCAACACTCTGATAGTCCACAGATTACAGAAAGCCTCCAGATGTGCATCGGAAACTACTACTGGTCTTCCAGGGAACGATCAAAGAGTAGACTGTTAGAGACATTACTCCCATGGAGGAAAGAGCGCATGGTAAATGTTGTATTCAATCCCGATGCAATTTCAGTGTTTCATCAACACTCTGATTCTCCACAGATTACAGAATGCCTCCAGATGTGCATCGGAAACTATTATTTGTCTTCCGGGAAACGATCAAAGCGTAGACTCTTAGAGACATTACTCCCATGGAGGAAAAAGTGCATGGTAACTGTTGTATTCAAAACCCGATGCAATTTCTTTGTTTCATCAACACTCTGATACTCCACAGATAACAGAATGCCTCCAGATGAGCATCGGAAACTACTACTGGTCTTCCAGGGAACGATCAAAGCGTTGACTGTTTGAGACATTACTCCAAAGGAGGAAGTGCGCATGGTGGCTGTTGTAATCAATCCCGATGCAATTTCTGTGTTTCATCAACACATTAAAAGTCCACATATTACAGAATGCCTCCAAATGTGCATCGGAAACTACTACTGGTCTTTCAGGGAACGATTAAAGCGTAGACTGTTTGAGACATTACTTTTACGGAGGAATGTTCTCATGGTGACTGTTGTATTCAATCCCGATGCAATTTCTGTGTTTCATCAACACTCTGATAGTACACAGATTACAGAATGCCTCCAGATGTGCATCGGAAACTGCTACAGGTCTTCCAGGGAACGATCAAAGCGTGAACTCTTTGAAACATTATTCCCATGGAGGAAAGTGCGCATGGTGACTGTTGTATACAATCCCGATGCAATTTCTGTGTTTCATCAATACTCTGATAGTCCACCGATTACAGAATGCCTCCAGATGTTAATCGGAAACTACTACTGGTTTTCCAGGGAACGATTAAAGCGTAGACTGTTTGGGACATTACTCCCATGGAGGAAAGTGCGCATGGAGACTGTTGTATTCAATCCCGATGCAATATCTGTGTTTCATCAACACTCTGATAGTCCAAAGATTACGGAAAGCCTCCAGATGTGCATCGGAAACTACTACTGGTCTTCCAGGGAACGACAAAGCGTAGACTGTTAGAGACATACCTCCCGTGGAGGAAAGTGCGCTTGGTGACTGTTGTATTCATTCCCTATGCAATTTCTGTGTTTCATGAACACTCTGATAGTCCACAGATTACAGAATGGCACCAGATATGCATCGGAAACTACTACTGGTCTTCCAGGGAACGATCAAAGCGTAGACTGTTTCAGACATTACTCCCATGGAGGAAAGTGCGGATGGTGACTGTTGTATTCAATCCCGATGCTATTTCTGTGTTGCTTCAACACTCTGATAGTCCGCAGATTACACAATGCCACCAGAAGTGCATCGGAAACTACTACTGGTCTTCCAGGGAACGATCAAACCGTAGACTGTTTGAGACATACCTCCCGTGGAGGAAAGTGCGCTTGGTGACTGTTGTATTCATTCCCTATGCAATTTCTGTGTTTCATGAACACTCTGATAGTCCACAGATTACAGAATGGCACCAGATATGCATCGGAAACTACTACTGGTCTTCCAGAGAACGATCAAAGCATAGACTGTTTGAGAATTACTGCCATGGAGGAAAGTGCGCATGGTGAATGTTGTTTTCAATCCCGATCCAATTTCTGTGTTTCATCAACACTCTGATAGTCCACAGATTACAGAAAGCCTCCAGATATGCATCGGAGACTACTACTGGTCTTCCAGGGAACGATCAAAGCGTAGACTGTTGGACACATTACTCCCATAGAGGAAAGTGCGCATGGTGACTGTTGTATTCAATCCCGATGCAATTTCAGTGTTTCATCAACACTCTGATTCCCCACAGATTACAGAATGCCTCCAGATATGCATCGGAAACTACTACTTGTCTTCCGGGGAACGATCGAAGCGTAGACTGTTAGAGACATTACTCCCATGGAGGAAAGAGCGCATGGTGACTGTTGTATTCAATCCCGATGCAATTTCTGTGTTTCATCAACACCCTGATAGTCCACAGATTGCAGAATGCCACAAAATGTGCATCGGAAACTACTACTGGCTTTCCAGGGAACGATCAAAGCGTAGACTGTTAGAGTCATTACTCCCATGGAGTAAAGTGCGCATGGTGACTGTTGTATTCAATCCCGATGCAATTTCTGTGATTCATCAACACTCTGATAGTCCACAGATTACAGAATGCCTCCAGATGTGCAATTGAAACTACTTCTGGTCTTCCAGGGAACGATCAAATCGTACACTGTTTAAGACATTACCCCCATGGAGGAAACTGCGCATGGAGACTGTTGTATTCAATCCCGATGCAATTTCTGTGTTTCATCAGCACTCCGATAGTCCACAGATTACAGAATGCCTCCAGATGTGCATCGGAAACTGTTACTGGCTTTCCAGTGAACGATCAAAGCGTAAACGCTATGAAACATTACTCCCATGGAGGAAAGTGCGCATGGTGACTGTTGTATTCAATCCCGATGCAATTTCTGTGTTTCATCAACACTCTGATAGTCCACAGATTACAGAATGCCTCCGGATGTGCATCGGAAACTACTACTGGTCTTCCAGGGATCGATCAAAGCGTAGACTGTTTGGGACATTACTCCCATTGAGGGAAGTGCGCATTGTAACTGTTGTATTCAATCCCGATGCAATTTCTGTGTTTCATCAACACTCTGATAGTCCACAGAATACAGAATGCCTCCCGATGTGCATCGGAAACTACTACTGGTCTTCCAGGGAACGATCAAAGCGTAGACTGTTTGAGACATACCTCCCATGGAGGAAAGTGTGCATGGTGACTGTTGTATTCATTCCCGATGCAATTTCTGTGTTTCATCAACACTCTGATAGTCCACAGATTACAGAATGGCACCAGATATGCATCGGAAACTACTACTGGTCTTCCAGGGAACGATCAAAGCATAGACTGTTTGAGAATTACTCACTTGGAGGAAAGTGCGCATGGTGACTCCTGTATTCAATCCCCATGCAATTTCTGTGTTTCATCAACACTCTGATAGTCTACATATTACAGAATGCCACCAGATGTGCATCGGAAACTACTGCTGGTGTTCCAGGGAACGATCAAAGCGTAGACTGTTTGAGACATTACTCCCGTGGAAGAATGTGCGCATGGTGACTGTTGTATTTATCCCGATGCAATTTCTATGTTTCATCAACACTTTGATAGTCCACATGTTACAGAATGCCTCCAGATGTTCATCAGAAACTAGTACTGGTCTTCCAGGGAACGATAAAAGCGAAGACTGTTTGAGACATTATTCCCATTGAGGAATGTGCACATGGTGACTGTTGTATTCAATCAGGATGCAGTTTCTGTGTTTCATCAACACTCTGATAGTCCAAAAATTACAGAATGCCTCCAGATGTGCATCGGAAACTACTACTGGTCTTCCAGGGAACGATCAAAGCGTAGACTGTTTGAGACATTACTCCCATGGAGGAAAGTGCGCATAGTGTCTGTTGTATTCAATCCCGATGCGATTTCTGTGTTTCATCAACACACTGATAGTCCACAGATTTCAGAATGCCTCCAGATGTGCATCGGAAACTACTACTGGTCTTCCCGCGAACGATCAAAGCGTCGACTGTATCAGACATTACTCCCATGCAGGAAAGTGCGGATGGTGACTGTTGTATTCAATCCCGATGCAATTTCTTTGTTTCATCAACACTCTGATACTCCACTGATTACAGAATGCCTCCAGATGAGCATCGGAAACTACTATTGATCTTCCAGGGAACGATCAAGGCGTTGACTGTTTGAGACATTACTCCCATGGAGGAAAGTGCGCATGGTGGCTGTTGTATTCAATCCCGATGCAATTTCTGTGTTTCATCAACACTCTAATAGTCCACATTTTACAGAATGCCTCCAAATGTGCATCGGAAACTACTACTGGTCTTCCAGGGAACGATTAAAGCGTAGACTGTTTGGGACATTACTCCCATGGAGGAAAGTGCGCATGAAGACTGTTGTATTCAATCACGATGCAATTTCTGTGTTTCATCAACACTCTGATAGTCCAAAGATTACGGAAAGCCTCCAGATGTGCATCGGAAACTACTTCTGGTCTTCCAGGGAACGACAAAGCGTAGACTGTTAGAGACATTACTGCCATTGAGTAAAGTGCGCATGGTGACTGTTGTATTTAATCCCGATGCAATTTCTGTGTTTCATCAACACTCTGATAGTCCACAGATTACAGAATGCCAAGAGATGTGCATCGGAAACTACTACTGGTCTTCCAGGGAACGATCAAAGCGTAGACTGTTTCAGACATTACTCCCATGGAGGAAAGTGCGGATGGTGACTGTTGTATTCAATCCCGATGCTATTTCTGTGTTTCATGAACACTCTGATAGCCCACAGATTGCAGAATGGCACCAGATATGCATCGGAAACTACTACTGGTCTTCCAGAGAACGATCAAAGCATAGACTGTTTGAGAATTACTCCCATGGAGGAAAGTGCGCATGGTGAATGTTGTTTTCAATCCCGATCCAATTTCTGTGTTTCACCAACACTCTGATATTCCACAGATTACAGAAAGCCTCCAGATATGCATCGGAAACTTCTACTGGTCTTCCAGGGAACGATCAAAGCGTAGACTGTTTAAGACATTACCCCCATGGAGGAAACTGTGCATGGAGACTGTTGTATTCAATCCCGATGCAATTTCTGTGTTTCATCAACACTCTGATAGTCTAAAGATTACGGAAAGCCTCCAGATGTGCATCGGAAACCACTACTTGTCATCCGGGGAACGATCAAAGCGTAGACTGTTAGAGACATTACTCCCATGGAGGAAAGTGCGGATGGTGACTGTTGTATTCAATCCCGATGCAATATCTGTGTTTCTTCAACACTCTGATAGTCCAAAGATTACGGAAAGCCTCTAGATGTGCATCGGAAGCTACTACGGATCTTCCAGGGAACGATCAAAGCGTAGACTGTTAGAGACATTACTCCCATGGAGTAAAGTGCGCATGGTGACTGTTGTATTCAATCCCGATGCAATTTCTGTGTTTCATCAACACTCTGATAGTCCACAGACTACAGAATGCCTCCAGATGTGCAATTGAAACTACTTCTGGTCTTCCAGGGAACGATCAAAGCGTAGACTGTTTAAGACATTACCCCCATGGAGGAAACTGTGCATGGAGACTGTTGTATTCAATCCCGATGCAATTTCTGTGTTTCATCAACACTCTGATAGTCTAAAGATTACGGAAAGCCTCCAGATGTGCATCGGAAACCACTACTGGTCTTCCAGGGAACGATCAAAGCGTAGACTGTTTCAGACATTACTCCCATGGAGGAAAGTGCGGATGGTGACTGTTGTATTCAATCCCGATGCAATTTCTGTGTTTCATCAACACTCTGATAGTCCACAGATTACAGAATGCCACGAGATGTGCATCGCAAACTACTACTGGTCTTCCAGGGATCGATCAAATCGTCGACTGTTTGTGACTTACCTCCCGTGGTGGAAAGTGCGCATGGTGACTGTTGTATTTAATCCTGAAGCAATTTCTGTGTTTCATCAACACTCTGATAGTCAACAGATTACAGAATGCCAACAGATGTGCATCGAAAACTACTACTGGTCTTCCAGGGAACGATCAAATCGTAGACTGTTTGAGTATTACTCCCATGGAGGAAAGTGCGCATGGTAACTGTTGTATTCAATCCCGAGGAAATTTCTGTGTTTCATCAACACTCTGATAGTCCACAGATTACAGAAAGCCTCCAGATGTGCATCGGAAACTACTACTGGTCTTCCAGGGAACGATCAAAGCGTAGACTGTTAGAGACATTACTCCCATGGAGGAAAGAGCGCATGGTAAATGTTGTATTCAATCCCGATGCAATTTCAGTGTTTCATCAACACTCTGATTCTCCACAGATTACAGAATGCCTCCAGATGTGCATCGGAAACTACTATTTGTCTTCCGGGGAACGATCAAAGTGTAGACTCTTAGAGACATTACTCCCATGGAGGAAAAAGTGCATGGTAACTGTTGTATTCAAAACCCGATGCAATTTCTTTGTTTCATCAACACTCTGATACTCCACAGATAACAGAATGCCTCCAGATGAGCATCGGAAACTACTACTGGTCTTCCAGGGAACGATCAAAGCGTAGACTGTTTCAGACATTACTCCCATGGAGGAAAGTGCGGATGGCGACTGTTGTATTCAATCCCGATGCTATTTCTGTGTTGCTTCAACACTCTGATAGTCCGCAGATTACACAATGCCACCAGAAGTGCATCGGAAACTACTACTGGTCTTCCAGGGAACGATCAAACCGTAGACTGTTTGAGACATACCTCCCGTGGAGGAAAGTGCGCTTGGTGACTGTTGTATTCATTCCCTATGAAATTTCTGTGTTTCATGAACACTCTGATAGTCCACAGATTACAGAATGGCACCAGATATGCATCGGAAACTACTACTGGTCTTCCAGAGAACGATCAAAGCATAGACTGTTTGAGAATTACTGCCATGGAGGAAAGTGCGCATGGTGAATGTTGTTTTCAATCCCGATCCAATTTCTGTGTTTCATCAACACTCTGATAGTCCACAGATTACAGAAAGCCTCCAGATATGCATCGGAAACTACTACTGGTCTTCCAGGGAACGATCAAAGCGAAGACTGTTGGACACATTACTCCCATGGAGGAAAGTGCGCATGGTGACTGTTGTATTCAATCCCGATGCAATTTCACTGTTTCATCAACACTCTGATTCTCCACAGATTACAGAATGCCTCCAGATATGCATCGGAAACTACTACTTGTCTTCCGGGGAACGATCAAAGCGTAGACTGTTAGAGACATTACTCCCATGGAGGAAAGAGCGCATGGTGACTGTTGTATTCAATCCCGATGCATTTTCTGTGTTTCATCAACACCCTGATAGTCCACAGATTGCAGAATGCCACAAAATGTGCATCGGAAACTACTACTGGCTTTCCAGGGAACGATCAAAGCGTAGACTGTTAGAGACATTTCTCCCATGGAGTAAAGTGCGCATGGTGACTGTTGTATTCAATCCCGATGCAATTTCTGTGATTCATCAACACTCTGATAGTCCACAGATTACAGAATGCCTCCAGATGTGCAATTGAAACTACTTCTGGTCTTCCAGGGAACGATCAAATCGTACACTGTTTAAGACATTACCCCCATGGAGGAAACTGCGCATGGAGTCTGTTGTATTCAATCCCGATGCAATTTCTGTGTTTCATCAGCACTCCGATAGTCCACAGATTACAGAATGCCTCCAGATGTGCATCGGAAACTGTTACTGGCTTTCCAGTGAACGATCAAAGCGTAAACGCTATGAAACATTACTCCCATGGAGGAAAGTGCGCATGGTGACTGTTGTATTCAATCCCGATGCAATTTCTGTGTTTCATCAACACTCTGATAGTCCACAGATTACAGAATGCTTCCGGATGTGCATCGGAAACTACTACTGGTCTTCCAGGGATCGATCAAAGCGTAGACTGTTTGGGACATTACTCCCATTGAGGGAAGTGCGCATTGTAACTGTTGTATTCAATCCCGATGCAATTTCTGTGTTTTTCAACACTCTGATAGTCCACAGAATACAGAATGCCTCCCGATGTTCATCGGAAACTACTACTGGTCTTCCAGGGAACGATCAAAGCGTAGACTGCTTGGGACATTACTCCCATTGAGGAAAGTGCGCATGGTGACTGTTGTATTCAATCCCGATGCAATTTCTGTGTTTCATCAACACTCTGATAGTCCACAGATTACAGAATGCCACGAGATGTGCATCGGAAACTACTACTGATCTTCCAGGGAACGATCAAACCGTAGATTGTTTGAGACATACCTCCCATGGAGGAAAGTGTGCATGGTGACTGTTGTATTCATTCCCGATGCAATTTCTGTGTTTCATCAACACTCTGATAGTCCACAGATTACAGAATGGCACCAGATATGCATCGGAAACTACTACTGGTCTTCCAGGGAACGATCAAAGCATAGACTGTTTGAGAATTACTCACTTGGAGGAAAGTGCGCATGGTGACTCCTGTATTCAATCCCCATGCAATTTCTGTGTTTCATCAACACTCTGATAGTCTACATATTACAGAATGCCACCAGATGTGCATCGGAAACTACTGCTGGTGTTCCAGGGAACGATCAAAGCGTAGACTGTTTGAGACATTACTCCCGTGGAAGAATGTGCGCATGGTGACTGTTGTATTTATCCCGATGCAATTTCTATGTTTCATCAACACTCTGATAGTCCACATGTTACAGAATGCCTCCAGATGTTCATCACAAACTACTACTGGTCTTCCAGGGAACGATAAAAGCGAAGACTGTTTGAGACATTACTCCCATTGAGGAAAGTGCACATGGTGACTGTTGTATTCAATCAGGATGCAATTTCTGTGTTTCATCAACACTCTGATAGTCCAAAAATTACAGAATGCCTCCAGATGTGCATCGGAAACTACTACTGGTCTTCCAGGGAACGATCAAAGCGTAGACTGTTTGAGACATTACTCCCATGGAGGAAAGTGCGCATGGTGTCTGTTGTATTCAATCCCGATGCGATTTCTGTGTTTCATCAACACACTGATTGTCCACAGATTTCAGAATGCCTCCAGATGTGCATCGGAAACTACTACTGGTCTTCCCGCGAACGATCAAAGCGTCGACTGTATCAGACATTACTCCCATGCAGGAAAGTGCGGATGGTGACTGTTGTATTCAATCCCGATGCAATTTTTGGGTTTCATCAACACTCTGATAGTCCACAGATTACAGAATGCCACGAGATGTGCATCGCAATCTACTACTGGTCTTCCAGGGAACGATCAAATCGTCGACTGTTTGTGACTTACCTCCCGTGGTGGAAAGTGCGCATGGTGAATGTTGTATTTAATCACGAAGCAATTTCTGTGTTTCATCAACACTCTGACAATCCACAAATTACAGAATGCCAACAGATGTGCATCGGAAACTACTACTGGTCTTCCAGCAAACGATCAAATCGTAGACTGTTTGAGAATTGCTCCCATGGAGGAAAGTGCGCATGGTAACTGTTGTATTCAATCCCGATGCAATTTCTGTGTTTCATCAACACTCTGACAGTCCACAGATTACAGAAAGCCTCCAGATGTGCATCGGAAACTACTACTGGTCTTCCAGGGAACGATCAAAGCGTAGACTGTTAGAGACATTACTCCCACGGAGGAAAGTGCGCATGGTAAATGTTGTATTCAATCCCGATTCAATTTCAGTGTTTCATCAACACTCTGATTCTCCACAGATTACAGAATGCCTCCAGATGTGCATCGGAAACTACTATTTGTCTTCCGGGGAACGATCAAAGCGTAGACTCTTAGAGACATTACTCCCATGGAGGAAAGTGTGCATGGTAACTGTTGTATTCAAAACCCGATGCAATTTCTTTGTTTCATCAACACTCTGATACTCCACAGATTACAGAATGCCAACAGATGTGCATCGGAAACTACTACTGGTCTTCCCGCGAACGATCAAAGCGTCGACTGTATCAGACATTACTCCCATGCAGAAAAGTGCGGATGGTGACTGTTGTATTCAATCCCGATGCAATTTCTGTGTTTCATCAACACTCTGATAGTCCACAGATTACAGAATGCCACGAGATGTGCATCGGAAACTACTACTGATCTTCCAGGGAACGATCAAACCGTAGATTGTTTGAGACATACCTCCCATGGAGGAAAGTGTGCATGGTGACTGTTGTATTCATTCCCGATGCAATTTCTGTGTTTCATCAACACTCTGATAGTCCACAGATTACAGAATGGCACCAGATATGCATCGGAAACTACTACTGGTCTTCCAGGGAACGATCAAAGCATAGACTGTTTGAGAATTACTCACTTGGAGGAAAGTGCGCATGGTGACTCCTGTATTCAATCCCCATGCAATTTCTGTGTTTCATCAACACTCTGATAGTCTACATATTACAGAATGCCACCAGATGTGCATCGGAAACTACTGCTGGTGTTCCAGGGAACGATCAAAGCGTAGACTGTTTGAGACATTACTCCCGTGGAAGAATGTGCGCATGGTGACTGTTGTATTTATCCCGATGCAATTTCTATGTTTCATCAACACTCTGATAGTCCACATGTTACAGAATGCCTCCAGATGTTCATCACAAACTACTACTGGTCTTCCAGGGAACGATAAAAGCGAAGACTGTTTGAGACATTACTCCCATTGAGGAAAGTGCACATGGTGACTGTTGTATTCAATCAGGATGCAATTTCTGTGTTTCATCAACACTCTGATAGTCCAAAAATTACAGAATGCCTCCAGATGTGCATCGGAAACTACTACTGGTCTTCCAGGGAACGATCAAAGCGTAGACTGTTTGAGACATTACTCCCATGGAGGAGAGTGCGCATGGTGTCTGTTGTATTCAATCCCGATGCGATTTCTGTGTTTCATCAACACACTGATAGTCCACAGATTTCAGAATGCCTCCAGATGTGCATCGGAAACTACTACTGGTCTTCCCGCGAACGATCAAAGCGTCGACTGTATCAGACATTACTCCCATGCAGGAAAGTGCGGATGGTGACTGTTGTATTCAATCCCGATGCAATTTTTGGGTTTCATCAACACTCTGATAGTCCACAGATTACAGAATGCCACGAGATGTGCATCGCAATCTACTACTGGTCTTCCAGGGAACGATCAAATCGTCGACTGTTTGTGACTTACCTCCCGTGGTGGAAAGTGCGCATGGTGAATGTTGTATTTAATCACGAAGCAATTTCTGTGTTTCATCAACACTCTGACAATCCACAAATTACAGAATGCCAACAGATGTGCATCGGAAACTACTACTGGTCTTCCAGCAAACGATCAAATCGTAGACTGTTTGAGAATTGCTCCCATGGAGGAAAGTGCGCATGGTAACTGTTGTATTCAATCCCGATGCAATTTCTGTGTTTCATCAACTCTCTGACAGTCCACAGATTACAGAAAGCCTCCAGATGTGCATCGGAAACTACTACTGGTCTTCCAGCAAACGATCAAATCGTAGACTGTTTCAGACATTACTCCCATGGAGGAAAGTGTGGATGGTGACTGTTTTATTCAATCCCGATGCTATTTCTGTGTTTCATCAACACTCTGATAGTCCACGGATTACAGAATGCCACCAGATGTGCATCGGAAACTACTACTGGTCATCCAGGGAACGATCAAACCGTAGACTGTTTGAGACATACCTCCCGTGGAGGAAAGTGCGCATGGTGATTGTTGTATTCATTCCCGATGCAATTTCTGTGTTTCATCAACACTCTGATAGTCCACAGATTACAGAGTGGCACCAGATATGCATCGGAAACTACAACTGGTCTTCCAGGGAACGATCAAAGCATAGACTGTTTGTGAATTACTCCCTTGGAGGAAAGTGCGCATGGTGACTCCTGTATTCAATCCCCATGCAATTTCTGTGTTTCATCAACACTCTGATAGTCTACATATTACAGAATGCCACCAGATGTGCATCGGAAACTACTGCTGGTGTTCCACGGAACGATCAAAGCGTAGACTGTTTGAGACATTACTCCCGTGGAAGAATGTGCGCATGGTGACTGTTGTATTCATCCCGATGCAATTTCTATGTTTCATCAACACTCTGATAGTCCACATGTTACAGAAAGCCTCCAGATGTTCATCGGAAACTACTACTGGTCTTTCAGGGAACGATAAAAGCGCAGACTGTTTGAGACATTACTCCCATTGAGGAAAGTGCACATGGTGACTGTTGTATTCAATCAGGATGCAATTTCTGTGTTTCATCAACACTCTGATAGTCCACAGATTACAGAATGCCTCCAGATGTGCATCGGAAACTACTACTGGTCTTCCAGGGAACGATCAAATCGTAATCTCCTTGAGACATTACTCGCATGGAGGAAAGTGCCCATGGTGACTGTTGTATTCAATCCCGAAGCAATTTCTGTGATTCATCAACACTCTGATAGTCCAAAAATTACAGAATGCCTCCAGATGTGTATCGGAAACAACTACTGGTCTTCCAGGGAACGATCAAAGCGTAGACTGTTTGGGACATTACTCCCATGGAGGAAAGTGCGCATGGTGACTGTTGTATTCAATCCCGATGCAATTTCTGTGTTTCATCAACACTCTGATAGTCCAAAAATTACAGAATCCCTCCAGATGTGCATCGGAAACTACTACAGGTCTTCCAGGGAACGATCAAAGCGTAGACTGTTGAGACATATCTCCCATGGAGGAAAGTGCGCATGGTGACTGTTGTATTCAATCCCGATGCAATTTCTGTGTTTCATCAACACTCTGATAGTCCAAAAATTACAGAATCCCTCCAGATGTGCATCGGAAACTACTACAGGTCTTCCAGGGAACGATCAAAGCGTAGACTGTTGAGACATATCTCCCATGGAGGAAAGTGCGCATGGTGACTGTTGTATTCAATCCCGATGCAATTTCTGTGTTTCATCAACACTCTGATAGTCCACAGATTACAGAATGCCTCCAGATGTGCAATTGAAATTACTTCTGGTCTTCCAGGGAACGATCAAAGCGTAGACTGTTAAGACATTACCCCCATGGAGGAAACTGTTCATGGAGACTGTTGTATTCAATATCGACGCAATTTCTGTGTTTCATCAGCACTCTGATAGTCCACAGATTACAGAATGCCTCCAGATGTGCATCGGAAACTGTTACTGGCCTTCCAGGGAACGATCAAAGCGTAAACTCTATGTAACATACCTCCTATGGAGGAAAGTGCGCATGGTGACTGTTGTATTCAATCCCGATGCAATTTCTGTGTTTCATCAACACTCTGATAGTCCACAGATTACAGAATGCCTCCGTGCATCGGAAACTACTACTGGTCTTCCAGGGATCGATCAAAGCGTAGACTGTTTGGGACATTACTCCCATGGAGGGAAGTGCGCATTGTAACTGTTGTATTCATTCCCTATGCAATTTCAGTGTTTCATCAACACTCTGATTCTCCACAGATTACAGAATGCCACCAGATATGCATCGGAAACTACTACTTGTCTTCCGGGGAACGATCAAAGCGTAGACTGTAAGAGACATTACTCCCATGGAGGAAAGTGCGCATGGTGACTGTTGTATTCAATCCCGATGCAATATCTGTGTTTCATCAACACTCTGATAGTCCAAAGATTACGGAAAGCCTCCAGATGTGCATCGGAAGCTACTACTGATCTTCCAGGGAACGATCAAAGCGTAGACTGTTAGAGACATTACTCCCATGGAGTAAAGTGCGCATGGTGACTGTTGTATTCAATCCCGATGCAATTTCTGTGTTTCATCAACACTCTGATAGTCCACAGATTACAGAATGCCTCCAGATGTGCAATTGAAATTACTTCTGGTCTTCCAGGGAACGATCAAAGCGTAGACTGTTTAAGACATTACCCCCATAGAGGAAACTGTTCATGGAGACTGTTGTATTCAATATCGATGCAATTTCTGTGTTTCATCAGCACTCTGATAGTCCACAGATTACAGAATGCCTCCAGATGTGCATCGGAAACTGTTACTGGCCTTCCAGGGAACGATCAAAGCGTAAACTCTATGTAACATACCTCCTATGGAGGAAAGTGCGCATGGTGACTGTTGTATTCAATCCCGATGCAATTTCTGTGTTTCATCAACACTCTGATTCTCCACAGATTACAGAATGCCACCAGATATGCATCGGAAACTACTACTGGTCTTCCAGAGAACGATCAAAGCATAGACTGTTTGAGAATTACTGCCATGGAGGAAAGTGCGCATGGTGAATGTTGTTTTCAATCCTGATCCAATTTCTGTGTTTCATCAACACTCTGATAGTCCACAGATTACAGAAAGCCTCCAGATATGCATCGGAAACTACTACTGGCCCTCCAGGGAACGATCAAAGCGTAAACTCTATGTAACATACCTCCCATGGAGGAAAGTGCGCATGGTGACTGTTGTATTCAATCCCGATGCAATTTCTGTGTTTCATCAACACTCTGATAGTCCACAGATTACAGAATGCCACGAGATGTGCATCGGAAACTACTACTGGTCTTCCAGCAAACGATCAAATCGTAGACTGTTTCAGACATTACTCCCATGGAGGAAAGTGTGGATGGTGACTGTTTTATTCAATCCCGATGCTATTTCTGTGTTTCATCAACACTCTGATAGTCCACGGATTACAGAATGCCACCAGATGTGCATCGGAAACTACTACTGGTCATCCAGGGAACGATCAAACCGTAGACTGTTTGAGACATACCTCCCGTGGAGGAAAGTGCGCATGGTGATTGTTGTATTCATTCCCGATGCAATTTCTGTGTTTCATCAACACTCTGATAGTCCACAGATTACAGAGTGGCACCAGATATGCATCGGAAACTACAACTGGTCTTCCAGGGAACGATCAAAGCATAGACTGTTTGAGAATTACTCCCTTGGAGGAAAGTGCGCATGGTGACTCCTGTATTCAATCCCCATGCAATTTCTGTGTTTCATCAACACTCTGATAGTCTACATATTACAGAATGCCACCAGATGTGCATCGGAAACTACTGCTGGTGTTCCAGGGAACGATCAAAGCGTAGACTGTTTGAGACATTACTCCCGTGGAAGAATGTGCGCATGGTGACTGTTGTATTCATCCCGATGCAATTTCTATGTTTCATCAACACTCTGATAGTCCACATGTTACAGAAAGCCTCCAGATGTTCATCGGAAACTACTACTGGTCTTTCAGGGAGCGATAAAAGCGCAGACTGTTTGAGACATTACTCCCATTGAGGAAAGTGCACATGGTGACTGTTGTATTCAATCAGGATGCAATTTCTGTGTTTCATCAACACTCTGATAGTCCACAGATTACAGAATGCCTCCAGATGTGCATCGGAAACTACTACTGGTCTTCCAGGGAACGATCAAATCGTAATCTCCTTGAGACATTACTCGCATGGAGGAAAGTGCCCATGGTGACTGTTGTATTCAATCCCGAAGCAATTTCTGTGATTCATCAACACTCTGATAGTCCAAAAATTACAGAATGCCTCCAGATGTGTATCGGAAACAACTACTGGTCTTCCAGGGAACGATCAAAGCGTAGACTGTTTGAGACATTACTCCCATGGAGGAAAGTGCGCATGGTGACTGTTGTATTCAATCCCGATGCAATTTCTGTGTTTCATCAACACTCTGATAGTCCAAAAATTACAGAATCCCTCCAGATGTGCATCGGAAACTACTACAGGTCTTCCAGGGAACGATCAAAGCGTAGACTGTTGAGACATATCTCCCATGGAGGAAAGTGCGCATGGTGACTGTTGTATTCAATCCCGATGCAATTTCTGTGTTTCATCAACACACTGATAGTCCACAGATTTCAGAATGCCTCCAGATGTGCATCGGAAACTACTACTGGTCTTCCCGCGAACGATCAAACCGTCGACTGTATCACACATTACTCCCATGCAGGAAAGTGCGGATGGTGACTGTTGTATTCAATCGCGATGCAATTTCTGTGTTCCATCAACACTCTGATAGTCCACAGATTACAGAATGCCACGAGATGTGCATCGCAAACTACTACTGGTCTTCCAGGGAACGATCAAATCGTCGACTGTTTGTGACATACCTCCCTTGGTGGAAAGTGCGCATGGTGACTGTTGTATTTAATCCCGAAGCAATTTCTGTGTTTCATCAACACTCTGATAGTCCACAGATTACAGAATGCCACCAGATGTGCATCGGAAACTACTAGTGGTCTTCCAGGGAACGATCAAATCGTAGACTGTTTGAGAATTACTCCCATGGAGGAAAGTGCGCATGGTAACTTTTGTATTCAATCCCGAGGCAATTTCTGTGTTTCATCAACACTCTGATGGTCCACAGATTACAGAAAGCCTCCAGATGTGCATCGGAAACTACTACTGGTCTTCCAGGGAACGATCAAAGCGTAGACTGTTAGAGACATTACCCCCATGGAGGAAAGTGCGCATGGTAAATGTTGTATTCAATCCTGATGCAATTTCAGTGTTTCATCAACACTCTGATTCTCCACAGATTACAGAATGCCTCCAGATGTTAATCGGAAACTACTACTGGTCTTCCAGGGAACGATCAAAGCGTAGACTGTTTGGGACATTACTCCCATGGGGGAAAGTGCGCATGGTGACTGTTGTATTCAATCCCGATGCAATTTCTGTGTTTCATCAACACACTAATAGTCCACATATTACAGAATGCCTCCAAATGTGCATCGGAAACTACTACTGGTCTTCCAGGGAACGATTAAAGAGTAGACTGTTTGAGACATTACTTTTACGGAGGAATGTGCTAATGGTGACTGTTGTATTCAATCCCGATGCAATTTCTGTGTTTCATCAGCACTCTGATAGTACACAGATTACAGAATGCCTCCAGATGTGCATCGGAAACTGCTACTGGTCTTCCAGGGAACGATCAAAGCGTGAACTCTTTGAAACATTACTCCCATGGAGGAAAGTGCGCATGGTGACTGTTGTATACAATCCCGATGCAATTTCTGTGTTTCATCAATACTCTGATAGTGTACCGATTACAGAATGCCTCCAGATGTTAATCGGAAACTACTACTGGTCTTCCAGGGAACGATCAAGGCGTAGACTGTTTGAGACATACCTCCCGTGGAGGAAAGTGCGCATGGTGATTGTTGTATTCATTCCCGATGCAATTTCTGTGTTTCATCAACACTCTGATAGTCCACAGATTACAGAGTGGCACCAGATATGCATCGGAAACTACTACTGGTCTTCCAGGGAACGATCAAAGCATAGACTGTTTAAGAATTACTCCCTTGGAGGAAAGTGCGCATGGTGACTCCTGTATTCAATCCCCATGCAATTTCTGTGTTTCATCAACACTCTGATAGTCTACATATTACAGAATGCCACCAGATGTGCATCGGAAGCTACTGCTGGTGTTCCAGGGAACGATCAAAGCGTAGACTGTTTGAGATATTACTCCCGTGGAAGAATGTGCGCATGGTGACTGTTGTATTCATCCCGATGCAATTTCTATGTTTCATCAACACTCTGATAGTCCACATGTTACAGAATGCCTCCACATGTTCATCGGAAACTACTACTGGTCTTCCAGGGAACGATCAAATCGTAAACTCCTTGAGACATTACTCCCATGGAGGAAAAGGCGCATGGTGACAGTTGTATTCAATCCCGATGCAATATCTGTGCTTCATCAACACTCTGATAGTCCAAAAATTACAGAATGCCTCCAGATGTGTATCGGAAACTACTACTGGTCTTCCAGGGAACGATCAAAGCGTAGACTGTTTGAGACATTACTCCCATGGAGGAAAGTGCGCATGGTGACTGTTGTATTCAATCCCGATGCAATTTCTGTGTTTCATCAACACTCTGATAGTCCAAAAATTACAGAATACCTCCAGATGTGCATCGGAAACTACTACTGGTCTTCCAGGGAACGATCAAAGCGTAGACTGTTTGAGACATTACTCCCATGGAGGAAAGTGCGCATGGTGACTGTTGTATTCAATCCCGATGCCATATCTGTGTTTCATCAACACACTGATAGTCCACAGATTTCAGAATGCCTCCAGATGTGCATCGGAAACTACTACTGGTCTTCCAGGGAACGATCAAAGCGTCGACTGTATCACACATTACTCCCATGCAGGAAAGTGCGGATGGTGACTGTTGTATTCAATCCCGATGCAATTTCTGTGTTTCATCAACACTCTGATAGTCCAAAAATTACAGAATGCCTCCAGATGTGCATCGGGAACTACTACTGGTCTTCCAGGGAACGATCAAAGCGTAGACTGTTTGAGACATTACTCCCATGGAGGAAAGTGCGCATGGTGACTGTTGTATTCAATCCCGATGCGATTTCTGTGTTTCATCAACACACTGATAGTCCACAGATTTCAGAATGCCTCCAGATGTGCATCGGAAACTACTACTGGTCTTCCCGCGAACGATCAGAGTGTCGACTGTATCAGACATTACTCCCATGCAGGAAAGTGCGGATGGTGACTGTTGTATTCAATCCCGATGCAATTTCTGTGTTTCATCAACACTCTGATAGTCCACAGATTACAGAATGCCACGAGATGTGCATAGCAAACTACTACTGGTCTTCCAGGGAACGATCAAATCGTCGACTGTTTGTGACTTACCTCCCGTGGTGGAAAGTGCGCATGGTGACTGTTGTACTTAATCCCGAAGCAATTTCTGTGTTTCATCAACACTCTGATAGTCAACAGATTACAGAATGCCAGCAGATGTGCATCGGAAACTACTACTGGTCTTCCAGGGAACGATCAAATCGTAGACTGTTTGAGTATTACTCCCATGGAGGAAAGTGCGCATGGTAACTGTTGTATTCAATCCCGAGGAAATTTCTGTGTTTCATCAACACTCTGATAGTCCACAGATTACAGAAAGCCTCCAGATGTGCATCGGAAACTACTACTGGTCTTCCAGGGAACGATCAAAGCGTAGACTGTTAGAGACATTACTCCCATGGAGGAAAGAGCGCATGGTAAATGTTGTATTCAATCCCGATGCAATTTCAGTGTTTCATCAACACTCTGATTCTCCACAGATTACAGAATGCCTCCAGATGTGCATCGGAAACTACTATTTGTCTTCCGGGGAACGATCAAAGCGTAGACTCTTAGAGACATTACTCCCATGGAGGAAAAAGTGCATGGTAACTGTTGTATTCAAAACCCGATGCAATTTCTTTGTTTCATCAACACTCTGATACTCCACAGATTACAGAATGCCTCCAGATGAGCATCGGAAACTACTACTGGTCTTCCAGGGAACGATCAAAGCGTTGACTGTTTGAGACATTACTCCCATGGAGGAAGTGCGCATGGTGGCTGTTGTATTCAATCCCGATGCAATTTCTGTGTTTCATCAACACTTTAATAGTCCACATATTACAGAATGCCTCCAAATGTGCATCGGAAACTACTACTGGTCTTTCAGGGAACGATTAAAGCGTAGACTGTTTGAGACATTACTTTTACGGAGGAATGTTCTCATGGTGACTGTTGTATTCAATCCCGATGCCATTTCTGTGTTTCATCAACACTCTGATAGTACACAGATTACAGAATGCCTCCAGATGTGCATCGGAAACTGCTACTGGTCTTCAAGGGAACGATCAAAGCGTGAACTCTTTGAAACATTATTCCCATGGAGGAAAGTGCGCATGGTGACTGTTGTATACAATCCCGATGCAATTTCTGTGTTTCATCAATACTCTGATAGTCCACCGATTACAGAATGCCTCCAGATGTTAATCGGAAACTACTACTGGTCTTCCAGGGAACGATCAAAGCGTAGACTGTTTGGGACATTACTCCCATGGAGGAAAGTGCGCATGGAGACTGTTGTATTCAATCCCGATGCAATTTCTGTGTTTCATCAACACTCTGATAGTCCAAAGATTACGAAAAGCCTCCAGATGTGCATCGGAAACTACTACTGGTCTTCCAGGGAACGACAAAACGTAGACTGTTAGAGACATTACTCCCATTGAGGAAAGTGCACATGGTGACTGTTGTATTCAATCAGGATGCAATTTCTGTGTTTCATCAACACTCTGATAGTCCACAGATTACAGAATGCCTCCAGATGTGCATCGGAAACTACTACTGGTCTTCCAGGGAACGATCAAATCGTAAACTCCTTGAGACATTACTCGCATGGAGGAAAGTGCGCATGGTGACTGTTGTATTCAATCCCGAAGCAATTTCTGTGTTTCATCAACACTCTGATAGTCCAAAAATTACAGAATGCCTCCAGATGTGCATCGGAAACTACTACTGGTCTTCCAGGGAACGATCAAAGCGTAGACTGTTGAGACATATCTCCCATGGAGGAAAGTGCGCATGGTGACTGTTGTATTCAATCCCGATGCAATTTCTGTGTTGCTTCAACACTCTGATAGTCCGCAGATTACACAATGCCACCAGAAGTGCATCGGAAACTACTACTGGTCTTCCAGGGAATGATCAAACCGTAGACTGTTTGAGACATACCTCCCGTGGAGGAAAGTGCGCTTGGTGACTGTTGTATTCATTCCCTATGCAATTTCTGTGTTTCATGAACACTCTGATAGTCCACAGATTACAGAATGGCACCAGATATGCATCGGAAACTACTACTGGTCTTCCAGAGAACGATCAAAGCATAGACTGTTTGAGAATTACTGCCATGGAGGAAAGTGCGCATGGTGAATGTTGTTTTCAATCCCGATCCAATTTCTGTGTTTCATCAACACTCTGATAGTCCACAGATTACAGAAAGCCTCCAGATATGCATCGGAAACTACTACTGGTCTTCCAGGGAACGATAAAAGCGCAGACTGTTTGAGACATTACTCCCATTGAGGAAAGTGCACATGGTGACTGTTGTATTCAATCAGGATGCAATTTCTGTGTTTCATCAACACTCTGATAGTCCACAGATTACAGAATGCCTCCAGATGTGCATCGGAAACTACTACTGGTCTTCCAGGGAACGATCAAATCGTAAACTCCTTGAGACATTACTCGCATGGAGGAAAGTGCGCATGGTGACTGTTGTATTCAATCCCGAAGCAATTTCTGTGTTTCATCAACACTCTGATAGTCCAAAAATTACAGAATGCCTCCAGATGTGCATCGGAAACTACTACTGGTCTTCCAGGGAACGATCAAAGCGTAGACTGTTGAGACATATCTCCCATGGAGGAAAGTGCGCATGGTGACTGTTGTATTCAATCCCGATGCAATTTCTGTGTTTCATCAACACACTGATAGTCCACAGATTTCAGAATGCCTCCAGATGTGCATCGGAAACTACTACTGGTCTTCCCGCGAACGATCAAAGCGTCGACTGTATCACACATTACTCCCATGCAGGAAAGTGCGGATGGTGACTGTTGTATTCAATCCCGATGCAATTTCTGTGTTTCATCAACACTCTGAAAGTTCACAGATTACAGAATGCCACGAGATGTGCATCGCAAACTACTACTGGACTTCCAGGGAACGATCAAATCGTCGACTGTTTGTGACATACCTCCCTTGATGGAAAGTGCGCATGGTGACTGTTGTATTTAATCCCGAAGCAATTTCTGTGTTTCATCAACACTCTGATAGTCCACAGATTACAGAATGCCACCAGATGTGCATCGGAAACTACTAGTGGTCTTCCAGGGAACGATCAAATCGTAGACTGTTTGAGAATTACTCCCATGAAGGAAAGTGCGCATGGTAACTGTTGTATTCAATCCCGAGGCAATTTCTGTGTTTCATCAACACTCTGATAGTCCACAGATTACAGAAAGCCTCCAGATGTGCATCGGAAACTACTACTGGTCTTCCAGGGAACGATCAAAGCGTAGACTGTTAGAGACATTACCCCCATGGAGGAAAGTGCACATGGTAAATGTTGTATTCAATCCCGATGCAATTTCAGTGTTTCATCAACACTCTGATTCTCCACAGATTACAGAATGCCTCCAAATGTGCATCGGAAACTACTACTGGTCTTCCAGGGAACGATTAAAGCGTAGACTGTTTGAGACATTACTTTTACGGAGGAAGTGCTAATGGTGACTGTTGTATTCAATCCCGATGCAATATCTGTGTTACATCAACACTCTGATAGTGTACCGATTACAGAATGCCTCCAGATGTTAATCGGAAACTACTACTGGTCTTCCATGGAACGATCAAAGCGTAGACTGTTTGGGACATTACTCCCATGGAGGAAAGTGCGCATGGTGACTTTTGTATTCAATCCCGATGCAATTTCTGTGTTTCATCAACACTCTAATAGTCCACATATTACAGAATGCCTCCAAATGTGCATCAGAAACTACTACTGGTCTTCCAGGGAACGATTAAAGCGTAGACTGTTTGAGACATTACTTTTACGGAGGAATGTGCTAATGGTGACTGTTGTATTCAATCCCGATGCAATTTCTGTGTTTCATCAGCACTCTGATAGTACACAGATTACAGAATGCCTCCAGATGTGCATCGGAAACTGCAACTGGTCTTCCAGGGAACGATCAAAGCGTGAACTCTTTGAAACATTACTCCCATGGAGGAAAGTGCGCATGGTGACTGTTGTATACAATCCCGATGCAATTTCTGTGTTTCATCAATACTCTGATAGTGTACCGATTACAGAATGCCTCCAGATGTTAATCGGAAACTACTACTGGTCTTCCAGGGAACGATCAAAGCGTAGACTGTTTGGGACATTACGCCCATGGAGGAAAGTGCGCATGGTGACTGTTGAATTCAATCCCGATTCAATTTCTGTGTTTCATCAACACTCTGATAGTCCACAGATTACAGAATGCCGCGAGATGTGCATCGGAAACTACTACTGGTCTTCCAGCAAACGATCAAATCGTAGACTGTTTCAGACATTACTCCCATGGAGGAAAGTGCGGATGGTGACTGTTTTATTCAATCCCGATATTATTTCTGTGTTTCATCAACACTCTGATAGTCCACAGATTACAGAATGCCACCAGATGTGCATCGGAAACTACTACTGGTCTTCCAGGGAACGATCAAACCGTAGACTGTTTGAGACATACCTCCCGTGGAGGAAAGTGCACATGGTGACTGTTGTATTCATTCCCGATGCAATTTCTGTGTTTCATCAACACTCTGATAGTCCACAGTTTACAGAGTGGCACCAGATATGCATCGGAAACTACTACTGGTCTTCCAGGGAACGATCAAAGCATAGACTGTTTGAGAATTACTCCCTTGGAGGAAAGTGCGCATGGTGACTCCTGTATTCAATCCCCATGCAATTTCAGTGTTTCATCAACACTCTGATAGTCTACATATTACAGAATGCCACCAGATGTGCATCGGAAGCTACTGCTGGTGTTCCAGGGAACGATCAAAGCGTAGACTTTTTGAGATATTACTTCCGTGGAAGAATGTGCGCATGGTGACTGTTGTATTCATCCCGATGCAATTTCTATGTTTCATCAACACTCTGATAGTCCACATGTTACAGAATGCCTCCACATGTTCATCGGAAACTACTACTGGTCTTCCAGGGAACGATCAAATCGTAAACTCCTTGAGACATTACTCCCATGGAGGAAAAGGCGCATGGTGACAGTTGTATTCAATCCCGATGCAATTTCTGTGTTTCATCAACACTCTGATAGTCCAAAAATTACAGAATGCCTCCAGATGTGCATCGGAAACTACTACTGGTCTTCCAGGGAACGATCAAAGCGTAGACTGTTTGAGACATTACTCCCATGGAGGAAAGTGCGCATGGTGACTGTTGTATTCAATCCCGATGCAATTTCTGTGTTTCATCAACACTCTGATAGTCCAAAAATTACAGAATGCCTCCAGATGTGCATCGGAAACTACTACTGGTCTTCCAGGGAACGATCAAAGGAAAGACTGTTTGAGACATTACTCCCGTAGAGGAAAGTGCGCATGCTGACTGTTGTATTCAATCCCGAAGCAATATCTGTGTTTCATCAACACACTGATAGTCCACAGATTTCAGAATGCCACCAGATGTGCATCGGAAACTACTACTGGTCTTCCAGGGAACGATCAGAGCGTCGACTGTATCACACATTATTCCCATGCAGGAAAGTGCGGATGGTGACTGTTGTATTCAATCCCGATGCAATTTCTGTGTTTCATCAACACTCTGATAGTCCACAGATTACAGAATGCCACGAGATGTGCATCGCAAACTACTACTGGTCTTCCAGGGAACGATCAAATCGTCGACTGTTTGTGACATACCTCCCTTGGTGGAAAGTGCGCATGGTGACAGTTGTATTTAATCCCGAAGCAATTTCTGTGTTTCATCAACACTCTGATAGTCAACAGATTACAGAATGCCACCAGATGTGCATCGGAAGCTACTACTGGTCTTCCAGGGAACGATCAAAGCATAGACTGTTTGAGAATTACTCCCATGGAGGAAAGTGCGCATGGTAACTGTTGTATTCTATCCCGAGGCAATTTCTGTGTTTCATCAACACTCTGATAGTCCACAGATTACAGAAAGCCTCCAGATGTGCATCGGAAACTACTACTGGTCTTTCAGGGAACGATCAAAGCGTAGACTGTTAGAGACATTACTCCCATGGAGGAATGTGCTCATGGTGACTGTTGTATTCAATCCCGATGCAATTTCTGTGTTTCATCAACACTCTGATAGTACACAGATTACAGAGTGCCTCCACATGTGCATCGGAAACTGCTACTGGTCTTCCAGGGAACGATCAAAGCGTGAACTCTTTGAAACATTACTCCCATGGAGGAAAGTGCGCATGGTGACTGTTGTACACAATCCCGATGCAATTTCTGTGTTTCATCAATACTCTGATAGTCCACCGATTACAGAATGCCTTCAGATGTTAATCGGAAACTACTACTGGTCTTCCAGGGAACGATCAAAGCGTAGACTGTTTGAGACATTACTCCCATGGAGGAAAGTGCGCATGGAGACTGTTGTATTCAATCCCGATGCATTTTCTCTGTTTCATCAACACTCTGATAGTCCAAAGATTACGGAAAGCCTCCAGATGTGCATCGGAAACTACTACTGGTCTTTCAGGGAACGACAAAGCGTAGACTGTTAGAAACATTACTGCCATGGAGTAAAGTGCGCATGGTGACTGTTGTATTTAATCCCGATGCAATTTCTGTGCTTCATCAACACTCTGATAGTCCACAGATTACAGAATGCCAAGAGATGTGCATCGGAAACTACTACTGGTCTTCCAGGGAACGATCAAAGCGTAGACTGTTTCAGACATTACTCCCATGGAGGAAAGTGCGGATGGTGACTGTTGTATTCAATCCCGATGCTATTTCTGTGTTGCTTCAACACTCTGATAGTCCGCAGATTACAGAATGCCACCAGATGTGCATCGGAAACTACTACTGGTCTTCCAGGGAATGATCAAACCGTAGACTGTTTGAGACATATCTCCCGTGGAGGAAAGTGCGCTTGGTGACTTGTAACCATTCCCTATGCAATTTCTGTGTTTCATGAACACTCTGATAGTCCACAGATTACAGAATGGCACCAGATATGCATCGGAAACTACTACTGGTCTTCCAGAGAACGATCACAGCATAGATTGTTTGAGAATTACTCCCATGGAGGAAAGTGCGCATGGTGAATGTTGTTTTCAATCCCGAGGCAATTTCTGTGTTTCATCAACACTCTGATAGTCCTGGGATTACAGAAAGCCTCCAGATATGCATCGGAAACTACTACTGGTCTTCCAGGGAACGATCAAAGCGAAGACTTTTGGACACATTACTCCCATGGAGGAAAGTGCGCATGGTGACTGTTGTATTAAATCCCGATGCAATTTCAGTGTTTCATCAACACCCTAAATCTCCACAGATTACAGAATGCCTCCAGATGTGCATCGGAAACTACTACTGGTCTTCCAGGGAACGATCAAGTCGTAGACTGTTAGAGACATTACTCCCATGGAGGAAAGTGCGCATGGTGACTGTTGTATTCAATCCCGATGCAATTTCTGTGTTTCATCAACACTCTGATAGTCCAAAGATTACGGAAAGCCTCTAGATGTGCATCGGAAACTACTACTGGTCTTCCAGGGAACGATCAAAGCGTAGACTGTAGGAGACATTACTCCCATGGAGTAAAGTGCGCATGGTGAATGTTGTATTCAATCCCGATGCAATTTCTGTGTTTCATCAACACTCTGATAGTCCACAGATTACAGAATGCCTCCAGATGTGCAATTGAAACTACTTCTGGTCTTCCAGGGAACGATCAAAGCGTAGACTGTTTAAGACATTACCCCCATGGAGGAAACTGCGCATGGAGACTGTTGTATTCAATCCCGATGCAATTTCTGTGTTTCATCAGCACTCTGATAGTCCACCGATTACAGAATGCCTCCAGATGTGCATCGGAAACTGCTACTGGCCTTCCAGGGAACGATCAAAGCGTAAACTCTATGAAACATTACTCCCATGGAGGAAAGTGCGCATGTTGACTGTTGTATTCAATCCCGATGCAATTTCTGTGTTTCATCAACACACTGAAAGTCCACAGATTACAGAAAGCCTCCCGATGTGCATCGGAAACTACTACTGGTCTTCCAGGGATCGATCAAAGCGTAGACTGTTTGGGACATTACTCCCATGGAGGGAAGTGCGCATTGTAACTATTGTATTCAATCCCGATGCAATTTCTGTGTTTCATCAACACTCTGATAGTCCACAGATTACAGAATGCAACGAGATGTGCATCGGAAACTACTACTGGTCTTCCAGGGAACGATCAAAGCGTAGACTGTTTGGGACATTACTCCCATATAGGTAAGTGCGCATGGTGACTGTTGTATTCAATCCCGATGCAATATCTGTGTTTCATCAACACTCTGATAGTCCACAGATTACAGAATGCCACGAGATGTGCATCGGAAACTACTACTGGTCTTCCAGCAAACGATCAAATCGTAGACTGTTTCAGACATTACTCCCATGGAGGAAAGTGCGGATGGTGACTGTTGTATTCAGTCCCGTTGCTATTTCTGTGTTTCATCAACACTCTGATAGTCCAAAGATTACTGAATGCCACCAGATGTGCATCGGAAACTACTACTGGTCTTCCAGGGAACGATCAAACCGTAGACTGTTTGAGACATACCTCCCGTGGAGGAAAGTGCGCATGGTGACTGTTGTATTCATTCCCGATGCAATTTCTGTGTTTCATCAACACTCTGATAGTCCACAGATTACAGAATGGAACCAGATAACATCGGAAACTACTACTGGTCTTCCAGGGAACGATCAAAGCATAGACTGTTTGAGAATTACTCCCTTGGAGGAAAGTGCGCATGGTGACTCCTGTATTCAATCCCCATGCAATTTCTGTGTTTCATCAATACTCTGATAGTCTACATATTACAGAATGCCACCAGATGTGCATCGGAAACTACTACTGGTGTTCCAGGGAACGATCAAAGCGTAGACTGTTTGAGACATTACTCCCATGGAGGAAAGTGCTCATGGTGACTGTTGTATTCAATCCCGATGCAATTTCTGTGTTTCATCAACACTCTGATAGTACACAGATTACAGAATGCCTCCACATGTGCATCGGAAACTGCTACTGGTCTTCCAGGGAACGATCAAAGCGTGAACTCTATGAAACATTACTCCCATGGAGGAAAGTGCGCATGGTGACTGTTGTATACAATCCCGATGCAATTTCTGTGTTTCATCAATACTCTGATAGTCCACCGATTACAGAATGCCTCCAGATGTTAATCGGAAACTACTACTGGTCTTCCAGGGAACGATCAAAGCGTAGACTGTTTGGGACATTACTCCCATGGAGGAAAGTGCGCATGGAGAATGTTGTATTCAATCCCGATGCAATTTCTCTGTTTCATCAACACTCTGATAGTCCAAAGATTACGGAAAGCCTCCAGATGTGCATCGGAAACTACTACTGGTCTTTCAGGGAACGACAAAGCGTAGACTGTTAGAGACATTACTGCCATGGAGTAAAGTGCGCATGGTGACTGTTGTATTTAATCCCGATCCAATTTCTGTGTTTCATCAACACTCTGATGGTCCACTGATTACAGAATGCCAAGAGATGTGCATCGGAAACTACTACTGGTCTTCCAGGGAACGATCAAAGCGTAGACTGTTTCAGACATTACTCCCATGGAGGAAAGTGCGGATGGTGACTGTTGTATTCAATCCCGATGCTATTTCTGTGTTGCTTCAACACTCTGATAGTCCGCAGATTACAGAATGCCACCAGATGTGCATCGGAAACTACTACTGGTCTTCCAGGGAACGATCAAACCGTAGACTGTTTGAGACATACCTCCCGTGGAGGAAAGTGCGCTTGGTGACTGTTGTATTCATTCCCTATGCAATTTCTGTGTTTCATGAACACTCTGATAGTCCACAGATTACAGATTGGCACCAGATATGCATCGGAAACTACTACTGGTCTTCCAGAGAACGATCACAGCATAGATTGTTTGAGAATTACTCCCATGGAGGAAAGTGCGCATGGTGAATGTTGTTTTCAATCCCGAGGCAATTTCTGTGTTTCATCAACACTCTGATAGTCCACAGATTACAGAAAGCCTCCAGATATGCATCGGAAACTACTACTGGTCTTCCAGGGAACGATCAAAGCGAAGACCTTTGGACACATTACTCCCATGGAGGAAAGTGCGCATGGTGACTGTTGTATTCAATCCCGATGCAATTTCAGTGTTTCATCAACACCCTAAATCTCCACAGATTACAGAATGCCTCCAGATGTGCATCGGAAACTACTACTGGTCTTCCAGGGAACGATCAAGGCGTAGACTGTTAGAGACATAACTCCCATGGAGGGAAGTGCGCATGGTGACTGTTGTATTCAATCCCGATGCAATTTCTGTGTTTCATCAACACTCTGATAGTCCAAAGATTACGGAAAGCCTCCAGATGTGCATCGGAAACTACTACTGGTCTTCCAGGGAACGATCAAAGCGTAGACTGTAGGTGACATTACTCCCATGGAGTAAAGTGCGCATGGTGAATGTTGTATTCAATCCCGATGCAATTTCTGTGTTTCATCAACACTCTGATAGTCCACAGATTACAGAATGCCTCCAGATGTGCAATTGAAACTACTTCTGGTCTTCCAGGGAACGATCAAAGCGTAGACTGTTTAAGACATTTCCCCCATGGAGGAAACTGCGCATGGAGACTGTTGTATTCAATCCCGATGCAATGTCTGTGTTTCATCAGCACTCTGATAGTCCACAGATTACAGAATGCCTCCAGATGTGCATCGGAAACTGCTACTGGCCTTCCAGGGAACGATCAAAGCGTAAACTCTATGAAACATTACTCCCATGGAGGAAAGTGCGCATGGTGACTGTTGTATTCAATCCCGATGCAATTTCTGTGTTTCATCAACACTCTGAAAGTCCACAGATTACAGAAAGCCTCCCGATGTGCATCGGAAACTACTACTGGTCTTCCAGGGAGCGATCAAAGCGTAGACTGTTTGGGACATTACTCCCATGGAGGGAAGTGCGCATTGTAACTGTTGTATTCAATCCCGATGCAATTTCTGTGTCTCATCAACACTCGGATAGTCCACAGATTACAGAATGCAACGAGATGTGCATCGGAAACTACTACTGGTCTTCCAGGGAACGATCAAAGCGTAGACTGTTTGGGACATTACTCCCATGGAGGTAAGTGCGCATGGTGACTGTTGTATTCAATCCCGATGCAATTTCTGTGTTTCATCAACACTCTGATAGTCCACAGATTACAGAATGCCACGAGATGTGCATCGGAAACTACTACTGGTCTTCCAGCAAACGATCAAATCGTAGACTTGTTCAGACATTACTCCCATGGAGGAAAGTGCGGATGGTGACTGTTGTATTCAGTCCCGTTGCTATTTCTGTGTTTCATCAACACTCTGATAGTCCACAGATTACTGAATGCCACCAGATGTGCATCGGAAACTACTACTGGTCTTCCAGGGAACGATCAAACCGTAGACTGTTTGAGACATACCTCCCGTGGAGGAAAGTGCGCATGGTGACTGTTGTATTCATTCCCGATGCAATTTCTGTGTTTCATCAACACTCTGATAGTCCACAGATTACAGAATGGAACCAGATATGCATCGGAAGCTACTACTGGTCTTCCAGGGAACGATCAAAGCATAGACTGTTTGAGAATAACTCCCTTGGAGGAAAGTGCGCATGGTGACTCCTGTATTCAATCCCCATGCAATTTCTGTGTTTCATCAATACTCTGATAGTCTACATGTTACAGAATGCCACCAGATGTGCATCGGAAACTACTACTGGTGTTCCAGGGAACGATCAAAGCGTAGACTGTTTGAGACATTACTCCCTTGGAAGAATGTTCGCATGGTTACTGTTGTATTCATCCCGATGCAATTTCTGTGTTTCATCAACACTCTGATAGTCCACAGATTACAGAATGTCTCCAGATGTGCAATTGAGACTACTTCTGGTCTTCCAGGGAACGATCAAAGCGTAGACTGTTAGAGACATTACTCCCATGGAGGAAAGTGCGCATGGTGTCTGTTGTTTTCAATCCCGAGGCAATTTCTGTGTTTCATCAACACTCTGATAGTCCACAGATTACAGAAAGTCTCCAGATATGCATCGGAAACTACTACTGGTCTTCCAGGGAACGATTAAAGCGAAGACTGTTGGACACATTACTCCCATGGAGGAAAGTGCGCATGGTGTCTGTTGTATTCAATCCCGATGCAATTTCAGTGTTTCATCGACACTCTGATTGTCCACAGATTACAGAATGCCTCCAGATGTGCATCGGAAACTACTACTTGTCTTCCGGGGAACGATCAAAGCGTAGACTGTTAGAGACATTACTCCCATGGAGGAAAGTGCGCATGGTGTCTGTTGTATTCAATCCCGATGCAATTTCTGTGTTTCATCAACACTCTGATAGTCCAAAGATTACGGAAAGCCTCCACATGTGCATCGCAACCTACTACTGGTCTTCCAGGGAACGATCAAAGCGTAGACTGTTAGAGACATTACTCCCATGGAGTAAAGTGCGCATGGTGACTGTTGTATTCTATCCTGATGCAATTTCTGTGTTTCATCAACACTCTTATAGTCCACAGATTACAGAATGCCTCAAGATGTGCAATTGAAACTACTTCTGGTCTTCCAGGGAACGATCAAAGCGTAGACTGTTTAAGACATTACCCCCATAGAGGAAACTGCTCATGGAGACTGTTCTATTCAATCCCGATGCATTTTCTGTGTTTCATCAGAACTCTGATAGTCCATAGATTACAGAATATCTCCAGATGTGCATCGGAAACTGCTACTGGCCTTCCAGGGAACGATCAAAGTGTAAACTCTATGAAACAGTACTCCCATGGAGGAAAGTGCGCATGGTGACTGTTGCATTCAATCCCGATGCAATTTCTGTGTTTCATCAACACTTTGATAGTCCACAGATTACAGAATGCCTCCCGATGTGCATCGGAAACTACTACTGGTCTTCCAGGGATCGATCAAAGCGTAGACTGTTTAGGACATTACTCCCATGGAGGGAAGTGCGCATTGTAACTGTTGTATTCAATCCCGATGCAATTTCTGTGTTTCATCAACACTCTGATAGTCCACAGATTACAGAATGCCACGAGATGTGCATCGGAAACTACTACTGGTCTTCCAGGGTACGATCAAAGCGTAGACTGTTTGGGACATTACTCCCATGGAGGAAAGTGCGCATGGTGACAGTTGTATTCAATCCCGATGCAATTTCTGTGTTTCATCAACACTCTGATAGTCCACAGATTACAGAATGCCACGAGATGTGCATCGGAAACTACTACTGGTCTTCCAGCAAACGATCAAATCGTAGAATGTTTCAGACATTACTCCCATGGAGGAAATTTCGGATGGTGACTGTTGTATTCAGTCCCGTTGCTATTTCTGTGTTTCATCAACACTCTGATAGTCCACAGATTACTGAATGCCACCAGATGGGCATCGGAAACTACTACTGGTCTTCCAGGGAACGATCAAACCGTAGACTGTTTGAGACATACCTCCCGTGGAGGAAAGTGCACATGGTGACTGTTGTATTCATTCCCGATGCAATTTCTGTGTTTCATCAACTCTCTGATAGTCCACAGATTACAGAATGCCTCCAGATGTGCAATTGAAACTACTTCTGGTCTTCCAGGGAACGATCAAAGCATAGACTGTTTGAGAATTACTCCCTTGGAGGAAAGTGCGCATGGTGACTCCTGTATTCAATCCCCAGCAAATTTCTGTGTTTCTTTAATACTCTGATAGTCTACATATTACAGAATGCCACCAGATGCGCATCGGAAACTACTACTGGTGTTCCAGGGAACGATCAAAGCGTAGACTGTTTGAGACATTACTCCCGTGGAAGAATGTGCGCATGGTGACTGTTGTATTCATCCCGATGCAATTTCTGTGTTTCATCAACACTCTGATAGTCCACAGATTACAGAATGCCTCCAGATGTGCAATTGAAACTATTTCTGGTCTTCCAGGGAACGATCAAAGCGTAGACTGTTTGGGACATTACTCCCATGGAGGAAAGTGCGCATGGAGACTGTTGTATTCAATCCCGATGCAATTTCTGTGTTTCATCAACACTCTGATAGTCCAAAGATTACGGAAAGCCTCCAGATGTGCATCGGAAACTACTACTGGTCTTCCAGGGAACGATCAAAGCGTAGACTGTTAGAGACATTACTGCCATGGAGTAAAGTGGGCATGGTGACTTTTGTATTCAATCACGATGCAATATCTGTGTTTCATCAACACTCTGATAGTCCACAGATATCAGAATGCCAAGAGATGTGCATCGGAGACTACTACTGGTCTTCCAGGGAACCACCAAAGCGTAGACAGTTTCAGACATTGCTCCCATGGAGGAAAGTGCGGATGGTGACTGTTGTATTCAATCCCGATACTATTTCTGTGCTGCATCAACACTCTGATAGTCCACAGATTACAGAATGCCACCAGATGTCCATCGGAATCTACTACTGGTCTTCCAGGGAACGATTAAAGCGAAGACTGTTGGACACATTACTCAGATGGAGGAAAGTGCGCATGGTGACTGTTGTATTCAATCCCGATGCAATTTCAGTGTTTCATCGACACTCTGATTCTCCACAGATTACAGAATGCCTCCAGATGTGCAACGGAAACTACTACTTGTCTTCCGGGGAACGATCAAAGCGTGGACTGTTAGAGACATTACTCCCATGGAGGAAAGTGCGCATGGAGTCTGTTGTATTCAATCCCGATGCAATTTCTGTGTTTCATCAACACTCTGATAGTCCAAAGATTACGGAAAGCCTCCAGATGTGCATCGGAAACTACTACTGGTCTTCCAGGGAACGATCAAAGCGTAGACTGTTAGAGACATTACTCCCATGGAGTAAAGTGCGCATGGTTACTGTTGTATTCAATCCCGATGCAATTTCTGTGTTTCATCAACACTCTGAGAGTCCACAGATTACAGAATGCCTCCCGATGTGCATCGGAAACTACTACTGGTCTTCCAGGGATCGATCAAAGCGTAGACTGTTTGGGTCATTACTCCCATGGAGGGAAGTGCGCATTGTAACTGTTGTATTCAATCCCGATGTAATTTCTGTGTTTCATCAACACTCTGATAGTCCAAAGATTACAGAATGCCACGAGATGTGCATCGGAAACTACTACTGGTCTTCCAGGGAACGATCAAAGCGTAGACTGTTTGGGACATTACTCCCATGGAGGAAAGTGCCCATGGTGACTGTTGTATTCAATCCCGATGCAATTTCTGTGTTTCATCAACACTCTGATAGTCCACAGATTACAGAATGCCACGAGATGTGCATCGGAAACTACTACTGGTCTTCCAGCAAACGATCAAATCGTAGACTGTTTCAGACATTACTCCCATGGAGGAAATTTCGGATGGTGACTGTTGTATTCAGTCCCGATGCTATTTCTGTGTTTCATCAACACTCTGATAGTCCACAGATTACAGAATGCCACCAGATGTGCATCGGAAACTACTACTGGTCTTCCAGGGAACGATCAAACCGTAGACTGTTTGAGACATACCTCCCGTGGAGGAAAGTGCGCATGGTGACTGTTGTATTCATTCCCGATGCAATTTCTGTGTTTCATCAACACTCTGATAGTCCAAAGATTACAGAATGGCACCAGATATGCATCGGAAACAACTACTGGTCTTCCAGGGAACGATCAAAGCATAGACTGTTTGAGAATTACTCCCTTGTAGGAAAGTGCGCATGTTGACTCCTGTATTCAATCCCGATGCAATTTCTGTGTTTCATCAACACTCTGATAGTCCACAGAATACAGAATGCCTCCCGATGTGCATCGGAAACTACTACTTGTCTTCCAGGGAACGATCAAAGCGTAGACTGTTTGTGACATTACTCCCATGGAGGAAAGTGCGAATGGTGACTGTTGTATTCAATCCCGATGCAATTTCTGTGTTTCATCAACACTCTGATAGTCCACAGATTACAGAATGCCACGAGATGTGCATCGGAAACTACTACTGGTCTTCCAGCAAACGATCAAATCGTAGACTGTTTCAGACATTACTCCCATGCAGGAAAGTCCGGATGGTGACTGTTGTATTTAATCCCGATGCTATTTCTGTGTTTCATCAACACTCTGATAGTCCACATGTTACAGAATGCCTCCAGATGTTCATCGGAAACTACTACTGGTCTTCCAGGGAACGATCAAATCGTAAACACCTTGAGACATTACTCCCATGGAGGAAAGTGCGCATGGTGACTGTTGTATTCAATCCCGATGCATTTTCTGGGTTTTTATCAACACCCTGATAGTCAACAGATTGCAGAATACCACAAAATGTGCATCGGAAACTACTACTGGTATTCCAGGGAACGATCAAAGCCAAGACTGTTTCAGACATTATTCCCATGGAGGAAAGTGCGGATGGTGACTGTTGTATTCAATCCCGATGCAATTTCTGTGTTTCATCAACACTCTAACAGTCCAAAAATTACAGAATGCCTCCAGATGTGCATCGGAAACTACTACTGGTCTTCCCGCGAACGATCAAATCGTAGACTGTATCAGACATTACTCCCATGCAGGAAAGTGCGGATGGTGACTGTTGTATTCAATCCCGATGCAATTTCTGTGTTTCATCAACACTCTGATAGTCCACAGATTACAGAATGCCACGAGATGTGCATCGGAAACTACTACTGGTCTTCCCGGGAACGATGAAAGCGTAGACTGCTTCAGACATTACTCCCACGGAGGAAAGTGCGGATGGTGACTGTTGTATGCAATCCCGATGCAAATTCTGTGATTCATCAACACACTGATAGTCCACAGATTACAGAATGTCAAGAGATGTGCATCGGAAACTACTACTGGTCTTCCAGGGAACGATCAAAGCGTAGACTGTTTGGGACATTACTCCCATGGAGGAAAGTCCGGATGGTGACTGTTGTATTTAATCCCGATGCTATTTCTGTGTTTCATCAATACTCTGATAGTCCACATGTTACAGAATGCCTCCAGATGTTCATCGGAAACTACTACTGGTCTTCCAAGGAACGATAAAAGCGCAAACTGTTTGAGACATTACTCCCATGGAAGAAAGTGCGCATGGTGACTGTTGTATTCAACAGGATGCAATTTCTGTGTTTCATCAACACTCTGATAGTCCACAGATTACAGATTGCCTCCAGATGTGCATCGGAAACTACTACTGGTCTTCCAGGGAACGATCAAATCGTAAACTCCTTGAGACATTACTCCCATGGAGGAAAGTGCGCATGGTGACTGTTGTATTCAATCCCGATGCATTTTCTGGGTTTTTATCAACACCCTGATAGTCCACAGATTGCAGAATACCACAAAATGTGCATCGGAAACTACTACTGGTTTTCCAGGGAACGATCAAAGCCAAGACTGTTTCAGACATTATTCCCATGGGGGAAAGTGCGGATGGTGACTGTTGTATTCAATCCCGATTTAATTTCTGTGTTTCATCAACACTCTGATAGTCCAAAAATTACAGAATGCCTCCAGATGTGCATCGGAAACTACTACTGGTCTTCCAGGGATCGATCAAAGCGTAGACTGTTTGGGACATTACTCCCATGGAGGGAAGTGCGCATTGTAACTGTTGTATTCAATCCCGATGCAATTTCTGTGTTTCATCAACACTCTGATAGTCCACAGATAACAGAATGCAACGAGATGTGCATCGGAAACTACTACTGGTCTTCCAGGGAACGATAAAAGCGTAGACTGTTTGGGACATTACTTCCATGGAGGTAAGTGCGCATGGTGACTGTTGTATTCAATCCCGAAGCAATTTCTGTGTTTCATCAACACTCTGATAGTCCACAGATTACAGAATGCCACGAGATGTGCATCGGAAACTACTACTGGTCTTCCAGCAAACGATCAAATCGTAGACTGTTTCAGACATTACTCCCATGGAGGAAAGTGCGGATGGTGACTGTTGTATTCAGTCCCGTTGCTATTTCTGTGTTTCATCAACACTCTGATAGTCCACAGATTACTGAATGCCACCAGATGTGCATCGGAAACTACTACTGGGCTTCCAGGGAACGATCAAACCGTAGACTGTTTGAGACATACCTCCCGTGGAGGAAAGTGCGCATGGTGACTGTTGTATTCATTCCCGATGCAATTTCTGTGTTTCATCAACACTCTGATAGTCCACAGATTGCAGAATGGAACCAGATATGCATCGGAAACTACTACTGGTCTTCCAGGGAACGATCAAAGCATAGACTGTTTGAGAATTACTCCCTTGGAGGAAAGTGCGCCTGGTGACTCCTGTATTCAATCCCCATGCAATTTCTGTGTTTCATCAATACTCTGATAGTCTACATATTACAGAATGCCACCAGATGTGCATCGGAAACTACTACTGGTGTTCCAGGGAACGATCAAAGCGTAGACTGTTAGAGACATTACTCCCATGGAGGGAAGTGCGCATGGTGTCTGTTGTTTTGAATCCCGAGGCAATTTCTGTGTTTCATCAACACTCTGATAGTCCACAGATTACAGAAAGTCTCCAGATATGCATCGGAAACTACTACTGGTCTTCCAGGGAACGATTAAAGCGAAGACTGTTGGACACATTACTCCCATGGAGGAAAGTGCGCATGGTGACTGTTGTATTCAATCCCGATGCAATTTCAGTGTTTCATCGACACTCTGATTCTCCACAGATACAGAATGCCTCCAGATGTGCATGGGATACTACTACTTGTCAGACGGGGAACGATCAAAGCGTAGACTGTTAGAGACATTACTCCCATGGAGGGAAGTGCGCATGGTGTCTGTTGTATTCAATCCCGATGCAATTTCTGTGTTTCATCAACACTCTGATAGTCCAAAGATTACGGAAAGCCTCCAGATGTGCATCGGAACCTACTACTGGTCTTCCAGGGAACGATCAAAGCGTAGACTGTTAGAGACATTACTCCCATGGAGTAAAGTGCGCATTGTGACTGTTGTATTCAATCCCGATGCAATTTCTGTGTTTCATCAACACTCTGATAGTCCACATATTACAGAATGCCTCCAGATGTGCAATTGAAACTACTTCTGGTCTTCCAGGGAACGATCAAAGCGTAGACTGTTTAAGACATTACCCCCATAGAGGAAACTGCGCATGGAGACTGTTCTATTCAATCCCGATGCAATTTCTGTGTTTCATCAGCACTCTGATAGTCCACAGATTACAGAATGTCTCCAGATGTGCATCGGAAACTGCTACTGGCCTTCCAGGGAACGATCAAAGTGTAAACTCTATGAAACATTACTCCCATGGAGGAAAGTGCGCATGGTGACTGTTGTATTCAATCCCGATGCAATTTCTGTGTTTCATCAACACTCTGATTGTCCACAGATTACAGAATGCCTCCCGATGTGCATCGGAATCTACTACTGGTCTTCCCAGGATCGATCAAAGCGTAGACTCTTTGCGACATTACTCCCATGGAGGGAAGTGCGCATTGTAACTGTTGTATCCAATCCCGATGCAATTTCTGTGTTTCATCAACACTCTGATAGTCCACAGATTACAGAATGCCACGAGATGTGCATCAGAAACTACTACTGGTCTTCCAGGGAACGATCAAAGCGTAGACTGTTTGGGACATTACTCCCATGGAGGAAAGTGCGCATGGTGACTGTTGTATTCAATCCCGATGCAATTTCAGTGTTTCATCAACACTCTGATAGTCAACAGGTTACAGAATGCCACGAGATGTGCATCGGAAACTACTACTGGTCTTCCAGCAAACGATCAAATCGTAGACTGTTTCAGACATTACTCCCATGGAGGAAAGTGCGGATGGTGACTGTTGTATTCAGTCCCGTTGCTATTTCTGTGTTTCATCAACACTCTGATAGTCCACAGATTACTGAATGCCACCAGAAGGGCATCGGAAACTACTACTGGTCTTCCAGGGAACGATAAAACCGTAGACTGATTAAGACATACCTCCCGTGGAGGAAAGTGCGCATGGTGACTGTTGTATTCATTCCCGATGCAATTTCTGTGTTTCATCAACACTCTGATTGTCCACAGATTACAGAATGCCTCCCGATGTGCATCGGAAACTACTACTGGTCTTCCAAGGATCGATCAAAGCGTAGACTGTTTGGGACATTACTCTCATGGAGGGAAGTGCGCATTGTAACTGTTGTATTCAATCCCGATGCAATTTCTGTGTTTCATCAACACTCTGATAGTCCACAGATTACAGAATGCCACGAGACGTGCATCGGAAACTACTACTGGTCTTCCAGGGAACGATCAAAGCGTAGACTGTTTGGGACATTACTCCCATGGAGAAAAGTGCGCATGGTGACTGTTGTATTCAATCCCGATGCAATTTCTGTGTTTCATCAACACTCTGATAGTCAACAGATTACAGAATGCCACGAGATGTGCATCGGAAACTACTACTGGTCTTCCAGCAAACGATCAAATCGTAGACTGTTTCAGACATTACTCCAATGGAGGAAAGTGCGGATGGTGACTGTTGTATTCAGTCCCGTTGCTATTTCTGTGTTTCATCAACACTCTGATAGTCCACAGATTACTGAATGCCACCAGATGTGCATCGGAAACTACTACTGGTCTTCCAGGGAACGATCAAACCGTAGACTGTTTGAGACATACCTCCCGTGGAGGAAAGTGCGCATGGTGACTGTTGTATTCATTCCCGATGCAATTTCTGTGTTTCATCAACACTCTGATAGTCCACAGATTACAGAATGCCTCCAGATGTGCAATTGAAACTACTTCTGGTCTTCCAGGGAACGATCAAAGCATAGACTGTTTGAGAATTACTCCCTTGGAGGAAAGTGCTCATGGTGACTCCTGTATTCAATCCCCATGCAATTTCTGTGTTTCATCAATACTCTGATAGTCTACATATTACAGAATGCCACCAGATGCGCATCGGAAACTACTACTGGTGTTCCAGGGAACGATCAAAGCGTAGACTGTTTGAGACATTACTCCCGTGGAAGAATGTGCGCATGGTGACTGTTGTATTCATCCCGATGCAATTTCTGTGTTTCATCAACACTCTGATAGTCCAAAGATTACGGAAAGCCTCCAGATGTGCATCGGAAACTACTACTGGTCTTCCAGGGAACGATCAAAGCGTAGACTGTTAGAGACATTACTGCCATGGAGTAAAGTGCGCATGGTGACTTTTGTATTCAATCCCGAAGCAATATCTGTGTTTCATCAACACTCTGATAGTCCACAGATATCAGAATGCCAAGAGATGTGCATCGGAAGCTACTACTGGTCTTCCAGGGAACCACCAAAGCGTAGACTGTTTCAGACATTACTCCCATGGAGGAAAGTGCGGATGGTGACTGTTGTAATCAATCCCGATGCTATTTCTGTGTTGCATCAACACTCTGATAGTCCACAGATTACAGAATGCCACGAGATGTGCATCGGAAACTACTACTGGTCTTCCCGGGAACGATGAAAGCGTAGACTGCTTCAGACATTACTCCCACGGAGGAAAGTGCGGATGGTGACTGTTGTATTCAATCCCGATGCAAATTCTGTGATTCATCAACACACTGATAGTCCACAGATTACAGAATGCCAAGAGATGTGCATCGGAAACTACTACTGGTCTTCCAGGGAACGATCAAAGCGTAGACTGTTTGGGACATTACTCCCATGGAGGAAAGTGCGCATGGTGACTGTTGTATTCAATCCCGATGCAATTTCTGTGTTTCATCAACACTCTGATAGTCCACAGATTACAGAATGATACGAGATGTGCATCGGAAACTACTACTGGTCTTCCATCAAACGATCAAATCGTAGACTGTTTCAGACATTACTCCCATGGAGGAAAGTCCGGATGGTGACTGTTGTATTCAATCCCGATGCAATTTCTGTGTTTCATCAACACTCTGATAGTCCACATGTTACAGAATGCCTCCAGATGTTCATCGGAAACTACTACTGGTCTTCCAAGGAACGATAAAAGCGCAGACTGTTTGAGACATTACTCCCATGGAGGAAAGTGCGCATGGTGACTGTTGTATTCAATCAGGATGCAATTTCTGTGTTTCATCAACACTCTGATAGTCCACAGATTACAGAATGCCTCCAGATGTGCATCGGAAACTACTACTGGTCTTCCAGGGAACGATCAAATCGTAAACTCCTTGAGACATTACTCCCATGGAGGAAAGTGCGCATGGTGACTGTTGTATTCAATCCCGATGCATTTTCTGGGTTTTTATCAACACCCTGATAGTCCACATATTGCAGAATACCACAAAATGTGCATCGGAAACTACTACTGGTTTTCCAGGGAACGATCAAAGCCAAGACTGTTTCAGACATTATTCCCATGGGGGAAAGTGCGGATGGTGACTGTTGTATTCAATCCCGATGCAATTTCTGTGTTTCATCAACACTCTGATAGTCCAAAAATTACAGAATGCCTCCAGATGTGCATCGGAAACTACTACTGGTCTTCCAGGGATCGATCAAAGCGTAGACTGTTTGGGACATTACTCCCATGGAGGGAAGTGCGCATTGTAACTGTTGTATTCAATCCCGATGCAATTTCTGTGTTTCATCAACACTCTGATAGTCCACAGATAACAGAATGCAACGAGATGTGCATCGGAAACTACTACTGGTCTTCCAGGGAACGATCAAAGCGTAGACTGTTTGGGACATTACTCCCATGGAGGTTAGTGCGCATGGTGACTGTTGTATTCAATCCCGAAGCAATTTCTGTGTTTCATCAACACTCTGATAGTCCACAGATTACAGAATGCCACGAGATGTGCTTCGGAAACTACTACTGGTCTTCCAGCAAACGATCAAATCGTAGACTGTTTCAGACATTACTCCCATGGAGGAAAGTGCGGATGGTGACTGTTGTATTCAGTCCCGTTGCTATTTCTGTGTTTCATCAACACTCTGATAGTCCACAGATTACTGAATGCCACCAGATGTGCATCGGAAACTACTACTGGTCTTCCAGGGAACGATCAAACCGTAGACTGTTTGAGACATACCTCCCGTGGAGGAAAGTGCGCATGGTGACTGTTGTATTCATTCCCGATGCAATTTCTGTGTTTCATCAACACTCTGATAGTCCACAGATTACAGAATGGAACCAGATATGCATCGGAAACTACTACTGGTCTTCCAGGGAACGATCAAAGCATAGACTGTTTGAGAATTATTCCCTTGGAGGAAAGTGCGCCTGGTGACTCCTGTATTCAATCCCCATGCAATTTCTGTGTTTCATCAATACTCTGATAGTCTACATATTACAGAATGCCACCAGATGTGCATCGGAAACTACTACTGGTGTTCCAGGGAACGATCAAAGCGCAGACTGTTTGAGACATTACTCCCATGGAAGAATGTGCGCATGGTGACTGTTGTATTCATCCCGATGCAATTTCTGTGTTTCATCAACACTCTGATAATCCACAGATTACAGAATGCCTCCAGATGTGCAATTGAATCTACTTCTGGTCTTCCAGGGAACGATCAAAGCGTAGACTGTTAGAGACATTACTCCCATGGAGGAAAGTGCGCATGGTGTCTGTTGTTTTCAATCCCGAGGCAATTTCTGTGTTTCATCAACACTCTGATAGTCCACAGATTACAGAAAGTCTCCAGATATGCATCGGAAACTACTACTGGTCTTCCAGGGAACGATTAAAGCGAAGACTGTTGGACACATTACTCCCATGGAGGAAAGTGCGCATGGTGACTGTTGTATTCAATCCCGATGCAATTTCAGTGTTTCATCGACACTCTGATTCTCCACAGATTACAGAATGCCTCCAGATGTGCATCGGATACTACTACTTGTCTTCCGGGGAACGATCAAAGCGTAGACTGTTAGAGACATTACTCCCATGGAGGAAAGTGCGCATGGTGTCTGTTGTATTCAATCCCGATGCAATTTCTGTGTTTCATCAACACTCTGATAGTCCAAAGATTACGGAAAGCCTCCAGATGTGCATCGGAACCTACTACTGGTCTTCCAGGGAACGATCAAAGCGTAGACTGTTAGAGACATTACTCCCATGGAGTAAAGTGCGCATGGTGACTGTTGTATTCAATCCCGATGCAATTTCTGTGTTTCATCAACACTCTGATAGTCCACAGATTACAGAATGCCTCCAGATGTGCAATTGAAACTACTTCTGGTCTTCCAGGGAACGATAAAAGCGTAGACTGTTTAAGACATTACCCCCATAGAGGAAACTGCGCATGGAGACTGTTCTATTCAATCCCGATGCAATTTCTGTGTTTCATCAGCTCTCTGATAGTCCACAGATTACAGAATGTCTCCAGATGTGCATCGGAAACTGCTACTGGCCTTCCAGGGAACGATCAAAGTGTAAACTCTATGAAACATTACTCCCATGGAGGAAAGTGCGCATGGTGACTGTTGTATCCAATCCCGATGCAATTTCTGTGTTTCATCAACACTCTGATTGTCCACAGATTACAGAATGCCTCCCGATGTGCATCGGAAACTACTACTGGTCTTCCCAGGATCGATCAAAGCGTAGACTCTTTGGGACATTACTCCCATGGAGGGAAGTGCGCATTGTAACTGTTGTATTCAATCCCGATGCAATTTCTGTGTTTCATCAACACTCTGATAGTCCACAGATATCAGAATGCCAAGAGATGTGCATCGGAAACTACTACTGGTCTTCCAGGGAACCACCAAAGCGTAGACTGTTTCAGACATTACTCCCATGGAGGAAAGTGCGGATGGTGACTGTTGTATTCAATCCCGATGCTATTTCTGTGTTGCATCAACACTCTGATAGTCCACAGATTACAGAATGCCACCAGATGTGCATCGGAATCTACTACTGGTCTTCCAGGGAACGATTAAACCGTAGACTGTTTGAGACATACCTCCCGTGGAGGAAAGTGCGCATGGTGACTGTTGTATTCATTCCCTATGCAATTTCTGTGTTTCATGAACACTCTGATAGTCCACAGATTACAGAATGGCACCAGATATGCATCGGAAACTATTACTGGTCTTCCAGAGAACGATCAAAGCATAGACTGTTTGAGAATTGCTCCCATGGAGCAAAGTGCGCATGGTGAATGTTATTTTCAATCCCGAGGCAATTTCTGTGTTTCATCAACACTCTGATAGTCCACAGATTACAGAAAGCCTCCAGATATGCATCGGAAACTACTACTGGTCTTCCAGGGAACGATTAAAGCGAAGACTGTTGGACACATTACTCCCATGGAGGAAAGTGCGCATGGTGACTGTTGTATTCAATCCCGATGCAAATTCTGTGTTTCATCATCACTCTGATAGTCCACAGATTTCAGAATGCCTCCAGATGTCCATCGGAAACTACTACTGGTCTTCCCGCGAACGATCAAAGCGTAGACTGTATCAGACATTACTCCCATGCAGGAAAGTGCGGATGGTGACTGTTGTATTCAGTCCCGTTGCTATTTCTGTGTTTCATCAACACTCTGATAGTCCACAGATTACTGAATGCCACCAGATGGGCATCGGAAACTACTACTGGTCTTCCAGCTAACGATCAAACCGTAGACTGTTTGAGACATACCTCCCGTGGAGGAAAGTGCGCATGGTGACTGTTGTATTCATTCCCGATGCAATTTCTGTGTTTCATCAACACTCTGATAGTCCACAGATTACAGAATGCCTCCAGATGTGCAATTGAAACTACTTCTGGTCTTCCAGGGAACGATCAAAGCATAGACTGTTTGAGAATTACTCCCTTGGAGGAAAGTGCGCATGGTGACTCCTGTATTCAATCCCCATGCAATTTCTGTGGTTCATCAATACTCTGATAGTCTACATATTAAAGAATGCCACCAGATGCGCATCGGAAACTACTACTGGTGTTCCAGGGAACGATCAAAGCGTAGACTGTTTGAGACATTACTCCCGTGGAAGAATGTGCGCATGGTGACTGTTGTATTCATCCCGAGGCAATTTCTGTGTTTCATCAACACTCTGATAGTCCACAGATTACAGAATGCCTCCAGATGTGCAATTGAAACTACTTCTGGTCTTCCAGGGAACGATCAAAGCGTAGACTGTTTGGGACTTTACTCCCATGGAGGAAAGTGCGCATGGAGACTGTTGTATTCAATCCCGATGCAATTTCTGTGTTTCATCAACACTCTGATAGTCCACAGATATCAGAATGCCAAGAGATGTGCATCGGAAACTACTACTGGTCTTCCAGGGAACCCCCAAAGCGTAGACTGTTTCAGACATTACTCCCATGGAGGAAAGTGCGGATGGTGACTGTTGTATTCAATCCCGATGCTATTTCTGTGTTGCATCAACACTCTGATAGTCCACAGATTACAGAATGCCACCAGATGTGCATCGGAATCTACTACTGGTCTTCCAGGGAACGATTAAACCGTAGACTGTTTGAGACATACCTCCCGTGGAGGAAAGTGCGCATGGTGACTGTTGTATTCATTCCCTATGCAATTTCTGTGTTTCATGAACACTCTGATAGTCCACAGATTACAGAATGGCAACAGATATGCATCGGAAACTTTTACTGGTCTTCCAGAGAACGATCAAAGCATAGACTGTTTGAGAATTGCTCCCATGGAGGAAAGTGCGCATGGTGAATATTATTTTCAATCCCGAGGCAATTTCTGTGTTTCGTCAACACTCTGATAGTCCACAGATTACAGAAAGCCTCCAGATATGCATCGGAAACTACTACTGGTCTTCCAGGGATCGATTAAAGCGAAGACTGTTGGACACATTACTCCCATGGAGGAAAGTGCGCATGGTGACTGTTGTATTCAATCCCGATGCAATTTTCTGTGTTTCATCGACACTCTGATTCTCCAAAGATTACAGAATGCCTCCAGATGTGCATAGGAAACTACTACTTGTCTTCCGGGGAACGATCAAAGCGTAGACTGTTAGAGACATTACTCCCATGGAGGAAAGTGCGCATGGTAACTGTTGTATTCAATCCCGATGCAAATTCTGTGTTTCATCATCACTCTGATAGTCCACAGATTTCAGAATGCCTCCAGATGTCCATCGGAAACTACTACTGGTCTTCCCGCTAACGATCAAAGCGTAGACTGTATCAGACATTACTCCCATGCAGGAAAGTGCGGATGGTGACTGTTGTATTCAATCCCGATGCAATTTCTGTGTTTCATCAACACTCTGATAGTCCACAGATTACAGAATGCCACGAGATGTGCATCGGAAACTGCTACTGGTCTTCCCGGGAACGATGAAAGCGTAGACGGCTTCAGACATTACTCCCACGGAGGAAAGTGCGGATGGTGACTGTTGTATTCAATCCGGATGCAAATTCTGTGATTCATCAACACACTGATAGTCCACAGATTACAGAATGCCAAGAGATGTGCATCGGAAACTACTACTGGTCTTCCAGGGAACGATGAAAGCGTAGACTGTTTGGGACATTACTCCCATGGAGGAAAGTGCGCATGGTGACTGTTGTATTCAATCCCGATGCAATTTCTGTGTTTCATCAACACTCTGATAGTCCACAGGTTACAGAATGCCACGAGATATGCATCGGAAACTACTACTGGTCTTCCATCAAACGATCAAATCGTAGACTGTTTCAGACATTACTCCCATGGAGGAAAGTCCGGATGGTGACTGTTGTATTTAATAGCGATGCTATTTCTGTGTTTCATCAACACTCTGATAGTCCACATGTTACAGAATGCCTCCAGATGTTCATCGGAAACTACTACTAGTCTTCCAGGGAACGATAAAAGCGCAGACTGTTTGAGACATTACTCCCATGGAGGAAAGTGCGCATGGTGACTCTTGTATTCAATCAGGATGCAATTTCTGTGTTTCATCAACACTCTGATAGTCCACAGATTACAGAATGCCTCCAGATGTGCATCGGAAACTACTACTGGTCTTCCAGGGAACGATCAAATCGTATACTCCTTGAGACATTACTCCCATGGAGGAAAGTGCGCATGGTTACTGTTGTATTCAATCCCGATGCATTTTCTGGGTTTTTATCAACACCCTGATAGTCCACAGATTGCAGAATACCACAAAATGTGCATCGGAAACTACTACTGGTTTTCCAGGGAACGATCAAAGCCAAGACTGTTTCAGACATTACTCCCACGGAGGAAAGTGCGGATGGTGACTGTTCCATTCAATCCCGATGCTATTTCTGTGTTGCATCAACAGTCTGATAGTCCACAGATTACAGAATGCCTCCAGATGTGCATCGGAAACTACTACTGGTCTTCCCGCGAACGATCAAAGCGTAGACTGCATCAGACATTACTCCCATGCAGGAAAGTGCGGATGGTGACTGTTGTATTCAATCCCGATGCAATTTCTGTGTTTCATCAACACTCTGATAGTCCACAGATTACAGAATGCCACGAGATGTGCATCGGAAACTACTACTGGTCTTCCCGGGAACGATGAAAGCGTAGACTGCTTCAGACATTACTCCCACGGAGGAATGTGCGGATGGTGACTGTTGTATTCAATCCCGATGCAAATTCTGTGATTCATCAACACACTGATAGTCCACAGATTACAGAATGCCAAGAGATGTGCATCGGAAACTACTACTGGTCTTCCAGGGAACGATCAAAGCGTAGACTGTTTCAGACATTACTCCCACGGAGGAAAGTGCGGATGGTGACTGTTGCATTCAATCCCGATGCTATTTCTGTGTTGCATCAACAGTCTGATAGTCCACAGATTACAGAATGCCACCAGATGTGCATCGGAAACTACTACTGGTCTTCCAGGGAACGATCAAACCGTAGACTGTTTGAGACATACCTCCCGTGGAGGAAAGTGCACATGGTGACTGTTGTATTCATTCCCGATGCAATTTCTGTGTTTCATGAACACTCTGATAGTCCACAGATTACAGAATGGCACCAGATATGCATCGGAAACTATTACTGGTCTTCCAGAGAACGATCAAAGCATGGACTGTTTGAGAATTACTCCCATGGAGGAAAGTGCGCATGGTGAATGTTGTTTTCAATCCCGAGGCAATTTCTGTGTTTCATCAACACTCTGATAGTCCACAGATTACAGAAAGCCTCCAGATATGCATCGGAAACTACTACTGGTCTTCCAGGGAACGATTAAAGCGAAGACTGTTGGACACATTACTCCCATGGAGGAAAGTGCGCATGGTGACCGTTGTATTCAATCCCGATGCAATCTCAGTGTTTCATCGACACTCTGATTCTCCACAGATTACAGATTGCCTCCAGATTTGCATCGGAAACTACTACTTGTCTTCCGGGGAACGATCAAAGCGTAGACTGTTAGAGACATTACTCCCATGGAGGAAAGTGCGCATGGTGTCTGTTGTATTCAATCCCGATGCAATTTCTGTGTTTCATCCACACTCTGATAGGCCAAAGATTACGTAAGATCTCCAGATGAGCATCGGAAACTACTACTGGTCTTCCAGGGAACGATCAAACCGTAGACTGTTAGAGACATTACTCCCATGGAGTAAAGTGCACATGGTGACTGTTGTATTCAATCCCGATGCAATTTCTGTGTTTCATCAACACTGTGATAGTCCACAGAATACAGAATGCCTTCAGATGTGCAATTGAAACTACTTCTGGTCTTCCAGGGAACGATCAAAGCGTAGACTGTTTAAGACATTACCCCCATGGAGGAAACTGCGCATGGAGACTGTTGTATTTAATCCCGATGCAATTTCTGTGTTTCATCAGCACTCTGATAGTCCACAGATTACAGAATGCCTCCAGATGTGCATCGGAAGCTGCTACTGGCCTTCCAAGGAACGATCAAAGTGTAAACTCTATGAAACATTACTCCCATGGAGGAAAGTGCGCATGGTGACTGTTGTATTCAATCCCGATGCAATTTCTGTGTTTCATCAACACTCTGATAGTCCACAGATTACAGAATGCCACGATATGTGCATCGGAAACTACTACTGGTCTTCCAGGGAACGATCAAATCGTAGACTGTTTCAGACATTACTCCCATGGAGGAAATTTCGGATGGTGACTGTTGTATTCAGTCCCGATGCTATTTCTGTGTTTCATCAACATTCTGATAGTCCACAGATTACAGAATACCACCAGATGTGCATCGGAAACTACTACTGGTCTTCCAGGGAACGATCAAACCGTAGACTGTTTGAGACATACCTCCCGTGGTGGAAAGTGCGCATGGTGACTGTTGTATTCATTCCCGATGCAATTTCTGTGTTTCGTCAACACTCTGATAGTCCACAGACTACAGAATGGCACCAGATATGCATCGGAAACAACTACTGGTCTTCCAGGGAACGATCAAAGCATAGACTGTTTGAGAATTACTCCCATGGAGGAAAGTGCGCATGGTGACTCCTGTATTCAATCCCGATGCAATTTCTGTGTTTCATCAACACTCTGATTCTCCAAAGATTACAGATTGCCTCCAGATTTGCATCGGAAACTACTACTTGTCTTCCGGGGAACGATCAAAGCGTAGACTGTTAGAGACATTACTCCCATGGAGGAAAGTGCGCATGGTGTCTGTTGTATTCAATCCCGATGCAATTTCTGTGTTTCATCAACACTCTGATAGGCCAAAGATTACGGAAAGCCTCCAGATGAGCATCGGAAACTACTACTGGTCTTCCAGGGAACGATCAAACCGTAGACTGTTAGAGACATTACTCCCATGGAGTAAAGTGCACATGGTGACTGTTGTATTCAATCCCGATGCAATTTCTGTGATTCATCAACACTGTGATAGTCCACAGATTACAGAATGCCTTCAGATGTGCAATTGAAACTACTTCTGGTCTTCCAGGGAACGATCAAAGCGTAGACTGTTTAAGACATTACCCCCATGGAGGAAACTGCGCATGGAGACTGTTATATTTAATCCCGATGCAATTTCTGTGTTTCATCAGCACTCTGATAGTCCACAGATTACAGAATGCCTCCAGATGTGCATCGGAAACTGCTACTGGCCTTCCAAGGAACGATCAAAGTGTAAACTCTATGAAACATTACTCCCATGGAGGAAAGTGCACATGGTGACTGTTGTATTCAATCCCGATGCAATTTCTGTGTTTCATCAACACTCTGATAGTCCACAGATTACAGAATGCCTCCCGATGTGCATCGGAAACTACTACTGGTCTTCGAGAGATCGATCAAAGCGTAGACTGTTTGGGTCATTACTCCCATGGAGGGAAGTGCGCATTGTAACTGTTGTATTCAATCCCGATGCAATTTCTGTGTTTCATCAACACTCTGATAGTCCACACAATACAGAATGCCTCCCGATGTGCATCGGAAACTACTACTGGTCTTCCAGGGAATTATCAAAGCGTAGACTGTTTGGGACATTACTCCCATGGAGGAAAGTGCGCATGGTGACTGTTGTATTCAATCCCGATGCAATTTCTGTGTTTCATCAACACTCTGATAGTCCACAGATTACAGAATGCCACGAGATGTGCATCGGAAACTACTACTGGTCTTCCAGCAAACGATCAAATCGTAGACTGTTTCAGACATTACTCCCATGGAGGAAAGTCCGGATGGTGCCTGTTGTATTTAATCCCGATGCTATTTCTGTGTTTCATCAACACTCTGATAGTCCGCATGTTACAGAATGCGTCCAGATGTTCATCGGAAACTACTACTGGTCTTCCAGGGAACGATAAAAGCGCAGACTGTTTGAGACATTACTCCCATGGAGGAAAGTGCGCATGGTGACTTTTGTATTCAATCAGGATGCAATTTCTGTGTTTTATCAACACTCTGATAGTCCACAGATTACAGAATGCCGACAGATGTGCATCGGAAACTACTACTGGTCTTCCAGTTAACAATCAAAGCGTAGACTGTTTGAGACATTACTCCCATGGAGGAAATTGCGCATGGTGACTGTTGTATTCAATCCCGATGCAAATTCTGTGTTTCATCAACACTCTGATAGTCCAAAAATTACAGAATGCCTCCAGATGTGCATCGGAAAGTACTACTGGTCTTCCAGGGAACGATCAAAGCGTAGACTGTTTGAGACATTACTCCCATGGAGGAAAGTGCGCATGGTGACTGTTGTATTCAATCCCGATGCAAATTCTGTGTTTCATCATCACTCTGATAGTCCACAGATTTCAGAATGCCTCCAGATGTGCATCGGAAACTACTACTGGTCTTCCCGCGAACGATCAAAGCGTAGACTGCATCAGACATTACTCCCATGCAGGAAAGTGCGGATGGTGACTGTTGTATTCAATCCCGATGCAATTTCTGTGTTTCATCAACACTCTGATAGTCCACAGGTTACAGAATGCCACGAGATGTGCATCGGAAACTACTACTGGTCTTCCCGGGAACGATGAAAGCGTAGACTGCTTCAGACATTACTCCCACGGAGGAATGTGCGGATGGTGACTGTTGTATTCAATCCCGATGCAAATTCTGTGATTCATCAACACACTGATAGTCCACAGATTACAGAATGCCAAGAGATGTGCATCGGAAACTACTACTGGTCTTCCCGGGAACGATCAAAGCGTAGACTGTTTCAGACATTACTCCCACGGTGGAAAGTGCGGATGGTGACTGTTGTATTCAATCCCGATGCTATTTCTGTGTTGCATCAACACTCTGATAGTCCACAGATTACAGAATGCCACCAGATGTGCATCGGAAACTACTACTGGTCTTCCAGGGAACGATCAAACCGTAGACTGTTTGAGACATACTTCCCGTGGAGGAAAGTGCACATGGTGACTGTTGTATTCATTCCCGATGCAATTTCTGTCTTTCATGAACACTCTGATAGTCCACAGATTACAGAATGGCACCAGATATGCATCGGAAACTACTACTGGTCTTACAGAGAACGATCAAAGCATAGACTGTTTGAGAATTACTCCCATGGAGGAAAGTGCGCATGGTGAATGTTGTTTTCAATCCCGAGGCAATCTCTGTGTTCCATCAACACTTTGATAGTCCACAGATTACAGAAAGCCTCCAGATATGGAATTGAAACTACTTCTGGTCTTCCAGGGAACGATCAAAGCGTAGACTGTTTGGGACATTACTCCCACGGAGGAAAGTGCGGATGGTGACTGTTGTATTCATTCCCGATGCAATTTCAGTGTTTCATCAACACTCTGATAGTCCACAGATTACAGAATGGCACCAGATATGCATCGGAAACTACTACTGGTCTTCCAGGGAACGATCAAAGCATAGACTGTTTGAGAATTACTCCCTTGGAGGAAAGTGCGCATTGTGACTCCTGTATTCTATCCCGATGCAATTTCTGTGTTTCATCAATACTCTGATAGTCTACATATTACAGAATGCCACCAGATGTGCATCGGAAACTACTACTGGTGTTCCAGGGAACGATCAAAGTGTAGACTGTTTGAGACATTACTCCCGTGGAAGAATGTGCGCATGGTGACTGTTGTATTCATCCCGATGCAATTTCTGTGTTTCATCAACACTCTGATAGTCCACAGACTACAGAATGCCTCCAGATGTGCAATTGAAACTACTTCTGGTCTTCCAGGGAACGATCAAAGCGTAGACTGTTTGGGACATTACTCCCATGGAGGAAAGTGCGCATGGAGACTGTTGTATTCATTCCCGATGCAATTTCAGTGTTTCATCAACACTCTGATAGTCCACAGATTACAGAATGGCACCAGATATGCATCGGAAACTACTACTGGTCTTCCAGGGAACGATCAAAGCATAGACTGTTTGAGAATTACTCCCTTGGAGGAAAGTGCGCATGGTGACTCCTGTATTCTATCCCCATGCAATTTCTGTGTTTCATCAATACTCTGATAGTCTACATATTACAGAATGCCACCAGATGTGCATCGGAAACTACTACTGGTGTTCCAGGGAACGATCAAAGCGTAGACTGTTTGAGAATTACTCCCATGGAGGAAAGTGCGCATGGTGAATGTTGTTTTCAATCCCGAGGCAATTTCTGTGTTTCATCAACACTCTGATAGTCCACAGATTACAGAAAGCCTCCAGATATGCATCGGAAACTACTACTGGTCTTCCAGGGAACGATTAAAGCGAAGACTGTTGGACACATTACTCCCATGGAGGAAAGTGCGCATTGTGACCGTTGTATTCAATCCCGATGCAATTCCAGTGTTTCATCGACACTCTGATACTCCACAGATTACAGATTGCCTCCAGATTTGCATCGGAAACTACTACTTGTCTTCCGGGGAACGATCAATGCGTAGACTGTTAGAGACATTACTCCCATGGAGGAAAGTGCGCATGGTGTCTGTTGTATTCAATCCCCATGCAATTTCTGTGTTTCATCAACACTCTGATAGGCCAAAGATTACGGAAAGCCTCCAGATGAGCATCGGAAACTACTACTGGTCTTCCAGGGAACGATCAAATCGTAGACTGTTAGAGACATTACTCCCAAGGAGTAAAGTGCACATGGTGACTGTTGTATTCAATCAGAATGCAATTTCTGTGTTTCATTAACACTGTGATAGTCCACAGATTACAGAATGCCTCCAGATGTGCAATTGAAACTACTTCTGGTCTTCCAGGGAACGATCAAAGCGTAGACTGTTTAAGACATTACCCCCATGGAGGAAACTGCGCATGGAGACTGTTGTATTCAATCCCGATGCAATTTCTGTGTTTCATCAGCACTCTGATAGTCCACAGATTACAGAATGCCTCTAGATGTGCATCGGAAACTGCTACTGGCCTTCCAAGGGACGATCAAAGTGTAAACTCTATGAAACATTACTCCCATGGAGGAAAGTGCGCATGGTGACTGTTGTATTCAATCCCAATGCAATTTCTGTGTTTCATCAACACTCTGATAGTCCACAGATTACAGAATGCCACGAGATGTGCATCGGAAACTACTACTGGCCTTCCAGCAAACGATCAAATCGTAGACTGTTTCAGACATTACTCCCATGGAGGAAATTTCGGATGGTGACTGTTGTATTCAGTCCCGATGCTATTTCTGTGTTTCATCAACATTCTGATAGTCCACAGATTACAGAAAACCACCAGATGTGCATCGGAAACTACTACTGGTCTTCCAGGGAACGATCAAACCGTAGACTGTTTGAGACATACCTCCCGTGGAGGAAAGTGCGCATGGTGACTGTTGTTTTCATTCCCGATGCAATTTCTGTGTTTCATCAACACTCTGATAGTCCACAGACTACAGAATGGCACCAGATATGCATCGGAAACAACTACTGGTCTTCCAGGGAACGATCAAATCATAGACTGTTTGAGAATTACTCCCTTGGAGGACAGTGCGCATGGTGACTCCTGTATTCAATCCCGATGCAATTTCTGTCTTTCATCGACACTCTGATAGTCCACACAATACAGAATGCCTCCCGATGTGCATCGGAAACTACTACTGGCCTTCCAGGGAATTATCAAAGCGTAGACTGTTTGGGTCATTACTCCTATGGAGGAAAGTGCGCATGGTGACTGTTGTATTCAATCCCGATGCAATTTCTGTGTTTCATCAACACTCTGATAGTCCACAGATTACAGAATGCCACGAGATGTGCATCGGAAACTACTACTGGTCTTCCAGCAAACGATCAAATCGTAGACTGTTTCAGACATTACTCCCATGGAGGAAAGTCCGGATGGTGACTGTTGTATTTAATCCCGATGCTATTTCTGTGTTTCATCAACACTCTGATAGTCCACAGATTACAGAATGCCTCTAGATGTGCATCGGAAACTGCTACTGGCCTTCCAAGGAACGATCAAAGTGTAAACTCTATGAAACATTACTCCCATGGAGGAAAGTGCGCATGTTGACTGTTGTATTCAATCAGGATGCAATTTCTGTGTTTCATCAACGCTCTGATAGTCCACAAGTTACAGAATGCCTCCAGATGTTCATCGGAAACTGCTACTGGTCTTCCAGGGAACGATAAAAGCACAGACTGTTTGAGACATTACCCCCATGGAGGAAAGTGTGCATGGTGACTGTTGTATTCAATCAGGATGCAATTTCTGTGTTTCATCAACACTCTGATAGTCCACAGATTACAGAATGCCTCCAGATGTGCATCGGAAACTACTACTAGTCTTCCAGGGAACGATCAAATCGTAAACCCCTTGAGACATTACTCCCATGGAGGAAAGTGCGCATGGTGACTGTTGTATTCAATCCCGATGCATTTTCTGTGTTTCATCAACACCCTGATAGTCCGTAGATTGCAGAATACCACAAAATGTGCATCGGAAACTACCACTGGTTTTCCAGGGAACGATCAAAGCCAAGACTGTTTCAGACATTATTCCCATGGAGGAAAGTGCGGATGGTGACTGTTGTATTCAATCCCGATGCAATTTCTGTGTTTCATCAACACTCTGATAGTCCAATAATTACAGAATGCCTCCAGATGTGCATCGGAAACTACTACTGGTCTTCCAGGGAACGATCAAAGCGTAGACTGTTTGAGACATTACTCCCATGGAGGAAAGTGCGCATGGTGACTGTTGTATTCAATCCCGATGCAAATTCTGTGTTTCATCAACAGACTGATAGTCCACAGATTTCAGAGTGCCTCCAGATGTTCATCGGAAACTACTACTGGTCTTCCCGCGAACGATCAAAGCGTAGACTGTTTCAGACATTACTCCCACGGAGGAAAGTGCGGATGGTGACTGTTGTTTTCAATCCCGATGCTATTTCTGTGTTGCATCAACACTCTGATAGTCCACAGATTACAGAATGCCACCAGATGTGCATCGGAAACTACTACTGGTCTTCCAGGGAACGATCAAACCGTAGACTGTTTGAGACACATCTCCCGTGGAGGAAAGTGCGCATGGTGACTGTTGTATTCATTCCCGATGCAATTTCTGTGTTTCATGAACACTCTGATAGTCCACAGATTACAGAATGGCACCAGATATGCATCGGAAACTACTACTGGTCTTCCAGAGAACGATCAAAGCATAGACTGTTTGAGAATTACTCCCATGGAGGAAAGTGCGCATGGTGAATGTTGTTTTCAATCCCGAGGCAATCTCTGAGTTTCATCAACACTCTGATAGTCCACAGATTACAGAAAGCCTCCAGATATGCATCGGAAACTACTACTGGTCTTCCAGGGAACGATCAAAGCGGACACTGTTGGACACATTACTCCCATGGAGTAAAGTGCGCATGGTGACTGTTGTATTCAATCCCGATGCAATTTCAGTGTTTCATCAACACTCTGATAGTCCACAGATTACAGAATGCCTCCAGATGTGCATCGGAAACTACTACTTGTCTTCCGGGGAACGATCAAAGCGTAGACTGTTAGAAACATTACTCCCATCTAGGAAAGTGCGCATGGTGACTGTTGTATTCAAACCCGATGCAATTTCTGTGTTTCATGAACACTCTGATAGTCCACAGATTACAGAATGGCACCAGATATGCATCGGAAACTACTACTGGTCTTCCACAGAACGATCAAAGCATAGACTGTTTGAGAATTACTCCAATGGAGGAAACTGCGCATGGTGACTGTTGTATTCAACCCCTATGCAATTTCTGTGTTTCATCAACACTCTGATAGGCCACAGATTACAGAATGCCACGAGATGTGCATCGGAAACTACTACTGGTCTTCCAGGGAACGATCAAAGCATAGACTGTTTGAGAATTACTCTCTTGGAGGAAAGTGCGCATGGTGAATCCTGTATTCAATCCCCATGCAATTTCTGTGTTTCATCAATACTCTGATAGTCTACATATTACAGAATGCCACCAGATGTGCATCGGAAACTACTACTGGTGTTCCAGGGAACGATCAAAGCGTAGACTGTTTGAGACATAACTCCCGTGGAAGAATGTGCGCATGGTGACTGTTGTATTCATCCCGATGCAATTTCTGTGTTTCATCAACACTCTCATAGTCCACAGAATACAGAATGCCTCCCGATGTGCATCGGAAACTACTACTGGTCTTCCAGGGAACGATCAAAGCGTAGACTGTTTGGGACATTACTTCCATGGAGGAAAGTGCGCATGGTGACTGTTGTATTCAATCCCGATGCAATTTCTGTGTTTCATCAACACTCTGATAGTCCACAGATTACAGAATGCCACGAGATGTGCATCGGATACTACTACTGGTCTTCCAGGGAACGATCAAAACGTAGACTGTTAGAGACATTACTCCCATGGAGGAAGGTGCGCATGGTAACTGTTGTATTCAATCCCGATGCAATTTCTGTGTTTCATCAACACTCTGAAACTCCACAGATTACAGAATGCCTCCAGATGTGCATCGGAAACTACTACTGGTCTTCCAGGGAACGATTAAAGCGTAGACTGTTTGAGACACTACTCCCATGGAGGAAAGTGCGCATCGTGACTGTTGTATTCAATCCCGATGCAATTTCTGTGTTTCATCAACACTCTTATAGTCCACAGATTACAGAATGCCTCCCGATGTGCATCGGAAACTACTACTGGTCTTCCAGGCTACGATCAAAGCGTAGACTGTTTGGGACATTACTCCCATGGAGGAAATTGCACATGGTGACTGTTGTATTCATTCCCGATGAAACATCTGTGTTTCATGAACACTCTGATAGTCCACAGATTACAGAATGGCACCAGATATGCATCGGAAACTACTACTGGTCTTCCACAGAACGATCAAAGCATAGACTGTTTGAGAATTACACCCATGGTGGAAAGTGCGCATGGTGAATGTTGTTTTCAATCCCGATGCAATTTCTGTGTTTCATCAACACTCTGATAGTCCAAAGATTACGGAAAGCCTCCAGATGTGCATCGGAAACTACTACTGGTCTTCCAGGGAACGATCAAAGCGTAAACTCTTAGAGACATTACTCCCATGGAGGAAAGTGCGCATGGTAACTGTTGTATTCAATCCCGATGCAATTTCTGTGTTTCATCAACACTCTGATAGTCCACAGATTACAGAATGCCTCCAGATGTGCATCGGAAACTGCTACTGGTCTTCCAAGGAATGATCAAAGCGTAGACTGTTTGGGACATTTTCCCATGGAGGAAAGTGCGCATGGTGACTGTTGTATTCAATCCCGATGCAATTTCTGTGTTTCATCAACACTCTGATAGTCCACAGATTACAGAATGCAAAGAGATGTGCATCGGAAAATACTACTGGTCTTCCAGGGATCGATCAAAGCGTAGACTGTTTCAGACATTACTCCCACGGAGGAAAGTGCGGATGGTGACTGTTGTATTCAATCCCGATGCTATTTCTGTGTTCAGTCAACACTCTGATAGTCCACAGATTACAGAATGCCACCAGATGTGCATCGGAAACTACTACTGGTCTTCCAGGTAACGATCAAACCGTAGACTGTTTGAGACATACCTCCCGTGGAGGAAAGTGCGCATGGTGACTGTTGTATTCAATCCCGATGCAATTTCTGTGTTTCATCAACACTCTGATAGTCCACAGATTACAGAATGCCACGAGATGTGCATCGGAAACTACTACTGGTCTTCCAGCAAACGATCAAATCGTAGACTGTTTCATACATTACTCCCATGGAGGAAAGTCCGGATGGTGACTGTTGTATTTAATCCCGATGCTATTTCTGTGTTTCATCAACACTCTGATAGTCCACAGATTACAGAATGCCTCTAGATGTGCATCGGAAACTGCTACTGGCCTTCCAAGGAACGATCAAAGTGTAAACTCTATGAAACATTACTCCCATGGAGGAAAGTGCGCATGTTGACTGTTGTATTCAATCAGGATGCAATTTCTGTGTTTCATCAACACTCTGATAGTCCAAAAATTACAGAATGACTCCAGATGTGCATCGGAATCTACTACTGGTCATCCCGCGAACGATCAAAGCGTAGACTGTATCAGACATTACTCCCATGCAGGAAAGTGCGGATGGTGAATGTTGTATTCAATCCCGATGCAATTTCTGTGTTTCATTAACACTCTGATAGTCCACAGATTACTGAATGCCACGAGATGTGCATCGGAAACTACTACTGGTCTTCCCGGGAACGATGAAAGCGTAGACTGCTTTAGACATTACTCCCACGGAGGAAAGTGCGGATGGTGACTGTTGTATTCAATCCCGATGCAAATTCTGTGATTCATCAACACACTGATAGTCCACAGATTACAGAATGCCTCCAGATGTGCATCGGAAACTACTACTGGCTTCCAGGGAACGATCAAAGCGTAGACTGTTTCAGACATTACTCCCATGGAGGGAAGTGCGGATGGTGACTGTTGTATTCAATCCCGATGCTATTTCTGTGTTTCATCAACGCTCTGATAGTCCACAAGTTACAGAATGCCTCCAGATGTTCATCGGAAACTGCTACTGGTCTTCCAGGGAACGATAAAAGCACAGACTGTTTGAGACATTACCCCCATGGAGGAAAGTGTGCATGGTGACTGTTGTATTCAATCAGGATGCAATTTCTGTGTTTCATCAACACTCTGATAGTCCACAGATTACAGAATGCCTCCAGATGTGCATCGGAAACTACTACTAGTCTTCCAGGGAACGATCAAATCGTAAACTCCTTGAGACATTACTCCCATGGAGGAAAGTGCGCATGGTGACTGTTGTATTCAATCCCGATGCATTTTCTGTGTTTCATCAACACCCTGATAGTTCGTAGATTGCAGAATACCACAAAATGTGCATCGGAAACTACCACTGGTTTTCCAGGGAACGATCAAAGCCAAGACTGTTTCAGACATTATTCCCATGGAGGAAAGTGCGGATGGTGACTGTTGTATTCAATCCCGATGCAATTTCTGTGTTTCATCAACACTCTGATAGTCCAATAATTACAGAATGCCTCCAGATGTGCATCGGAAACTACTACTGGTCTTCCAGGGAACGATCAAAGCGTAGACTGTTTGAGACATTACTCCCATGGAGGAAAGTGCGCATGGTGACTGTTGTATTCAATCCCGATGCAAATTCTGTGTTTCATCAACAGACTGATAGTCCACAGATTTCAGAGTGCCTCCAGATGTTCATCGGAAACTACTACTGGTCTTCCCGCGAACGATCAAAGCGTAGACTGTTTCAGACATTACTCCCACGGAGGAAAGTGCGGATGGTGACTGTTGTTTTCAATCCCGATGCTATTTCTGTGTTGCATCAACACTCTGATAGTCCACAGATTACAGAATGCCACCAGATGTGCATCGGAAACTACTACTGGTCTTCCAGGGAACGATCAAACCGTAGACTGTTTGAGACACATCTCCCGTGGAGGAAAGTGCGCATGGTGACTGTTGTATTCATTCCCGATGCAATTTCTGTGTTTCATGAACACTCTGATAGTCCACAGATTACAGAATGGCACCAGATATGCATCGGAAACTACTACTGGTCTTCCAGAGAACGATCAAAGCATAGACTGTTTGAGAATTACTCCCATGGAGGAAAGTGCGCATGGTGAATGTTGTTTTCAATCCCGAGGCAATCTCTGTGTTTCATCAACACTCTGATAGTCCACAGATTACAGAAAGCCTCCAGATATGCATCGGAAACTACTACTGGTCTTCCAGGGAACGATCAAAGCGGACACTGTTGGACACATTACTCCCATGGAGTAAAGTGCGCATGGTGACTGTTGTATTCAATCCCGATGCAATTTCAGTGTTTCATCAACACTCTGATAGTCCACAGATTACAGAATGCCTCCAGATGTGCATCGGAAACTACTACTTGTCTTCCGGGGAACGATCAAAGCGTAGACTGTTAGAAACATTACTCCCATGGAGGAAAGTGCGCATGGTGACTGTTGTATTCAAACCCGATGCAATTTCTGTGTTTCATGAACACTCTGATAGTCCACAGATTACAGAGTGCCTCCAGATGTGCATCGGAAACTACTACTGGTCTTCCACAGAACGACCAAAGCATAGACTGTTTGAGAATTACTCCCATGGAGGAAAGTGCGCATGGTGAATGTTGTTTTCAATCCCGAGGCAATTTCTGTGTTTCATCAACACTCTGATAGTCCACAGATTACAGAATGCCTCCAGATGTGCATCGGAAACTACTACTGGTCTTCCACAGAACGATCAAAGCATAGACTGTTTGAGAATTACTCCAATGGAGGAAACTGCGCATGGTGACTGTTGTATTCAACCCCTATGCAATTTCTGTGTTTCATCAACACTCTGATAGGCCACAGATTACAGAATGCCACGAGATGTGCATCGGAAACTACTACTGGTCTTCCAGGGAACGATCAAAGCATAGACTGTTTGAGAATTACTCCCTTGGAGGAAAGTGCGCATGGTGAATCCTGTATTCAATCCCCATGCAATTTCTGTGTTTCATCAATACTCTGATAGTCTACATATTACAGAATGCCACCAGATGTGCATCGGAAACTACTACTGGTGTTCCAGGGAACGATCAAAGCGTAGACTGTTTGAGACATAACTCCCGTGGAAGAATGTGCGCATGGTGACTGTTGTATTCATCCCGATGCAATTTCTGTGTTTCATCAACACTCTCATAGTCCACAGAATACAGAATGCCTCCCGATGTGCATCGGAAACTACTACTGGTCTTCCAGGGAACGATCAAAGCGTAGACTGTTTGGGACATTACTTCCATGGAGGAAAGTGCGCATGGTGACTGTTGTATTCAATCCCGATGCAATTTCTGTGTTTCATCAACACTCTGATAGTCCACAGATTACAGAATGCCACGAGATGTGCATCGGATACTACTACTGGTCTTCCAGGGAACGATCAAAACGTAGACTGTTAGAGACATTACTCCCATGGAGGAAGGTGCGCATGGTAACTGTTGTATTCAATCCCGATGCAATTTCTGTGTTTCATCAACACTCTGAAACTCCACAGATTACAGAATGCCTCCAGATGTGCATCGGAAACTACTACTGGTCTTCCAGGGAACGATTAAAGCGTAGACTGTTTGAGACACTACTCCCATGGAGGAAAGTGCGCATCGTGACTGTTGTATTCAATCCCGATGCAATTTCTGTGTTTCATCAACACTCTTATAGTCCACAGATTACAGAATGCCTCCCGATGTGCATCGGAAACTACTACTGGTCTTCCAGGCTACGATCAAAGCGTAGACTGTTTGGGACATTACTCCCATGGAGGAAATTGCACATGGTGACTGTTGTATTCATTCCCGATGAAATATCTGTGTTTCATGAACACTCTGATAGTCCACAGATTACAGAATGGCACCAGATATGCATCGGAAACTACTACTGGTCTTCCACAGAACGATCAAAGCATAGACTGTTTGAGAATTACACCCATGGTGGAAAGTGCGCATGGTGAATGTTGTTTTCAATCCCGATGCAATTTCTGTGTTTCATCAACACTCTGATAGTCCAAAGATTACGGAAAGCCTCCAGATGTGCATCGGAAACTACTACTGGTCTTCCAGGGAACGATCAAAGCGTAAACTCTTAGAGACATTACTCCCATGGAGGAAAGTGCGCATGGTAACTGTTGTATTCAATCCCGATGCAATTTCTGTGTTTCATCAACACTCTGATAGTCCACAGATTACAGAATGCCTCCAGATGTGCATCGGAAACTGCTACTGGTCTTCCAGGGAATGATCAAAGCGTAGACTGTTTGGGACATTTTCCCATGGAGGAAAGTGCGCATGGTGACTGTTGTATTCAATCCCGATGCAATTTCTGTGTTTCATCAACACTCTGATAGTCCACAGATTACAGAATGCAAAGAGATGTGCATCGGAAACTACTACTGGTCTTCCAGGGATCGATCAAAGCGTAGACTGTTTCAGACATTACTCCCACGGAGGAAAGTGCGGATGGTGACTGTTGTATTCAATCCCGATGCTATTTCTGTGTTCAATCAACACTCTGATAGTCCACAGATTACAGAATGCCACCAGATGTGCATCGGAAACTACTACTGGTCTTCCAGGTAACGATCAAACCGTAGACTGTTTGAGACATACCTCCCGTGGAGGAAAGTGCACATGGTGACTGTTGTATTCATTCCCGATGCAATTTCTGTGTTTCATGAACACTCTGATAGTCCACAGATTACAGAATGGCACCAGATATGCATCGGAAACTACTACTGGCCTTCCAGCAAACGATCAAATCGTAGACTGTTTCAGACATTACTCCCATGGAGGAAATTTCGGATGGTGACTGTTGTATTCAGTCCCGATGCTATTTCTGTGTTTCATCAACATTCTGATAGTCCACAGATTACAGAATACCACCAGATGTGCATCGGAAACTACTACTGGTCTTCCAGGGAACGATCAAACCGTAGACTGTTTGAGACATACCTCCCGTGGAGGAAAGTGCGCATGGTGACTGTTGTTTTCATTCCCGATGCAATTTCTGTGTTTCATCAACACTCTGATAGTCCACAGACTACAGAATGGCACCAGATATGCATCGGAAACAACTACTGGTCTTCCAGGGAACGATCAAATCATAGACTGTTTGAGAATTACTCCCTTGGAGGACAGTGCGCATGGTGACTCCTGTATTCAATCCCGATGCAATTTCTGTCTTTCATCGACACTCTGATAGTCCACACAATACAGAATGCCTCCCGATGTGCATCGGAAACTACTACTGGCCTTCCTGGGAATTATCAAAAACGTAGACTGTTTGGGTCATTACTCCCATGGAGGAAAGTGCGCATGGTGACTGTTGTATTCAATCCCGATGCAATTTCTGTGTTTCATCAACACTCTGATAGTCCACAGATTACAGAATGCCACGAGATGTGCATCGGAAACTACTACTGGTCTTCCAGCAAACGATCAAATCGTAGACTGTTTCAGACATTACTCCCATGGAGGAAAGTCCGGATGGTGACTGTTGTATTTAATCCCGATGCTATTTCTGTGTTTCATCAACACTCTGATAGTCCACAGATTACAGAATGCCTCTAGATGTGCATCGGAAACTGCTACTGGCCTTCCAAGGAACGATCAAAGTGTAAACTCTATGAAACATTACTCCCATGGAGGAAAGTGCGCATGTTGACTGTTGTATTCAATCAGGATGCAATTTCTGTGTTTCATCAACACTCTGATAGTCCAAAAATTACAGAATGACTCCAGATGTGCATCGGAATCTACTACTGGTCATCCCGCGAACGATCAAAGCGTAGACTGTATCAGACATTACTCCCATGCAGGAAAGTGCGGATGGTGAATGTTGTATTCAATCCCGATGCAATTTCTGTGTTTCATCAACACTCTGATAGTCCACAGATTACTGAATGCCACGAGATGTGCATCGGAAACTACTACTGGTCTTCCCGGGAACGATGAAAGCGTAGACTGCTTTAGACATTACTCCCACGGAGGAAAGTGCGGATGGTGACTGTTGTATTCAATCCCGATGCAAATTCTGTGATTCATCAACACACTGATAGTCCACAGATTACAGAATGCCTCCAGATGTGCATCGGAAACTACTACTGGCTTCCAGGGAACGATCAAAGCGTAGACTGTTTCAGGCATTACTCCCATGGAGGGAAGAACGGATGGTGACTGTTGTATTCAATCCCGATGCTATTTCTGTGTTTCATCAACGCTCTGATAGTCCACAAGTTACAGAATGCCTCCAGATGTTCATCGGAAACTGCTACTGGTCTTCCAGGGAACGATAAAAGCACAGACTGTTTGAGACATTACCCCCATGGAGGAAAGTGCGCATGGTGACTGTTGTATTCAATCAGGATGCAATTTCTGTGTTTCATCAACACTCTGATAGTCCACAGATTACAGAATGCCTCCAGATGTGCATCGGAAACTACTACTAGTCTTCCAGGGAACGATCAAATCGTAAACTCCTTGAGACATTACTCCCATGGAGGAAAGTGCGCATGGTGACTGTTGTATTCAATCCCGATGCATTTTCTGTGTTTCATCAACACCCTGATAGTCCGTAGATTGCAGAATACCACAAAATGTGCATCGGAAACTACCACTGGTTTTCCAGGGAACGATCAAAGCCAAGACTGTTTCAGACATTATTCCCATGGAGGAAAGTGCGGATGGTGACTGTTGTATTCAATCCCGATGCAATTTCTGTGTTTCATCAACACTCTGATAGTCCAATAATTACAGAATGCCTCCAGATGTGCATCGGAAACTACTACTGGTCTTCCAGGGAACGATCAAAGCGTAGACTGTTTGAGACATTACTCCCATGGAGGAAAGTGCGCATGGTGACTGTTGTATTCAATCCCGATGCAAATTCTGTGTTTCATCAACAGACTGATAGTCCACAGATTTCAGAGTGCCTCCAGATGTTCATCGGAAACTACTACTGGTCTTCCCGCGAACGATCAAAGCGTAGACTGTTTCAGACATTACTCCCACGGAGGAAAGTGCGGATGGCGACTGTTGTTTTCAATCCCGATGCTATTTCTGTGTTGCATCAACACTCTGATAGTCCACAGATTACAGAATGCCACCAGATGTGCATCGGAAACTACTACTGGTCTTCCAGGGAACGATCAAACCGTAGACTGTTTGAGACACATCTCCCGTGGAGGAAAGTGCGCATGGTGACTGTTGTATTCATTCCCGATGCAATTTCTGTGTTTCATGAACACTCTGATAGTCCACAGATTACAGAATGGCACCAGATATGCATCGGAAACTACTACTGGTCTTCCAGAGAACGATCAAAGCATAGACTGTTTGAGAATTACTCCCATGGAGGAAAGTGCGCATGGTGAATGTTGTTTTCAATCCCGAGGCAATCTCTGTGTTTCATCAACACTCTGATAGTCCACAGATTACAGAAAGCCTCCAGATATGCATCGGAAACTACTACTGGTCTTCCAGGGAACGATCAAAGCGGACACTGTTGGACACATTACTCCCATGGAGTAAAGTGCGCATGGTGAATGTTGTATTCAATCCCGATGCAATTTCAGTGTTTCATCAACACTCTGATAGTCCACAGATTACAGAATGCCTCCAGATGTGCATCGGAAACTACTACTTGTCTTCCGGGGAACGATCAAAGCGTAGACTGTTAGAAACATTACTCCCATGGAGGAAAGTGCGCATGGTGACTGTTGTATTCAAACCCGATGCAATTTCTGTGTTTCATGAACACTCTGATAGTCCACAGATTACAGAGTGCCTCCAGATGTGCATCGGAAACTACTTCTGGTCTTCCACAGAACGACCAAAGCATAGACTGTTTGAGAATTACTCCCATGGAGGAAAGTGCGCATGGTGAATGTTGTTTTCAATCCCGAGGCAATATCTGTGTTTCATCAACACTCTGATAGTCCACAGATTACAGAATGCCTCCAGATGTGCATCGGAAACTACTACTGGTCTTCCACAGAACGATCAAAGCATAGACTGTTTGAGAATTACTCCAATGGAGGAAACTGCGCATGGTGACTGTTGTATTCAACCCCTATGCAATTTCTGTGTTTCATCAACACTCTGATAGGCCACAGATTACAGAATGCCACGAGATGTGCATCGGAAACTACTACTGGTCTTCCAGGGAACGATCAAAGCATAGACTGTTTGAGAATTACTCCCTTGGAGGAAAGTGCGCATGGTGAATCCTGTATTCAATCCCCATGCAATTTCTGTGTTTCATCAATACTCTGATAGTCTACATATTACAGAATGCCACCAGATGTGCATCGGAAACTACTACTGGTGTTCCAGGGAACGATCAAAGCGTAGACTGTTTGAGACATAACTCCCGTGGAAGAATGTGCGCATGGTGACTGTTGTATTCATCCCGATGCAATTTCTGTGTTTCATCAACACTCTCATAGTCCACAGAATACAGAATGCCTACCGATGTGCATCGGAAACTACTACTGGTCTTCCAGGGAACGATCAAAGCGTAGACTGTTTGGGACATTACTTCCATGGAGGAAAGTGCGCATGGTGACTGTTGTATTCAATCCCGATGCAATTTCTGTGTTTCATCAACACTCTGATAGTCCACAGATTACAGAATGCCACGAGATGTGCATCGGATACTACTACTGGTCTTCCAGGGAACGATCAAAACGTAGACTGTTAGAGACATTACTCCCATGGAGGAAGGTGCGCATGGTAACTGTTGTATTCAATCCCGATGCAATTTCTGTGTTTCATCAACACTCTGAAACTCCACAGATTACAGAATGCCTCCAGATGTGCATCGGAAACTACTACTGGTCTTCCAGGGAACGATTAAAGCGTAGACTGTTTGAGACACTACTCCCATGGAGGAAAGTGCGCATCGTGACTGTTGTATTCAATCCCGATGCAATTTCTGTGTTTCATCAACACTCTTATAGTCCACAGATTACAGAATGCCTCCCGATGTGCATCGGAAACTACTACTGGTCTTCCAGGCTACGATCAAAGCGTAGACTGTTTGGGACATTACTCCCATGGAGGAAATTCCACATGGTGACTGTTGTATTCATTCCCGATGAAATATCTGTGTTTCATGAACACTCTGATAGTCCACAGATTACAGAATGGCACCAGATATGCATCGGAAACTACTACTGGTCTTCCACAGAACGATCAAAGCATAGACTGTTTGAGAATTACACCCATGGTGGAAAGTGCGCATGGTGAATGTTGTTTTCAATCCCGATGCAATTTCTGTGTTTCATCAACACTCTGATAGTCCAAAGATTACGGAAAGCCTCCAGATGTGCATCGGAAACTACTACTGGTCTTCCAGGGAACGATCAAAGCGTAAACTCTTAGAGACATTACTCCCATGGAGGAAAGTGCGCATGGTAACTGTTGTATTCAATCCCGATGCAATTTCTGTGTTTCATCAACACTCTGATAGTCCACAGATTACAGAATGCCTCCAGATGTGCATCGGAAACTGCTACTGGTCTTCCAGGGAATGATCAAAGCGTAGACTGTTTGGGACATTTTCCCATGGAGGAAAGTGCGCATGGTGACTGTTGTATTCAATCCCGATGCAATTTCTGTGTTTCATCAACACTCTGATAGTCCACAGATTACAGAATGCAAAGAGATGTGCATCGGAAACTACTACTGGTCTTCCAGGGAACGATCAAAGCGTAGACTGTTTCAGACATTACTCCCACGGAGGAAAGTGCGGATGGTGACTGTTGTATTCAATCCCGATGCTATTTCTGTGTTCAATCAACACTCTGATAGTCCACAGATTACAGAATGCCACCAGATGTGCATCGGAAACTACTACTGGTCTTCCAGGTAACGATCAAACCGTAGACTGTTTGAGACATACCTCCCGTGGAGGAAAGTGCACATGGTGACTGTTGTATTCATTCCCGATGCAATTTCTGTGTTTCATGAACACTCTGATAGTCCACAGATTACAGAATGGCACCAGATATGCATCGGAAACTACTACTGGTCTTCCAGAGAACGATCAAAGCATAGACTGTTTGAGAATTACTCCCATGGAGGAAAGTGCGCATGGTGACAGTTGTATTCAATCCCGATGCAATTTCTGTGTGTCATCAACACTCTGATAGTCCAAAGAATACGGAAAGCCTCCAGATGTGCATCGGAAACTACTACTGGTCTTCCAGGGTACGATCAAAACGTAGACTGTTAGAGACATTACTGCCATGGAGTAAAGTGCGCATGGTGACTGTTGTATTCAATCCCGATGCAATTTCTGTGTTTCATCAACACTCTTAGAGTCCACAGATTACAGAATGCCTCCAGATTTGCAATTGAAACTACTTCTGGTCTTCCAGGGAACGATCAAAGCGTAGAATGTTTAAGACATTACCCCCATGGAGGAAAGTGCGCATGGAGACTGTTGTATTCAATGCCGATGCAATTTCTGTGTTTCATTAACACTCTGATAGTCCTCAGATTACGGAGAGCCTCCAGATGTGCATCGGAAACTACTACTTGTCTTCGGGGAACGATCAAAGCGTAGACTGTTAGAGACATTACTCCCATGGAGGAAAGTGCGCATGGTGACTGTTGTATTCAATCCCGATGCAATTTCTGTGTTTCATCAGCACTCTGATAGTCCAAAGATTACAGAAAGCCTCCAGATGGGCATCGGAAACTACAACTGGTCTTCCAGGGAACGGTCAAATCGTAGACAGTTAGAGACATTAATCCCATGGAGTAAAGTGCGCATGGTGACTGTTGTATTCAATCCCGATGCAATTTCTGTGTTTCATCAACACTCTGATAGTCCACAGATTACAGAATGCCTCCAGATGTGCATCGGAAACTACTACTGGTCTTTCAGGGAACGTTCAAAGAGTAAATTCTTTGAGACACTACACCCATGGAGTGAAGTGCGCATGGTAACTGTTGTAATCAATCCCGATGCATTTTCTGTGTTTCATCAACACTCTGATAGTCCACAGATTACAGAATGCCTCCATATGTGCCTCAGAAACTACTACTGGTCTTCCCGGGAACGATCAAACCGTAGACTGTTTCAGACGTTACTCCCATGCAGGAAAGAGCGGATGGTGACTGTTGTATTCAATCCCGATGCAATTTCTGTGTTTCATCAACACTCTTGATAGTCCACAGATTACCGGATGCCACCAGATGTGCATCGGAAACTACTACTGGTCTTCTACGGAACGATCAAAGCGTTGACTGTTTGAGACAAACCTACCGTGGAGGAAAGTGCACATGGTGAATGTTGTATTTAATCCCGAAGCAATTTCTGTGTTTCATCAACACTCTGATAGTCCACAGATTACAGAATGCCACCAGATGTGCATCGGAAACAACTACTGGTCTACCAGGTACGATCAAACCGTAGACTGTTAGAGACATACCTCCCGTGGAGGAAAGTGCACATGGTGACTGTTGTATTCATTCCCGATGCAATTTCTGTGTTTCATCAACACTCTGATAGTCCACAGATTACAGAAAGCCTCCAGATATGCATCGGAAACTACTACTGGTCTTCCAGGGAACGATCAAAGCGAAGACTGTTGGACACATTACTCCCATCGAGGAAAGTGCGCATGGTGACTGTTGTATTCAATCCCGATGCAATTTCAGTGTTTCATCAACACTCGGATTCTCCACAGATTACAGAATGCCTCCAGATGTGCATCGGAAACTAGTACTTGTCTTCCGGGGAACGATCAAAGCGTAGACTGTTTCAGACATTACTCCCATGCAGGAAAGAGCGGATGGTGACTGTTGTATTCAATCCCGATGCAATTTCTGTGTTTCATCAACACTCTGATAGTCCACAGATTACAGGATGCCACCAGATGTGCATCGGAAACTACTACTGGTCTTCCACGGAACGATCAAAGCGTAGACTGTTAGAGACATTACTCCCATGGAGGAAAGTGCGCATGGTAACTGTTGTATTCAATCCCGATGCAATTTCTGTGTTTCATCAACACTCTGATACTCCACAGATTACAGGATGCCTCCAGATGTGCATCGGAAACTACTACTGGTCTTCCAGGGAACGATCAAAGCGTAGACTCTTTGAGACATTACTTTTATGGAGGAATGTGCTCATGGTGACTGTTGTATTCAATCCCGATGCAATTTCTATGTTTCATCAACACTCTGATAGTCCACAGATTACAGAATGCCTCCAGATGTGCATCGGAAACTGCTACTGGTCTTCCAGGGAATGTTCAAAGCGTAAATACTATGAAACATTACTCCCATGGTGGAAAGTGCGCATGGTGACTGTTGTATTCAATCCCGATGCTATTTCTGTGTTTCATCAACACTCTTATAGTCCACAGATTACAGAATGCCTCCCGATGTGCATCGGAAACTACTACTGGTCTTCCAGGTTACGATCAAAGCGTAGAGTGTTTGGGACATTACTCCCATGGAGGAAAGTGCGCATGGTGACTGTTGTATTCAATCCCGATGCAATTTCTGTGTATCATCAACACTCTGATAGTCCACAGATTACAGAATGCCAAGAGATGTGCATCGGAAACTACTACTGGTCTTCCAGGGAACGATCAAAGCGTAGACTGTTTCAGGCATTACTCCCACGGAGGAAAGTGAGGATGGTGACTGTTGTATTCAATCCCGATGCTACTTCTGTGTTGCATGAACACTCTGATAGTCCACAGATTACGGAATGGCACCAGATATGCATCGGAAACTACTACTGGTCTTCCAGAGAACGATCAAAACATAGACTCTTTGAGAATTACTCCCATGGAGGAAAGTGCGCATCGTGACTGTTGTATTTAATCCCGATGCAATTTCTGTGTTTCATCAACACTCTGATAGTCCTCAGATTACAGAAAGCCTCCAGATATGCATCGGAAACTACTAATGGTCTTCCTGGGAACGATCAAAGCGTTGACTGTTTGAGACATTACTTTTATGGAGGAAAGTGTGGATGGTGACTGTTGTATTCAATCCCGATGCAATTTCTATGTTTGATCAACACTCTGAAGGTCCAAAGATTACGGAAAGCCTCCTGATGTGCATCGGAAACTACTACTGGTCTTCCAGGGAACGATCAAAGCGTAGACTGTTAGAGACATTACTCCCATGGAGTAAAGTGCGCATGGTGACTGTTGTATTCAATCCCGATGCTATTTCTGTGTTGCATGAACACTCTGATAGTCCACAGATTACAGAATGGCACCAGATATGCATGGGAAACTACTACTGGTCTTCCAGAGAACGATCAAAGCATAGACTCTTTGAGAATTACTCCCATGGAGGAAAGTGCGCATGGTGAATGTTGTTTTCAATCCCGAGGCAATATCTGTGTTTCATCAACACTCTGATAGTCCACAGATTACAGAATGGCTCCAGATGTGCATCGGAAACTACTACTGGTCTTTCAGGGAACGATCAAAGAGTAAACTCTTTGAGACATTACACCCATGGAGGAAAGTGCGCATGGTAATTGTTGTAATCAATTCCGATGCATTTTCTGTGTTTCATCAACACTCTGATAGTCCACAGATTACAGAATGCCTCCAGATGTGCATCAGAAACTACTACTGGTCTTCCCAGGAACGATCAAAGCGTAGACTGTTTCAGACATTTCTCCCATGCAGGAAAGGGCGGATGGTGACTGTTGTATTCAATCCCGATGCAATTTCTGTGTTTCATCAACACTCTGATAGTCCACAGAATACAGGATGCCACCAGATGTGCATCGGAAACTACTACTGGTTTCCACGGAACGATCAAAGCGTCGACTGTTTGAGACAAACCTCCCGTGGAAGAAAGTGCACATGGTGAATGTTGTATTTAATCCCGAAGCACTTTCTGTGTTTCATCAACACTCTGATAGTCCACAGATTACAGAATGCCACCAGATGTGCATCGGAAACAACTACTGGTCTACCAGGTACGATCAAACTGTAGACTGTTTGAGACATACCTCCCTTGGAGGAAAGTGCACATGGTGACTGTTGTATTCATTCCCGATGCAATTTCTGTGTTTCATCAACACACTGATAGTCCACAGATTACAGAAAGCCTCCAGATATGCATGGGAAACTACTACTGGTCTTCCAGGGAACGATCAAAGCGTAGACTGTTAGAGACATTACTCCCATGGAGTAAAGTGCGCATGGTGACTGTTGTATTCAATCCCGATGCAATGTCAGTTTTTCATCAACACTCTGATTCTCCACAGATTACAGAATGCCTCCAGATGTGCATCGGAAACTACTACTTGTCTTCCGAAAACGATCAGAGCGTAGACTGTTTGAGACATTACTCCCATGCAGGAAAGAGCGGATGGTGACTGTTGTATTCAATCCCGATGCAATTTCTGTGTTTCATCAACACTCTGATAGACCAAAGATTACGGAAAGCCTCCTGATGTGCATCGGAAACTACTACAGGTCTTCCAGGGAACTATCAAAGCGTAGACTGTTAGAGACATTACTCCCATGGAGGAAAGTGCGCATGGTGACTGTTGTATTCAATCCCGATGCAATTTCTGTGTTTCATCAACACTCTGATAGTCCACAGATTACAGAATGCCTCCAAATTTGCATCGGAAACTACTACTTGTCTTCCGGGGAACGATCAAAGCGTAGACTGTTAGAGACATTACTCCCATGGAGGAAAGTGCGCATGGTAACTGTTATATTCAATCCCGAGGCAATTTCTGTGTTTCATCAACACTCTGATAGTCCACAGATTACAGAATGCCTCCCGATGTGCATCGGAAACTACTACTGGTCTTCCAGGCTACGATCAAAGCGTAGAGTGTTTGGGACATTACTCCCATGGAGGAAAGTGCGCATGGTGAATGTTGTAATCAATCCCGATGCAATTTCTGTGTTTCATCAACACTCTGATAGTCCACAGATTACAGAATGCCTCTAGATTTGCATCGGAAACTGCTACTTGTCTTCCGGGGAACGATCAAAGCGTAGACTGTTAGAGACATTACTCCCTTGGAGGAAAGTGCGCATGGTAACTGTTATATTCAATCCCGATGCAATTTCTGTGTTTCATCAACACTCTGATAGTCCACAGATTACAGATAGTCTCCAGATGTGCATCGGATACTACTACTGGTCTTCCAGGAACCGATCAAAGCGTAGACTGTTAGAGACATTACTCCCATGGAGGAAAGTACGCATGGTAACTGTTGTATTCAATCCCGATGCAATTTCTGTGTTTCATCAACACTCTGATACTCCACAGATTACAGAATGCCTCCAGATGTGCATCGGAAACTACTACTTGTCTTCCGGGGAACGATCAAAGCGTAGACTGTTAGAGACATTACTCCCATGGAGGAACGTGCGCATGGTGACTGTTGTATTCAATCCCGATGCAATTTCTGTGTTTCATCAACACTCTGATAGTCCAAAGATTACGGAAAGCCTCCTGATGTGCATCGGAAACTACTACTGGTCTTCCAGGGAACGATCAAAGCGTAGACTGTTAGAGACATTACTCCCATGGAGGAAAGTGCGCATGGTGACTGTTGTAATCAATCCCGATGCAATTTCTGTGTTTCATCAACACTCTGATAGTCCACAGATTACAGAATGCCTCTAGATTTGCATCGGAAACTGCTACTTGTCTTCCGGGGAACGATCAAAGCGTAGACTGTTAGAGACATTACTCCCTTGGAGGAAAGTGCGCATGGTAACTGTTATATTCAATCCCGATGCAATTTCTGTGTTTCATCAACACTCTGATAGTCCACAGATTACAGATAGTCTCCAGATGTGCATCGGATACTACTACTGGTCTTCCAGGAACCGATCAAAGCGTAGACTGTTAGAGACATTACTCCCATGGAGGAAAGTACGCATGGTAACTGTTGTATTCAATCCCGATGCAATTTCTGTGTTTCATCAACACTCTGATACTCCACAGATTACAGAATGCCTCCAGATGTGCATCGGAAACTACTACTGGTCTTCCAGGGAACGATCAAAGCGTAGACTCTTTGAGACATTACTTTTATGGAGGAATGTGCTCATGGTGACTGTTGTATTCAATCCCGATGTAATTTCTATGTTTCATCAACACTCTGATAGTCCACAGATTACGGAATGCCTCCAGATGTGCATCGGAAACTGCTACTGGTCTTTCAGGGAATGATCAAAGCGTAAATACTATGAAACATTACTCCCATGGTGGAAAGTGCGCATGGTGACTGTTGTATTCAATCCCGATGCAATTTCTGTGTTTCATCAACACTCTGATAGTCCAAAGATTACGGAAAGCCTCCTGATGTGCATCGGAAACTACTACTGGTCTTCCAGGGAACGATCAAAGCGTAGATTGTTAGAGACATTACTCCCATGGAGTAAAGTGCGCATGGTGACTGTTGTATTCAATCCCGATGCTATTTCTGTGTTGCATGAACACTCTGATAGTCCACAGATTACAGAATGGCACCAGATATGCATCGGAAACTACTACTGCTCTTCCAGAGAACGATCAAAGCATAGACTCTTTGAGAATTACTCCCATGGAGGAAAGTGCGCATGGTGAATGTTGTTTTCAATCCCGAGGCAATTTCTGTGTTTCATCAACACTCTGATAGTCCACAGATTACAGAATGCCTCCAGATGTGCATCGGAAACTGCTACTGGTCTTCCAGGGAATGATCAAAGCGTAAATACTATGAAGCATTACTCCCATGGTGGAAAGTGCGCATGGTGACTGTTGTATTCAATCCCGATGCAATTTCTGTGTTTCATCAACACTCTTATAGTCCACAGATTACAGAATGCCTCCCGATGTGCATCGGAAACTACTACTGGTCTTCCAGGCTACGATCAAAGCGTAGAGTGTATGGGACATTACTCCCATGGAGGAAAGTGCGCATGGTGACTGTTGTATTCAATCCCGATGCAATTTCTGTGTTTCATCAACACTCTGATAGTCCACAGATTACAGATTGTATCCCGATGTGCATCGGAAACTCTTACTGGTCTTCCAGGGAACGATCTAAGCGCAGACTGTTTGGGACATTACTCCCATGGAGGAAAGTGCGCATGGTGACTGTTGTATTCAATCCCGATGCAATTTCTGTGTTTCATCAACACTCTGATAGTCCACAGATTACAGAATGCCAAGAGATGTGCATCGGAAACTACTACTGGTCTTCCAGGGAACGATCAAACCGTAGACTGTTTGAGACATACCTCCCGTGGAGGAAAGTGCACATGGTGACTGTTGTATTCATTCCCGATGCAATTTCTGTGTTTCATTAACACTCTGATAGTCCACAGATTACAGAATGGCACCAGATATGCATCGGAAACTACTACTGGTCTTCCAGAGAACGATCAAAGCATAGACTCTTTGAGAATTACTCCCATGGAGGAAAGTGCGCATGGTGAATGTTGTTTTCAATCCCGAGGCAATTTCTGTGTTTCATCAACACTCTGATAGTCCTCAGATTACAGAATGCCTCCAGATGTGCATCGGAAACTACTACTTGTCTTCCGGGGAACGATCAAAGCGTAGACTGTTAGAGACATTACTCCCATGGAGGAAAGTGCGCATGGTAACTGTTATATTCAATCCCGATGCAATTTCTGTGTTTCATCAACACTCTGATAGTCCACAGATTACGGATAGCCTCCAGATGTGAATCGGATACTACTACTGGTCTTCCAGGCTACGATCAAAGCGTAGAGTGTTTGGAACATTACTCCCATGGAGGAAAGTGCGCATGGTGAATGTTGTATTTAATCCCGAAGCAATTTCTGCGTTTCATCAACACTCTGATAGTCCACAGATTACAGAATGCCACCAGATGTGCATCGGAAACAACTACTGGTCTACGAGGTACGATCAAACCGTAGACTGTTTGAGACATACCTCCCGTGGAGGAAAGTGCACATGGTGACTGTTGTATTAATTCCCGATGCAATTTCTGTGTTTCATCAACACTCTGATAGTCCACAGATTACAGAAAGCCTCCAGATATGCATCGGAAACTACTACTGGTCTTCCAGGGAACGATCAAAGCGAAGACTGATGGACACATTACTCCCATCGAGGAAAGTGCGCATGGTGACTGTTGTATTCAATCCCGATGCAATTTCAGTGTTTCATCAACACTCTGATTCTCCACAGATTACAGAATGCCTCCAGATGTGCATCGGAAACTACTACTTGTCTTCCGGGGAACGATCAAAGCGTAGACTGTTAGAGACATTACTCCCATGGAGGAACGTGCGTATGGTGACTGTTGTATTCAATCCCGATGCAATTTCTGTGTTTCATCAACACTCTGATAGTCCACAGATTACAGAATGCCTCCAGTTTTGCATCGGAAACTACTACTTGTCTTCGGGGAACGATCAAAGCGTAGACTGTTAGAGACATTACTCCCATGGAGGAAAGTGCGCATGGTAACTGCTATATTCAATCCCGATGCAATATCTGTGTTTCATCAACACTCTGATAGGCCACAGATTACAGATAGCCTCCAGATGTGCATCGGGTACTACTACTGGTCTTCCAGGGAACGATCAAAGCGTAGACTGTTAGAGACATTACTCCCATGTAGGAAAGTGCGCATGGTAACTGTTGTATTCAATCCCGATGCAATTTCTGTGTTTCATCAACACTCTGGTACTCCACAGATTACAGAATGCCTCCAGATTTGCATCGGAAACTACTACTTGTCTTCCAGGGAACGATCAAAGCGTAGACTCTTTGAGACATTACTTTTATGGAGGAATGTGCTCATGGTGACTGTTGTATTCAATCCCGATGCAATTTCTATGTTTCATCAACACTCTGATAGTCCACAGATTACAGAATGCCTCCAGATGTGCATCGGAAACTGCTACTGGTCTTCCAGGGAATGATCAAAGCGTAAATACTATGAAACATTACTCCCATGGTGGAAAGTGCGCATTGTGACTGTTGTATTCAATCCCGATGCAATTTCTGTGTTTCATCAACACTCTGATAGTCAAAAGATTACGGAAAGCCTCCTGATGTGCATCGGAAAGTACTACTGGTCTTCCAGGGAACGATCAAAGCGTAGACCGTTAGAGACATTACTCCCATGGAGTAAAGTGCGCATGGTGACTGTTGTATTCAATTCCGATGCTATTTCTGTGTTGCATGAACACTCTGATAGTCCACAGATTACAGAATGGCACCAGATATGCATCGGAAACTACTACTGGTCTTTCAGGGAACGATCAAAGAGTAAACTCTTTGAGACATTACACCCATGCAGGAAAGAGCGGATGGTGACTGTTGTATTCAATCCCGATGCAATTTCTGTGTTTCATCAACACTCTGATAGTCCACAGATTACAGGATGCCACCAGATGTGCATCGGAAACTACTACTGGTCTTCCACGGAACGATCAAAGCGTCGACTGTTTGAGACAAACCTCCCGTGGAGGAAAGTGCACATGGTGAATGTTGTATTTAATCCCGATGCAATTTCTGTGTTTCATCAACACTCTGATAGTCCACAGATTACAGAAAGCCTCCAGATATGCATCGGAAACTACTACTGGTCTTCCAGGGAACGATCAAAGCGAAGACTGTTGGACACATTACTCCCATCGAGGAAAGTGCGCATGTTGACTGTTGTATTCAATCCCGATGCAATTTCAGTGTTTCATCAACACTCTGATTCTCCACAGATTACAGAATGCCTCCAGATGTGCATCGGAAACTACTACTTGTCTTCCGGGGAATGATCATAGCGTAGACTGTTAGAGACATTACTCCCATGGAGGAACGTGCGCATGGTGACTGTTGTATTCAATCCCGATGCAATTTCTGTGTTTCATCAACACTCTGATAGTCCAAAGATTACGGAAAGCCTCCTGATGTGCATCGGAAACTACTACTGGTCTTCCAGGAACGATCAAAGCGTAGACTGTTAGAGACATTACTCCCATGGAGGAAAGTGCGCATGGTGACTGTTGCATTCAATCCCGATGCAATTTCTGTGTTTCATCAACACTCTGATAGTCCACAGATTACAGAATGCCTCCAGATTTGCATCGGAAACTACTACTGGTCTTCCAGGGAACGATCAAAGCGTAGACTGTTGCAGACATTACTCCCATGCAGGAAAGAGCGGATGGTGACTGTTGTATTCAATCCCGATGCAATTTCTGTGTTTCATCAACACTCTGATAGTCCACAGATTACAGGATGCCACCAGATGTGCATCGGAAACTACTACTGGTCTTCCACGGAACGATCAAAGCGTCGACTGTTTGAGACAAACCTCCCGTGGAGGAAAGTGCACATGGTGAATGTTGTATTTAATCCCGATGCAATTTCTGTGTTTCATCAACACTCTGATAGTCCACAGATTACAGAAAGCCTCCAGATATGCATCGGAAACTACTACTGGTCTTCCAGGGAACGATCAAAGCGAAGACTGTTGGACACATTACTCCCATCGAGGAAAGTGCGCATGGTGACTGTTGTATTCAATCCCGATGCAATTTCAGTGTTTCATCAACACTCTGATAGTCCACAGATTACAGAATGCCTCCAGATGTGCATCAGAAACTACTATTGGTCTTCCCAGGAACGATCAAAGCGTAGACTGTTTCAGACATTACTCCCATGCAGGAAAGAGCGGATGGTGACTGTTGTATTCAATCCCGATGCAATTTCTGTGTTTCATCAACACTCTGATAGTCCACAGATTACAGGATGGCACCAGATGTGCATCGAAAACTACTACTGGTCTTCCACGGAACGATCAAAGCGTCGACTGTTTGAGACAAACCTCCTGTGGAGGAAAGTGCACATGGTGAATGTTGTATTTAATCCCGATGCAATTTCTGTGTTTCATCAACACTCTGATAGTCCACAGATTACAGAAAGCCTCCAGATATGCATCGGAAACTACTACTGGTCTTCCAGGGAACGATCAAAGCGAAGACTGTTGGACACATTACTCCCATCGAGGAAAGTGCGCATGGTGACTGTTGTATTCAATCCCGATGCAATTTCAGTGTTTCATCAACACTCTGATTCTCCACAGATTACAGAATGCCTCCAGATGTGCATCGGAAACTACTACTTGTCTTCCGGGGAATGATCAAAGCGTAGACTGTTAGGGACATTACTCCCATGGAGGAACGTGCGCATGGTGACTGTTGTATTCAATCCCGATGCAATTTCTGTGTTTCATCAACACTCTGATAGTCCAAAGATTACGGAAAGCCTCCTGATGTGCATCGGAAACTACTACTGGTCTTCCAGGAACGATCAAAGCGTAGACTGTTAGAGACATTACTCCCATGGAGGAAAGTGCGCATGGTGACTGTTGCATTCAATCCCGATGCAATTTCTGTGTTTCATCAACACTCTGATAGTCCACAGATTACAGAATGCCTCCAGATTTGCATCGGAAACTACTACCGGTCTTCCAGGGAACGATCAAAGCGTAGACTGTTTGGGACATTACTCCCTTGGAGGAAAGTGCGCATGTTGACTGTTGTATTCAATCCCGATGCCATTTTTTGTGTTTCATCAACACTCTGATAGTCCACAGATTACAGAATGCCAAGAGATGTGCATCGGAAACTACTACTGGTCTTCCAGGGAACGATCAAACCGTAGACTGTTTGAGACATACCTCCCGCGGAGGAAAGTGCACATGGTGACTGTTGTATTCATTCCCGATGCAATTTCTGTGTTTCATGAACACTCTGATAATCCACAGATTACAGAATGGCACCAGATATGCATCGGAAACTACTACTGGTCTTCCAGAGAACGATCAAAGCATAGACTCTTTGAGAATTACTCCCATGGAGGAAAGTGCGCATCGTGAATGTTGTTTTCAATCCCGAGGCAATTTCTGTGTTTCATCAACACTCTGATAGTCCTCAGATTACAGAATGCCTCCAGATGTGCATCGGAAACTACTACTTGTCTTCCGGGGAACGATCAAAGCGTAGACTGTTAGAGACATTACTCCCATGGAGGAAAGTGCGCATGGTAACTGTTATATTCAATCCCAGTGCAATTTCTGTGTTTCATCAACACTCTGATAGTCCACAGATTACAGATAGCCTCCAGATGTGCATCGGATACTACTACTGGTCTTCCAGGGTACGATCTAAGCGTAGACTGTTAGAGACATTACTCCCATGGAGGAAAGTGCGCATGGTAACTGTTGTATTCAATCCCAATGCAATTTCTGTGTTTCATCAACACTCTGATACTCCACAGATTACAGAATGCCTCCAGATGTGCATCGGAAACTACTACTGGTCTTCCAGGGAACGATCAAAGCGTAGACTCTTTGAGACATTACTTTTATGGAGGAATGTGCTCATGGTGACTGTTGTATTCAATCCCGATGCAATTTCTATGTTTCATCAACACTCTGATAGTCCACAGATTACAGAATGCCTCCAGATGTGCATCGGAAACTGCTACTGGTCTTCCAGGGAATGATCAAAGCGTAAATACTATGAAACATTACTCCCATGGTGGAAAGTGCGCATGGTGACTGTTGTATTCAATCCCGATGCAATTTCTGTGTTTCATCAACACTCTTATAGTCCACAGATTACAGAATGCCTCCCGATGTGCATCGGAAACTACTACTGGTCTTCCAGGCCACGATCAAAGCGTAGAGTGTTTGGGACATTAATCCCATGGAGGAAAGTGCGCATGGTGACTGTTGTATTCAATCCCTATGCAATTTCTGTGTTTCATCAACACTCTGATAGTCCACAGATTACAGATTGTATCCCGATGTGCATCGGAAACTACTACTGGTCTTCCAGGGAACGATCAAAGCGTAGACTGTTTGGGACATTACTCCCATGGAGGAAAGTGCGCATGGTGAATGTTGTTTTCAATCCCGAGGCATTTTCTGTGTTTCATCAACACTCTGATTCTCCACAGATTACAGAATGCCTCCAGATGTGCATCGGAAACTACTACTTGTCCTCCGGATAACGATCAAAACGTAGACTATTAGAGACATTACTTCCATGGAGGAAAGTGCGCATGGTGACTGTTGTATTCAATCCCGATGCAATTTCTGTGTTTCATCAACACTCTGATAGTCCAAAGATTACGGAAAGCCTCCTGATGTGCATCGGAAACTACTACTGGTCTTCCAGGGAACGATCAATTCGTAGACTGTTAGAGACATTACTCCCATGGAGTAAAGTGCGCATGGTGACTGTTGTATTCAATCCCGATGCTATTTCTGTGTTGCATGAACACTCTGATAGTCCACAGATTACAGAATGGCACCAGATATGCATCGGAAACTACTACTGGTCTTCCAGAGAACGATCAAAGCATAGACTCTTTGAGAATTACTCCCATGGAGGAAAGTGCGCATGCTGAATGTTGTTTTCAATCCCGAGGCAATTTCTGTGTTTCATCAACACTCTGATAGTCCACAGATTACAGAATGCCTCCAGATGTGCATCGGAAACTACTACTGGTCTTTCAGGGAACGATCAAAGTGTAAACTCTTTGAGACATTACACCCATGCAGGAAAGAGCGGATGGTGACTGTTGTATTCAATCCCGATGCAATTTCTGTGTTTCATCAACACTCTGATAGTCCACAGATTACAGGATGCCACCAGATGTGCATCGGAAACTACTACTGGTCTTCCACGGAACGATCAAAGCGTCGACTGTTTGAGACAAACCTCCCGTGGAGGAAAGTGCACATGGTGAATGTTGTATTTAATCCCGATGCAATTTCTGTGTTTCATCAACACTCTGATAGTCCACAGATTACAGAAAGCCTCCAGATATGCATCGGAAACTACTACTGGTCTTCCAGGGAACGATCAAAGCGAAGACTGTTGGACACATTACTCCCATCGAGGAAAGTGCGCATGATGACTGTTGTATTCAATCCCGATGCAATTTCAGTGTTTCATCAACACTCTGATTCTCCACAGATTACAGAATGCCTCCAGATGTGCATCGGAAACTACTACTTGTCTTCCGGGGAATGATCAAAGCGTAGACTGTTAGAGACATTACTCCCATGGAGGAACGTGCGCATGGTGACTGTTGTATTCAATCCCGATGCAATTTCTGTGTTTCATCAACACTCTGATACTCCAAAGATTACGGAAAGCCTCCTGATGTGCATCGGAAACTACTACTGGTCTTCCAGGAACGATCAAAGCGTAGACTGTTAGAGACATTACTCCCATGGAGGAAAGTGCGCATGGTGACTGTTGCATTCAATCCCGATGCAATTTCTGTGTTTCATCAACACTCTGATAGTCCACAGATTACAGAATGCCTCCAGATTTGCATCGGAAACTACTACTGGTCTTCCAGGGAACGATCAAAGCGTAGACTGTTTCAGACATTACTCCCATGCAGGAAAGAGCGGATGGTGACTGTTGTATTCAATCCCGATGCAATTTCTGTGTTTCATGAACACTCTGATAGTCCACAGATTACAGGATGCCACCAGATGTGCATCGGAAACTACTACTGGTCTTCCACGGAACGATCAAAGCGTCGACTGTTTGAGACAAACCTCCCGTGGAGGAAAGTGCACATGGTGAATGTTGTATTTAATCCCGATGCAATTTCTGTGTTTCATCAACACTCTGATAGTCCACAGATTACAGAAAGCCTCCAGATATGCATCGGAAACTACTACTGGTCTTCCAGGGAACGATCAAAGCGAAGACTGTTGGACACATTACTCCCATCGAGGAAAGTGCGCATGGTGACTGTTGTATTCAATCCCGATGCAATTTCAGTGTTTCATCAACACTCTGATAGTCCACAGATTACAGAATGCCTCCAGATGTGCATCAGAAACTACTATTGGTCTTCCCAGGAACGATCAAAGCGTAGACTGTTTCAGACATTACTCCCATGCAGGAAAGAGCGGATGGTGACTGTTGTATTCAATCCCGATGCAATTTCTGTGTTTCATCAACACTCTGATAGTCCACAGATTACAGAATGCCAAGAGATGTGCATCGGAAACTACTACTGGTCTTCCAGGGAACGATCAAACCGTAGACTGTTTGAGACATACCTCCCGCGGAGGAAAGTGCACATGGTGACTGTTGTATTCATTCCCGATGCAATTTCTGTGTTTCATGAACACTCTGATAATCCACAGATTACAGAATGGCACCAGATATGCATCGGAAACTACTACTGGTCTTCCAGAGAACGATCAAAGCATAGACTCTTTGAGAATTACTCCCATGGAGGAAAGTGCGCATCGTGAACGTTGTTTTCAATCCCGAGGCAATTTCTGTGTTTCATCAACACTCTGATAGTCCTCAGATTACAGAATGCCTCCAGATGTGCATCGGAAACTACTACTTGTCTTCCGGGGAACGATCAAAGCGTAGACTGTTAGAGACATTACTCCCATGGAGGAAAGTGCGCATGGTAACTGTTATATTCAATCCCAGTGCAATTTCTGTGTTTCATCAACACTCTGATAGTCCACAGATTACAGATAGCCTCCAGATGTGCATCGGATACTACTACTGGTCTTCCAGGGTACGATCTAAGCGTAGACTGTTAGAGACATTACTTTTATGGAGGAATGTGCTCATGGTGACTGTTGTATTCAATCCCGATGCAATTTCTATGTTTCATCAACACTCTGATAGTCCACAGATTACAGAATGCCTCCAGATGTGCATCGGAAACTGCTACTGGTCTTCCAGGGAATGATCAAAGCGTAAATACTATGAAACATTACTCCCATGGTGGAAAGTGCGCATGGTGACTGTTGTATTCAATCCCGATGCAATTTCTGTGTTTCATCAACACTCTTATAGTCCACAGATTACAGAATGCCTCCCGATGTGCATCGGAAACTACTACTGGTCTTCCAGGCCACGATCAAAGCGTAGAGTGTTTGGGACATTACTCCCATGGAGGAAAGTGCGCATGGTGACTGTTGTATTCAATCCCTATGCAATTTCTGTGTTTCATCAACACTCTGATAGTCCACAGATTACAGATTGTATCCCGATGTGCATCGGAAACTACTACTGGTCTTCCAGGGAACGATCAAAGCGTAGACTGTTTGGGACATTACTCCCATGGAGGAAAGTGCGCATGGTGACTGTTGTATTCAATCCCGATGCAATTTCTGTGTTTCATCAACACTCTGATAGTCCACAGATTACAGAATGCCAAGAGATGTGCATCGGAAACTACTACTGGTCTTCCAGGGAACGATCAAAGCGTAGACTGTTTCAGACATTACTCCCACGGAGGAAAGTGCGGATGGTGACTGTTGTATTCAATCCCGATGCTACTTCTGTGTTGCATGAACACTCTGATAGTCCACAGATTACAGAATGGCACCATATATGCATCGGAAACTACTACTGGTCTTCCAGAGAACGATCAAATCATAGACTCTTTGAGAATTACTACCATGGAGGAAAGTGCGCATGGTGAATGTTGTTTTCAATCCCGAGGCATTTTCTGTGTTTCATCAACACTCTGATTCTCCACAGATTACAGAATGCCTCCAGATGTGCATCGGAAACTACTACTTGTCCTCCGGATAACGATCAAAACGTAGACTATTAGAGACATTACTTCCATGGAGGAAAGTGCGCATGGTGACTGTTGTTTTCAATCCCGATGCAATTTCTGTGTTTCATCAACACTCTGATAGTCCAAAGATTACGGAAAGCCTCCTGATGTGCATCGGAAACTACTACTGGTCTTCCAGGGAACGATCAATGCGTAGACTGTTAGAGACATTACTCCCATGGAGTAAAGTGCGCATGATGACTGTTGTATTCAATCCCGATGCTATTTCTGTGTTGCATGAACACTCTGATAGTCCACAGATTACAGAATGGCACCAGATATACATCGGAAACTACTACTGGTCTTCCAGAGAACGATCAAAGCATAGACTCTTTGAGAATTACTCCCATGGAGGAAAGTGCGCATGGTGAATGTTGTTTTCAATCCCGAGGCAATTTCTGTGTTTCATCAACACTCTGATAGTCATCAGATTACAGAATGCCTCCAGATGTGCATCGGAAACTACTACTGGTCTTTCAGGGAACGATCAAAGAGTAAACTCTTTGAGACATTACACCCATGGAGGAAAGTGCGCATGATAACTGTGGTAATCAATCCCGATGCATTTTCTGTGTTTCATCAACACTCTGATAGTCCACAGATTACAGAATGCCTCCAGATGTGCATCAGAAACTACTACTGGTCTTCCCAGGAACGATCAAAGCGTAGACTGTTTCAGACATTACTCCCATGCAGGAAAGTGCGGATGGTGACTGTTGTATTCAATCCCGATGCAATTTCTGTGTTTCATCAACACTCTGATAGTCCACAGATTACAGGATGCCACCAGATGTGCATCGGAAACTACTACTGGTCTTCCACGGAACGATCAAAGCGTAGACTGTTTGAGACATTACTCCCGTGGAGGAAAGTGCACATGGTGAATGTTGTATTTAATCCCGAAGCAATTTCTGTGTTTTATCAACACTCTGATAGTCCACAGATTACAGAATTCCACCAGATGTGCATCGGAAACAACTACTGGTCTACCAGGTACGATCAAACCGTAGACTGTTTGAGACATACCTCCCGTGGAGGAAAGTGCACATGGTGACTGTTGTATTCATTCCCGATGCAATTTCTGTGTTTCATCAACACTCTGATAGTCCACAGATTACAGAAAGCCTCCAGATATGCATCGGAAACTACTACTGGTCTTCCAGGGAACGATCAAAGCGAAGACTGTTGGACACATTACTCCCATCGAGGAAAGTGCGCATGATGACTGTTGTATTCAATCCCGATGCAATTTCAGTGTTTCATCAACACTCTGATTCTCCACAGATTACAGAATGCCTCCAGATGTGCATCGGAAACTACTACTTGTCTTCCGGGGAACGATCAAAGCGTAGACTCTTAGAGACATTACTCCCATGGAGGAACGTGCGCATGGTGACTGTTGTATTCAATCCCGATGCAATTTCTCTGTTTCATCAACACTCTGATAGTCCAAAGATTACGGAAAGCCTCCTGATGTGCATCGGAAACTACTACTGGTCTTCCAGGGAACGATCAAAGCGTAGACTGTTAGGGACATTACTCCCATGGAGGACAGTGCGCATGGTGACTGTTGTATTCAATCCCGATGCAATTTCTGTGTTTCATCAACACTCTGATAGTCCACAGATTACAGAATGCCTCCAGATTTGCATCGGAAACTACTACTTGTCTTCCGGGGAACGATCAAAGCGTAGACTGTTAGAGACATTACTCCCATGGAGGAAAGTGCGCATGGTGACTGTTGTATTCAATCCCGATGCAATTTCTGTGTTTCATCAACACTCTTATAGTCCACAGATTACAGAATGCCTCCCGATGTGCATCGGAAACTACTACTGGTCTTCCAGGCTACGATCAAAGCGTAGACTGTTAGAGACATTACTCCCATGGAGGAAAGTGCGCATGGTGACTGTTGTATTCAATCCCGATGCAATTTCTGTGTTTCATCAACACTCTGATAGTCCACAGATTACAGATTGTATCCCGATGTGCATCGGAAACTCTTACTGGTCTTCCAGGGAACGATCAAAGCGTAGACTGTTTGGGACATTACTCCCATGGAGGAAAGTGCGCATAGTGACTGTTGTATTCAATCCCGATGCAATTTCTGTGTTTCATCAACACTCTGATAGTCCACAGATTACAGAATGCCAAGAGATGTGCATCGGAAACTACTACTGGTCTTCCAGAGAAGGATCAAACCGTAGACTGTTTGAGACATACCTCCCGTGGAGGAAAGTGCACATGGTGACTGTTGTATTCATTCCTGATGCAATTTCTGTGTTTCATGAACACTCTGATAGTCCACAGATTACGGAATGGCACCAGATATGCATCGGAAACTACTACTGGTCTTCCAGAGAACGATCACAGCATAGACTCTTTGAGAATTACTCCCATGGAGGAAAGTGCGCATGGTGAATGTTGTTTTCAATCCCGAGGCAATTTCTGTGTTTCATCAAAACTCTGATAGTCCTCAGTTTACAGAAAGCCCCCAGATATGCATCGGAAACTACTACTGGTCTTCCAGGGAACGATCAAAGCGAAGACTTTTGGACACATTACTCCCATGGAGGAAAGTGCGCATGGTGACTGTTGTATTCAATCCCGATGCAATTTCAGTGTTTCATCAACACTCTGATTCTCCACAGATTACAGAATGCCTCCAGATGTGCATCGGAAACTACTACTTGTCCTCCGGATAACGATCAAAGCGTAGACTGTTAGAGACATTACTCCCATGGAGGAAAGTGCGCATGGTGACTGTTGTATTCAATCCCGATGCAATTTCTGTGTTTCATCAACACTCTGATAGTCCAAAGATTACGGAAAGCCTCCAGATGTGCATCGGAAACTACTACTGGTCTTCCAGATAACGACCAAAGCGTAGACTGTTAGAGACATTACTCCCATGGAGGAAAGTGCGCATGGTTGGTGTTGTATTCAATCCCGATGCAATTTCTGTGTTTCATCAACACTCTGATAGTCCACAGATTACAGAATGCCTCCCGATGTGCATCGGAAACTACTACTGGTCTTCCAGGGAACGATAAAAGCGTAGACTGTTTGGGACATTACTCCCATGGAGGAAAGTGCGCAAGGTGACTGTTGTATTCAATCCCGATGCAATTTCTGTGTTTCATCAACACTCTGATAGTCCACAGATTACAGAATGCCAAGAGATGTGCATCGGAGACTACTACTGGTCTTCCAGGGAACGATCAAACCGTAGACTGTTTGAGACATACCTCCCGTGGAGGAAAGTGCACATGGTGACTGTTGTATTCATTCCCGATGCAATTTCTGTGTTTCATGAACACGCTGATAGTCCACAGATTACAGAATGGCACCAGATATGCATCGGAAACTACTACTGGTCTTCCAGAGAATGATCAAAGCATAGACTGTTTGAGAATTACTCCCATGGAGGAAAGTGCGCATGGTGACTGTTGTATTCAATCCCGATGCAGTTTTTGTGTTTCATCAACACTCTGATAGTCCAAAGATTACGGAAAGCCTCCAGATGTGCATCGGAAACTACTACTGGTCTTCCAGGGAACGATCAAACCGTAGACTGTTAGAGACATTACTCCCATGGAGTAAAGTGCACATGGTGACTGTTGTATTCAATCCCGATGCAATTTCTGTGTTTCATCAACACTCTGTTAGTCCAAAGATTACGGAAAGCCTCCAGATGTGAATCGGAAACTACTACTGGTCTTCCAGGGAACGATCAAAGCGTAGACTGTTAGAGACATTACTCCCATGGAGTAAAGTGCGCATAGTGACTGTTGTATTTAATCCCGATGCAATTTCTGTGTTTCATCAACACTCTGATAGTCCACAGATTACAGAATGTCTCCAGATGTGCAATTGAAACTACTTCTGGTCTTCCAGGGAACGATCAAAGCGTAGACTGTTTAAGACATTACCCCCATGGAGGAAACTGCGCATGGAGACTGTTGTATTCAATCCCGATGCTATTTCTGTGTTTCATCAACACTCTGTTAGTCCAAAGATTACGGAAAGCATTTAGATGTGAATCGGAAACTACTACTGGTCTTTCAGGGAACGATCAAAGAGTAAACTCTTTGAGACATTACACCCATGGAGGAATGTGCGCATGGTAACTGTTGTAATCAATCCCGATGCATTTTCTGTGTTTCATCAACACTCTGATAGTCCACAGATTACAGAATGCCACGAGATGTGCATCAGAAACTACTACTGGTCTTCCCGGGAACGATCAAAGCGCAGACTGTTTCAGACATTACTCCCATGCAGGAAAGTGCGGATGGTGACTGTTGTATTCAATCCCGATGCAATTTCTGTGTTTCATCTACACTCTGATAGTCCACAGATTACAGAATGCCTCCAGATTTGCAATTGAAACTACTTCTGGTCTTCCAGGGAACGATCAAAGCGTAGACTGTTTAAGACATTACCCCCATGGAGGAAACTGCGCATGGAGACTGTTGTATTCAATCCCGATGCAATTTCTGTGTTTCATCAACACTCTGATAGACCACAGATTACAGAATGCCTCCAGATGTGCATCGGAAACTACTACTGGTCTTTCAGGGAACGATCAAAGAGTAAACTCTTTGAGACATTACACCCATGGAGGAAAGTGCGCATGGTAACTGTTGTAATCAATCCCGATGCATTTTCTGTGTTTCATCAACACTCTGATAGTCCACAGATTACAGAATGCCACGAGATGTGCATCAGAAACTACTACTGGTCTTCCCGGGAACGATCAAAGCGTAGACTGTTTCAGACATTACTCCCATGCAGGAAAGTGCGGATGGTGACTGTTGTATTCAATCCCGATGCAATTTCTGTGGTTCATCAACACTCTGATAGTCCACAGATTACAGGATGCCACCAGATGTGCATCGGAAACTACTACTGGTCTTCCAGGGAACGATCAAAGCGTCGACTGTTTGAGACAAACCTCCCGTGGAGCAAAGTGCGCATGGTGAATGTTGTATTTAATCCCGAAGCAATTTCTGTGTTTCATCAACACTCTGATTCTCCACAGATTACAGAATGCCACCAGATGTGCATCGGAAACAACTACTGGTCTTCCAGGGAACGATCAAATCGTAGACTGTTTGAGAATTACTCCCATGGAGGAAAGTGTGCATGGTAACTGTTGTATTCAATCCCGATGCAATTTCTGTGTTCATCAACACTCTGATACCCCACAGATTACAGAATGCCTCCAGATATGCATCGGAAACTACTACTGGTCTTCCAGGGAACGATCAAAGCGTAGACTGTTTGAGACATTACTCCCATGGAGGAAAGTGCGCATGGTGACTGTTGTATTCAATCCCGATGCAATTTCAGTGTTTCATCAACACTCTGATTCTCCACAGACTACAGATTGCCTCCAGATGTGCATCGGAAACTACTACTTGTCTTCCGGGGAACGATCAAAGCGTAGACTGTTTGAGACATACCTCCCGTGGAGGAAAGTGCACATGGTGACTGTTGTATTCATTCCCGATGCAATTTCTCTGTTTCATGAACACTCTGATAGTTCACAGATTACAGAATGGCACCAGATATGCATCGGAAACTACTACTGGTCTTCCAGGGAACGATCAAAGCGTAGACTGTTAGAGACATTACTACCATGGAGGAAAGTGCGCATGGTGACTGTTGTATTCAATCCCGATGCAATTTCTGTGTTTCATCAACACTCTGATAGTCCACAGATTACAGAATGCCTCCAGATTTGCATCGGAAACTACTACTTGTCTTCCGGGGAACGATCAAAGCGTAGACTGTTAGAGACATTACTCCCATGGAGGAAAGTGCGCATGGTAACTGTTATATTCAATCCCGATGCAATTTCTGTGTTTCATCAACACTCTGATAGTCCACAGATTACAGATAGCCTCCAGACGTGCATCGGATACTACTACTGGTCTTCCAGGGAACGATCAAAGCGTAGACTGTTAGATACATTACTCCCATGGAGGAAAGTGCGCATGGTAACTGTTGAATTCAATTCCGATGCAATTTCTGTGTTTCATCAACACTCTGATACTCCCCAGATTACAGAATGCCTCCAGATGTGCATCGGAATCTACTACTGGTCTTCCAGGGAACGATCAAAGCGTAGACTCTTTGAGACATTACTGTTATGGAGGAATGTGCTCATGGTGACTGTTGTATTCAATCCCGATGCAATTTCTATGTTTCATCAACACTCAGATAGTCCACAGATTACAGAATGCCTCCAGATGTGCATCGGAAACTGATACTGGTCTTCCAGGGAATGATCAAAGCGTAAATACTATGAAACATTACTCCCATGGTGGAAAGTGCGCATGGTGACTGTTGTATTCAATCCCGATGCAATTTCTGTGTTTCATCAACACTCTTATAGTCCACAGATAACAGAGTGCCTCCCGATGTGCATCGGAAACTACTACTGGTCTTCCAGGCTACGATCAAAGCGTAGAGTGTTTGGGACATTACTCAAATGGAGGAAAGTGCGCATGGTGACTGTTGTATTCAATCCCGATGCAATTTCTGTGTTTCATCAACACTCTGATAGTCCACAGGTTACAGATTGTATCCCGATGTGCATCGGAAACTCTTACTGGTCTTCCAGGGAACGACCAAAGCGTAGACTGTTTGGGACATTACTCCCATGGAGGAAAGTGCGCATGGTGACTGCTGTATTCAATCCCGATGCAATTTCTGTGTTTCATCAACACTCTGATAGTCCACAGATTACAGAATGCCTCCCGATGTGCATCGGAAACTACTACTGGTCTTCCAGGGAACGATCAAACCGTAGACTGTTTGAGACATACCTCCTGTGGAGGAAAGTGCACATGGTGACTGTTGTATTCATTCCTGATGCAATTTCTGTGTTTCATGAACACTCTGATAGTCCACAGATTACAGAATGGCACCAGATATGCATCGGAAACTATTACTGGTCTTCCAGAGAACGATCAAAGCATAGACTCTTTGAGAATTACTCCCATGGAGGAAAGTGCGCATGGTGAATGTTGTTTTCAATCCCGAGGCAATTTCTGTGTTTCATCAACACTCTGATAGTCCTCAGTTTACAGAAAGCCTCCAGATATGCATCGGAAACTACTACTGGTCTTCCAGGGAACGATCAAAGCGAAGACTTTTGGACACATTACTCCCATGGAGGAAAGTGCGCATGGTGACTGTTGTATTCAATCCCGATGCAATTTCAGTGTTTCTTTAACACTCTGATTTTCCACAGATTACAGAATGCCTCCAGATGTGCATCGGAAACTACTACTTGTCCTCCGGATAACGATCAAAGCGTAGACTGTTAGAGACATTACTCCCATGGAGGAAAGTGCGCATGGTGACTGTTGTATTCAATCCCGATGCAATTTCTGTGTTTCATCAACACTCTGATAGTCCAAAGATTACGGAAAGCCACCAGATGTGCATCGGAAACTACTACTGGTCTTCCAGATAACGATCAAAGCGTAGACTGTTAGAGACATTACTCCCATGGAGGAAAGTGCGCATGGTTGGTGTTGTATTCAATCCCGATGCAATTTCTGTGTTTCATCAACACTCTGATAGTCCACAGATTACAGAAGGCCTCCCGATGTGCATCGGAAACTACTACTGGTCTTCCAGGGAACGATCAAAGCGTAGACTGTTTGGGACATTACTCCCATGGAGGAAAGTGCGCAAGGTGACTGTTGATTTCAATCCCGATGCAATTTCTGTGTTTCATCAACTCTCTGATAGTCCACAGATTACAGAATGCCAAGAGATATGCATCGGAAACTACTACTGGTCTTCCAGGGAACGATCAAACCGTAGACTGTTTGAGACATACCTCCCGTGGAGGAAAGTGCACATGGTGACTGTTGTATTCATTCCCGATGCAATTTCTGTGTTTCATGAACACTCTGATAGTCCACAGATTACAGAATGGCACCAGATATGCATCGGGAACTACTACTGGTCTTCCAGGGAACGATCAAAGCGTAGACTGTTAGAGACATTACTCCCATGGAGTAAAGTGCGCATGGTGACTGTTGTATTCAGTCCCGATGCAAGTTCTGTGTTTCATCAACACTCTGATAGTCCACAGATTACAGAATGTCTCCAGATGTGCAATTGAAACTACTTCTGGTCTTCCAGGGAACGATCAAAGCGTAGACTGTTTAAGACATTACCCCCATGGAGGAAACTGCGCATGGAGACTGTTGTATTCAATCCCGATGCAATTTCTGTGTTTCATCAACACTCTGTTAGTCCAAAGATTACGGAAAGCATTTAGATGTGAATCGGAAACTACTACTGGTCTTTCAGGGAACGATCAAAGAGTAAACTCTTTGAGACATTACACCCATGGAGGAAAGTGCGCATGGTAACTGTTGTAATCAATGCCGATGCATTTTCTGTGTTTCATCAACACTCTGATAGTCCACAGATTACAGAATGCCACGAGATGTGCATCAGAAACTAATACTGGTCTTCCCGGGAACGATCAAAGCGTAGACTGTTTCAGACATTACTCCCATGCAGGAAAGTGCGGATGGTGACTGTTGTATTCAATCCCGATGCAATTTCTGTGTTTCATCAACACTCTGATAGTCCACAGATTACAGAATGCCTCCAGATTTGCAATTGAAACTACTTCTGGTCTTCCAGGGAACGATCAAAGCGTAGACTGTTTAAGACATTACCCCCATGGATGAAACTGCGCATGGAGACTGTTGTATTCAATCCCGATGCAATTTCTGTGTTTCATCAACACTCTGATAGTCCACAGATTACAGAATGCCAAGAGATGTGCATCGGAAACTACTACTGGTCTTCCAGGGAACGATCAAATCGTAGACTGTTAGACACATTTCTCCCATGGAGGAAAGTGCGCTTAGTAACTGTTGTATTCAATCCCGATGCAATTTCTGTGTTCATCAACACTCTGATACTCCACAGATTACAGAATGCCTCCAGATATGCATCGGAAGCTACTACTGGCCTTCCAGGGAACGATCAAAGCGTAGACTGTTTGATACATTACTCCCATGGAGGAAAGTGCGCATCGTGACTGTTGTATTCAATCCTGATGCAATTTCTGTGTTTCATCAACACTCTGATAGTCCACAGATTACAGGATGCCTCCAGATGTGCATCGGAAACTACTACTGGTCTTCCAGGGAACGATCAAAGCGTAGACTGTTTGAGACATTACTCCCAATGAGGAAAGTGCGCATGGTGACTGTTGTATTCAATCCCGATGCATTTTCAGTTTTTCATCAACACTCTGATTCTCCACAGACTACAGAATGCCTCCAGATGTGCATCGGAAACTACTACTTGTCTTCCGGGAAACGATCAAAGCGTAGACTGTTTGAGACATACCTCCTGTGGAGGAAAGTGCACATGGTGACTGTTGTATTCATTCCCGATGCAATTTCTGTGTTTCATGAACACTCTGATAGTCCACAGATTACAGAATGGCACCAGATATGCATCGGAAACTACTACTGGTCTTCCAGGGAACGATCAAAGCGTAGACTGTTAGAGACATTACTCCCATTGAGGAAAGTGCGCATGGTGACTGTTGTATTCAATCCCGATGCAATTTCTGTGTTTCATCAACACTCTGATAGTCCACAGATTACAGAATGCCTCCAGATTTGCATCGGAAACTACTACTTGTCTTCCGGGGAACGATCAAAGCGTAGACTGTTAGAGACATTACTCCCATGGAGGAAAGTGCGCATGGTAACTGTTATATTCAATCCTGATGCAATTTCTGTGTTTCATCAACACTCTGATAGTCCACAGATTACAGATAGCCTTCAGATGTGCATCGGATACTACTACTGGTCTTCCAGGGAACGATCAAAGCGTAGACTGTTAGATACATTACTCCCATGGAGGAAAGTGCGCATGGTAACTGTTGTATTCAATTCCGATGCAATTTCTGTGTTTCATCAACACTCTGATACTCCACAGATTACGGAATGCCTCCAGATGTGCATCGGAAACTACTACTGGTCTTCCAGGGAACGATCAAAGCGTAGACTCTTTGAGACGTTACTTTTATGGAGGAATGTGCTCATGGTGACTGTTGTATTCAATCCCGATGCAATTTCTATGTTTCATCAACACTCTGATAGTCCACAGATTACAGAATGCCTCCAGATGTGCATCGGAAACTGCTACTGGTCTTCCAGGGAATGATCAAAGCGTAAATACTATGAAACATTACTCCCATGGTGGAAAGTGCGCATGGTGACTGTTGTATTCAATCCAGATGCAATTTCTGTGTTTCATCAACACTCTTATAGTCCACAGATAACAGAATGCCTCCCGATGTGCATCGGAAACTACTACTGGTCTTCCAGGCTACGATCAAAGCGTAGAGTGTTTGGGACATTACTCCCATGGAGGAAAGTGCGCATGGTGACTGTTGTATTCAATCCCGATGCAATTTCTGTGTTTCATCAACACTCTGATAGTCCACAGATTACAGATTGTATCCCGATGTGCATCGGAAACTCTTACTGGTCTTCCAGGGAACGATCAAAGCGTAGACTGTTTGGGACATTACTCCCATGGAGGAAAGTGCGCATGGTGACTGTTGTATTCAATCCCGATGCAATTTCTGTGTTTCATCAACACTCTGATAGTCCACAGATTACAGAATGCCAAGAGATGTGCATCGGAAACTACTACTGGTCTTCCAGGGAACGATCAAACCGTAGACTGTTTGAGACATACCTCCCGTGGAGGAAAGTGCACATGGTGACTGTTGTATTCATTCCTGATGCAATTTCTTTGTTTCATGAACACTCTGATAGTCCACAGATTACAGAATGGCACCAGATATGCATCGGAAACTACTACTGGTCTTAAAGAGAACGATCAAAGCATAGACTCTTTGAGAATTACTCCCATGGAGGAAAGTGCGCATGGTGAATGTTGTTTTCAATCCCGAGGCAATTTCTGTGTTTCATCAACACTCTGATAGTCCTCAGTTTACAGAAAGCCTCCAGATATGCATCGGAAACTACTACTGGTCTTCCAGGGAACGATCAAAGCGAAGACTTTTGGACACATTACTCCCATGGAGGAAAGTGCGCATGGTGACTGTTGTATTCAATCCCGATGCAATTTCAGTGTTTCATCAACACTCTGATTCTCCACAGATTACAGAATGCCTCCAGACGTGCATCACAAACTACTACTTGTCCTCCGGATAACGATCAAAGCGTAGACTGTTAGAGACATTACTCCCATGGAGGAAAGTGCGCATGGTGACTGTTGTATTCAATCCCGATGCAATTTCTGTGTTTCATCAACACTCTGATGGTCCAAAGATTACGGAAAGCCTCCAGATGTGCATCGGAAACTACTACTGGTCTTCCAGATAACGATCAAAGCGTAGACTGTTACAGTCATTACTCCCATGGAGGAAAGTGCGCATGGTTGGTGTTGTATTCAATCCCGATGCAATTTCTGTGTTTCATCAACACTCTGATGTTCCACAGATTACAGAATGCCTCCCGATGTGCATCGGAAACTACTACTGGTCTTCCAGGGAACGATCAAAGCGTAGACTGTTTGGGACATTACTCCCATGGAGGAAAGTGCGCAAGGTGACTGTTGTATTCAATCCCGATGCACTTTCTGTGTTTCATCAACACTCTGATAGTCCACAGAATACAGAATGCCAAGAGATGTGCATCGGAAACTACTACTGGTCTTCCAGGTAACGATCAAACCGTAGACTGTTTGAGACATACCTCCCGTGGAGGAAAGTGCACATGGTGACTGTTGTATTCATTCCCGATGCAATTTCTGTGTTTCATGAACACTCTGATAGTCCACAGATTACAGAATGGCACCAGATATGCATCGGAAACTACTACTGGTCTTCCAGAGAATGATCAAAGCATAGACTGTTTGAGAATTACTCCCATGGAGGAAAGTGCGCATGGTGACTGTTGTATTCAATCCCGATGCAGTTATTGTGTTTCATCAACACTCTGATAGTCCAAAGATTACGGAAAGCCTCCAGATGTGCATCGGAAACTACTACTGGTCTTCCAGGGAACGATCAAAGCGTAGACTGTTAGAGACATTACTCCCATGGAGTAAAGTGCGCATGGTGACTGTTGTATTCAATCCCGATGCAATTTCTGTGTTTCATCAACACTCTGATAGTCCACAGATTACAGAATGCCTCCAGATGTGCAATTGAAACTACTTCTGGTCTTCCAGGGAACGATCAAACCGTAGACTGTTTAAGACATTACCCCCATTGAGAAAAGTGCGCATGGAGACTGTTGTATTCAATCCCGATGCAAATCTGTGTTTCATCAACACTCTGATAGTCCACAGATTACAGAATGCCTCCAGATGTGCAATTGAAACTACTTCTGGTCTTCCAGGGAACGATCAAAGCGTAGACTGTTTAAGACATTACCCCCATTGAGAAAAGTGCGCATGGAGACTGTTGTACTCAATCCCGATGCAATTCCTGTGTTTCATCAACACTCTGATACTCCACAGCTTACAGAATGCCTCCAGATGTGCATCGGAAACTACTACTGGTCTTCCAGGGAACGATCAAAGCGTAGACTCTTTGAGACGTTACTTTTATGGAGGAATGTGCTCATGGTGACTGTTGTATTCAATCCCGATGCAATTTCTATGTTTCATCAACACTCTGATAGTCCACAGGTTACAGAATGCCTCCAGATGTGCATCGGAAACTGCTACTGGTCTTCCAGGGAATGATCAAAGCGAAAATACTATGGAACATTACTCCCATGGTGGAAAGTGCGCATGGTGACTGTTGTATTCAATCCCGATGCCATTTCTGTGTTTCATCAACACTCTTATAGTCCACAGTTAACAGAATGCCTCCCGATGTGCATCGGAAACTACTACTGGTCTTCCTGGCTACGATCAAAGCGTAGAGTGTTTGGGACATTACTCCCATGGAGAAAAGTGCGCATGGTGACTGTTGTATTCAATCCCGATGCAATTTCTGTGTTTCATCAACACTCTGATAGTCCACAGATTACAGATTGTATCCCGATGTGCATCGGAAACTCTTACTGGTCTTCCAGGGAACGATCAAAGCGTAGACTGTTTGGGACATTACTCCCATGGAGGAAAGTGCGCATGGTGACTGTTGTATTCAATCCCGATGCAATTTCTGTGTTTCATCAACACTCTGATAGTCCACAGATTACAGAATGCCAAGAGATGTGCATCGGAAACTACTACTGGTCTTCCAGGGAACGATCAAACCGTAGACTGTTTGAGACATACCTCCCGTGGAGGAAAGTGCACATGGTGACTGTTGTATTCATTCCTGATGCAATTTCTTTGTTTCATGAACACTCTGGTAGTCCACAGATTACAGAATGGCACCAGATATGCACCGGAAACTACTACTGGTCTTCCAGAGAACGATCAAAGCATAGACTCTTTGAGAATTACTCCCATGGAGGAAAGTGCGCATGGTGAATGTTGTTTTCAATCCCGAGGAAATTTCTGTGTTTCATCAACACTCTGATAGTCCTCAGTTTACAGAAAGCCTCCAGATATGCATCGGAAACTACTACTGGTCTTCCAGGGAACGATCAAAGCGAAGACTTTTGGACACATTACTCCCATGGAGGAAAGTGCGCATGGTGACTGTTGTATTCAATCCCGATGCAATTTCAGTGTTTCATCAACACTCTGATTCTCCACAGATTACAGAATGCCTCCAGATGTGCATCACAAACTACGACTTGTCCTCCGGATAACGATCAAAGCGTAGACTGTTAGAGACATTACTCCCATGGAGGAAAGTGCGCATGGTGACTGTTGTATTCAATCCCGATGCAATTTCTGTGTTTCATCAACACTCTGATGGTCCAAAGATTACGGAAAGCCTCCAGATGTGCATCGGAAACTACTACTGGTCTTCCAGATAACGATCGTAGCGTAGACTGTTAGAGACATTACTCCCATGGAGGAAAGTGCACATGGTTGGTGTTGTATTCAATCCCGACGCAATTTCTGTGTTTCATCAACACTCTGATAGTCCACAGATTACAGAATGGCACCAGATATGCATCGGAAACTACTACTGGTCTTCCAGAGAATGATCAAAGCATAGACTGTTTGAGAATTACTCCCATGGAGGAAAGTGCGCATGGTGACTGTTGTATTCAATCCCGATGCAGTTATTGTGTTTCATCAACACTCTGATAGTCCAAAGATTACGGAAAGCCTCCAGATGTGCATCGGAAACTACTACTGGTCTTCCAGGGAACGATCAAAGCGTAGACTGTTAGAGACATTACTCCCATGGAGTAAAGTGCGCATGGTGACTGTTGTATTCAATCCCGATGCAATTTCTGTGTTTCATCAACACTCTGATAGTCCACAGATTACAGAATGCCTCCAGATGTGCAATTGAAACTACTTCTGGTCTTCCAGGGAACGATCAAACCGTAGACTGTTTAAGACATTACCCCCATTGAGAAAAGTGCGCATGGAGACTGTTGTATTCAATCCCGATGCAATTTCTGTGTTTCATCAACACTCTGATAGTCCACAGATTACAGAATGCCTCCAGATGTGCAATTGAAACTACTTCTGGTCTTCCAGGGAACGATCAAAGCGTAGACTGTTTAAGACATTACCCCCATTGAGAAAAGTGCGCATGGAGACTGTTGTACTCAATCCCGATGCAATTCCTGTGTTTCATCAACACTCTGATACTCCACAGCTTACAGAATGCCTCCAGATGTGCATCGGAAACTACTACTGGTCTTCCAGGGAACGATCAAAGCGTAGACTCTTTGAGACGTTACTTTTATGGAGGAATGTGCTCATGGTGACTGTTGTATTCAATCCCGATGCAATTTCTATGTTTCATCAACACTCTGATAGTCCACAGGTTACAGAATGCCTCCAGATGTGCATCGGAAACTGCTACTGGTCTTCCAGGGAATGATCAAAGCGAAAATACTATGGAACATTACTCCCATGGTGGAAAGTGCGCATGGTGACTGTTGTATTCAATCCCGATGCCATTTCTGTGTTTCATCAACACTCTTATAGTCCACAGTTAACAGAATGCCTCCCGATGTGCATCGGAAACTACTACTGGTCTTCCTGGCTACGATCAAAGCGTAGAGTGTTTGGGACATTACTCCCATGAAGGAAAGTGCGCATGGTGACTGTTGTATTCAATCCCGATGCAATTTCTGTGTTTCATCAACAGTCTGATAGTCCACAGATTACAGATTGTATCCCGATGTGCATCGGAAACTCTTACTGGTCTTCCAGGGAACGATCAATGCGTAGACTGTTTGGGACATTACTCCCATGGAGGAAAGTGCGCATGGTGACTGTTGTATTCAATCCCGATGCAATTTCTGTGTTTCATCAACACTCTGATAGTCCACAGATTACAGAATGCCAAGAGATGTGCATCGGAAACTACTACTGGTCTTCCAGGGAACGATCAAACCGTAGACTGTTTGAGACATACCTCCCGTGGAGGAAAGTGCACATGGTGACTGTTGTATTCATTCCTGATGCAATTTCTTTGTTTCATGAACACTCTGGTAGTCCACAGATTACAGAATGGCACCAGATATGCACCGGAAACTACTACTGGTCTTCCAGAGAACGATCAAAGCATAGACTCTTTGAGAATTACTCCCATGGAGGAAAGTGCGCATGGTGAATGTTGTTTTCAATCCCGAGGAAATTTCTGTGTTTCATCAACACTCTGATAGTCCTCAGTTTACAGAAAGCCTCCAGATATGCATCGGAAACTACTACTGGTCTTCCAGGGAACGATCAAAGCGAAGACTTTTGGACACATTACTCCCATGGAGGAAAGTGCGCATGGTGACTGTTGTATTCAATCCCGATGCAATTTCAGTGTTTCATCAACACTCTGATTCTCCACAGATTACAGAATGCCTCCAGATGTGCATCACAAACTACGACTTGTCCTCCGGATAACGATCAAAGCGTAGACTGTTAGAGACATTACTCCCATGGAGGAAAGTGCGCATGGTGACTGTTGTATTCAATCCCGATGCAATTTCTGTGTTTCATCAACACTCTGATGGTCCAAAGATTACGGAAAGCCTCCAGATGTGCATCGGAAACTACTACTGGTCTTCCAGATAACGATCGTAGCGTAGACTGTTAGAGACATTACTCCCATGGAGGAAAGTGCACATGGTTGGTGTTGTATTCAATCCCGACGCAATTTCTGTGTTTCATCAACACTCTGATAGTCCACAGATTACAGAATGCCTCCCGATGTGCATCGGAAACTACTACTGGTCTTCCAGGGAACGATCAAAGCGTAGACTGTTTGGGACATTACTCCCATGGAGGAAAGTGCGCAAGGTGACTGTTGTATTCAATCCCGATGCAATTTCTGTGTTTCATCAACACTCTGATAGTCCACAGATTACAGAATGCCAAGAGATGTGCATCGGAAACTACTACTGGTCTTCCAGGGAACGATCAAACCGTAGACTGTTTGAGACATACCTCCCGTGGAGGAAAGTGCACATGGTGACTGTTGTATTCATTCCCGATGCAATTTCTGTGTTTCATGAACACTCTGATAGTCCACAGATTACAGAATGGCACCAGATATGCATCGGAAACTACTACTGGTCTTCCAGAGAATGATCAATACATAGACTGTTTGAGAATTACTCCCATGGAGGAAAGTGCGCATGGTGACTGTTGTATTCAATCCCGATGCAGTTATTGTGTTTCATCAACACTCTGATAGTCCAAAGATTACGGAAAGCCTCCAGATGTGCATCGGAAACTACTACTGGTCTTCCAGGGAACGATCAAAGCGTAGACTGTTAGAGACATTACTCCCATGGAGTAAAGTGCGCATGGTGACTGTTGTATTCAATCCCGATGCAATTTCTGTATTTCATCAACACTCTGATAGTCCACAGATTACAGAATGCCTCCAGATGTGCAATTGAAACTACTTCTGGTCTTCCAGGGAACGATCAAAGCGTAGACTGTTTAAGACATTACCCCCATTGAGAAAAGTGCGCATGGAGACTGTTGTATTCAATCCCGATGCAATTTCTAAGTTTCATCAACACTCTGATAGTCCACAGATTACAGAATGCCTCCCGATGTGCATCGGAAACTACTACTGGTCTTCCAGGGAACGATCAAAGCGTAGACTGTTTGGGACATTACTCCCATGGAGGAAAGTGCGCAAGGTGACTGTTGTATTCAATCCCGATGCAATTTCTGTGTTTCATCAACACTCTGATAGTCCACAGATTACAGAATGCCAAGAGATGTGCATCGGAAACTACTACTGGTCTTCCAGGGAACGATCAAACCGTAGACTGTTTGAGACATACCTCCCGTGGAGGAAAGTGCACATGGTGACTGTTGTATTCATTCCCGATGCAATTTCTGTGTTTCATGAACACGCTGATAGTCCACAGATTACAGAATGGCACCAGATATGCATCGAAAACTACTACTGGTCTTCCAGAGAATGATCAAAGCATAGACTGTTTGAGAATTACTCCCATGGAGGAAAGTGCGCATGGTGACTGTTGTATTCAATCCCGATGCAGTTATTGTGTTTCATCAACACTCTGATAGTCCAAAGATTACGGAAAGCCTCCAGATGTGCATCGGAAACTACTACTGGTCTTCCAGGGAACGATCAAAGCGTAGACTGTTAGAGACATTACTCCCATGGAGTAAAGTGCGCATGGTGACTGTTGTATTCAATCCCGATGCAATTTCTGTGTTTCATCAACACTCTGTTAGTCCAAAGATTACGGAAAGCCTCCAGATGTGAATCGGAAACTACTACTGGTCTTCCAGGGAACGATCAAAGCGTAGACTGTTAGAGACATTACTCCCATGGAGTCAAGTGCGCATGGTGACTGTTGTATTCAATCCCGATGCAAGTTCTGTGTTTCATCAACACTCTGATAGTCCACAGATTACAGAATGTCTCCAGATGTGCAATTGAAACTACTTCTGGTCTTCCAGGGAACGATCAAAGCGTAGACTGTTTAAGACATTACCCCCATGGAGGAAACTGCGCATGGAGACTGTTGTATTCAATCCCGATGCAATTTCTGTGTTTCATCAACACTCTGTTAGTCGAAAGATTACGGAAAGCATTTAGATGTGAATCGGAAACTACTACTGGTCTTTCAGGGAACGATCAAAGAGTAAACTCTTTGGGACATTACACCCATGGAGGAAAGTGCGCATGGTAACTGTTGTAATCAATCCCGATGCATTTTCTGTGTTTCATCAACACTCTGATAGTCCACAGATTACAGAATGCCACGAGATGTGCATCAGAAACTACTACTGGTCTTCCCGGGAACGATCAAAGCGTAGACTGTTTGAGACATTACTCCCATGCAGGAAAGTGCGGATGGTGACTGTTGTATTCAATCCCGATGCAATTTCTGTGTTTCATCAACACTCTGATAGTCCACAGATTACAGAATGCCTCCATATGTGCATCGGAAACTACTACTGGTCTTTCAGGGAACGATCAAATAGTAAACTCTTTGAGACATTACACACATGGAGGAAAGTGCGCATGGTAACTGTTGTACTCAATCCCGATGCATTTTCTGTGTTTCATCAACACTCTGATAGTCCACAGATTACAGAATGCCACGAGATGTGCATCAGAAACTACTACTGGTCTTCCCGGGAACGATCAAAGCGTAGACTGTTTCAGACATTACTCAAATGCAGGAAAGTGCGGATGGTGACTGTTGTATTCAATCCCGATGCAATTTCTGTGGTTCATCAACACTCTGATAGTCCACAGATTACAGGATGCCACCAGATGTGCATCGGAAACTACTACTGGTCTTCCAGGGAACGATCAAAGCGTCGACTGTTTGAGACAAACCTCCCGTGGAGGAAAGTGCGCATGGTGAATGTTGTATTTAATCCCGAAACAATTTCTGTGTTTCATCAACACTCTGATTGTCCACAGATTACAGAATGCCACCAGATGTGCATCGGAAACAACTACTGGTCTTCCAGGGAACGATCAAATCGTAGACTGTTTGAGAATTACTCCCATGGAGGAAAGTGCGCATGGTAACTGTTGTATTCAATCCCGACGCAATTTCTGTGTTTCATCAACACTCTGATAGTCCACAGATTACAGAAAGCCTCCAGATGTGCATCGGAAACTACTACTGGTCTTCCAGGGAACGATCAAATCGTAGACTGTTAGACACATTCCTCCCATGGAGGAAAGTGCGCTTAGTAACTGTTGTATTCAATCCCGATGCAATTTCTGTGTTCATCAACACTCTGATACTCCACAGATTACAGAATGCCTCCAGATATGCATCGGAAACTACTACTGGTCTTCCAGGGAACGATCAAAGCGTAGACTGTTTGATACATTACTCCCATGGAGGAAAGTGCGCATCGTGACTGTTGTATTCAATCCTGATGCAATTTCTGTGTTTCATCAACACTCTGATAGTCCACAGATTACAGAATGCCTCCAGATGTACATCGGAAACTACTACTGGTCTTCCAGGGAACGATCAAAGCGTAGACTGTTTGAGACATTACTCCCATGGAGGAAAGCGCCTGGTGACTGTTGTATTCAATCCCGATGCAATTTCAGTGTTTCATCAACACTCTGATTCTCCACAGACTACAGAATGTCTCCAGATGTGCATCGGAAACTACTACTTGTCTTCCGGGGAACGATCAAAGCGTAGACTGTTTGAGACATACCTCCCGTGGAGGAAAGTGCACATGGTGACTGTTGTATTCATTCCCGATGCAATTTCTGTGTTTCATGAACACTCTGATAGTCCACAGATTACAGAATGGCACCAGATATGCATCGGAAACTACTACTGGTCTTCCAGGGAACGATCAAAGCGTAGACTGTTTGAAACATTACTCCCATGGAGGAAAGTGCGCATCGTGACTGTTGTATTCAATCCAGATGCAATTTCTGTGTTTCATCAACACTCTGAGACTCCACAGATTACAGAATGCCTCCAGATGTGCATCGGAAGCTACTACTGGTCTTCCAATGAACGATCAAATCGTAGACTGTTTGAGACATTACTTTTATGGAGGAATGTGCTCATGGTGACTGTTGTATTAAATCCCGATGCAATTTCTGGGTTTTTATCAACACCCTGATAGTCCACAGATTGCAGAATACCACAAAATGTGCATCGGAAACTACTACTGGTCATCCAGGGTACGATCAAAGCGTAGACTGTTTCAGACATAACTCCCACGGAAGAAAGTGCGGATGGTGACTTTTGTATTCAATCCCGATGCTATTTCTGTGTTGCATCAACACTCTGATAGTCCACAGATTACAGAATGCCACCAGATGTGCATCGGAAACTACTATTGGTCTTCCAGGGAACGATCAAACCGTAGACTGTTTGAGACATACCTCCCGTGGAGGAAAGTGCACATGGTGACTGTTGTATTCATTCCCGATGCAATTTCAGTGTTTCATGAACACTCTGATAGTCCACAGATTACAGAATGGCACCAGATATGCATCGGAAACTACTACTGGTCTTCCAGAGAACGATCCAAGCATAGACTGTTTGATAATTACTCCCATGGAGGAAAGTGCGCATAGTGAATGTAGTTTTCAATGCCGAGGCAATTTCTGTGTTTCATCAACACTCTGATAGTCCACAGATTACAGAAAGCCTCCAGATATGCATCGGAAACCAGTACTGGTCTTCCAGGGAACGATCAAAGCGTAGACTGTTGGACACATTACTCCCATGGAGGAAAGTGCACATGGTGACTGTTGTATTCAATCCCGATGCAATTTCAGTGTTTCATCAACACTCTGATTCTCCACAGATTACAGAATGCCTCCAGATGTGCATCGGAAACTACTACTTGTCTTCCGGGGAACGATGAAAGCGTAGACTGTTAAAGACATTACCCCCATGGAGGAAAGTGCGCATGGAGACTGTTGTATTCAATCCCGATGCAATTTCTGTGTTTCATCAACACTCTGATAGTCCACAGATTACGGAAAGCCTCCAGATGTGCACCGGAAACTACTACTTGTCTTCCGGGGAACGATCAAAGCGTAGACTGTTAGAGACATTACTCCCATGGAGGAAAGTGCGCATGGTGACTGTTGTATTCAATCCCGATGCAATTTCTGTGTTTCATCAACACTCTGTTAGTCCAAAGATTACGGAAAGCCTCCAGATGTGAATCGGAAACTACTACTCATCTTCCAGGGAACGATCAAAGCGTAGACTGTTTGATACATTACTCCCATGGAGGAAAGTGCGCATCGTGACTGTTGTATTCAATCCTGATGCAATTTCTGTGTTTCATCAACACTCTGATAGTCCACAGATTACAGAATGCCTCCAGATGTGCATCGGAAACTACTACAGGTCTTCCAGGGAACGATCAAAGCGTAGACTGTTTGAGACATTACTCCGATGGAGGAAAGTGCGCATGGTGACTGTTGTATTCAATCCCGATGCAATATCAGTGTTTCATCAACACTCTGATTTTCCACAGATTACAGAATGCCTCCAGATGTGCATCGGAAACTACTACTTGACTTCCGGGGAACGATCAAAGCGTAGACTGTTTGAGACATACCACCCGTGGAGGGAAGTGCACATGGTGACTGTTGTATTCATTCCCGATGCAATTTCTGTGTTTCATGAACACTCTGATAGTCCACAGATTACAGAATGTCACCAGATATGCATCGGAAACTACTACTGGTCTTCCAGGGAACGATCAAAGCGTAGACTGTTTGAGACATTACTCCCATGGAGGAAAGTGCGCATGGTGACTGTTGTATTCAATCCCGATGCAATTTCTGTGTTTCATCAACACTCTGATACTCCACAGATTACAGAATGCCTCCAGATGTGCATCGGAAGCTACTACTGGTCTTCCAATGAACGATCAAATCGTAGACTGTTTGAGACATTACTTTTATGGAGGAATGTGCTCATGGTGACTGTTGTATTCAATCCCGATGCAATTTCTATGTTTCATCAACACTCTGATAGTCCACAGATTACAGAATGCCTCCAGATGTGCATCGGACACTACTACTGGTATTCCAGGGAACGATCAAAGCGTAGACTGTTAGAGACATTACTCCCATGGAGTAAAGTGCGCATGGTGACTGTTGTATTCAATCCCGATGCAATTTCTGTGTTTCATCAACACTCTTATAGTCCACAGATTACAGAATGCCTCCCGATGTGCATCGGAAACTACTACTGGTCTTCCAGGCTACGATCAAAGCGTAGACTGTTAGGGACATTACTCCCATGGAGGAAAGTGCGCATGGTGACTGTTGTATTCAATCTTGATGCAATTTCTGTGTTTCATCAACACTCTGATAGTCCACAGATTACAGAATGCTTCCCGATGTGCATCGGAAACTACTACTGGTCTTCCAGGGAACGATCAAAGCGTAGACTGCTTGGGACATTAGTACCATGGAGGAAAGTGCGCATGGTGACTGTTGTATTCAATCCCGATGCAATTTCTGTGTTTCATCAACACTCTGATAGTCCACAGATTATAGAATGCCAACAGATGTGCATCGGAAACTACTACTGGTCTTCCAGGGAACGATCAAACGTAGACTGTTTCAGACATTACTCCCACGGAGGAAAGTGCGGATGGTGACTGTTGTATTCAATCCCGATGCAATTTCTGTGTTTCATCAACACTCTGATAGTCCACAGATTATAGAATGCCAACAGATGTGCATCGGAAACTACTACTGGTCTTCCAGGGAACGATCAAAACGTAGACAGTTTCAGACATTACTCCCACGGAGGAAAGTGCGGATGGTGACTGTTGTATTCAATCCCGATGCTATTTCTGTGTTGCATCAACACTCTGATAGTCCACAGATTACAGAATGCCACCAGATGTGCATCGGAAACTACTATTGGTCTTCCAGGGAACGATCAAACCGTAGACTGTTTGATACATACCTCCCGTGGAAGAAAGTGCACATGGTGACTGTTGTATTCATTCCCGATGCAATTTCAGTGTTTCATGAACACTCTGATAGTCCACAGATTACAGAATGGCACCAGATATGCATCGGAAACTACTACTGGTCTTCCAGAGAACGATTCAAGCATAGACTGTTAGATAATTACTCCCATGGAGGAAAGTGCGCATGGTGAATGTTGTTTTCAATCCCGAGGCAATTTCTGTGTTTCATCAACACTCTGATAGTACACAGATTACAGAAAGCCTCCAGATATGCATCGGAAACTACTACTGATCTTCCAGGGAACGATCAAAGCGAAGACTGTTCGACACATTACTCCCATGGATGAAAGTGCGCATGGTGACTGTTGTATTCAATCCCGATGCAATTTCAGTGTTTCATCAACACTCTGATTCTCCACAGATTACAGAATGCCTCCAGATGTGCATCGGAAACTACTACTTGTCTTCCGGGGAACGATCAAAGCGTAGACTGTTTAAGACATTACCCCCATGGAGGAAAGTGCGCATGGAGACTGTTGTATTCAATCCCGATGCAATTTCTGTGTTTCATCAACACTCTGATAGTCCACAGATTACGGAAAGCCTCCAGATGTGCACCGGAAACTACTACTTGTCTTCCGGGGAACGATCAAAGCGTAGACTGTTAGAGACATTACTCCGATGGAGGAAAGTGCGCATGGTGACTGTTGTATTCAATCCCGATGCAATTTCTGTGTTTCATCAACACTCTGTTAGTCCAAAGATTACGGAAAGCCTCCAGATGTGAATCGGAAACTACTACTCATCTTCCAGGGAATGATCAAAGCGTAGACTGTTTGATACATTACTCCCATGGAGGAAAGTGCGCATCGTGACTGTTGTATTCAATCCTGATGCAATTTCTGTGTCTCATCAACACTCTGATAGTCCACAGATTACAGAATGCCTCCAGATGTGCATCGGAAACTACTACTGGTCTTCCAGGGAACGATCAAAGCGTAGACTGTTTGAGACATTACTCCGATGGAGGAAAGTGCGCATGGTGACTGTTGTATTCAATCCCGATGCAATTTCAGTGTTTCATCAACACTCTGATTTTCCACAGATTACAGAATGCCTCCAGATGTGCATCGGAAACTACTACTTGACTTCCGGGGAACGACCAAAGCGTAGACTGTTTGAGACATACCACCCGTGGAGGGAAGTGCACATGGTGACTGTTGTATTCATTCCCGATGCAATTTCTGTGTTTCATGAACACTCTGATAGTCCACAGATTACAGAATGTCACCAGATATGCATCGGAAACTACTACTGGTCTTCCCGGGAACGATCAAAGCGTAGACTGTTTGAGACATTACTCCCATGGAGGAAAGTGCGCATGGTGACTGTTGTATTCAATCCCGATGCAATTTCTGTGTTTCATCAACACTCTGATACTCCACAGATTACAGAATGCCTCCAGATGTGCATCGGAAGCTACTACTGGTCTTCCAATGAACGATCAAATCGTAGACTGTTTGAGACATTACTTTTATGGAGGAATGTGCTCATGGTGACTGTTGTATTCAATCCCGATGCAATTTCTATGTTTCATCAACACTCTGATAGTCCACAGATTACAGAATGCCTCCAGATGTGCATCGGACACTACTACTGGTATTCCAGGGAACGATCAAAGCGTAGACTGTTAGAGACATTACTCCCATGGAGTAAAGTGCGCATGGTGACTGTTGTATTCAATCCCGATGCAATTTCTGTGTTTCATCAACACTCTTATAGTCCACAGATTACAGAATGCCTCCCGATGTGCATCGGAAACTACTACTGGTCTTCCAGGCTACGATCAAAGCGTAGACTGTTAGGGACATTACTCCCATGGAGGAAAGTGCGCATTGTGACTGTTGTATTCAATCCCGATGCAATTTCTGTGTTTCATCAACACTCTGATAGTCCACAGATTACAGAATGCTTCCCGATGTGCATCGGAAACTACTACTGGTCTTCCAGGGAACGATCAAAACGTAGACTGCTTGGGACATTAGTACCATGGAGGAAAGTGCGCATGGTGACTGTTGTATTCAATCCCGATGCAATTTCTGTGTTTCATCAACACTCTGATAGTCCACAGATTATAGAATGCCAACAGATGTGCATCGGAAACTACTACTGGTCTTCCAGGGAACGATCAAAACGTAGACTGTTTCAGACATTACTCCCACGGAGGAAAGTGCGGATGGTGACTGTTGTATTCAATCCCGATGCTATTTCTGTGTTGCATCAACACTCTGATAGTCCACAGATTACAGAATGCCACCAGATGTGCATCGGAAACTACTATTGGTCTTCCAGGGAACGATCAAATCGTAGACTGTTTGAGACATACCTCCCGTGGAGGAAAGTGCACATGGTGACTGTTGTATTCATTCCCGATGCAATTTCAGTCTTTCATGAACACTCTGATAGTCCACAGATTACACAATGGCACCAGATATGCATCGGAAACTACTACTGGTCATCCAGAGAACGATTCAAGCATAGACTGTTTGATAATTACTCCCATGGAGGAAAGTGCGCATGGTGAATGTAGTTTTCAATCCCGAGGCAATTTCTGTGTTTCATCAACACTCTGATAGTACACAGATTACAGAAAGCCTCCAGATATGCATCGGAAACTACTACTGGTCTTCCAGGGAACGATCAAAGCGAAGACTGTTGGACACATTACTCCCATGGAGGAAAGTGCGCATGGTGACTGTTGTATTCAATCCCGATGCAATTTCAGTGTTTCATCAACACTCTGATTCTCCACAGATTACAGAATGCCTCCAGATGTGCATCGGAAACTACTACTTGTCTTCCGGGGAACGATCAAAGCGTAGACTGTTAGAGACATTACTCCCATGGAGGAAAGTGCGCATGGTGACTGTTGTATTCAATCCCGATGCAATTTCTGTGTTTCATCAACACTCTGATAGTAGAAAGATTACGGAAAGCCTCCAGATGTGCATCGGAAGCTACTACTGGTCTTCCAGGGAACGATCAAAGCGTAGACTGTTAGAGACATTACTCCCATGGAGTAAAGTGCGCATGGTGACAGTTGTAATCAATCCCGATGCAATTTCTGTGTTTCATCAACACTCTGATAGTTTACAGATTACAGAATGCCTCCAGATGTGCAATTGAAACTACTTGTGGTCATCCAAGGAACGATCAAAGCGTAGACTGTTTAAGACATTACCCCCATGGAGGAAAGTGCGCATGGAGACAGTTGTATTCAATCCCGATGCAATTTCTGTGTTTCATCAACACTCTGATAGTCCACAGATTACGGAAATTCTCCAGATATGCACCGGAAACTACTACTTGGCTTCTGGGGAACCATCAAAGCGTAGACTCTTAGAGACATTACTCCCATGGAGGAAAGTGCGCATGGTGACTGTTGTATTCAATCCCGATGCAATTTCTGTGTTTCATCAACACTCTGATTGTCCACAGATTACAGAATGCCTCCTGATGTGCAATTGAAACTACTTCTGGTCTTCCAGGGAACGATCAAATCGTAGACTGTTTAAGACATTACCCACATGGAGAAAACTGCGCATGGAGGCTGTTGTATTAAATCCCGATGCAATTTCTGTGTTTCATCAACACTCTGATAGTCCACAGATTACAGAATGCCTCCAGATGTGCATCGGAAACTACTACTGGTCTTTCAGGGAACGATCAAAGAGTAAACTCTTTGAGACATTACACCCATGGAGGAAAGTGCGCATGGTAACTGTTGTAATCAATCCCGATGCATTTACTGTGTTTCATCAACACTCTGATAGTCCACAGATTACAGAATGCCACCAGATGTGCATCGGAAACAACTACTAGTCTTCCAGGGAACGATCAAATCGTAGACTGTTTGAGAATTACTCCCATTCAGGTAAGTGCGCATGGTAACTGTTGTATTCAATCCCGATGCAATTTCTGTGTTTCATCAACACTCTGATAGTTCACAGATTACAGAATGCCTCCAGATGTGCATCGGAAACTACTACTTGTCTTCCGGGGAACGATCAAATGCGTAGACTGTTTGAGACATACCTCCCGTGGAGGAAAGTGCACATGGTGACTGTTGTATTCATTCCCGATGCAATTTCTGTGTTTCATGAACACTCTGATAGTCCACAGATTACAGAATGGCACCAGATATGCATCGGAAACTACTACTGGTCTTCCAGGGAACGATCAAAGCGTAGACTGTTTGAGACATTACTCCCATGGAGGAAAGTGCGCATCGTGACTGTTGTATTCAATCCCGATGCAATTTCTGTGTTTCATCAACACTCTGATACTCCACAGAATATAGAATGCCTCCAGATGTGCAACGGAAGCTACTACTGGTCTTCCAGGGAACGATCAAATCGTAGACTGTTTGAGACATTACTTTTATGGAGGAATGTGCTCATGGTGACTGTTGTATTCAATCCCGATGCAATTTCTATGTTTCATCAATACTCTGATAGTCCACAGATTACAGAATGCCTCCAGATGTGCATCGGACACTACTACTGGTATTCCAGGGAACGATCAAAGCGTAGACTGTTAGAGACATTACTCCCATGGAGTAAAGTGCGCATGGTGACTGTTGTATACAATCCCGATGCAATTTCTGTGTTTCATCAAAACTCTTATAGCCCACAGATTACAGAATGCCTCCCGATGTGCATCGGAAACTACTACTGGTCTTCCAGGCTACGATCAAATCGTAGACTGTTAGGGACATTACTCCCATGGAGGAAAGTGCGCATGGTGACTGTTGTATTTAATCCCGATGCAATTTCTGTGTTTCATCAAGACTCTGATAGTCCAAAGATTACGGAAAGCCTCCAGATGTGCATCGGAAACTACTATTGGTCTTCCAGGGAAAGATCAAAGCGTAGACTGTTAGAGTCATTACTCCCATGGAGTAAAGTGCGCATGGTGACTGTTGTATTCAATCCCGATGCAATTTCTGTGTTTCATCAACACTCTGATAGTCCAAAGATTACGGAAAGCCTCCAGATGTGCATCGGAAACTACTACAGGTCTTCCAGGGAACGATCAAATCCTAGACTGTTAGAGACATTACTCCCATGGAGTAAAGTGCGCATGGTGACTGTTGTATTCAATCCCGATGCAATTTCTGTGTTTCATCTACACTCTGATAGTCCACAGATTACAGAATGCCTCCAGATGTGCAATTTAAACTACTTCAGGTCTTCCAGGGAACGATCAAATCGTAGACTGTTTAAGACATTACCCCCATGGAGGAAACTGCGCATGGTAACTGTTGTATTCAATCCCGATGCAATTTCTGTGTTTCATCAACACTCTGATAGTCCACAGATTACAGAAAGCCTCCAGATGTGCATCGGAAACTACTACTGGTCTTCCAGGCTACGATCAAATCGTAGACTGTTAGAGACATTACTCCCATGGAGGAAAGTGCGCATGGTAACTGTTGTATTCAATCCCGATGCAATTTCTGTGTTTCATTAACACTCTGATACTCCACAGATTACAGAATGCCTCCAGATATGCATCGGAAACTACTACTGGTCTTCCAGGGAACGATCAAAGCGAGGACTGTTTGAGACATTACTCCCACGGAGGAAAGTGCGCATCGTGACTGTTGTATTCAATCCCGATGCAATTTCTGTGTTTCATCAACACTCTGATAGTCCACAGATTACAGAATGCCTCCACATGTGCATCGGAAACTACTACAGGTCTTCCAGGGAACGATCAAAGCGTAGACTGTTTGAGACATTAATTTTATGGAGGAATGTGCTCATGGTGACTGTTGTATTCAATCCCGATGCCATTTCTATGTTTCATCAACACTCTGATAGTCCACAGATTACAGAATGCCTCCAGATGTGCATCGGAAACTGCTACTGGTCTTCCAGGGAACGATCAAAGCGAGGACTGTTTGAGACATTGCTCCCATGGAGGAAAGTGCGCATGGTGACTGTTGTATTTAATCCCGATGCAATTTCTGTGTTTCATCAACACTCTGATACACCACAGATTACAGAATGCCTCCAGATGAGCATCGGAGACTACTACTGGTCTTCCAGGGAACGATCAAAGCGTAGACTGTATGAGACATTACTCCTATGGAGGAAAGTGCGCATGGTGACTGTTGTATTCAATCCCGATCCAATTTCTGTGTTTCATCAACACTCTGATAGACCACAGATTACATAATTTCTCCAGATGTGCACCGGAAACTACTACTGGTCTTACAGGGAACGATCAAAGCGTAGACTGTTTCAGACATTACTCCCTTGCAGGAAAGTGCGCATGGTGACTGTTGTATTCAATCCCGATGCAATTTCTGTGTTTCATCAACACTCTGATAGTCCAAAGATTACGGAAAGCCTCCAGATGTGCATCGGAAACTACTATTCGTCTTCCAGGGAACGATCAAATCGTAGACTGTTAGAGACATTACTCCCATGGAGTAAAGTGCGCATGGTGACTGTTGTATTCAATCCCGATGCAATTTCTGTGTTTCATCAACACTCTGATAGTCCACAGATAACAGAAAGCCTCCAGATGTGCATCGGAAACTACTACTGGTCTTCCAGGGAACGATCAAAGCGTAGACTGTTAGAGACATTACTCCCATGGAGGAAAGTGCGCATGGTAAATGTTGTATTCAATCCCGATGCAATTTCAGTGTTTCATCAACACTCTGATTCTCCACAGATTACAGAATGCCTCCAGGTGTGCATCGGGAACTACTACTTGTCTTCAGGAGAACGATCAAAGCGAGGACTGTTTGAGACATTACTCCCACGGAGGAAAGTGCGCATCGTGACTGTTGTATTCAATCACGATGCAATTTCTGTGTTTCATCAACACTCTGATAGTCCACAGATTACAGAATGCCTCCAGATGTGCATCGGAAACTACTACAGGTCTTCCAGGGAACGATCAAAGCGTAGACTGTTTGAGACATTACTCCCATGGAGGAAAGTGCGCATGGTGACTGTTGTATTCAATCCCGATGACATTTCTATGTTTCATCGACACTCTGATAGTCCACAGATTACAGAATTCCTCCAGATGTGCATCGGAAACTGCTACTGGTCTTCCAGGGAACGATCAAAGCGAGGACTGTTTGATAATTACTCCCATGGAGGAAAGTGCGCATGGTGACTGTTGTATTTAATCCCGATGCAATTTCTGTGTTTCATCAACACTCTGATACTCCACAGATTACAGAATGCCTCCAGATGAGCATCGGAGACTACTACTGGTTTTCCAGGGAACGATCAAAGCGTAGACTGTATGAGACATTACTCCTATGGAGGAAATTGCGCATGGTGACTGTTGTATTCAATCCCGATCCAATTTCTGTGTTTCATCAACACTCTGATAGTCCACAGATTACATAATTTCTCCAGATGTGCACAGGAAACTACTACTGGTCTTACAGGGAACGATCAAAGCGTAGACTGTTTCAGACATTACTCCCTTGCAGGAAAGTGCGCATGGTGACTGTTGTATTCAATCCCGATGCAATTTCTGTGTTTCATCAACACTCTGATAGTCCAAAGATTACGGAAAGCCTCCAGATGTGCATCGGAAACTACTATTCGTCTTCCAGGGAACGATCAAATCGTAGACTGTTAGAGACATTACTCCCATGGAGTAAAGTGCGCATGGTGACTGTTGTATTCAATCCCGATGCAATTTCTGTGTTTCATCACACTCTGATAGTCCACAGATTACAGAAAGCCTCCAGATGTGCATCGGAAACTACTACTGGTCTTCCAGGGAACGATCAAAGCGTAGACTGTTAGAGACATTACTCCCATGGAGGAAAGTGCGCATGGTAAATGTTGTATTCAATCCCGATGCAATTTCAGTGTTTCATCAACACTCTGATTCTCCACAGATTACAGAATGCCTCCAGATGTGCATCGGAAACTACTACTTGTCTTCAGGATAACGATCAGAGCGTAGACTGTTAGAGACATTACACCCATGGAGGAAAGTGGGCATGGTAACTGTTGTATTCAAAACCCGATGCAATTCCTGGGTTTCATCAACACTCTGATACTCCACAGATTACAGAATGCCTCCAGATGAGTATCGGAAACTACTACTGGTCATCCAGGGAAAGATCAAAGCGTAGACTGTTTGAGACATTACTCCCATGGAGGAAAGTGCGCATGGTGACTGTTGTATTCAATCCCGATGCTATTTCTGTGTTTCATCAACACTCTGATAGTCCACAGATTACAGAATGCCTCCCGATGTGCATCGGAAACTACTACTGGTCTTCCAGGGAACGATCAAAGTGTAGACTGTTTGGGACATTACTCCCATGGAGGAAAGTGCGCATGGTAACTGTTGTATTCAATCCCGATGCAATTTATGTGTTTCATCAACACTCTGATAGTCCACAGATTACAGAATGCCTCCAGATGTGCATCGGAAACTACTACTTGTCTTCCGGGGAACGATCAAAACGTAGACTGTTTGAGACATACCTCCCGTGGAGGAAAGTGCACATGGTGACTGTTGTATTCATTCCCGATGCAATTTCTGTGTTTCATGAACACTCTGATAGTCCACAGATTACAGAATGGCACCAGATATGCATCGGAAACTACTACTGGTCTTCCAGGGAACGATCAAAGCGTAGACTGTTTGAGAAATTACTCCCATGGAGGAAACTGCGCATCGTGACTGTTGTATTCAATCCCGATGCAATTTCTGTGTTTCATCAACACTCTGATACTCCATAGATTACAGCATGCCTCCAGATGTGCATCGGAAGCTACTACTGGTCTTCCAGGGAACGATCAAATCGTAGACTGTTTGAGACATTACTTTTATGGAGGAATGTGCTCATGGTGACTGTTGTATTCAATCCCGATGCAATTTCTATGTTTCATCAACACTCTGATAGTCCACAGATTACAGAATGCCGCCAGATGTGCATCGGACACTACTACTGGTATTCCAGGGAACGATCAAAGCGTAGACTGTTAGAGACGTTACTCCCATGGAGTAAAGTGCGCATGGTGACTGTTGTATTCAATCCCGATGCAAATTCTGTGTTTCATCAACACTCTGATAGTCCACAGATTACAGAATGCCTCCAGATGTGCAATTGAAACTACTTCAGGTCTTCCAGGGAGCGATCAAATCGTAGACTGTTTAAGACATTACCCCCATGGAGGAAACTGCGCATGGTGACGGTTGTGTTCAATCCCGATGCAATTTCTGTGTTTCATCAACACTCTGATAGTCCACAGATTACAGAATGCCACGAGATGTGCATCAGAAACAACTACTGGTCTTCCCGGGAACGATCAAAGCGTAGACTGTTTCAGACATTACTCCAATGCAGGAAAGTGCGGATGGTGACTGTTGTATTCTATCCCGATGCAATTTCTGTGTTTCATCAAAACTCTTACAGTCCACAGATTACAGAATGCCTCCCGATGTGCATCGGAAACTACTACTGGGCTTCCAGGCTACGATCAAATCGTAGACTGTTAGGGACATGACTCGAATGGAGGAAAGTGCGCATGGTGACTGTTGTATTCAATCCCGATGCAATTTCTGTGTTTCATCAACACTCTGATAGTCCAAAGTTTACGGAAAGCCTCCAGATGTGCATCGGAAACTACTATTGGTCTTCCAGGGAAAGATCAAAACGTAGACTGTTAGAGACATTACTCCCATGGAGTAAAGTGCGCATGGTGACTGTTGTATTCAATCCCGATGCAATTTCTGTGTTTCATCAACACTCTGATAGTCCAAAGATTACGGAAAGCCTCCAGATGTGCATCGGAAACTACTACTGGTCTTCCAGGGAACGATCAAAGCCTAGACTGTTAGAGACATTACTCCCATGGAGTAAAGTGCGCATGGTGACTGTTGTATTCAATCCCGATGCAAATTCTGTGTTTCATCAACACTCTGATAGTCCACAGATTACAGAATGCCTCCAGATGTGCAATTGAAACTACTTCAGGTCTTCCAGGGAGCGATCAAATCGTAGACTGTTTAAGACATTACCCCCATGGAGGAAACTGCGCATGGAGACGGTTGTATTCAATCCCGATGCAATTTCTATGTTTCATCAACACTCTGATAGTCCACAGATTACAGAATGCCACGAGATGTGCATCAGAAACAACTACTGGTCTTCCCGGGAACGTTCAAAGCGTAGACTGTTTCAGACATTACTCCAATGCAGGAAAGTGCGGATGGTGACTGTTGTATTCTATCCCGATGCAATTTCTGTGTTTCATCAACACTCTGATAGTCCACATTACAGGATGCCACCAGATGTGCATCGGAAACTACTACTGGTCTTCCAGGGAACGATCAAAGCGTCGACTGTTTGAGACATACCTCCCGTGGAGGAAAGTGCGCATGGTGACTGTTGTATTCAATCCCGATGCAATTTCTGTGTTTCATCAACACTCTGATAGTCCAAAGATTACGGAAAGCCTCCAGATGTGCATCGGAAACTACTACTCGTCTTCCAGGGAACGATCAAAGCGTAGACTGTTAGAGACATTACTCCCATGGAGTAAAGTGCGCATGGTGACTGTTGTATTCAATCCCGATGCAATTTCTGTGTTTCATCAACAGTCTGATAGTCCACAGATTACAGAAAGCCTCCAGATGTGCATCGGAAACTACTACTGGTCTTCCAGGGAACGATCAAATCGTAGACTGTTAGAGACATTACTCCCATGGAGGAAAGTGCGCATGGTAAATGTTGTATTCAATCCCGATGCAATTTCAGTGTTTCATCAACACTCTGATTCTCCACAGATTACAGAATGCCTCCAGATGTGCATCGGAAACTACTACTGGTCATCCAGGGAAAGATCAAAGCGTAGGCTGTTTGAGACATTACTCCCATGGAGGAAAGTGCGCATGGTAACTGTTGTATTCAATCCCGATGCTAATTCTGTGTTTCATCAACACTCTGATAGTCCACAGATTACAGAATGCCTCCCGATGAGCATCGGAAACTACTACTGGTCTTCCAGGGAACGCTCAAAGTGTAGACTGTTTGGGACATTACTCCCATGGAGGAAAGTGCGCATGGTGACTGTTGTATTCAATCCCGATGCCATTTCTGTGTTTCATCAACACTCTGATAGTCCACAGCTTACAGAATGCCTCCAGATGTGCATCGGAATCTACTACAGGTCTTTCAGGGAACGATCAAAGCGTAAACTCTTTGAGACATTACTCCCATGCAGGAAAGTGCAGGTGGTGACTGTTGTATTCAATCAGGATGCAATTTCTGTGTTTCATCAACACTCTGATAGTCCACAGATTACAGGATGCCACCAGATGTGCATCGGAAACTACTACTGGTCTTCCAGGGAACGATCAAAGCGTCGACTGTTTGAGATATACCTTCCGTGGAGGAAAGTGCGCATGGTGACTGTTGTATTTATTCCCGAATCAATTTCTGTGTTTCATCAACACTCTGATAGTCCACAGATTACAGAATGCCACCAGATGTGCATCGGGAGCTACTACTGGTCTTCCAGGGAACGATAAAATCGTAGACTGTTTGAGAATTACTCCCATGGAGGAAAGTGCGCATGGTAACTGTTGTATTCAATCCCGATGCTATTTCTGTGTTTCATCAACACTCTGATAGTCCACAGATTACAGAAAGCGTCCAGATGTGCACCGGAAACTACTACTGGTCTTCCAGGGAACGATCAAAGCGAAGACTGTTAGACACATTACTCGCAAGGAGGAAAGTGCGCATGGTGACTGTTTTATTCAAACCCGATGCAATTTCTGTGTTTCATCAACACTCTGATAGTCCACAGATTACAGAATGCCACCAGATGTACATCGGAAACTACTACTGGTCTTCCAGGGAACGATCAAATCGTAAATTCCTTGAGACATTACACCCATGGAGGAAAGTGCGCAAGGTGACTGTTGAATTCAATCCCGATGCACTTTCTGTGTTTCATCAACGCTCTGATAGTCCACAGATTACAGAATGCCACGAGATGTGCATCAGAAACTACTTCTGGTCTTCCAAAGAACGGTCAAAGCCAAGACTGTTTCAGACATTACTCCCAAGGAGGAAAGTGCGGATGGTGACTGTTGTATTCAATCCCGATGCAATTTCTGTGTTTCATTAACACTCTGATAGTCGAAAAATTACAGAATGCCTCCAGATGTGCATCGGAAACTACTATTGGTCTTCCAGGGAACGATCAAAGCGTAGACTCTTTGAGACATACCTCCCGTGGAGGAGAGTACACATTGTGACTGTTGTATTCAATCCCGATGCAATTTCTGTGTTTCATCAACACTCTGATAGTCCACAGATTATAGAATGCCACCAGATGTACATCACAAACTACTACTGGTCTTCCAGGGAACGATCAAAGCGTAGACTGTTTGAGACATTAGTCCCATGGAGGAAAGTGCGCATGGTGACTGTTGTATTCAATCCCGATGCAATTTCTGTGTTTCATCAACACACTGATAGTCGAAAAATTACAGAATGCCTCCAGATGTGCATCGGACACTACTATTGGTCTTCCAGGGAACGATCAAAGCGTAGACTGTTTGAGACATACCTCCCGTGGAGGAGAGTACGCATTGTGACTGTTGTATTCAATCACGATGTAATTTCTGTGTTTCATCATCACTCTGATAGTCCACAGATTACGGAAAGCCTCCAGATGTGCATCGGAAAATACTACTGGTCTTGCAGGGAACGATCAAAGCGTAGACTGTTAGAGACATTACGCCCATTTAGGAAAGTGCGCATGGTGACTGTTTTATTCAATCCGGATGCAATTTCTGTGTTTCATCAACACTCTGATAGTCCACAGATGACGGAAAGCCTTCAGATGTGCATCGGAAACTACTACTGGTCTTCCAGGGAACTATCAAAGCGTAGACTGTTAGAGACATTACTCCAATGGATTAAAGTGTGCATGGTGACAGTTGTATTCAATTCCGATGCATTTTCTGTGTTTCATCAACACTCTGATAGTCCACAGAATACAGAATGCCTCCAGATGTGTCTTGAAACTACTACTGATCTTTCAGGGAACGATCATAGCGTAGAATGTTTGAGACATTACTCCCATTGAGGAAACTGCGCATGGAGGCTGTTGTATTCAATCCCGATGCAATTTCTGTGTTTCATGAACACTCTGATAGTCCACAGATTACAGAAAGCCTCCAGATGTGCATCGGAAACTACTACTGGTCTTCCAGGGAACGATCAAAGCGTAGACTGTTAGAGACATTACTCCCATGGAGTAAAGTGCGCATGGTGACTGTTGTATTCAATCCCGATGCAATTTCTGTGTTTCATCAACACTCTGATAGTCCACAGATTACAGAAAGCCTCCAGATGTGCATCGGAAACTACTACTGGTCTTCCAGGGAACGATCAAAGCGTAGACTGTTAGAGACGTTACTCCCATGGAGGAAAGTGCGCATGGTAAATGTTGTATTCAATCCCGATGCAATTTCAGTGTTTCATCAACACTCTGATTCTCCACAGATTACAGAATGCCTCCAGATGTGCATCGGAAACTACTACTTGTCTTCCGGAGAACGATCAAAGCGTAGACTGTTAGAGACATTACTCCATGGAGGAAAGTGGGCATGGTAACTGTTGTATTCAAAACCCGATGCAATTTCTGGGTTTCATCAACACTCTGATACTCCACAGATTACAGAATGCCTCCAGATGAGCATCGGAAACTACTACTGGTCATCCAGGGAAAGATCAAAGCGTAGACTGTTTGAGACATTACTCCCATGGAGGAAAGTGCGCATGGTGACTGTTGTATTCAATCCCGATGCTATTTCTGTGTTTCATCAACACTCTGATAGTCCACAGATTACAGAATGCCTCCCGATGTGCATCGGAAACTACTACTGGTCTTCCAGGGAACGCTCAAAGTGTAGACTGTTTGGGACATTACTCCCATGGAGGAAAGTGCGCATGGTGACTGTTGTATTCAATCCCGATGCAATTTCTGTGTTTCATCAACACTCTGATAGTCCATAGCTTACAGAATGCCTCCAGATGTGCATCGGAATCTACTACAGGTCTTTCAGGGAACGATCAAAGCGTAAACTCTTTGAGACATTACTCCCATGCAGGAAAGTGCGGGTGGTGACTGTTGTATTCAATCAGGATGCAATTTCTGTGTTTCATCAACACTCTGATAGTCCACAGATTACATGATGCCACCAGATGTGCATCGGAAACTACTACTGGTCTTCCAGGGAACGATCAAAGCGTCGACTGTTTGAGATATACCTTCCGTGGAGGAAAGTGCGCATGGTGACTGTTGTATTTATTCCCGAATCAATTTCTGTGTTTCATCAACACTCTGATAGTCCACAGATTACAGAAAGCGTCCAGATGTGCACCGGAAACTACTACTGGTCTTCCAGGGAACGATCAAAGCGAAGACTGTTAGACACATTACTCCCAAGGAGGAAAGTGCGCATGGTGACTGTTTTATTCAAACCCGATGCAATTTCTGTGTTTCATCAACACTCTGATAGTCCACAGATTACAGAATGCCACCAGATGTACATCGGAAACTACTACTGGTCTTCCAGGGAACGATCAAATCGTAAACTCCTTGAGACATTACACCCATGGAGGAAAGTGCGCAAGGTGACTGTTGAATTCAATCCCGATGCACTTTCTGTGTTTCATCAACGCTCTGATAGTCCACAGATTACAGAATGCCACGAGATGTGCATCAGAAACTACTTCTGGTCTTCCAAAGAACGGTCAAAGCCAAGACTGTTTCAGACATTACTCCCAAGGAGGCAAGTGCGGATGGTGACTGTTGTATTCAATCCCGATGCAATTTCTGTGTTTCATTAACACTCTGATAGTCGAAAAATTACAGAATGCCTCCAGATGTGCATCGGAAACTACTATTGGTCTTCCAGGGAACGATCAAAGCGTAGACTCTTTGAGACATACCTCCTGTGGAGGAGAGTACGCATTGTGACTGTTGTATTCAATCCCGATGCAATTTCTGTGTTTCATCAACACTCTGATAGTCCACAGATTATAGAATGCCACCAGATGTACATCACAAACTACTAATGGTCTTCCAGGGAACGATCAAAGCGTAGACTGTTTGAGACATTAGTCCCATGGAGGAAAGTGCGCATGGTGACTGTTGTATTCAATCCCGATGCAATTTCTGTGTTTCATCAACACTCTGATAGTCGAAAAATTACAGAATGCCTCCAGATGTGCATCGGACACTACTATTGGTCTTCCAGGGAACGATCAAAGCGTAGACTGTTTGAGACATACCTCCCGTGGAGGAGAGTACGCATTGTGACTGTTGTATTCAATCACGATGTAATTTCTGTGTTTCATCATCACTCTGATAGTCCACAGATTACGGAAAGCCTCCAGATGTGCATCGGAAAATACTACTGGCCTTGCAGGGAACGATCAAAGCGTAGACTGTTAGAGACATTACGCCCATTTAGGAAAGTGCGCATGGTGACTGTTTTATTCAATCCGGATGCAATTTCTGTGTTTCATCAACACTCTGATAGTCCACAGATGACGGAAAGCCTTCAGATGTGCATCGGAAACTACTACTGGTCTTCCAGGGAACTATCAAAGCGTAGACTGTTAGAGACATTACTCCAATGGAGGAAAGTGTGCATGGTGACAGTTGTATTCAATTCCGATGCAATTTCTGTGTTTCATCAACACTCTGATAGTCCACAGAATACAGAATGCCTCCAGATGTGTCTTGAAACTACTACTGATCTTTCAGGGAACGATCATAGCGTAGAATGTTTGAGACATTACTCCCATTGAGGAAACTGCGCATGGAGGCTGTTGTATTCAATCCCGATGCAATTTCTGTGTTTCATGAACACTCTGATAGTCCACAGATTACAGAAAGCCTCCAGATGTGCATCGGAAACTACTACTGGTCTTCCAGGGAACGATCAAAGCGTAGACTGTTAGAGACATTACTCCCAGGGAGGAAAGTGCGCATGGTGACTGTTGTATTCAATCCTGATGCAATTTCTGTGTTTCATCAACACTCTGATAGTCCACAGATTACAGAATGCCTCCAGATGTGCATCGGAAACTTCTACTGGTCTTCCAGGGAAAGATCAAAGCGTAGATTGTTTGAGACATTACTCCCGTGGAGGAAAGTGCGCATTGTGACTGTTGTATTCAATCCCGATGCAATTTCTGTGTTTCATCAACACTCTGATAGTCCACAGATTACAGAATGTTTCAAGATGTGCATCGGAAACTTCTACTGGTCTTCCAGCTAACGATCAAAGCGTAGACTGTTTGAGACATTACTCCCATGGAGGAAAGTGCGCATGGTAACTGTAGTATTCAATCCAATTGCCATTTCTGTGTTTCATCAGCACTCTAATAGTCCACAGAATACAGAATGCCTCCAAATGTGCATCGTAAACTACTGCTGGTCTTCCAGGGATCGATCAAAGCGTAAACTCTTTGAGACATTACTCCCATGGAGGAAAGTGCGCATGGTGACTGTTGTATTCAATCCCGATGCAATTTCTATTGTTTCATCAACACTCTGATAGTCCACAGATTACAGAATGCCACGAGATGTGCATCGGAAACTACTACTGGTCTTCCAGGGAACGATCAAAGCATAGACTGTTTGAGAATTACTCCCATGGAGGAAAGTGCGCATGGTGACTGTTGTATCCAATCCCGATGCAATTTCTGTGTTTCATCAACACTCTGATAGTCCACAGATTACAGAATGCCACCAGATGTTCATCGGAAACTACTACTGGTCTTCCAGGGAATGATCAAAGCATAGACTGTTTGAGACATTACTGCAGTGGAGGAAAGTGCGCATGGTGACTGTTGTATTCAATCCCGATACAATTTCTGTGTTTCATCAACACTCTGATAGTCCACAGATTACAGAATGCCTCCAGATGTTCATCGGAAATTTCTACTGGTCTTCGAGGTAACGATCAAAGCGCAGACTGTTTGAGACATTACTATTATGCAGGAATGTGCGCATGGTGACTGTTGTATTCAATCCCGATGCAAATTCTGTGTTTCATCAACACTCTGATAGTCCACAGATTACAGATTGCCACGAGATGTGCATCGGAAACTACTACTGGTCTTCCTGGGAACGATCCAGGCGTAGACTGTTTCAGACATTACTCCCATGGAGGAAAGTGCGGATGGTGAATGTTGTATTCAATCCCGATGCAATTTCTGGGTTTCATAAACACTCTGATAGTCCACTGATTACAGAATGCCACCAGATGTGCATCGGAAGCTACTACTGGTCTTCCAGGAAACGATCAAAGCGTAGACTGTTTGAGAATTACTCCCATGGAGGAAAGTGCGCATGGTGACTGTTGTATTCAATCCCGATTCAAATTCTGTGTTTCATCAACACTCTGATACTCCACAGATTACAGAATGCCTCCAGAAGTGCATCGGAAACTACTACTGGTCTTCCAGGGAACGATCAAATCGTAGACTCTTTGAGACATTACTCCCATGGAGCAAAATGCGCATGGTGAATGTTGTATTCAATCGCGATGCAATTTCTGTGTTTCATCAACACTCTGATAGTCCACAGATTACAGAATGCCTCCCGATGTGCATCGGAAACTACTACTGGTCTTCCAGGGAACGATCAAAGCGTAGACTGTTTGTGACATTACTCCCATGGAGGAAAGTGCACATGGTTAACTGTTGTATTCAATCCCGATGCAATTTCTGTGTTTCATCAACACTCTGATAGTCCACAGATTACAGAATGCCTCCAGATGTTAATCCGAAACTACTACTGGGCTTCCAGGGACGATCAAAGCGTAGACTGTTAGAGACATTACTCCCATGGAGGAAAGTGTGCATGGTAACTGTTGTATTCAAAACCCGATGCAATTTCTGTGTTTCATCAACACTCGGATACTCCACAGATTACAGAATGCCTCCAGATGTGCATCGTAAACTACTACTAGCCTTCCTGGGAACGATCAAAGCGTAGACTGTTAGGGACATTAGTTTTATGGAGGAATGTGATCATGGTGACTGTTGTATTCAATCCCGATGCAATTACTGTGTTTCATCAACTCTCTGATCGTCCACAGATTACAGAATGAATCCAGATGTGCATCGGAAACTACTAATGGTCTTCAAGAGAACGATCAAAGCGTAGACTGTTAGAGACATTACTTTTATGGTGGAATGTGCTCATGGTGACTGTTGTATTCAATCCCGATGCAATTTCTCTGTTTCATCAACACTCTGATAGTCCACAGATTACAGAATGCCTCCAGATGAGCATCGGAAACTACTACTGGTCATCCAGGGAACGATCAAAGCGTAGACTCTGTGAGACATTACTCCCATGGAGGAAAGTGCGCATGGTGACAGTTGTATTCAATCCCGATGCTATTTCTGTGTTTCATCAACACTCTGATAGTCCACAGATTACAGAATGCTTCCAGATGTTAATCGGAAACTACTACTGGGCTTCCAGGGAACGATCAAAGCGTAGGCTGATAGAGACATTACTCCCATGGAGGAAAGTGTGCATGGTAACTGTTGTATTCAAAACCCGATGCAATTTCTGGGTTTCATCAACACTCTGATACTCCACAGATTACAGAATGCCTCCAGATGAGCATCGGAAACTACTACTGGTCATCCAGGGAAAGATCAAAGCGTAGGCTGTTTGAGACATTACTCCCATGGAGGAAAGTGCGCATGGTGACTGTTGTATTCAATCCCGATGCTAATTCTGTGTTTCATCAACACTCTGATAGTCCACAGATTACAGAATGCCTCCCGATGAGCATCGGAAACTACTACTGGTCTTCCAGGGAACGCTCAAAGTGTAGACTGTTTGGGACATTACTCCCATGGAGGAAAGTGCGCATGGTGACTGTTGTATTCAATCCCGATGCCATTTCTGTGTTTCATCAACACTCTGATAGTCCACAGCTTACAGAATGCCTCCAGATGTGCATCGGAATCTACTACAGGTCTTTCAGGGAACGATCAAAGCGTAAACTCTTTGAGACATTACTCCCATGCAGGAAAGTGCGGGTGGTGACTGTTGTATTCAATCAGGATGCAATTTCTGTGTTTCATCAACACTCTGATAGTCCACAGATTACAGGATGCCACCAGATGTGCATCGGAAACTACTACTGGTCTTCCAGGGAACGATCAAAGCGTCGACTGTTTGAGATATACCTTCCGTGGAGGAAAGTGCGCATGGTGACTGTTGTATTTATTCCCGAATCAATTTCTGTGTTTCATCAACACTCTGATAGTCCACAGATTACAGAATGCCACCAGATGTGCATCGGGAGCTACTACTGGTCTTCCAGGGAACGATAAAATCGTAGACTGTTTGAGAATTACTCGCATGGAGGAAAGTGCGCATGGTAACTGTTGTATTCAATCCCGATGCTATTTCTGTGTTTCATCAACACTCTGATAGTCCACAGATTACAGAAAGCGTCCAGATGTGCACCGGAAACTACTACTGGTCTTCCAGGGAACGATCAAAGCGAAGACTGTTAGACACATTACTCCCAAGGAGGAAAGTGCGCATGGTGACTGTTTTATTCAAACCCGATGCAATTTCTGTGTTTCATCAACACTCTGATAGTCCACAGATTACAGAATGCCACCAGATGTACATCGGAAACTACTACTGGTCTTCCAGGGAACGATCAAATCGTAAATTCCTTGAGACATTACACCCATGGAGGAAAGTGCGCAAGGTGACTGTTGAATTCAATCCCGATGCACTTTCTGTGTTTCATCAACGCTCTGATAGTCCACAGATTACAGAATGCCACGAGATGTGCATCAGAAACTACTTCTGGTCTTCCAAAGAACGGTCAAAGCCAAGACTGTTTCAGACATTACTCCCAAGGAGGAAAGTGCGGATGGTGACTGTTGTATTCAATCCCGATGCAATTTCTGTGTTTCATTAACACTCTGATAGTCGAAAAATTACAGAATGCCTCCAGATGTGCATCGGAAACTACTATTGGTCTTCCAGGGAACGATCAAAGCGTAGACTCTTTGAGACATACCTCCCGTGGAGGAGAGTACGCATTGTGACTGTTGTATTCAATCCCGATGCAATTTCTGTGTTTCATCAACACTCTGATAGTCCACAGATTATAGAATGCCACCAGATGTACATCACAAACTACTACTGGTCTTCCAGGGAACGATCAAAGCGTAGACTGTTTGAGACATTAGTCCCATGGAGGAAAGTGCGCATGGTGACTGTTGTATTCAATCCCGATGCAATTTCTGTGTTTCATCAACACTCTGATAGTCGAAAAATTACAGAATGCCTCCAGATGTGCATCGGACACTACTATTGGTCTTCCAGGGAACGATCAAAGCGTAGACTGTTTGAGACATACCTCCCGTGGAGGAGAGTACGCATTGTGACTGTTGTATTCAATCACGATGTAATATCTGTGTTTCATCATCACTCTGATAGTCCACAGATTACGGAAAGCCTCCAGATGTGCATCGGAAAATACTACTGGTCTTGCAGGGAACGATCAAAGCGTAGACTGTTAGAGACATTACGCCCATTTAGGAAAGTGCGCATGGTGACTGTTTTATTCAATCCGGATGCAATTTCTGTGTTTCATCAACAATCTGATAGTCCACAGATGACGGAAAGCCTTCAGATGTGCATCGGAAACTACTACTGGTCTTCCAGGGAACTATCAAAGCGTAGACTGTTAGAGACATTACTCCAATGGATTAAAGTGTGCATGGTGACAGTTGTATTCAATTCCGATGCATTTTCTGTGTTTCATCAACACTCTGATAGTCCACAGAATACAGAATGCCTCCAGATGTGTCTTGAAACTACTACTGATCTTTCAGGGAACGATCATAGCGTAGAATGTTTGAGACATTACTCCCATTGAGGAAACTGCGCATGGAGGCTGTTGTATTCAATCCCGATGCAATTTCTGTGTTTCATGAACACTCTGATAGTCCACAGATTACAGAAAGCCTCCAGATGTGCATCGGAAACTACTACTGGTCTTCCAGGGAACGATCAAAGCGTAGACTGTTAGAGACATTACTCCCATGGAGTAAAGTGCGCATGGTGACTGTTGTATTCAATCCCGATGCAATTTCTGTGTTTCATCAACACTCTGATAGTCCACAGATTACAGAAAGCCTCCAGATGTGCATCGGAAACTACTACTGGTCTTCCAGGGAACGATCAAAGCGTAGACTGTTAGAGACATTACTCCCATGGAGGAAAGTGCGCATGGTAAATGTTGTATTCAATCCCGATGCAATTTCAGTGTTTCATCAACACTCTGATTCTCCACAGATTACAGAATGCCTCCAGATGTGCATCGGAAACTACTACTTGTCTTCCGGAGAACGATCAAAGCGTAGTCTGTTAGAGACATTACTCCATGGAGGAAAGTGGGCATGGTAACTGTTGTATTCAAAACCCGATGCAATTTCTGGGTTTCATCAACACTCTGATACTCCACAGATTACAGAATGCCTCCAGATGAGCATCGGAAACTACTACTGGTCATCCAGGGAAAGATCAAAGCGTAGACTGTTTGAGACATTACTCCCATGGAGGAAAGTGCGCATGGTGACTGTTGTATTCAATCCCGATGCTATTTCTGTGTTTCATCAACACTCTGATAGTCCACAGATTACAGAATGCCTCCCGATGTGCATCGGATACTACTACTGGTCTTCCAGGGAACGCTCAAAGTGTAGACTGTTTGGGACATTACTCCCATGGAGGAAAGTGCGCATGGTGACTGTTGTATTCAATCCCGATGCAATTTCTGTGTTTCATCAACACTCTGATAGTCCATAGCTTACAGAATGCCTCCAGATGTGCATCGGAATCTACTACAGGTCTTTCAGGGAACGATCAAAGCGTAAACTCTTTGAGACATTACTCCCATGCAGGAAAGTGCGGGTGGTGACTGTTGTATTCAATCAGGATGCAATTTCTGTGTTTCATCAACACTCTGATAGTCCACAGATTACATGATGCCACCAGATGTGCATCGGAAACTACTACTGGTCTTCCAGGGAACGATCAAAGCGTCGACTGTTTGAGATATACCTTCCGTGGAGGAAAGTTCGCATGGTGACTGTTGTATTTATTCCCGAATCAATTTCTGTGTTTCATCAACACTCTGATAGTCCACAGATTACAGAATGCCACCAGATGTGCATCGGGAGCTACTACTGGTCTTCCAGGGAACGATAAAATCGTAGACTGTTTGAGAATTACTCCCATGGAGGAAAGTGCGCATGGTAACTGTTGTATTCAATCCCGATGCAATTTCTGTGTTTCACCAACACTCTGATAGTCCACAGATTACAGAAAGCGTCCAGATGTGCACCGGAAACTACTACTGGTCTTCCAGGGAACGATCAAAGCGAAGACTGTTAGACACATTACTCCCAAGGAGGAAAGTGCGCATTGTGACTGTTTTATTCAAACCCGATGCAATTTCTGTGTTTCATCAACACTCTGATAGTCCACAGATTACAGAATGCCACCAGATGTACATCGGAAACTACTACTGGTCTTCCAGGGAACGATCAAATCGTAAACTCCTTGAGACATTACACCCATGGAGGAAAGTGCGCAAGGTGACTGTTGAATTCAATCCCGATGCACTTTCTGTGTTTCATCAACGCTCTGATAGTCCACAGATTACAGAATGCCACGAGATGTGCATCAGAAACTACTTCTGGTCTTCCAAAGAACGGTCAAAGCCAAGACTGTTTCAGACATTACTCCCAAGGAGGAAAGTGCGGATGGTGACTGTTGTATTCAATCCCGATGCAATTTCTGTGTTTCATTAACACTCTGATAGTCGAAAAATTACAGAATGCCTCCAGATGTGCATCGGAAACTACTATTGGTCTTCCAGGGAACGATCAAAGCGTAGACTCTTTGAGACATACCTCCTGTGGAGGAGAGTACGCATTGTGACTGTTGTATTCAATCCCGATGCAATTTCTGTGTTTCATCAACACTCTGATAGTCCACAGATTATAGAATGCCACCAGATGTACATCACAAACTACTAATGGTCTTCCAGGGAACGATCAAAGCGTAGACTGTTTGAGACATTAGTCCCATGGAGGAAAGTGCGCATGGTGACTGTTGTATTCAATCCCGATGCAATTTCTGTGTTTCATCAACACTCTGATAGTCGAAAAATTACAGAATGCCTCCAGATGTGCATCGGACACTACTATTGGTCTTCCAGGGAACGATCAAAGCGTAGACTGTTTGAGACATACCTCCCGTGGAGGAGAGTACGCATTGTAACTGTTGTATTCAATCACGATGTAATTTCTGTGTTTCATCATCACTCTGATAGTCCACAGATTACGGAAAGCCTCCAGATGTGCATCGGAAAATACTACTGGCCTTGCAGGGAACGATCAAAGCGTAGACTGTTAGAGACATTACGCCCATTTAGGAAAGTGCGCATGGTGACTGTTTTATTCAATCCGGATGCAATTTCTGTGTTTCATCAACACTCTGATAGTCCACAGATGACGGAAAGCCTTCAGATGTGCATCGGAAACTACTACTGGTCTTCCAGGGAACTATCAAAGCGTAGACTGTTAGAGACATTACTCCAATGGAGGAAAGTGTGCATGGTGACAGTTGTATTCAATTCCGATGCAATTTCTGTGTTTCATCAACACTCTGATAGTCCACAGAATACAGAATGCCTCCAGATGTGTCTTGAAACTACTACTGATCTTTCAGGGAACGATCATAGCGTAGAATGTTTGAGACATTACTCCCATTGAGGAAACTGCGCATGGAGGCTGTTGTATTCAATCCCGATGCAATTTCTGTGTTTCATGAACACTCTGATAGTCCACAGATTACAGAAAGCCTCCAGATGTGCATCGGAAACTACTACTGGTCTTCCAGGGAACGATCAAAGCGTAGACTGTTAGAGACATTACTCCCAGGGAGGAAAGTGCGCATGGTGACTGTTGTATTCAATCCTGATGCAATTTCTGTGTTTCGTCAACACTCTGATAGTCCACAGATTACAGAATGCCTCCAGATGTGCATCGGAAACTTCTACTGGTCTTCCAGGGAAAGATCAAAGCGTAGATTGTTTGAGACATTACTCCCGTGGAGGAAAGTGCGCATTGTGACTGTTGTATTCAATCCCGATGCAATTTCTGTGTTTCATCAACACTCTGATAGTCCACAGATTACAGAATGTTTCAAGATGTGCATCGGAAACTACTACTGGTCTTCCAGCTAACGATCAAAGCGTAGACTGTTTGAGACATTACTCCCATGGAGGAAAGTGCGCATGGTAACTGTAGTATTCAATCCAATTGCCATTTCTGTGTTTCATCAGCACTCTAATAGTCCACAGAATACAGAATGCCTCCAGATGTGCATCGTAAATTACTGCTGGTCTTCCAGGGATCGATCAAAGCGTAAACTCTTTGAGACAATAACTCCCATGGTGGAAAGTGCGCATGGTGACTGTTGTATTCAATCCCGATGCAATTTCTATTGTTTCATCAACACTCTGATAGTCCACAGATTACAGAATGCCACGAGATGTGCATCGGAAACTACTACTGGTCTTCCAGGGAACGATCAAAGCATAGACTGTTTGAGAATTACTCCCATGGAGGAAAGTGCGCATGGTGACTGTTGTATTCAATCCCGATGCAATTTCTGTGTTTCATCAACACTCTGATAGTCCACAGATTACAGAATGCCTCCAGGTGTTCATCGGAATTTTCTACTGGTCTTCGAGGTAACGATCAAAGCGCAGACTGTTTGAGACATTACTATTATGCAGGAATGTGCGCATGGTGACTGTTGTATTCAATCCCGATGCAATTTCTGTGTTTCATCAACACTCTGATAGTCCACAGATTACAGATTGCCACGAGATGTGCATCGGAAACTACTACTGGTCTTCCTGGGACGATCCAGGCGTAGACTGTTTCAGACATTACTCCCATGGAGGAAAGTGCGGATGGTGAATGTTGTATTCAATCCCGATGCAATTTCTGGGTTTCATAAACACTCTGATAGTCCACTGATTACAGAATGCCACCAGATGTGCATCGGAAGCTACTACTGGTCTTCCAGGAAACGATCAAAGCGTAGACTGTTTGAGAATTACTCCCATGGAGGAAAGTGCGCATGGTGACTGTTGTATTCAATCCCGATTCAAATTCTGTGTTTCATCAACACTCTGATACTCCACAGATTACAGAATGCCTCCAGAAGTGCATCGGAAACTACTACTGGTCTTCCAGGGAACGATCAAATCGTAGACTCTTTGAGACATTACTCCCATGGAGCAAAATGCGCATGGTGAATGTTGTATTCAATCGCGATGCAATTTCTGTGTTTCATCAACACTCTGATAGTCCACAGATTACAGAATGCCTCCCGATGTGCATCGGAAACTACTACTGGTCTTCCAGGGAACGATCAAAGCGTAGACTGTTTGTGACATTACTCCCATGGAGGAAAGTGCACATGGTTAACTGTTGTATTCAATCCCGATGCAATTTCTGTGTTTCATCAACACTCTGATAGTCCACAGATTACAGAATGCCTCCAGATGTTAATCCGAAACTACTACTGGGCTTCCAGGGACGATCAAAGCGTAGACTGTTAGAGACATTACTCCCATGGAGGAAAGTGTGCATGGTAACTGTTGTATTCAAAACCCGATGCAATTTCTGTGTTTCATCAACACTCGGATACTCCACAGATTACAGAATGCCTCCAGATGTGCATCGGAAACTACTACTAGCCTTCCTGGGAACGATCAAAGCGTAGACTGTTAGGGACATTAGTTTTATGGAGGAATGTGATCATGGTGACTGTTGTATTCAATCCCGATGCAATTACTGTGTTTCATCAACACTCTGATAGTCCACAGATTACAGAATGCCTCCAGATGTGCATCGGAAACTACTAATGGTCTTCAAGAGAACGATCAAAGCGTAGACTGTTAGAGACATTACTTTTATGGTGGAATGTGCTCATGGTGACTGTTGTATTCAATCCCGATGCAATTTCTCTGTTTCATCAACACTCTGATAGTCCACAGATTACAGAATGCCTCCAGATGAGCATCGGAAACTACTACTGGTCATCCAGGGAACGATCAAAGCGTAGACTCTGTGAGACATTACTCCCATGGAGGAAAGTGCGCATGGTGACAGTTGTATTCAATCCCGATGCTATTTCTGTGTTTCATCAACACTCTGATAGTCCACAGATTACAGAATGCTTCCAGATGTTAATCGGAAACTACTACTGGGCTTCCAGGGAACGATCAAAGCGTAGGCTGATAGAGACATTACTCCCATGGAGGAAAGTGTGCATGGTAACTGTTGTATTCAAAACCCGATGCAATTTCTGGGTTTCATCAACACTCTGATACCCCACAGATTACAGAATGAATCCAGATGAGCATCGGAAACCACTACTGGTCATCCAGGGAACGATCAAAGCGTAGACTGTTTGAGACATTACTCCCATGGAGGAAAAATGCGCATGGTGACTGTTGTATTCAATCCCGATGCTATTTCTGTGTTTCATCAACACTCTGATAGTCCACAGATTACAGAATGCCCGCCAAGGTGCATCGGAAACTACTACTGGTCTTCCAGGGAACGATCAAAGTGTAGACTGTTTGGGACATTACTCCGATGGAGGAAAGTGCGCATGTTGACTGTTGTATTAAATCCCGATGCAATTTCTGTGTTTCATCAACACTCTGATAGTCCACAGCTTACAGAATGCCTCCAGATGTGCATCGGAATCTACTACTGGTCTTTCAGGGAACGATCAAAGCGTAAACTCTGTGAGACATTACTCCCATGCAGGAAAGTGCGCATGGTGACTGTTGTATTCAATCCCGATGCAATTTCTGTGTTTCATCAACACTCTGATAGTCCACAGATTACAGGATGACACCAGATGTGCATCGGAAACTACTACTGGTCTTCAAGGGAACGATCAAAGCGTCGACTGTTTGAGATATACCTTCCGTGGAGGAAAGTGCGCATGGTGACTGTTGTATTTAATCCCGAATCAATTTCTGTGTTTCATCAACACTCTGATAGTCCACAGATTACAGAATGCCACCAGATGTGCATCGGGAACTACTACTAGTCTTCCATGGAACTATCAAATCGTAGACTGTTTGAGAATTACTCCCATGGAGGAATGTGCGCATGCTTACTGTTGTATTCAATCCCGATGCTATTTCTGTGTTTCATCAACACTCTGATAGTCCACAGATTACAGAAAGCGTCCAGATGTGCATCGGAAACTACTACTGGTCTTCCAGGTGACGATCAAAGCGAAGACTGTTAGACACATTACTCCCAAGGAGGAAAGTGCGCATGGTGACTGTTGTATTCAAACCCGATGCAATTTCTGTGTTTCATCAACACTCTGATAGTCCACAGATTACAGAATGCCTCCAGATGTGCATCGGAAACTACTACTGGTCTTCCAGGGAACGATCAAAGAGTAAACTCTTTGAGACATAACACCCATGGAGGAAAGTGCGCATGGTAACTGTTGTAATCAATCCCGATGCATTTTCTGTGTTTCATCAACACTCTGATAGTCCACAGATTACAGAATGCCACCAGATGTGTAATCGGAAACAACTACTGGTCTTCCAGGGAACGATCAAATCGTAGACTGTTTGAGAATTACTCCCATGGAGGAAAGTGCGCATGGTGAGTGTTGTATTTAATCCCGAATCAATTTCTGTGTTTCATCAACACTCTGATAATCCACAGTTTACAGAATGCCACCAGATGTGCATCGGGAACTACTACTAGCCTTCCAGGGAACGATCAAATCGTAGACTGTTTGAGAATTACTCCCATGGACGAAAGTGCGCATGGTAACTGTTGTATTCAATCCCGATGCTATTTCTGTGTTTGATCAACACTCTGATAGTCCACAGATTACAGAAAGCGTCCAGATGTGCATCGGAAACTACTACTGGTCTTCCAGGGAACAATCAGAGCGAAGACTGTTAGACACGTTTCTCCCAAGGAGGAAAGTGCGCATGGTGACTGTTGCATTCAAACCCGATGCAATATCTGTGTTTCATCAACACTCTGATAGTCCACAGATTACAGAATGCCTCCAGATGTGCATTGGAAACTACTACTGGTCTTTCAGGGAACGATCAAAGAGTAAACTCTTTGAGACATAACACCCATGGAGGAAATGCGCATGGTAACTGTTGTAATCAATCCCGATGCATTTTCTGTGTTTCATCAACACTCTGATAGTCCACAGATTACAGAATGCCACCAGATGTGCATCGGAAACAACTACTGGTCTTCCAGGGAACGATCAAATCGTAGACTGTTTGAGATTACTCCCATGGAGGAAAGTGCGCATGGTAACAGTTGTATTCAATCCCGATGCAATTTCTGTGTTTCATCAACACTCTGATAGTCCACAGATTATAGAAAGCCTCCAGATGTGCATCGGAAACTACTACTGGTCTTCCAGGGAACGATCAAATCGTAGACTGTTAGAGACATTTCTCCCATGGAGGAAAGTTCGCTTGGTAACTGTTGTATTCAATCCCGATGCAATTTCTGTGTTCATCAACACTCTGATACTCCACAGCTTACAGAATGCCTCCAGATATGCATCGGAAACTACTACTGATCTTCCAGGGAACGATCAAAGCGTAGACTGTTTGATACATTACTCCCATGGAGGAAAGTGCGCATCGTCACTGTTGAATTCAATCCCGATGCAATTTCTGTGTTTCATCAACACTCTGATACTCCACAGATTACAGAATGCCGCCAGATGTGCATCGGAAACTACTACTGGTCTTCCAGGTAACGATCAAAGCGTAGACTGTTTGAGACATTACTCCCATGGAGGAAAGTGCGCATGGTTGACTGTTGTATTCAATCCCGATGCAATTTCAGTGTTTCATCAACACTCTGATTCTCCACAGATTACAGAATGCCTCCAGATGTGCATCGGAAACTACTACTTGTCTTCCGGGGAACGATCAAAGCGTAGACTGTTTGAGACATACCTCCCGTGGAGGAAAGTGCACATGGTGACTGTTGTATTCATTCCCGATGCAATTTCTGTGTTTCATGAACACTCTGATAGTCCACAGATTACAGAATGGCACCAGATATGCATCGGAAACTACTACTGGTCTTCCAGGGAACGATCAAAGCGTAGACTGTTTGAGACATTACTCCCATGGAGGAAAGTGCGCATCGTGACTGTTGTATTAAATCCCGATGCAATTTCTGTGTTTCATCAACACTCTGATACTCCACAGATTACAGAATGCCTCCAGATGTGCATCGGAAGCTACTACTGGTCTTCCAGGGAACGATCAAATCGTAGACTGTTTGAGACATTACTTTTATGGAGGAATGTGCTCATGGTGACTGTTGTATTCAATTCCGATGCAATTTCTGTGTTTCATCAACACTCTGATAGTCCACAGATTACAGAATGCCTCCAGATGTGCACCGGAAACTACTACTTGTCTTCAGGAGAACGATCAAAGCGTAGACTGTTAGAGACATTACTCCCATGGAGGAAAGTGGGCATGGTGACTGTTGTATTCAATCCCGATGCAATTTCTGTGTTTCATCAACACTCTGATAGTCCAAAGATTACGGAAAGCCTCCAGATGTGCACCGGAAACTACTATTGGTCTTCCAGGGAACGATCAAAGCGCAGACTGATAGAGACATTACTCCCATGGAGTAAAGTGCGCATCGTGACTGTTGTATTCAATCCCGATGCAATTTCTGTGTTTCATCAACACTCTGATAGTCCAAAGATTACGGAAAGCCTCCAGATGTGCATCGGAAACTACTACTGGTCTTCCAGGGAACGATCAAAGCCTAGACTGTTAGAGACATTACTCCCATGGAGTAAAGTGCGCATGGTGACTGTTGTATTCAATCCCGATGCAATTTCTGTGTTTCATCAACACCCTGATAGTCCACAGATTACAGAATGCCACGAGATGTGCATCAGAAACTACTACTGGTCTTCCCGGGAACGATCAAAGCGTAGACTGTTTCAGACATTACTCCAATGCAGGAAAGTGCGGATGGTGACTGTTGTATTCTATCCCGATGCAATTTCTGTGTTTCATCAACACTCTGATAGTCCTCAGATTACAGGATGCCACCAGATGTGCATCGGAAACTACTACTGGTCTTCCAGGGATCGATCAAAGCGTCGACTGTTTGAGACATACCTCCCATGGAGGAGAGTGCGCATGGTGACTGTTGTATTTAATCCCGAAGCAATTTCTGTGTTTCATCAACACTCTGATAGTCCACAGATTACAGAAAGCCTCCAGATGTGCATCGCAAACTACTACTGGTCTTCCAGGGAACGATCAAAGCGTAGACTGTTAGAGACATTACTCCCATGGAGGAAAGTGCGCATGGTAACTGTTGTATTCAATCCCGATGCAATTTCTGTGTTTCATCAACACTCTGATACTCCACAGATTACAGAATGCCTCCAGATATGCATCGGAAACTACTACTGGTCTTCCAGGGAACGATCAAAGCGTAGACTGTTTGAGACATTACTCCCATGGACGAAAGTGCGCATCGTGACTGTTGTATTCAATCCCGATGCAATTTCTGTGTTTCATCAACACTCTGATAGTCCACAGACTACAGAAAGCCTCCAGATGTGCATCGGAAACTACTACTGGTCTTCCAGGGAACGATCAAAGCGTAGACAGTTAAAGACATTACTCCCATGGAGGAAAGTGCGCATGGTAAATGTTGTATTCAATTCCGATGCAATTTCAGTGTTTCATCAACACTCTGATTCTCCACAGATTACAGAGTGCCTCCAGATGTGCATCGGAAACTAGTACTTGTCTTCAGGAGAACGATCAAAGCGTAGACTGTTAGAGACATTACTCCCATGGAGGAAAGTGCGCATGGTAACTGTTGTATCGAAAACCCGATGCAATATCTGTGTTTCATCAACACTCTGATACTCCACAGATTACAGAATGCCTGCAGATGAGCATCGGAAACTACTACTGGTCATCCAGGGAACGATCAAAGCGTAGACTGTTTGAGACATTACTCCCATGGTGCGCATGGTGACTGTTGTATTCAATCCCGATGCTATTTCTGTGTTTCATCAACACTCTGATAGTCCACAGACTACAGAATGCCTCCCGATGTGCATCGGAAACTACTACTGGTCTTCCAGGGAACGATCAAAGTGTAGACTGTTTGGGACATTACTAAAATGGAGGAAAGTGCGCATGGTGACTGTTGTATTCAAACCCGATGCAATTTCTGTGTTTCATCAACACTCTGATAGCCCACAGATTACAGAATGCCACCAGATGTACATTGGAAACTACTACTGGTCTTCCAGGGAACGATCAAATCCTAAACTCCTTGAGACATTACTCCCATGGAGGAAAGTGCGCATGGTGACTGTTTTATTCAATCCCGATGCAATTTCTGTGTTTCATCAACACTCTGATAGTGCACAGATGACGGAAAGCCTTCAGATGTGCATCGGAAACTACTACTGGTCTTCCAGGGAACTATCAAAGCGTAGACTCTTAGAGACAATACTCCAATGGAGGAAAGTGTGCATGGTGACTTTTGTATTCAATTCCGATGCAATTTCTGTGTTTCATCAACACTCTGATAGTCCACAGAATACAGAATGCCTCCAGATGTGCAATTGAAACTACTACTGGTCTTCCAGGGAACGATCAAAGCGTAGAATGTTTGAGACATTACTCCCAGTGAAGAAACTGCGCATGGAGACTGTTGTATTCAATCTCGATGCAATTTCTGTGTTTCATGAACACTCTGATAGTCCACAGATTACAGAAAGCCTCCAGATGTGCATCGGAAACTACTACTGGTCTTCCAGGGAACGATCAAAGCGTAGACTGTTAGAGACATTACTCCCATGGAGGAAAGTGCGCATGGTGAATCTTGTATCAATCGCGATGCAATTTCTGTGTTTCATCAACACTCTGATAGTCCACAGATTACAGAATGCCTCCCGATGTGCATCGGAAACTACTACTGGTCTTCCAGGGAACGATCAAAGCGTAGACTGTTAGAGACATTACTCCCATGGAGGAAAGTGCGCATGGTGAATCTTGTATTCAATCGCGATGCAATTTCTGTGTTTCATCAACACTCTGATAGTCCACAGATTACAGAATGCCTCCCGATGTGCATCGGAAACTACTACTGGTCTTCCAGGGAACGATCAAAGCGTAGACTGTGTGTGACATTACTCCCATGGAGGAAAGTGCGCATGGTTAACTGTTGTATTCAATCCCGATGCAATTTCTGTGTTTCATCAACACTCTGATAGTCCACAGATTACAGAATGCCTCCAGATGTTAATCGGAAACTACTACTGGTCTTCCAGGGAACGATCAAAGCGTAGACTGTTAGAGACATTACTCCCATGGAGGAAAGTGTGCATGGTAACTGTTGTATTCAAAACCCGATGCAATTTCTGTGTTTCATCAACACTCGGATACTCCACAGATTACAGAATGCCTCCAGATGTGCATCGGAAACTACTACTGGTCTTCCTGGGAACGATCAAAGCGTAGACTGTTAGGGACATAAGTTTTATGGAGGAATGTGCTCATGGTGACTGTTGTATTCAATCCTGATGCAATTTCTGTGTTTCATCAACACTGTGATAGTCCAGAGATTACAGAATGCCTCCAGATGTGCATCGGAAACTACTACTGGCCTTCCAGGGAACGATCAAAGCGTAGACTGTTAGAGACATTACCTTTATGGAGGAATGTGCTCATGGTGACTGTTGTATTCAATCCCGATGCAATTTCTGTGTTTCATCAACACTCTGATAGTCCACAGATTACAGAATGCCTCCAGATGTGCATCGGAAACTACTACTCGTCTTCCACGGAACGATCAAAGCGTAGACCGTTTGCGAATTACTCCCATGGAGGAAAGTGCGCATGGTGACTGTTGTATTCAATCCCAATGCATTTTCTGTGTTACATCAACACTCTGATAGTTCACAGATTACAGAATGCCACAGGATGTGCATCGGAAACTACTACTGGTCTTCCTGGGAACGATCCAGGCGTAGACTGTTCCAGACATTACTTCGATGGAGGAAAGTGCGGATGGTGACTGTTGTATTCAATCCCGATGCAATTTCTGTGTTTCATCAACACTCTGATAGTCCACAGATTACAGAATGCCTCCCGATGTGCATCGGAAACTACTACTGGTCTTCCAGGGAACGATCAAAGCGTAGACTGTGTGTGACATTACTCCCATGGAGGAAAGTGCGCATGGTTAACTGTTGTATTCAATCCCGATGCAATTTCAGTGTTTCATCAATACTATGATTCTCCACAGATTACAGAATGCCTCCAGATGTGCATCAGAAACTACTACTTGTCTTCCGGAGAACGTTCAAAGCGTAGACTGTTAGAGACATTACTCCCATGGAGGAAAGTGGGCATGGTAACTGTTGTATTCAAAACCCGATGCAATTTCTGGGTTTCATCAACACTCTGATACTCTACAGATTACAGAATGCCTGCAGATGAGCATTGGAAACCACTACTGGTCATCCAGGGAACGATCAAAGCGTAGACTGTTAGAGACATTACTCCCATGGTGCGCATGGTGACTGTTGTATTCAATCCCGATGCTATTTCTGTGTTTCATCAACACTCTGATAGTCCACAGACTACAGAATGCCTCCCGATGTGCATCGGAAACTACTACTGGTCTTCCAGGGAACAATCAAAGTGTAGACTGTTTGGGACATTACTCCAATGGAGGAAAGTGCGCATGGTGACTGTTGTATTCAAACCGGATGCAATTTCTGTGTTTCATCAACACTCTGATAGCCCACAGATTACAGAATGCCACCAGATGTACATCGGAAACTACTACTGGTCTTCCAGGGAACGAGCAAATCCTAAACTCCTTGAGACATTACTCCCATGGAGGAAAGTGCGCATGGTGACTGTTTTATTCAATCCCGATGCAATTTCTGTGTTTCATCAACACTCTGATAGTGCACAGATGACGGAAAGCCTTCAGATGTGCATCGGAAACTACTACTGGTCTTCCAGGGAACTATCAAAGCGTAGACTCTTAGAGACAATACTCCAATAGAGGAAAGTGTGCATGGTGACTTTTGTATTCAATTCCGATGAAATTTCTGTGTTTCATCAACACTCTGACAGTCCACAGAATACAGAATGCTTCCAGATGTGCAATTGAAACTACTACTGGTCTTCCAGGAAACGATCAAAGCGTAGAATGTTTGAGACATTACTCCCAGTGAAGAAACTGCGCATGGAGACTGTTGTATTCAATCCCCTATGCAATTTCTGTGTTTCATGAACACTCTGATAGTCCACAGATTACAGAAAGCCTCCAGATGTGCATCGGAAACTACTACTGGTCTTCCAGGGAACGATCAAAGCGTAGACTGTTAGAGACATTACTCCCATGGAGGAAAGTGCGCATGGTGAATCTTGTATTCAATCGCGATGCAATTTCTGTGTTTCATCAACACTCTGATAGTCCACAGATTACAGAATGCCTCCCGATGTGCATCGGAAACTACTACTGGTCTTCCAGGGAACGATCAAAGCGTAGACTGTTAGAGACATTACTCCCATGGAGGAAAGTGCGCATGGTGAATCTTGTATTCAATCGCGATGCAATTTCTGTGTTTCATCAACACTCTGATAGTCCACAGATTACAGAATGCCTCCCGATGTGCATCGGAAACTACTACTGGTCTTCCAGGGAACGATCAAAGCGTAGACTGTTAGAGACATTACTCCCATGGAGGAAAGTGCGCATGGTGAATCTTGTATTCAATCGCGATGCAATTTCTGTGTTTCATCAACACTCTGATAGTCCACAGATTACAGAATGCCTCCCGATGTGCATCGGAAACTACTACTGGTCTTCCAGGGAACGATCAAAGCGTAGACTGTGTGTGACATTACTCCCATGGAGGAAAGTGCGCATGGTTAACTGTTGTATTCAATCCCGATGCAATTTCTGTGTTTCATCAACACTCTGATAGTCCACAGATTACAGAATGCCTCCAGATGTGTATAGGAAACTACTACTGGTCTTTTGGGGAACGATCAAAGAATAGACTGTTTGAGAATTACTTCCATGGAGGAAAGTGCGCATGGCGACTGTTGTATTCAATCCCGATGCTATTTCTGTGTTTCATCAACACTCTGATAGTCCACAGATTACAGAATGCTTCCAGATGTTAATCGGAAACTACTACTGGGCTTCCAGGGAACGATCAAAGCGTAGGCTGATAGAGACATTACTCCCATGGAGGAAAGTGTGCATGGTAACTGTTGTATTCAAAACCCGATGCAATTTCTGGGTTTCATCAACACTCTGATACCCCACAGATTACAGAATGAATCCAGATGAGCATCGGAAACCACTACTGGTCATCCAGGGAACGATCAAAGCGTAGACTGTTTGAGACATTACTCCCATGGAGGAAAAATGCGCATGGTGACTGTTGTATTCAATCCCGATGCTATTTCTGTGTTTCATCAACACTCTGATAGTCCACAGATTACAGAATGCCACCCAAGGTGCATCGGAAACTACTACTGGTCTTCCAGGGAACGATCAAAGTGTAGACTGTTTGGGACATTACTCCGATGGAGGAAAGTGCGCATGTTGACTGTTGTATTCAATCCCGATGCAATATCTGTGTTTCATCAACACTCTGATAGTCCACAGCTTACAGAATGCCTCCAGATGTGCATCGGAATCTACTACTGGTCTTTCAGGGAACGATCAAAGCGTAAACTCTTTAAGACATTACTCCCATGCAGGAAAGTGCGCATGGTGACTGTTGTATTCAATCCCGATGCAATTTCTGTGTTTCATCAACACTCTGATAGTCCACAGATTACAGGATGACACCAGATGTGCATCGGAAACTACTACTGGTCTTCCAGGGAACGATCAAAGCGTCGACTGTTTGAGATATACCTTCCGTGGAGGAAAGTGCGCATGGTGACTGTTGTATTTAATCCCGAATCAATTTCTGTGTTTCATCAACACTCTGATAGTCCACAGATTACAGAATGCCACCAGATGTGCATCGGGAACTACTACTAGTCTTCCATGGAACTATCAAATCGTAGACTGTTTGAGAATTACTCCCATGGAGGAATGTGCGCATGCTTACTGTTGTATTCAATCCCGATGCTATTTCTGTGTTTCATCAACACTCTGATAGTCCACAGATTACAGAAAGCGTCCAGATGTGCATCGGAAACTACTACTGGTCTTCCAGGTGACGATCAAAGCGAAGACTGTTAGACACGTTACTCCCAAGGAGGAAAGTGCGCATGGTGACTGTTGTATTCAAACCCGATGCAATTTCTGTGTTTCATCAACACTCTGATAGTCCACAGATTACAGAATGCCTCCAGATGTGCATCGGAAACTACTACTGGTCTTCCAGGGAACGATCAAAGAGTAAACTCTTTGAGACATAACACCCATGGAGGAAAGTGCGCATGGTAACTGTTGTAATCAATCCCGATGCATTTTCTGTGTTTCATCAACACTCTGATAGTCCACAGATTAAAGAATGCCACCAGATGTGTAATCGGAAACAACTACTGGTCTTCCAGGGAACGATCAAATCGTAGACTGTTTGAGAATTACTCCCATGGAGGAAAGTGCGCATGGTGAGTGTTGTATTTAATCCCGAATCAATTTCTGTGTTTCATCAACACTCTTATAATCCACAGTTTACAGAATGCCACCAGATGTGCATCGGGAACTACTACTAGTCTTCCAGGGAACGATCAAATCGTAGACTGTTTGAGAATTACTCCCATGGACGAAAGTGCGCATGGTAACTGTTGTATTCAATCCCGATGCTATTTCTGTGTTTCATCAACACTCTGATAGTCCACAGATTACAGAAAGCGTCCAGATGTGCATCGGAAACTACTACTGGTCTTCCAGGGAACGATCAGAGCGAAGACTGTTAGACACGTTTCTCCCAAGGAGGAAAGTGCGCATGGTGACTGTTGCATTCAAACCCGATGCAATTTCTGTGTTTCATCAACACTCTGATAGTCCACAGATTACAGAATGCCTCCAGATGTGCATTGGAAACTACTACTGGTCTTTCAGGGAACGATCAAAGAGTAAACTCTTTGAGACATAACACCCATGGAGGAAATGCGCATGGTAACTGTTGTAATCAATCCCGATGCATTTTCTGTGTTTCATCAACACTCTGATAGTCCACAGATTACAGAATGCCACCAGATGTGCATCGGAAACAACTACTGGTCTTCCAGGGAACGATCAAATCGTAGACTGTTTGAGATTACTCCCATGGAGGAAAGTGCGCATGGTAACAGTTGTATTCAATCCCGATGCAATTTCTGTGTTTCATCAACACTCTGATAGTCCACAGATTACAGAAAGCCTCCAGATGTGCATCGGAAACTACTACTGGTCTTCCAGGGAACGATCAAATCGTAGACTGTTAGAGACATTTCTCCCATGGAGGAAAGTCGCTTGGTAACTGTTGTATTCAATCCCGATGCAATTTCTGTGTTCATCAACACTCTGATACTCCACAGCTTACAGAATGCCTCCAGATATGCATCGGAAACTACTACTGATCTTCCAGGGAACGATCAAAGCGTAGACTGTTTGATACATTACTCCCATGGAGGAAAGTGCGCATCGTCACTGTTGAATTCAATCCCGATGCAATTTCTGTGTTTCATCAACACTCTGATACTCCACAGATTACAGAATGCCTCCAGATGTGCATCGGAAACTACTACTGGTCTGCCAGGTAACGATCAAAGCGTAGACTGTTTGAGACATTACTCCCATGGAGGAAAGTGCGCATGGTTGACTGTTGTATTCAATCCCGATTCAATTTCAGTGTTTCATCAACACTCTGATTCTCCACAGATTACAGAATGCCTCCAGATGTGCATCGGAAACTACTACTTGTCTTCCGGGGAACGATCAAAGCGTAGACTGTTTGAGACATACCTCCCGTGGAGGAAAGTGCACATGGTGACTGTTGTATTCATTCCCGATGCAATTTCTGTGTTTCATGAACACTCTGATAGTCCACAGATTACAGAATGGCACCAGATATGCATCGGAAACTACTACTGGTCTTCCAGGGAACGATCAAAGCGTAGACTGTTTGAGACATTACTCCCATGGAGGAAAGTGCGCATCGTGACTGTTGTATTAAATCCCGATGCAATTTCTGTGTTTCATCAACACTCTGATACTCCACAGATTACAGAATGCCTCCAGATGTGCATCGGAAGCTACTACTGGTCTTCCAGGGAACGATCAAATCGTAGACTGTTTGAGACATTACTTTTATGGAGGAATGTGCTCATGGTGACTGTTGTATTCAATTCCGATGCAATTTCTGTGTTTCATCAACACTCTGATAGTCCACAGATTACAGAATGCCTCCAGATGTGCACCGGAAACTACTACTTGTCTTCAGGAGAACGATCAAAGCGTAGACTGTTAGAGACATTACTCCCATGGAGGAAAGTGGGCATGGTGACTGTTGTATTCAATCCCGATGCAATTTCTGTGTTTCATCAACACCCTGATAGTCCACAGATTACAGAATGCCACGAGATGTGCATCAGAAACTACTACTGGTCTTCCCGGGAACGATCAAAGCGTAGACTGTTTCAGACATTACTCCAATGCAGGAAAGTGCGGATGGTGACTGTTGTATTCTATCCCGATGCAATTTCTGTGTTTCATCAACACTCTGATAGTCCTCAGATTACAGGATGCCACCAGATGTGCATCGGAAACTACTACTGGTCTTCCAGGGATCGATCAAAGCGTCGACTGTTTGAGACATACCTCCCATGGAGGAGAGTGCGCATGGTGTCTGTTGTATTTAATCACGAAGCAATTTCTGTGTTTCATCAACACTCTGATAGTCCACAGATTACAGAAAGCCTCCAGATGTGCATCGCAAACTACTACTGGTCTTCCAGGGAACGATCAAAGCGTAGACTGTTAGAGACATTACTCCCATGGAGGAAAGTGCGCATGGTAACTGTTGTATTCAATCCCGATGCAATTTCTGTGTTTCATCAACACTCTGATACTCCACAGATTACAGAATGCCTCCAGATATGCATCGGAAACTACTACTGGTCTTCCAGGGAACGATCAAAGCGTAGACTGTTTGAGACATTACTCCCATGGAGGAAAGTGCGCATGGTAACTGTTGTATTCAATCCCGATGCAATTTCTGTGTTTCATCAACACTCTGATAGTCCACAGACTACAGAAAGCGTCCAGATGTGCATCGGAAACTACTACTGGTCTTCCAGGGAACGATCAGAGCGAAGACTGTTAGACACGTTTCTCCCAAGGAGGAAAGTGCGCATGGTGACTGTTGCATTCAAACCCGATGCAATTTCTGTGTTTCATCAACACTCTGATAGTCCACAGATTACAGAATGCCTCCAGATGTGCATTGGAAACTACTACTGGTCTTTCAGGGAACGATCAAAGAGTAAACTCTTTGAGACATAACACCCATGGAGGAAATGCGCATGGTAACTGTTGTAATCAATCCCGATGCATTTTCTGTGTTTCATCAACACTCTGATAGTCCACAGATTACAGAATGCCACCAGATGTGCATCGGAAACAACTACTGGTCTTCCAGGGAACGATCAAATCGTAGACTGTTTGAGATTACTCCCATGGAGGAAAGTGCGCATGGTAACAGTTGTATTCAATCCCGATGCAATTTCTGTGTTTCATCAACACTCTGATAGTCCACAGATTACAGAAAGCCTCCAGATGTGCATCGGAAACTACTACTGGTCTTCCAGGGAACGATCAAATCGTAGACTGTTAGAGACATTTCTCCCATGGAGGAAAGTTCGCTTGGTAACTGTTGTATTCAATCCCGATGCAATTTCTGTGTTCATCAACACTCTGATACTCCACAGCTTACAGAATGCCTCCAGATATGCATCGGAAACTACTACTGATCTTCCAGGGAACGATCAAAGCGTAGACTGTTTGATACATTACTCCCATGGAGGAAAGTGCGCATCGTCACTGTTGAATTCAATCCCGATGCAATTTCTGTGTTTCATCAACACTCTGATACTCCACAGATTACAGAATGCCTCCAGATGTGCATCGGAAACTACTACTGGTCTGCCAGGTAACGATCAAAGCGTAGACTGTTTGAGACATTACTCCCATGGAGGAAAGTGCGCATGGTTGACTGTTGTATTCAATCCCGATTCAATTTCAGTGTTTCATCAACACTCTGATTCTCCACAGATTACAGAATGCCTCCAGATGTGCATCGGAAACTACTACTTGTCTTCCGGGGAACGATCAAAGCGTAGACTGTTTGAGACATACCTCCCGTGGAGGAAAGTGCACATGGTGACTGTTGTATTCATTCCCGATGCAATTTCTGTGTTTCATGAACACTCTGATAGTCCACAGATTACAGAATGGCACCAGATATGCATCGGAAACTACTACTGGTCTTCCAGGGAACGATCAAAGCGTAGACTGTTTGAGACATTACTCCCATGGAGGAAAGTGCGCATCGTGACTGTTGTATTAAATCCCGATGCAATTTCTGTGTTTCATCAACACTCTGATACTCCACAGATTACAGAATGCCTCCAGATGTGCATCGGAAGCTACTACTGGTCTTCCAGGGAACGATCAAATCGTAGACTGTTTGAGACATTACTTTTATGGAGGAATGTGCTCATGGTGACTGTTGTATTCAATTCCGATGCAATTTCTGTGTTTCATCAACACTCTGATAGTCCACAGATTACAGAATGCCTCCAGATGTGCACCGGAAACTACTACTTGTCTTCAGGAGAACGATCAAAGCGTAGACTGTTAGAGACATTACTCCCATGGAGGAAAGTGGGCATGGTGACTGTTGTATTCAATCCCGATGCAATTTCTGTGTTTCATCAACACCCTGATAGTCCACAGATTACAGAATGCCACGAGATGTGCATCAGAAACTACTACTGGTCTTCCCGGGAACGATCAAAGCGTAGACTGTTTCAGACATTACTCCAATGCAGGAAAGTGCGGATGGTGACTGTTGTATTCTATCCCGATGCAATTTCTGTGTTTCATCAACACTCTGATAGTCCTCAGATTACAGGATGCCACCAGATGTGCATCGGAAACTACTACTGGTCTTCCAGGGATCGATCAAAGCGTCGACTGTTTGAGACATACCTCCCATGGAGGAGAGTGCGCATGGTGTCTGTTGTATTTAATCCCGAAGCAATTTCTGTGTTTCATCAACACTCTGATAGTCCACAGATTACAGAAAGCCTCCAGATGTGCATCGCAAACTACTACTGGTCTTCCAGGGAACGATCAAAGCGTAGACTGTTAGAGACATTACTCCCATGGAGGAAAGTGCGCATGGTAACTGTTGTATTCAATCCCGATGCAATTTCTGTGTTTCATCAACACTCTGATACTCCACAGATTACAGAATGCCTCCAGATATGCATCGGAAACTACTACTGGTCTTCCAGGGAACGATCAAAGCGTAGACTGTTTGAGACATTACTCCCATGGAGGAAAGTGCGCATCGTGACTGTTGTATTCAATCCCGATGCAATTTCTGTGTTTCATCAACACTCTGATAGTCCACAGACTACAGAAAGCCTCCAGATGTGCATCGGAAACTACTACTGGTCTTCCAGGGAACGATCAAAGCGTAGACTGTTAAAGACATTACTCCCATGGAGGAAAGTGCGCATGGTAAATGTTGTATTCAATTCCGATGCAATTTCAGTGTTTCATCAACACTCTGATTCTCCACAGATTACAGAGTGCCTCCAGATGTGCATCGGAAACTAGTACTTGTCTTCAGGAGAACGATCAAAGCGTAGACTGTTAGAGACATTACTCCCATGGAGGAAAGTGCGCATGGTAACTGTTGTATCCAAACCCCGATGCAATATCTGTGTTTCATCAACACTCTGATACTCCACAGATTACAGAATGCCTCCAGATGAGCATCGGAGACTACTACTGGTCTTCCAGAGAACGATCAAAGCGTAGACTGTATGAGACATTACTCCTATGGAGGGAAGTGCGCATGGTGACTGTTGTATTCAATCCCGATCCAATTTCTGTGTTTCATCAACACTCTGATAGTCCACAGATTACATAATTTCTCCAGATGTGCATCGGAAACTACTACTGGTCTTACAGGGAACGATCGAAGCGTAGACTGTTTCAGACATTACTCCCTTGCAGGAAAGTGCGCATGGTGACTGTTGTATTCAATCCCGATGCAATTTCTGTGTTTCATCAACACTCTGATAGTCCAAAGATTACGGAAAGCCTCCAGATGTGAATCGGAAACTACTACTCGTATTCCAGGGAACGATCAAAGTGTAGACTGTTAGAGACATTACTCCCATGGAGTAAAGTGCGCATGGTGACTGTTGTATTCAATCCCGATGCAATTTCTGTGTTTCATCAACACTCTGATAGTCCACAGATTACAGAAAGCCTCCAGATGTGCATCGGAAACTACTACTGGTCTTCCAGGGAACGATCAAAGCGTAGACTGTTAGAGACATTACTCCCATGGAGGAAAGTGCGCATGGTAAATGTTGTATTCAATCCCGATGCAATTTCAGTGTTTCATCAATACTCTCATTCTCCACAGATTACAGAATGCCTCCAGATGTGCATCGGAAACTACTACTTGTCTTCCGGAGAACGATCAAAGCGTAGACTGTTAGAGACATTACTCACATGGAGGAAAGTGGGCATGGTAACTGTTGTATTCAAAACCTGATGCAATTTCTGGGTTTCATCAACACTCTGATACTCCACAGATTACAGAATGCCTGCAGATGAGCATCGGAAACTACTACTGGTCATCCAGGGAACGATCAAAGCGTAGACTGTTTGAGACATTACTCCCATGGTGCGCATGGTGACTGTTGTATTCAATCCCGATGCTATTTCTGTGTTTCATCAACACTCTGATAGTCCACAGACTACAGAATGCCTCCCGATGTGCATCGGAAACTACTACTGGTCTTCCAGGGAACGATCAAAGTGTAGACTGTTTGGGACATTACTAAAATGGAGGAAAGTGCGCATGGTGACTGTTGTATTCAAACCCGATGCAATTTCTGTGTTTCATCAACACTCTGATAGCCCACAGATTACAGAATGCCACCAGATGTACATTGGAAACTACTACTGGTCTTCCAGGGAACGATCAAATCCTAAACTCCTTGAGACATTACTCCCATGGAGGAAAGTGCGCATGGTGACTGTTTTATTCAATCCCGATGCAATTTCTGTGTTTCATCAACACTCTGATAGTGCACAGATGACGGAAAGCCTTCAGATGTGCATCGGAAACTACTACTGGTCTTCCAGGGAACTATCAAAGCGTAGACTCTTAGAGACAATACTCCAATGGAGGAAAGTGTGCATGGTGACTTTTGTATTCAATTCCGATGCAATTTCTGTGTTTCATCAACACTCTGATAGTCCACAGAATACAGAATGCCTCCAGATGTGCAATTGAAACTACTACTGGTCTTCCAGGGAACGATCAAAGCGTAGAATGTTTGAGACATTACTCCCAGTGAAGAAACTGCGCATGGAGACTGTTGTATTCAATCCCGATGCAATTTCTGTGTTTCATGAACACTCTGATAGTCCACAGATTACAGAAAGCCTCCAGATGTGCATCGGAAACTACTACTGGTCTTCCAGGGAACGATCAAAGCGTAGACTGTTAGAGACATTACTCCCATGGAGGAAAGTGCGCATGGTGAATCTTGTTTTCAATCGCGATGCAATTTCTGTGTTTCATCAACACTCTGATAGTCCACAGATTACAGAATGCCTCCCGATGTGCATCGGAAACTACTACTGGTCTTCCAGGGAACGATCAAAGCGTAGACTGTTAGAGACATTACTCCCATGGAGGAAAGTGCGCATGGTGAATCTTGTATTCAATCGCGATGCAATTTCTGTGTTTCATCAACACTCTGATAGTCCACAGATTACAGAATGCCTCCCGATGTGCATCGGAAACTACTACTGGTCTTCCAGGGAACGATCAAAGCGTAGACTGTGTGTGACATTACTCCCATGGAGGAAAGTGCGCATGGTTAACTGTTGTATTCAATCCCGATGCAATTTCTGTGTTTCATCAACACTCTGATAGTCCACAGATTACAGAATGCCTCCAGATGTTAATCGGAAACTACTACTGGTCTTCCAGGGAACGATCAAATCGTAGACTGTTAGAGACATTTCTCCCATGGAGGAAAGTTCGCTTGGTAACTGTTGTATTCAATCCCGATGCAATTTCTGTGTTCATCAACACTCTGATACTCCACAGCTTACAGAATGCCTCCAGATATGCATCGGAAACTACTACTGATCTTCCAGGGAACGATCAAAGCGTAGACTGTTTGATACATTACTCCCATGGAGGAAAGTGCGCATCGTCACTGTTGAATTCAATCCCGATGCAATTTCTGTGTTTCATCAACACTCTGATACTCCACAGATTACAGAATGCCTCCAGATGTGCATCGGAAACTACTACTGGTCTGCCAGGTAACGATCAAAGCGTAGACTGTTTGAGACATTACTCCCATGGAGGAAAGTGCGCATGGTTGACTGTTGTATTCAATCCCGATTCAATTTCAGTGTTTCATCAACACTCTGATTCTCCACAGATTACAGAATGACTCCAGATGTGCATCGGAAACTACTACTTGTCTTCCGGGGAACGATCAAAGCGTAGACTGTTTGAGACATACCTCCCGTGGAGGAAAGTGCACATGGTGACTGTTGTATTCATTCCCGATGCAATTTCTGTGTTTCATGAACACTCTGATAGTCCACAGATTACAGAATGGCACCAGATATGCATCGGAAACTACTACTGGTCTTCCAGGGAACGATCAAAGCGTAGACTGTTTGAGACATTACTCCCATGGAGGAAAGTGCGCATCGTGACTGTTGTATTAAATCCCGATGCAATTTCTGTGTTTCATCAACACTCTGATACTCCACAGATTACAGAATGCCTCCAGATGTGCATCGGAAGCTACTACTGGTCTTCCAGGGAACGATCAAATCGTAGACTGTTTGAGACATTACTTTTATGGAGGAATGTGCTCATGGTGACTGTTGTATTCAATTCCGATGCAATTTCTGTGTTTCATCAACACTCTGATAGTCCACAGATTACAGAATGCCTCCAGATGTGCACCGGAAACTACTACTTGTCTTCAGGAGAACGATCAAAGCGTAGACTGTTAGAGACATTACTCCCATGGAGGAAAGTGGGCATGGTGACTGTTGTATTCAATCCCGATGCAATTTCTGTGTTTCATCAACACCCTGATAGTCCACAGATTACAGAATGCCACGAGATGTGCATCAGAAACTACTACTGGTCTTCCCGGGAACGATCAAAGCGTAGACTGTTTCAGACATTACTCCAATGCAGGAAAGTGCGGATGGTGACTGTTGTATTCTATCCCGATGCAATTTCTGTGTTTCATCAACACTCTGATAGTCCTCAGTTTACAGGATGCCACCAGATGTGCATCGGAAACTACTACTGGTCTTCCAGGGATCGATCAAAGCGTCGACTGTTTGAGACATACCTCCCATGGAGGAGAGTGCGCATGGTGTCTGTTGTATTTAATCCCGAAGCAATTTCTGTGTTTCATCAACACTCTGATAGTCCACAGATTACAGAAAGCCTCCAGATGTGCATCGCAAACTACTACTGGTCTTCCAGGGAACGATCAAAGCGTAGACTGTTAGAGACATTACTCCCATGGAGGAAAGTGCGCATGGTAACTGTTGTATTCAATCCCGATGCAATTTCTGTGTTTCATCAACACTCTGATACTCCACAGATTACAGAATGCCTCCAGATATGCATCGGAAACTACTACTGGTCTTCCAGGGAACGATCAAAGCGTAGACTGTTTGAGACATTACTCCCATGGAGGAAAGTGCGCATCGTGACTGTTGTATTCAATCCCGATGCAATTTCTGTGTTTCATCAACACTCTGATAGTCCACAGACTACAGAAAGCCTCCAGATGTGCATCGGAAACTACTACTGGTCTTCCAGGGAACGATCAAAGCGTAGACTGTTAAAGACATTACTCCCATGGAGGAAAGTGCGCATGGTAAATGTTGTATTCAATTCCGATGCAATTTCAGTGTTTCATCAACACTCTGATTCTCCACAGATTACAGAGTGCCTCCAGATGTGCATCGGAAACTAGTACTTGTCTTCAGGAGAACGATCAAAGCGTAGACTGTTAGAGACATTACTCCCATGGAGGAAAGTGCGCATGGTAACTGTTGTATCCAAACCCCGATGCAATATCTGTGTTTCATCAACACTCTGATACTCCACAGATTACAGAATGCCTCCAGATGAGCATCGGAGACTACTACTGGTCTTCCAGAGAACGATCAAAGCGTAGACTGTATGAGACATTACTCCTATGGAGGGAAGTGCGCATGGTGACTGTTGTATTCAATCCCGATCCAATTTCTGTGTTTCATCAACACTCTGATAGTCCACAGATTACATAATTTCTCCAGATGTGCATCGGAAACTACTACTGGTCTTACAGGGAACGATCGAAGCGTAGACTGTTTCAGACATTACTCCCTTGCAGGAAAGTGCGCATGGTGACTGTTGTATTCAATCCCGATGCAATTTCTGTGTTTCATCAACACTCTGATAGTCCAAAGATTACGGAAAGCCTCCAGATGTGAATCGGAAACTACTACTCGTATTCCAGGGAACGATCAAAGTGTAGACTGTTAGAGACATTACTCCCATGGAGTAAAGTGCGCATGGTGACTGTTGTATTCAATCCCGATGCAATTTCTGTGTTTCATCAACACTCTGATAGTCCACAGATTACAGAAAGCCTCCAGATGTGCATCGGAAACTACTACTGGTCTTCCAGGGAACGATCAAAGCGTAGACTGTTAGAGACATTACTCCCATGGAGGAAAGTGCGCATGGTAAATGTTGTATTCAATCCCGATGCAATTTCAGTGTTTCATCAATACTCTCATTCTCCACAGATTACAGAATGCCTCCAGATGTGCATCGGAAACTACTACTTGTCTTCCGGAGAACGATCAAAGCGTAGACTGTTAGAGACATTACTCACATGGAGGAAAGTGGGCATGGTAACTGTTGTATTCAAAACCTGATGCAATTTCTGGGTTTCATCAACACTCTGATACTCCACAGATTACAGAATGCCTGCAGATGAGCATCGGAAACTACTACTGGTCATCCAGGGAACGATCAAAGCGTAGACTGTTTGAGACATTACTCCCATGGTGCGCATGGTGACTGTTGTATTCAATCCCGATGCTATTTCTGTGTTTCATCAACACTCTGATAGTCCACAGACTACAGAATGCCTCCCGATGTGCATCGGAAACTACTACTGGTCTTCCAGGGAACGATCAAAGTGTAGACTGTTTGGGACATTACTAAAATGGAGGAAAGTGCGCATGGTGACTGTTGTATTCAAACCCGATGCAATTTCTGTGTTTCATCAACACTCTGATAGCCCACAGATTACAGAATGCCACCAGATGTACATTGGAAACTACTACTGGTCTTCCAGGGAACGATCAAATCCTAAACTCCTTGAGACATTACTCCCATGGAGGAAAGTGCGCATGGTGACTGTTTTATTCAATCCCGATGCAATTTCTGTGTTTCATCAACACTCTGATAGTGCACAGATGACGGAAAGCCTTCAGATGTGCATCGGAAACTACTACTGGTCTTCCAGGGAACTATCAAAGCGTAGACTCTTAGAGACAATACTCCAATGGAGGAAAGTGTGCATGGTGACTTTTGTATTCAATTCCGATGCAATTTCTGTGTTTCATCAACACTCTGATAGTCCACAGAATACAGAATGCCTCCAGATGTGCAATTGAAACTACTACTGGTCTTCCAGGGAACGATCAAAGCGTAGAATGTTTGAGACATTACTCCCAGTGAAGAAACTGCGCATGGAGACTGTTGTATTCAATCCCGATGCAATTTCTGTGTTTCATGAACACTCTGATAGTCCACAGATTACAGAAAGCCTCCAGATGTGCATCGGAAACTACTACTGGTCTTCCAGGGAACGATCAAAGCGTAGACTGTTAGAGACATTACTCCCATGGAGGAAAGTGCGCATGGTGAATCTTGTATTCAATCGCGATGCGATTTCTGTGTTTCATCAACACTCTGATAGTCCACAGATTACAGAATGCCTCCCGATGTGCATCGGAAACTACTACTGGTCTTCCAGGGAACGATCAAAGCGTAGACTGTTAGAGACATTACTCCCATGGAGGAAAGTGCGCATGGTGAATCTTGTATTCAATCGCGATGCAATTTCTGTGTTTCATCAACACTCTGATAGTCCACAGATTACAGAATGCCTCCCGATGTGCATCGGAAACTACTACTGGTCTTCCAGGGAACGATCAAAGCGTAGACTGTGTGTGACATTACTCCCATGGAGGAAAGTGCGCATGGTTAACTGTTGTATTCAATCCCGATGCAATTTCTGTGTTTCATCAACACTCTGATAGTCCACAGATTACAGAATGCCTCCAGATGTTAATCGGAAACTACTACTGGTCTTCCAGGGAACGATCAAAGCGTAGACTGTTAGAGACATTACTCCCATGGAGGAAAGTGTGCATGGTAACTGTTGTATTCAAAACCCGATGCAATTTCTGTGTTTCATCAACACTCGGATACTCCACAGATTACAGAATGCCTCCAGATGTGCATCGGAAACTACTACTGGTCTTCCTGGGAACGATCAAAGCGTAGACTGTTAGGGACATAAGTTTTATGGAGGAATGTGCTCATGGTGACTGTTGTATTCAATCCTGATGCAATTTCTGTGTTTCATCAACACTGTGATAGTCCACAGATTACTGAATGCCTCCAGATGTGCATCGGAAACTACTACTGGTCTTCCAGGGAACGATCAAAGCGTAGACTGTTAGAGACATTATCTTTATGGAGGAATGTGCTCATGGTGACTGTTGTATTCAATCCCGATGCAATTTCTGTGTTTCATCAACACTCTGATAGTCCACAGATTACAGAATGCCTCCAGATGTGCATCGGAAACTACTACTCGTCTTCCACGGAACGATCAAAGCGTAGACCGTTTGCGAATTACTCCCATGGAGGAAAGTGCGCATGGTGACTGTTGTATTCAATCCCAATGCATTTTCTGTGTTACATCAACACTCTGATAGTTCACAGATTACAGAATGCCACAGGATGTGCATCGGAAACTACTACTGGTCTTCCTGGGAACGATCCAGGCGTAGACTGTTCCAGACATTACTTCGATGGAGGAAAGTGCGGATGGTGACTGTTGTATTCAATCCCGATGCAATTTCTGTGTTTCATCAACACTCTGATAGTCCACAGATTACAGAATGCCTCCCGATGTGCATCGGAAACTACTACTGGTCTTCCAGGGAACGATCAAAGCGTAGACTGTGTGTGACATTACTCCCATGGAGGAAAGTGCGCATGGTTAACTGTTGTATTCAATCCCGATGCAATTTCAGTGTTTCATCAATACTCTGATTCTCCACAGATTACAGAATGCCTCCAGATGTGCATCGGAAACTACTACTTGTCTTCCGGAGAACGATCAAAGCGTAGACTGTTAGAGACATTACTCCCATGGAGGAAAGTGGGCATGGTAACTGTTGTATTCAAAACCCGATGCAATTTCTGGGTTTCATCAACACTCTGATACTCCACAGATTACAGAATGCCTGCAGATGAGCATCGGAAACTACTACTGGTCATCCAGGGAACGATCAAAGCGTAGACTGTTTGAGACATTACTCCCATGGTGCGCATGGTGACTGTTGTATTCAATCCCGATGCTATTTCTGTGTTTCATCAACACTCTGATAGTCCACAGACTACAGAATGCCTCCCGATGTGCATCGGAAACTACTACTGGTCTTCCAGGGAACAATCAAAGTGTAGACTGTTTGGGACATTACTCCAATGGAGGAAAGTGCGCATGGTGACTGTTGTATTCAAACCGGATGCAATTTCTGTGTTTCATCAACACTCTGATAGCCCACAGATTACAGAATGCCACCAGATGTACATCGGAAACTACTACTGGTCTTCCAGGGAACGAGCAAATCCTAAACTCCTTGAGACATTACTCCCATGGAGGAAAGTGCGCATGGTGACTGTTTTATTCAATCCCGATGCAATTTCTGTGTTTCATCAACACTCTGATAGTGCACAGATGACGGAAAGCCTTCAGATGTGCATCGGAAACTACTACTGGTCTTCCAGGGAACTATCAAAGCGTAGACTCTTAGAGACAATACTCCAATGGAGGAAAGTGTGCATGGTGACTTTTGTATTCAATTCCGATGCAATTTCTGTGTTTCATCAACACTCTGATAGTCCACAGAATACAGAATGCCTCCAGATGTGCAATTGAAACTACTACTGGTCTTCCAGGGAACGATCAAAGCGTAGAATGTTTGAGACATTACTCCCAGTGAAGAAACTGCGCATGGAGACTGTTGTATTCAATCCCCTATGCAATTTCTGTGTTTCATGAACACTCTGATAGTCCACAGATTACAGAAAGCCTCCAGATGTGCATCGGAAACTACTACTGGTCTTCCAGGGAACGATCAAAGCGTAGACTGTTAGAGACATTACTCCCATGGAGGAAAGTGCGCATGGTGAATCTTGTATTCAATCGCGATGCAATTTCTGTGTTTCATCAACACTCTGATAGTCCACAGATTACAGAATGCCTCCCGATGTGCATCGGAAACTACTACTGGTCTTCCAGGGAACGATCAAAGCGTAGACTGTTAGAGACATTACTCCCATGGAGGAAAGTGCGCATGGTGAATCTTGTATTCAATCGCGATGCAATTTCTGTGTTTCATCAACACTCTGATAGTCCACAGATTACAGAATGCCTCCCGATGTGCATCGGAAACTACTACTGGTCTTCCAGGGAACGATCAAAGCGTAGACTGTGTGTGACATTACTCCCATGGAGGAAAGTGCGCATGGTTAACTGTTGTATTCAATCCCGATGCAATTTCTGTGTTTCATCAACATTCTGATAGTCCACAGATTACAGAATGCCTCCAGATGTTAATCGGAAACTACTACTGGTCTTCCAGGGAACGATCAAAGCGTAGACTGTTAGAGACATTACTCCCATGGAGGAAAGTGTGCATGGTAACTGTTGTATTCAAAACCCGATGCAATTTCTGTGTTTCATCAACACTCGGATACTCCACAGATTACAGAATGCCTCCAGATGTGCATCGGAAACTACTACTGGTCTTCCTGGGAACGATCAAAGCGTAGACTGTTAGGGACATAAGTTTTATGGAGGAATGTGCTCATGGTGACTGTTGTATTCAATCCTGATGCAATTTCTGTGTTTCATCAACACTGTGATAGTCCACAGATTACAGAATGCCTCCAGATGTGCATCGGAAACTACTACTGGTCTTCCAGGGAACGATCAAACCGTAGACTGTTAGAGACATTACCTTTATGGAGGAATGTGCTCATGGTGACTGTTGTATTCAATCCCGATGCAATTTCTGTGTTTCATCAACACTCTGATAGTCCACAGATTACAGAATGCCTCCAGATGTGCATCGGAAACTACTACTCGTCTTCCACGGAACGATCAAAGCGTAGACCGTTTGCGAATTACTCCCATGGAGGAAAGTGCGCATGGTGACTGTTGTATTCAATCCCAATGCATTTTCTGTGTTACATCAACACTCTGATAGTTCACAGATTACAGAATGCCACAGGATGTGCATCGGAAACTACTACTGGTCTTCCTGGGAACGATCCAGGCGTAGACTGTTCCAGACATTACTTCGATGGAGGAAAGTGCGGATGGTGACTGTTGTATTCAATCCCGATGCAATTTCTGTGTTTCATCAACACTCTGATAGTCCACAGATTACAGAATGCCTCCCGATGTGCATCGGAAAGTACTACTGGTCTTCCAGGGAACGATGAAAGCGTAGACTGTGTGTGACATTACTCCCATGGAGGAAAGTGCGCATGGTTAACTGTTGTATTCAATCCCGATGCAATTTCAGTGTTTCATCAATACTCTGATTCTCCACAGATTACAGAATGCCTCCAGATGTGCATCGGAAACTACTACTTGTCTTCCGGAGAACGATCAAAGCGTAGACTGTTAGAGACATTACTCCCATGGAGGAAAGTGGGCATGGTAACTGTTGTATTCAAAACCTGATGCAATTTCTGGGTTTCATCAACACTCTGATACTCCACAGATTACAGAATGCCTGCAGATGAGCATCGGAAACTACTACTGGTCATCCAGGGAACGATCAAAGCGTAGACTGTTTGAGACATTACTCCTATGGTGCGCATGGTGACTGTTGTATTCAATCCCGATGCTATTTCTGTGTTTCATCAACACTCTGATAGTCCACAGACTACAGAATGCCTCCCGATGTGCATCGGAAACTACTACTGGTCTTCCAGGGAGCAATCAAAGTGTAGACTGTTTGGGACATTACTCCAATGGAGGAAAGTGCGCATGGTGACTGTTGTATTCAAACCGGATGCAATTTCTGTGTTTCATCAACACTCTGATAGTCCACAGAATACAGAATGCCTCCAGATGTGCAATTGAAACTACTACTGGTCTTCCAGGGAACGATCAAAGCGTAGAATGTTTGAGACATTACTCCCAGTGAAGAAACTGCGCATGGAGACTGTTGTATTCAATCCCGATGCAATTTCTGTGTTTCATCAACACTCTGATAGTCCACAGATTACAGAAAGCCTCCAGATGTGCATCGGAAACTACTACTGGTCTTCCAGGGAACGATCAAAGCGTAGACTGTTAGAGACATTACTCCCATGGAGGAAAGTGCGCATGGTGAATCTTGTATTCAATCGCGATGCAATTTCTGTGTTTCATCAACACTCTGATAGTCCACAGATTACAGAATGCCTCCCGATGTGCATCGGAAACTACTACTGGTCTTCCAGGGAACGATCAAAGCGTAGACTGTTAGAGGCATTACTCCCATGGAGGAAAGTGCGCATGGTGAATCTTGTATTCAATCGCGATGCAATTTCTGTGTTTCATCAACACTCTGATAGTCCACAGATTACAGAATGCCTCCCGATGTGCATCGGAAACTACTACTGGTCTTCCAGGGAACGATCAAAGCGTAGACTGTGTGTGACATTACTCCCATGGAGGAAAGTGCGCATGGTTAACTGTTGTATTCAATCCCGATGCAATTTCTGTGTTTCATCAACACTCTGATAGTCCACAGATTACAGAATGCCTCCAGATGTTAATCGGAAACTACTACTGGTCTTCCAGGGAACGATCAAAGCGTAGACTGTTAGAGACATTACTCCCATGGAGGAAAGTGTGCATGGTAACTGTTGTATTCAAAACCCGATGCAATTTCTGTGTTTCATCAACACTCGGATACTCTACAGATTACAGAATGCCTCCAGATGTGCATCGAAAACTACTACTGGTCTTCCTGGGAACGATCAAAGCGTAGACTGTTAGGGACATAAGTTTTATGGAGGAATGTGCTCATGGTGACTGTTGTATTCAATCCCGATGCAATTTCTGTGTTTCATCAACACTGTGATAGTCCACAGATTACAGAATGCCTCCAGATGTGCATCGGAAACTACTACTGGTCTTCCAGGGAACGATCAATGCGTAGACTGTTAGAGACATTACCTTTATGGAGGAATGTGCTCATGGTGACTGTTGTATTCAATCCCGATGCAATTTCTGTGTTTCATCAACACTCTGATAGTCCACAGATTACAGAATGCCTGTAGATGTGCATCGGAAACTACTACTCGTCTTCCACGGAACGATCAAAGCGTAGACCGTTTGCGAATTACTCCCATGGAGGAAAGTGCGCATGGTGACTGTTGTATTCAATCCCAATGCATTTTCTGTGTTACATCAACACTCTGATAGTTCACAGATTACAGAATGCCACAGGATGTGCATCGGAAACTACTACTGGTCTTCCTGGGAACGATCCAGGCGTAGACTGTTCCAGACATTACTTCGATGGAGGAAAGTGCGGATGGTGACTGTTGTATTCAATCCCGATGCAATTTCTGTGTTTCATCAACACTCTGATAGTCCACAGATTACAGAATGCCTCCAGATGTTAATCGGAAACTACTACTGGGCTTCCAGGGAACGATCAAAGCGTAGACTGTTAGAGACATTACTCCCATGGAGGAAAGTGTGCATGGTAACTGTTGTATTCAAAACCCGATGCAATTTCTGTGTTTCATCAACACTCGGATACTCCACAGATTACAGAATGCCTCCAGATGTGCATCGGAAACTACTACTGGTCTTCCTGGGAACGATCAAAGCGTAGACTGTTAGGGACATTAGTTTTATGGAGGAATGTGCTCATGGTGACTGTTGTATTCAATCCCGATGCAATTTCTGTGTTTCATCAACACTCTGATAGTCCACAGATTACAGAATGCCTCCAGCTGTGCATCGGAAATTACTACTGGTCTTCCAGGGAACGATCAAAGCGTAGACTGTTAGAGACATTACTTTTATGGAGGAATGTGCTCATGGTGACTGTTGTATTCAATAACGATGGAATTTCTGTGTTTCATCAACACTCTGATAGTCCACAGATTACAGAATGCCTCCAGATGTGCATCGGAAACTACTACTCGTCTTCCAGGGAACGATCAAAGCGTAGACCGTTTGAGAATTACTCCCACGAAGGAAAGTGCGCATGGTGACTGTTGTATTCAATCCCAATGCATTTTCTGTGTTTCATCAACACTCTGATAGTCCACAGATTACAGAATGCCACAGGATGTGCATCGGAAACTGCTACTGGTCTTCCTGGGAACGATCCAGGCGTAGACTGTTTCAGACATTACTTCGATGGAGGAAAGTGCGGATGGTGACTGTTGTATTCAATCCCGATGCAATTTCTGTGTTTCATCAACACTCTGATAGTCCGCAGATTACAGAATGCCTCCAGATGAGCATCGGAAACTACTACTGGTCATCCAGGGAACGATCAAAGCGTAGACTGTTTGAGACATTACTCCCATGGAGGAAAGTGCGCATGGTGACTCTTCTATTCAATCCCGATGCTATTTCTGTGTTTCATCAACACTCTGATAGTCCACAGATTACAGAATGCCTCCAGATGTTAATCGGAAACTACTACTGGGCTTCCAGGGAACGATCAAAGCGTAGACTGTTAGAGTCATTACTCCCATGGAGGAAAGTGTGCATGGTAACTGTTGTATTCAAAACCCGATGAAATTTCTGGGTTTCATCAACACTCTGATACTCCACAGATTTCAGAATGCCTCCAGATGAGCATCGGAAACTACTACTGGTCATCCAGGGAACGATCAAAGCGTAGACTGTTTGAGACATTACTCCCATGGAGGAAAGTGCGCATGGTGACTGGTGTATTCAATCCCGATGCTATTTCTGTGTTTCATCAACACTCTGATAGTCCACAGATTACAGAATGCCTCCCGATGTGCATCGGAAACTACTACTGGTCTTCCAGGGAACGATCAAAGTGTAGACTGTTTGGGACATTACTCCCATAGAGGAAAGTGCGCATGGTGACTGTTGTATTCAATCCCGATGCAATTTCTGTGTTTCATCAACACTCTGATAGTACACAGATTACAGAATGCCTCCAGATGTGCATCGGAATCTACTACTGGTCTTTCAGGGAACGATCAAAGCGTAAACTCTTTGAGACATTACTCCCATGCAGGAAAGTGCGGATGGTGACTGTTGTATTCAGTCAGGATGCAATTTCTGTGTTTCATCAACACTCTGATAGTCCACAGATTACAGGATGCCACCAGATGTGCATCGGAAACTACTACTGGTCTTCCAGGGAACGATCAAAGCGTCGACTGTTTGAGATATACCTTCCGTGGAGGAAAGTGCGCATGGTGACTGTTGTATTTAATCCCGAATCAATTTCTGTGTTTCATCAACACTCTGATAGTCCACAGATTACAGAATGCCACCAGATGTGCATCGGGAACTACTACTGGTCTTCCAGGGAACGATAATCGTAGACTGTTTGAGAATTACTCCTATGGAGGAAAGTGCTCATGGTAACTGTTGTATTCAATCCCGATGCTATTTCTGTGTTTCATCAACACTCTGATAGTCCACAGATTACAGAAAGCGTCCAGATGTGAATCGGAAACTATTACTGGTCTTCCAGGGAACGATCAAAGCGAAGACTGTTAGACACATTACTCCCAAGGAGGAAAGTGCGCATGGTGACTGTTGTATTCAAACCCGATGCAATTTCTGTGTTTCATCAACACTCTGATAGTCCACAGCTTACAGAATGCCACCAGATGTACATCGGAAACTTCTACTGGTCTTCCAGGGAACGATCAAATCGTAAACTCCTTGAGACATTACTCCCATGGAGGAAAGTGCGCAAGGTGAGTGTTGAATTCAATCCCGATGCATTTTCTGTGTTTCATCAACGCTCTGATAGTCCACAGATTACAGAATGCCACGAGATGTGCATCAGAAACTACTTCTGGTCTTCCAAAGAACGATCAAAGCCAAGACTGTTTCAGACATTACTCCCAAGGAGGAAAGTGCGGATGGTGACTGTTGTATTCAATCCCAATGCAATTTCTGTGTTTCATCAACACTCGAATACTCCACAGATTACAGAATGCCTCCAGATGTGCATCGGAAACTACTACTCGTCTTCCAGGGAACGATCCAAGCGTAGACCGTTTGAGAATTACTCCGATGGAGGAAAGTGCGCATGGTGACTGTTGTATTCAATCCCAATGCATTTTCTGTGTTCCATCAACACTCTGATAGTCCACAGATTACAGAATGCCACAGGATGTGCATCGGAAACTACTACTGGTCTTCCTGGGAACGATCCAGGCGTAGACTGTTTCAGACATTACTTCGATGGAGGAAAGTGCGGATGGTGACTGTTGTATTCAATCAGGATGCAATTTCTGTGTTTCATCAACACTCTCATAGTCCACAGATTACAGAATGCCCCCCAAGGTGCATCGGAAACTACTACTGGTCTTCCAGGGATCGATCAGAGCGAAGACTGTTAGACACGTTACTCCGAAGGAGGGAAGTGCGCATGGTGACTGTTGCATTCAAACCCGATGCAATTTCTGTGTTTCATCAGCACTCTGATAGTCGAAAAATTACAGAATGACTCCAGATGTGCATCGGAATCTACTACTGGTCTTTCAGGGAACGATCAAAGCGTAAACTCTTTGAGACAATACTCCCATGCAGGAAAGTGCGGATGGTGACTATTGTATTTAATCAGGATGCAATTTCTGTGTTTCATCAACACTCTGATAGTCCACAGATTACAGGATGCCACCAGATGTGCATCGGAAACTACTACTGGTCTTCCAGGGAACGATCAAAGCGTCGACTGTTTGAGATATACCTTCCGTGGAGGAAAGTGCGCATGGTGACTGTTGTATTTAATCCCGAATCAATTTCTGTGTTTCATCAACACGCTGATAGTCCACAGATTACAGAATGCCACCAGATGTGCATCGGGAACTACTACTAGTCTTCCAGGGAACGATCAAATCGTAGACTGTTTGAGAATTACTAACATGGAGGAATGTGCGCATGGTAACTGTTGTATTCAATCCCGATGCTATTTCTGTGTTTCATCAACACTCTGATAGTCCGCAGATTACAGAAAGCGTCCAGATGTGCATCGGAAACTACTACTGGTCTTCCAGGGGACGATCAAAGCGAAGACTGTTAGACACGTTACTCCCAAGGAGGAAAGTGCGCATGGTGACTGTTGTATTCAAACCCGATGCAATTTCTGTGTTTCATCAACACTCTGATAGTCCACAGATTACAGAATGCCTCCAGATGTGCATCGGAAACTACTACTGGTCTTTCAGGGAACGATCAAAGAGTAAACTCTTTGAGACATAACACCCATGGAGGAAAGTGCGCATGGTAACTGTTGTAATCAATCCCGATGCATTTTCTGTGTTTCATCAACACTCTGATAGTCCACAGATTACAAAATGCCACCAGATGTGTAATCGGAAACAACTACTGGTCTTCCAGGCAACGATCAAATCGTAGACTGTTTGAGAATTACTCCCATGGAGGAAAGTGCGCATGGTGAGTGTATTATTTAATCCCGAATCAATTTCTGTGTTTCATCAACACTCTGATAGTCCACAGTTTACAGAATGCCACCAGATGTGCATCGGGAACTACTACTAGTCTTCCAGGGAACGATCAAATCGTAGACTGTTTGAGAATTACTCCCATGGAGGAAAGTGCGCATGGTAACTGTTGTATTCAATCCCGATGCTATTTCTGTGTTTCATCAACACTCTGATACTCCACAGATTACAGAATGCCTCCAGATGTGCATCGGAAACTACTACTGGTCTTCCAGGGAACGATCAAAGCGTAGACTGTTTGAGACATTACTCCCATGGAGGAAAGTGCGCATGGTTGACTGTTGTATTCAATCCCGATGCAATTTCAGTGTTTCATCAACACTCTGATTCTCCACAGATTACAGAATGCCTCCAGATGTGCATCGGAAACTAGTACTTGTCTTCCGGGGAACGATCAAAGCGTAGACTGTTTGAGACATTACTCCCATGGAGGAAAGCTCGCTTGGTAACTGTTGTATTTAATCCCGATGCAATTTCTGTGTTCATCAACACTCTGATACTCCACAGCTTACAGAATGCCTCCAGATATGCATCGGAAACTACTACTGATCTTCCAGGGAACGATCAAAGCGTAGACTGTTTGATACACTACTCCCATGGAGGAAAGTGCGCATCGTCACTGTTGAATTCAATCCCGATGCAATTTCTGTGTTTCATCAACACTCTGATACTCCACAGATTACAGAATGCCTCCAGATGTGCATCGGAAACTACTACTGGTCTTCCAGGGAACGATCAAAGCGTAGACTGTTTGAGACATTACTCCCATGGAGGAAAGTGCGCATGGTTGACTGTTGTATTCTAGCCCGATGCAATTTCAGTGTTTCATCAACACTCTGATTCTCCACAGATTACAGAATGCCTCCAGATGTGCATCGGAAACTACTACTTGTCTTCCGGGGAACGATCAAAGCGTAGACTGTTTGAGACATACCTCCCGTGGAGGAAAGTGCACATGGTGACTGTTGTATTCATTCCCGATGCAATTTCTTTGTTTCATCAACACTCTGATAGTCCACAGATTACAGAATGGCACCAGATATGCATCGGAAACTACTACTGGTCTTCCAGGGAACGATCAAAGCGTAGACTGTTTGAGACATTACTCCCATGGAGGAAAGTGCGCATCGTGACTGTTGTATTCAATCCCAATGCAATTTCTGTGTTTCATCAACACTCTGATACTCCACAGATTACAGAATGCCTCCAGATGTGCATCGGAAGCTACTACTGGTCTTCCAGGGAACGATCAAATCGTAGACTGTTTGAGACATTACTTTTATGGAGGAATGTGCTCATGGTGACTGTTGTATTCAATCCCGATGCAATTTCTATGTTTCATCAACACTCTGATAGTCCACAGATTACAGAATGCCTCCAGATGTGCACCGGAAACTACTACTTGTCTTCAGGAGAACGATCAAAGCGTAGACTGTTAGAGACATTACTCCCATGGAGGAAAGTGCGCATGGTGACTGTTGTATTCAATCCCGATGCAATTTCTGTGTTTCATCAACACTCTGATAGTCCAAAGATTACGGAAAGCCTCCAGATGTGCACCGGAAACTACTATTGGTCTTCCAGGGAACGATCAAAGCGTAGACTGTTAGAGACATTACTCCCATGGAGTAAAGTGCGCATGGTGACTGTTGTATTCAATCCCGATGCAATATCTGTGTTTCATCAACACTCTGATAGTCCAAAGATTACGGAAAGCCTCCAGATGTTAATCGGAAACTACTACTGGTCTTCCAGGGAACGATCAAATCCTAGACTGTTAGAGACATTACTCCCATGGAGTAAAGTGCGCATGGTGACTGTTGTATTCAATCCCGATGCAATTTCTGTGTTTCATCAACACTCTGATAGTCCACAGATTACAGAATGCCTCCAGATGTGCAATTGAAACTACTTCAGGTCTTCCAGGGAACGATCAAATCGTAGACTGTTTGAGACATTACCCCCATGAAGGAAACTGCGCATGGAGACTGTTGTATTCAATCCCGATGCAATTTCTGTGTTTCATCAACACCCTGATAGTCCACAGATTACAGAATGCCACGAGATGTGCATCAGAAACTCCTACTGGTCTTCCCGTGAACGATCAAAGCGTAGACTGTTTCAGACATTACAACAATGCAGGAAAGTGCGGATGGTGACTGTTGTATTCTATCCCGATGTAATTTCTGTGTTTCATCAACACTCTGATAGTCCACAGATTACAGGATGCCACCAGATGTGCATCGGAAACTACTACTGGTCTTCCAGGGATCGATCAAAACGTCGACTGTTTGAGACATACCTCCCGTGGAGGAAAGTGCGCATGGTGACTGTTGTATTTAATCCCGAAGCAATTTCTGTGTTTGATCAACACTTTGATAGTCCACAGATTACAGAAAGACTCCAGATGTGCATCGCAAACTACTACTGGTCTTCCAGGGAACGATCAAAGCGTAGACTGTTAGAGACATTACTCCCATGGAGGAAAGTGCGCATGGTAACTGTTGTATTCAATCCCGATGCAATTTCTGTGTTTCATCAACACTCTGATACCCCATAGATTACAGAATGCCTCCAGATATGCATCGGAAACTACTACTGGTCTTCCAGGGAACGATCAAAGCGTAGACTGTTTGAGACATTACTCCCATGGAGGAAAGTGCGCATCGTGACTGTTGTATTCAATCCCGATGCAATTTCTGTGTTTCATCAACACTCTGATAGTCCACAGATTACAGAAAGCCTCCAGATGTGCATCGGAAACTACTACTGGTCTTCCAGGGAACGATCAAAGCGTAGACTCTTAAAGACATTACTCCCATGGAGGAAAGTGGGCATCTTAAATGTTGTATTCAATTCCGATGCAATTTCAGTGTTTCATCAACACTCTGATTCTCCACAGATTACAGAGTGCCTCCAGATGTGCATCGGAAACTACTACTTGTCTTCAGGAGAACGATCAAAGCGTAGACTGTTAGAGACATTACTCCCATGGAGGAAAGTGCGCATGGTAACTGTTGTATCCAAAACCCGATGCAATATCTGTGTTTTATCAACACTCTGATACTCCACAGATTACAGAATGCTTTGAGATGAGCATCGGAGACTACTACTGGTCTTCCAGAGAACGATCAAAGCGTAGACTGTATGAGACATTACTCCTATGGAGGGAAGTGCGCATGGTGACTGTTGTATTCAATCCCGATCCAATTTCTGTGTTTCATCAACACTCTGATAGTCCACAGATTACATAATTTCTCCAGATGTGCATCGGAAACTACTACAGGTCTTACAGGGAACGATCGAAGCGTAGACTGTTTCAGACATTACTCCCTTGCAGGAAAGTGCGCATGGTGACAGTTGTATTCAATCCCGAAGCAATTTCTGTGTTTCATCAACACTCTGATAGTCCAAAGATTACGGAAAGCCTCCAGATGTGAATCGGAAACTACTACTCGTATTCCAGGGAACGATCAAAGCGTAGACTGTTAGAGACATTACTACCATGGAGTAAAGTGCGCATAGTGACTGTTGTATTCAATCCCGATGCGATTTCTGTGTTTCATCAACACTCTGATAGTCCACAGATTACAGAAAGCCTCCAGATGTGCATCGGAAACTACTACTGGTCTTCCAGGGAACGATCAAAGCGTAGACTGTTAGAGACATTACTACCATGGAGTAAAGTGCGCATAGTGACTGTTGTATTCAATCCCGATGCAATTTCAGTGTTTCATCAATACTCTGATTCTCCACAGATTACAGAATGCCTCCAGATGTGCATCGGAAACTACTACTTGTCTTCCGGAGAACGATCAAAGCGTAGACTGTTAGAGACATTACTCCCATGGAGGAAAGTGGGCATGGTAACTGTTGTATTCAAAACCCGATGCAATTTCTGGGTTTCATCAACACTCTGATACTCCACAGACTACTGAATGCCTCCAGATGAGCATCGGAAACTACTACTGGTCATCCAGGGAACGATCAAAGCGTTGACTGTTTGAGACATTACTCCCATGGAGGAAAGTGCGCATGGTGACTGTTGTATTCAATCCCGATGCTATTTCTGTGTTTCATCAACACTCTGATAGTCCACAGACTACAGAATGCATCCCGATGTGCATCAGAAACTACTACTGGTCTTCCACGGAACGATCAAAGTGTAGACTGTTTGGGACATTACTCCCATGGAGGAAAGTGCGCATGGTGACTGTTGTATTCAAACCCGATGCAATTTCTGTGTTTCATCAACACTCTGATAGCCCACAGATTACAGAATGCCACCAGATGTACATCGGAAACTACTACTGGTCTTCCAGGGAACGATCAAATCCTAAACTCCTTGAGACATTACTCCCATGGAGGAAAGTTCGCATGGTGAATCTTGAATTCAATCGCGATGCAATTTCTGTGTTTCATCAACACTCTGATAGTCCACAGATTACAGAATGGCACCAGATATGCATCGGAAACTACTACTGGTCTTCCAGGGAACGATCAAAGCGTAGACTGTTTGAGACATTACTCCCATGGAGGAAAGTGCGCATCGTGACTGTTGTATTCAATCCCGATGCTATTTCTGTGTTTCATCAACACTCTGATAGTCCACAGAATACAGAATGCCTCCAGATGTGCAATTGAAACTACTACTGGTCTTCCAGGGAACGATCAAAGCGTAGAATGTTTGAGACATTACTCCCATTGAGGAAACTGCGCATGGAGAGTGTTGTATTCAATCCCGATGCAATTTCTGTGTTTCATGAACACTCTCATAGTCCACAGATTACAGAAAGCCTCCAGATGTGCATCGGAAACTACTACTGGTCTTCCAGGGAACGATCAAAACGTAGACTGTTAGAGACATTACTCCCATGGAGGAAAGTCCGCATGGTGAATCTTGAATTCAATCGCGATGCAATTTCTGTGTTTCATCAACACTCTGATAGTCCACATATTACAGAATGCCTCCCGATGTGCATCGGAAACTACTACTGGTCTTCCAGGGAACGATCAAAGCGTAGACTGTGTGTGACATTACTCCCATGGAGGAAAGTGCGCATGGTTAACTGTTGTATTCAATCCCGATGCAATTTCTGTGTTTCATCAACACTCTGATAGTCCACAGATTACAGAATGCCTCCAGATGTTAATCGGAAACTACTACTGGGCTTCCAGGGAACGATCAAAGCGTAGACTGTTAGAGACATTACTCCCAAGGAGGAAAGTGTGCATGGTAACTGTTGTATTCAAAACCCGATGTAATTTCTGTGTTTCATCATCACTCGGATACTCCACAGATTACAGGATGCCTCCAGAAGTGCATCGGAAACTACTACTGGTCTTCCTGGGAACGATCAAAGAGTAGACTGTTAGGGACATTAGTTTTATGGAGGAATGTGCTCATGGTGACTGTTGTATTCAATCCCGATGCAATTTCTGTGTTTCATCAACACCGTGATAGTCCACAGATTACAGAATGCCTCCAGATGTGCATCGGAAACTACTACTGGTCTTCCAGGGAACGATCAAATCGTAGACTGTTAGAGACATTACCTTTATGGAGGAATGTGCTCATTGTGACTGTTGTATTCAATCCCGATGCAATTTCTGTGTTTCATCAACACTCTAATAGTCCACAGATTACAGAATGCCTCCAGATGTGCATAGGAAACTACTACTCGTCTTCCACGGAACGATCAAAGCGTAGACCGTTTGCGAATTACTCCCATGGAGGAAAGTGCGCATGGTGACTGTTGTATTCAATCCCAATGCATTTTCTGTGTTACATCAACACTCTGATAGTCCACAGATTACAGAATGCCTCCAGATGAGCATCGGAGACTACTACTGGTCTTCCAGAGAACGATCAAAGCGTAGACTGTATGAGACATTATTCCTATGGAGGGAAGTGCGCATGGTGAAAGTTGTATTCAATCCCGATCCAATTTCTGTGTTTCATCAACACTCTGATAGTCCACAGATTACATAATTTCTCCAGATGTGCATCGGAAACTACTACTCGTATTCCAGGGAACGATCAAAGCGTAGACTGTTAGAGACATTACTCCCATGGAGTAAAGTGCGCATGGTGACTGTTGTATTCAATCCCGATGCAATTTCTGTGTTTCATCAACACTCTGATAGTCCACAGATTACAGAAAGCCTCCAGATGTGCATCGGAAACTACTACTGGTCTTCCAGGGAACGATCAAAGCGTAGACTGTTAGAGACATTACTCCCATGGAGGAAAGTGCGCATGGTGAATCTTGTATTCAATCGCGATGCAATTTCTGTGTTTCATCAACTCTCTGATAGTCCACAGATTACAGAATGCCTCCCGATGTGCATCGGAAACTACTACTGGTCTTCCAGGGAACGATCAAAGCGTAGACTGTGTGTGACATTACTCCCATGGAGGAAAGTGCGCATGGTTAACTGTTGTATTCAATCCCGATGCAATATCTGTGTTTCATCAACACTCTGATAGTCCACAGATTACAGAATGCCTCCAGATGTTAATCGGAAACTACTACTGGGCTTCCAGGGAACGATCAAAGCGTAGACTGTTAGAGACATTACTCCAAAGGAGGAAAGTGTGCATGGTAACTGTTGTATTCAAAACCCGATGCAATTTCTGTGTTTCATCAACACTCGGATACTCCACAGATTACAGAATGCCTCCAGATGTGCATCGGAAACTACTACTGGTCTTCCTGGGAACGATCAAAGAGTAGACTGTTAGGGACATTAGTTTTATGGAGGAATGTGCTCATGGTGACTGTTGTATTCAATCCCGATGCAATTTCTGTGTTTCATCAACACCGTGATAGTCCACAGATTACAGAATGCCTCCAGATGTGCATCGGAAACTACTACTGGTCTTCCAGGGAACGATCAAAGCGTAGACTGTTAGAGACATTACCTTTATGGAGGAATGTGGTCATGGTGACTGTTGTATTCAATCCCGATGCAATTTCTGTGTTTCATCAACACTCTGATAGTCCACAGATTACAGAATGCCTCCAGATGTGCATCGGAAACTACTACTCGTCTTCCACGGAACGATCAAAGCGTAGACCGTTTGTGAATTACTCCCATGGAGGAAAGTGCGCATGGTGACTGTTGTATTCAATCCCAATGCATTTTCTGTGTTACATCAACACTCTGATAGTCCACAGATTACAGAATGCCACAGGATGTGCATCGGAAACTACTACTAAACTTCCTGGGAACGATCCAGGCGTAGACTCTTCCAGACATTACTTCGATGGAGGAAAGTGCGGATGGTGACTGTTGTATTCAATCCCGATGCAATTTCCGTGTTTCATCAACACTCTGATAGTCCACAGATTACAGAATGCCTCCAGATGTTAATCGGAAACTACTACTGGGCTTCCAGGGAACGATCAAAGCGTAGACTGTTAGAGACATTACTCCCATGGAGGAAAGTGTGCATGGTAACTGTGGTATTCAAAACCCGATGCAATTTCTGTGTTTCATCAACACTCGGATACTCCACAGATTACAGAATGCCTCCAGATGTGCATCGGAAACTACTACTGGTCTTCCTGGGAACGATCAAAGCGTAGACTGTTAGGGACATTAGTTTTATGGAGGAATGTGCTCATGGTGACTGTTGTATTCAATCCCGATGCAATTTCTGTGTTTCATCAACACTCTGATAGTCCACAGATTACAGAATGCCTCCAGATGTGCATCGGAAACTACTACTGGTCTTCCAGAGACCGATCAAACTGTAGACTGTTTGGGACATTACTCCCATGGAGGAAAGTGCGCATGGTGACTGTTGTATTCAATCCCGATGCAATTTCTGTGTTTCATCAACACTCTGATAGTCCACAGCTTCCAGGATGCCTCCAGATGAGCATCGGAAACTACTACTGGTCATCCAGGGAACGATCAAAGCGTAGACTGTTTGAGACATTACTCCCATGGAGGAAAGTGCGCATGGTGACTCTTCTATTCAATCCCGATGCTATTCCTGTGTTTTATCAACACTCTGATACTCCACAGATTACAGAATGCCTCCAGATGAGCATCGGAAACTACTACTGGTCATCCAGGGAACGATCAAAGCGTAGACTGTTTGAGACATTACTCCCACGGAGGAAAGTGCGCATGGTGACTGTTGTATTTAATCCCGAATCAATTTCTGTGTTACATCAACACTCTGATAGTCCACAGTTTACAGAATGCCACCAGATGTGCATCGGGAACTACTACTGGTCTTCCAGGGAACGATCAAATCGTAGACTGTTTGAGAATTACTCCCTTGGAGGAAAGTGCGCATGGTAACTGTTGTATTCAATCCCGATGCTATTTCTGTGTATCATCAACACTCTGATAGTCCACAGATTACAGAATGCCTCCAGATGTGCATCGGAAACGACTACTGGTCTTCCAGAGAACGATCAAAGCGTAGACTGTTAGAGACATTACTTTTATGGAGGAATGTGCTCATGGTGACTGTTGTATTCAATAACGATGCAATTTCTGTGTTTCATCAACACTCTGATAGTCCACAGATTACAGAATGCCTCCAGATGTGCATCGGAAACTACTACTCGTCTTCCAGGGAACGATCAAAGCGTAGACCGTTTGAGAATTACTCCCATGGAGGAAAGTGCGCATGGTGACTGTTGTATTCAATCCCAATGCATTTTCTGTGTTTCATCAACACTCTGATAGTCCACAGATTACAGAATGCCTCCAGATGTGCATCGGAATCTACTACTGGTCTTTCAGGGAACGATCAAAGCGTAAACTCTTTGAGACATTACTCCCATGCAGGAAAGTGCGGATGGTGACTGTTGTATTCAATCAGGATGCAATTTCTGTGTTTCATCAACACTCTGATAGTCCACAGATTACAGGATGCCACCAGATGTGCATCGGAAACTACTACTGGTCTTCCAGGGAACGATCAAAGCGTCGACTGTTTGAGATATACCTTCCGTGGAGGAAAGTGCGCATGGTGACTGTTGTATTTAATCCCGAATCAATTTCTGTGTTACATCAACACTCTGATAGTCCACAGATTACAGAATGCCTCCCGATGTGCATCGGAAACTACTACTGGTCTTCCAGAGACCGATCAAACTGTAGACTGTTTGCGACATTACTGCCATGGAGGAAAGTGCGCATGGTGACTGTTGTATTCAATCCCGATGCAATTTCTGTGTTTCATCAACACTCTGATAGTCCACAGCTTCCAGGATGCCTCCAGATGTGCATCGGAATCTACTACTGGTCTTTCAGGGAACGATCAAAGCGTAAACTCTTTGAGAAATTACTCCCATGCAGGAAAGTGCGGATGGTGACTGTTGTATTCGATCAGGATGCAATTTCTGTGTTTCATCAACACTCTGATAGTCCACAGATTACAGAATGCCTCCAGATGAGCATCGGAAACTACTACTGGTCATCCAGGGAACGATCAAAGCGTAGACTGTTTGAGACATTACTCCCATGGAGGAAAGTGCGCATGGTGACTCTTCTATTCAATCCCGATGCTATTTCTGTATTTCATCAACACTCTGATAGTCCACAGATTACAGTATGCCTCCAGATGTTAATCGGAAACTACTACTGGTCTTCCTGGGAGCGATCAAAGAGTAGACTGTTAGGGACATTAGTTTTATGGAGGAATGTGCTCATGGTGACTGTTGTATTCAATCCCGAAGCAATTTCTGTGTTTCATCAACACCGTGATAGTCCACAGATTACAGAATGCCTCCAGATGTGCATCGGAAACTACTACTGGTCTTCCAGGGAACGATCAAAGCGTAGACTGTTAGAAACATTACCTTTATGGAGGAATGTGCTCATGGTGACTGTTGTATTCAATCCCGATGCAATTTCTGTGTTTCATCAACACTCTGATAGTCCACAGATTACAGAATGCCTCCAGATGTGCATCGGAAACTACTACTCGTCTTCTACGGAACGATCAAAGCGTAGACCGTTTGCGAATTACTCCCATGGAGGAAAGTGCGCATGGTGACTGTTGTATTCAATCCCAATGCATTTTCTGTGTTACATCAACACTCTGATAGTCCACAGATTACAGAATGCCACAGGATGTGCATCGGAAACTACTACTGGTCTTCCTGGGAACGATCCAGGCGTAGACTGTTCCAGACATTACTTCGATGGAGGAAAGTGCGGATGGTGACTGTTGTATTCAATCCCGATGCAATTTCTGTGTTTCATCAACACTCTGATAGTCCACAGATTACAGAATGCCTCCAGATGTTAATCGGAAACTACTACTGGGCTTCCAGGGAACGATCAAAGCGTAGACTGTTAGAGACATTACTCCCATGGAGGAAAGTGTGCATGGTAACTGTTGTATTCAAAACCCGATGCAATTTCTGTGTTTCATCAACACTCGGATACTCCACAGATTACAGAATGCCTCCAGATGTGCATCGGAAACTACTACTGGTCTTCCTGGGAACGATCAAAGCGTAGACTGTTATTGACATTAGTTTTATGGAGGTATGTGTTCATGGTGACTGTTGTATTCAATCCCGGTGCAATTTCTGTGTTTCATCAACACTCTGATAGTCCACAGATTACAGAATGCCTCCAGATGTGCATCGGAAACTACTACTGGTCTTCCAGAGACCGATCAAACTGTAGACTGTTTGGGACATTACTCCCATGGAGGAAAGTGTGCATGGTGACTGTTGTATTCAATCCCGATGCAATTTCTGTGTTTCATCAACACTCTGATAGTCCACAGCTTCCAGGATGCCTCCAGATGTGCATCGGAATCTACTACTGGTCTTTCAGGGAACGATCAAAGCGTAAACTCTTTGAGACATTACTCCCATGCAGGAAAGTGCGGATGGTGACTGTTGTATTCAATCAGGATGCAATTTCTGTGTTTCATCAACACCCTGATAGTCCACAGATTACATAATGCCACCAGATGTGCATCGGAAACTACTACTGGTCTTCCAGGGAACGATCAAAGCGTCGACTGTTTGAGATATACCTTCCGTGGAGGAAAGTGCGCATGGTGACTGTTGTATTTAATCCCGAATCAATTTCTGTGTTACATCAACACTCTGATAGACCACAGATTACAGAATGCCACTGATTTGCATCGGGAACTACTACTGGTCTTCCAGGGAACGATCAAATCGTAGACTGTTTGAGAATTACTCCCTTGGAGGAAAGTGCGCATGGTAACTGTTGTATTCAATCCCGATGCTATTTCTGTGTATCATCAACACTCTGATAGTCCACAGATTACAGAATGCCTCCAGATGTGCATCGGAAACGACTACTGGTCTTCCAGAGAACGATCAAAGCGTAGACTGTTAGAGACATTACTTTTATGGAGGAATGTGCTCATGGTGACTGTTGTATTCAATAACGATGCAATTTCTGTGTTTCATCAACACTCTGATAGTCCACAGATTACAGAATGCCTCCAGATGTGCATCGGAAACTACTACTCGTCTTCTTGGGAACGATCAAAGCGTAGACCGTTTGAGAATTACTCCCATGGAGGAAAGTGCGCATGGTGACTGTTGTATTCAATCCCAATGCATTTTCTGTGTTTCATCAACACTCTGATAGTCCACAGATTACAGAATGCCTCCAGATGTGCATCGGAATCTACTACTGGTCTTTCAGGGAACGATCAAAGCGTAAACTCTTTGAGACATTACTCCCATGCAGGAAAGTGCGGATGGTGACTGTTGTATTCAATCAGGATGCAATTTCTGTGTTTCATCAACACTCTGATAGTCCACAGACTACAGGATGCCACCAGATGTGCATCGGAAACTACTACTGGTCTTCCAGGGAACGATCAAAGCGTCGACTGTTTGAGATATACCTTCCGTGGAGGAAAGTGCGCATGGTGACTGTTGTATTTAATCCCGAATCAATTTCTGTGTTACATCAACACTCTGATAGTCCACAGATTACAGAATGCCTCCCGATGTGCATCGGAAACTACTACTGGTCTTCCAGAGACCGATCAAACTGTAGACTGTTTGGGACATTAATGCCATGGTAGAAAGTGCGCATGGTGACTGTTGTATTCAATCCCGATGCAATTTCTGTGTTTCATCAACACTCTGATAGTCCACAGCTTCCAGGATGCCTCCAGATGTGCATCGGAATCTACTACTGGTCTTTCAGGGAACGATCAAAGCGTAAACTCCTTGAGAAATTACTCCCATGCAGGAAAGTGCGGATGGTGACTGTTGTATTCGATCAGGATGCAATTTCTGTGTTTCATCAACACTCTGATAGTCCACAGATTACAGAATGCCTCCAGATGAGCATCGGAAACTACTACTGGTCATCCAGGGAACGATCAAAGCGTAGACTGTTTGAGACATTACTCCCATGGAGGAAAGTGCGCATGGTGACTCTTCTATTCAATCCCGATGCTATTTCTGTATTTCATCAACACTCTGATAGTCCACAGATTACAGGATGCCACCAGATGTGCATCGGAAACTACTACTGTCCTTCCAGGGAACGATCAAAGCGTCGACTGTTTGAGATATACCTTCCGTGGAGGAAAGTGCGCATGGTGACTGTTGTATTTAATCCCGAATCAATTTCTGTGTTTCATCAACACTCTGATAGTCCACAGATTACAGAATGCCACCAGATGTGCATCGGGAACTACTACTGGTCTTCCAGGGAACGATCAAATCGTAGACTGTTTGAGAATTACTCCCATGGAGGAAAGTGCGCATGGTAACTGTTGTATTCAATCCCGATGCTATTTCTGTGTTTCATCAACACTCTGATAGTCCACAGATTACAGAAAGCGTCCAGATGTGAATCGGAAACTTCTACTGGTCTTCCAGGGAACGATGAAATCGTAAACTCCTTGAGACATTACTCCCATGGAGGAAAGTGCGCAAGGTGAGTGTTGAATTCAATCCCGATGCATTTTCTGTGTTTCATCAACGCTCTGATAGTCCACAGATTACAGAATGCCACGAGATGTGCATCAGAAACTACTTCTGGTCTTCCAAAGAACGATCAAAGCCAAGACTGTTTCAGACATTACTCCCAAGGAGGAAAGTGCGGATGGTGACTGTTGTATTCAATCCCGATGCAATTTCTGTGTTTCATCAACACTCGGATACTCCACAGATTACAGAATGCCTCCAGATGTGCATCGGAAACTACTATTGGTCTTCCAGGGAACGATCAAAGCGTAGACTCTTTTAGACATACATCCCGTGGAGGAGAGTACGCATTGTGACTGTTGTATTCAATCCCGATGCAATTTCTGTGTTTCATCAACACTCTGATAGTCCACAGATTATAGAATGCCACCAGATGTACATCACAAACTACTACTGGTCTTCCAGGGAACGATCAAAGCGTAGACTGTTTGAGACATTAGTCCCATGGAGGAAAGTGCGCATGGTGAATGTTGTATTCAATCCCGAAGCAATTTCTGTGTTTCATCAACACTCTGATAGTCGAAAAATTACAGAATGCCTCCAGATGTGCATCGGAAACTACTATTGGTCTTCCAGGGAACGATCAAAGCGTAGACTGTTTGAGACATACCTCCCCTGGAGGAGAGTACGCATTGTGACTGTTGTATTCAATCACGATGTAATTTCTGTGTTTCATCATCACTCTGATAGTCCACAGATTACGGAAAGCCTCCAGATGTGCATCGGAAAATACTACTGGTCTTGCAGGGAACGATCAAAGCGTAGACTGTTAGAGACATTACTCCCATGGAGGAAAGTGCGCATGGTGACTGTTGTATTCAATCCCGATCAATTTCTGTGTTTCATCAACACTCTGATAGTCCACACATTACAGAATGCCTCCAGATGTGCATCGGAAACTTCTACTGGTCTTCCAGGGAAAGATCAAAGCGTAGATTGTTTGAGACATTACTCCCGTGGAGGAAAGTGCGCATTGTGACTGTTGTATTCAATCGCGATGCAATTTCTGTGTTTCATCAACACTCTGATAGTCCACAGATTACAGAATGTTTCAAGGTGTGCATCGGAAACTACTACTGGTCTTCCAGCTAACGATCAAAGCGTAGACTGTTTGAGACATTACTCCCATGGAGGAAAGTGCGCATGGTAACTGTAGTATTAAATCCAATTGCAATTTCTGTGTTTCATCAGCACTCTAATAGTCCACAGAATACAGAATGCCTCCAGATGTGCATCGTAAACTACTGCTGGTCTTCCAGGGATCGATCAAAGCGTAAACTCTTTGAGACATTACTCCCATGGAGGAAAGTGCGCATGGTGACTGTTGTATTCAATCCCGATGCATTTCCTGTGTTTCATCAACACTCTGATATCCCAAAGATTACATAATGCCACGAGATGTGCATCGGAAACTACTAATGGTCTTCCAGGGAACGATCAAAGCGTAGACTGTTTCAGACATTACTCCGATGAAGGAAAGTGCGGATGGTGACTGTTGTGTTCAATCCCGATGCAATTTCTGTGTTTCATCAACACTCTGATTGTCCACAGATTACAGAATGCCACCAGATGTGCATCGGAAACTACTACTGGTCTTCCAGGGAACGATCAAAGTGTAGACTGTTAGAGACATACCTCCCGAGGAGGAAAGTGCGCATGTTGACTGTTGTATTCATTCCTGATGCAATTTCTGTTGTTTCATCAACACTCTGATAGTCCACAGATTACAGAATGCCACCAGATGTGCATCGGAAACTACTACAAGTCTTCCAGGGAACGATCAAAGCATAGACTGTTTGAGAATTAGTCCCATGGAGGAAAGTGCGCATGGTGACTGTTGTATTCAATCCCGATGCAATTTCTGTGTTTCATCAACACTCTGATAGTCCACAGATTACAGAATGCCACCAGATGTTCATCGGAAACTACTACTGGTCTTCCAGGGAACGATCAAAGCATAGACTGTTTGAGACATTACTGCAGTGGAGGAAAGTGCGCATGGTGACTGTTGTATTCAATTCCGATTCAATTTCTGTGTTTCATCAACACTCTGATACTCCACAGATTACAGAATGCCTCCAGAAGTGCATCGGAAACTACTACTGGTCTTCCAGGGAACGATCAAATCGTAGACTCTTTGAGACATTACTCCCATGGAGGAAAATGCGCATGGTGAATGTTGTATTCAATCGCGATGCAATTTCTGTGTTTCATCAACACTCTGATAGTCCACAGATTACAGAATGCCTCCCGATGTGCATCGGAAACTACTACTGGTCTTCCAGGGAACGATCAAAGCGTGGACTGTTAGAGACATTACTCCCATGGAGGAAAGTGTGCATGGTAACTGTTGTTTTCAAAACCCGATGCAATTTCTGTGTTTCATCAACACTCTGATAGTCCACAGCTTCCAGGATGCCTCCAGATGTGCATCGGAATCTACTACTGGTCTTTCAGGGAACGATCAAAGCGTAAACTCTTTGAGACATTACTCCCATGCAGGAAAGTGCGGATGGTGACTGTTGTATTCAATCAGGATGCAATTTCTGTGTTTCATCAACACTCTGATAGTCCACAGATTACAGAATGCCTCCAGATGAGCATCGGAAACTACTACTGGTCATCCAGGGAACGATCAAAGCGTAAACTGTTTGAGACATTACTCCCATGGAGGAAAGTGCGCATGGTGACTCTTCTATTCAATCCCGATGCTATTTCTGTGTTTCATCAACACTCTGATAGTCCACAGAATACAGAATGCCTCCAGATGTTAATCGGAAACTACTACTGGGCTTCCAGGGAACGATCAAAGCGTAGACTGTTAAAGACATTACTCCCATGGAGGAAAGTGTGCATGGTAACTGTTGTATTCAAAACCCGATGCAATTTCTGGGTTTCATCAACACTCTGATACTCCACAGATTACAGAATGCCTCCAGATGAGCATCGGAAACTACTACTGGTCATCCAGGGAACGATCAAAGCGTAGACTGTTTGAGACATTACTCCCATGGAGGAAAGTGCGCATGGTGACTTTTGTATTCAATCCCGATGCTATTTCTGTGTTTCATCAACACTCTGATAGTCCACAGATTACAGAATGCCTCCCGATGTGCATCGGAAACTACTACTGTTCTTCCAGGGAACGATCAAACTGTAGACTGTTTGGGACATTACTCCCGTAGAGGAAAGTGCGCATGGTGACTGTTGTATTCATTCCCGATGCAATTTCTGTGTTTCATCAACACTCTGATAGTCCACAGCTTAAAGAATGCCTCCAGATGTGCATCGGAATCTACTACTGGTCTTTCAGGGAACGATCAAAGCGTAAACTCTTTGAGACATTACTCCCATGCAGGAAAGTGCGGATGGTGACTGTTGTATTCAATCAGGATGCAATTTCTGTGTTTCATCAACACTCTGTTAGTCCACAGATTACAGGATGCCACCAGATGTGCATCGGAAACCACTACTGGTCTTCCAGGGAACGATCAAAGCGTCGACTGTTTGAGATATACCTTCCGTGGAGGAAAGTGCGCATGGTGACTGTTGTATTTAATCCCGAATCAATTTCTGTGTTTCATCAACACTCTGATAGTCCACAGATTACAGAATGCCACCAGATGTGCATCGGGAACTACTACAGGTCTTCCAGGGAACGATCAAATCGTAGACTGTTTGAGAATTACTCCCATGGAGGAAAGTGCGCATGGTAACTGTTGTATTCAATCCCGATGCTATTTCTGTGTTTCATCAACACTCTGATAGTCCACAGATTACAGAAAGCGTCCAGATGTGAATCGGAAACTACTACTGGTCTTCCAGGGAACGATCAAAGCGAAGACTGTTAGACACATTACTCCCAAGGAGGAAAGTGCGCATGGTGACTGTTGTATTCAAACCCGATGCAATTTCTGTGTTTCATCAACACTCTGATAGTCCACAGATTACAGAATGCCACCAGATGTACATCGGAAACTTCTACTGGTCTTCCAGGGAACGATCAAATCGTAAACTCCTTGAGACATTACTCCCATGGAGGAAAGTGCGCAAGGTGAGTGTTGAATTCAATCCCGATGCATTTTCTGTGTTTCATCAACGCTCTGATAGTCCACAGATTACAGAATGCCACGAGATGTGCATCAGAAACTACTTCTGGTCTTCCAAAGAACGATCAAAGCCAAGACTGTTTCAGACATTACTCCCAAGGAGGAAAGTGCGGATGGTGACTGTTGTATTCAATCCCGATGCAATTTCTGTGTTTCATCAACACTCGGATACTCCACAGATTACAGAATGCCTCCAGATGTGCATCGGAAACTACTACTGGTCTTCCAGGGAACGATCAAAGCGTCGACTGTTTGAGATATACCTTCCGTGGAGGAAAGTGCGCATGGTGACTGTTGTATTTAATCCCGAATCAATTTCTGTGTTACATCAACACTCTGATAGTCCACAGATTACAGAATGCCTCCCGATGTGCATCGGAAACTACTACTGGTCTTCCAGAGACCGATCAAACTGTAGACTGTTTGCGACATTACTGCCATGGAGGAAAGTGCGCATGGTGACTGTTGTATTCAATCCCGATGCAATTTCTGTGTTTCATCAACACTCTGATAGTCCACAGCTTCCAGGATGCCTCCAGATGTGCATCGGAATCTACTACTGGTCTTTCAGGGAACGATCAAAGCGTAAACTCTTTGAGAAATTACTCCCATGCAGGAAAGTGCGGATGGTGACTGTTGTATTCGATCAGGATGCAATTTCTGTGTTTCATCAACACTCTGATAGTCCACAGAGTACAGAATGCCTCCAGATGAGCATCGGAAACTACTACTGGTCATCCAGGGAACGATCAAAGCGTAGACTGTTTGAGACATTACTCCCATGGAGGAAAGTGCGCATGGTGACTCTTCTATTCAATCCCGATGCTATTTCTGTATTTCATCAACACTCTGATAGTCCACAGATTACAGTATGCCTCCAGATGTTAATCGGAAACTACTACTGGTCTTCCTGGGAGCGATCAAAGAGTAGACTGTTAGGGACATTAGTTTTATGGAGGAATGTGCTCATGGTGACTGTTGTATTCAATCCCGAAGCAATTTCTGTGTTTCATCAACACCGTGATAGTCCACAGATTACAGAATGCCTCCAGATGTGCATCGGAAACTTCTACTGGTCTTCCAGGGAACGATCAAAGCGTAGACTGTTAGAGACATTACCTTTATGGAGGAATGTGCTCATGGTGACTGTTGTATTCAATCCCGATGCAATTTCTGTGTTTCATCAACACTCTGATAGTCCACAGATTACAGAATGCCTCCAGATGTGCATCGGAAACTACTACTCGTCTTCCACGGAACGATCAAAGCGTAGACCGTTTGCGAATTACTCCCATGGAGGAAAGTGCGCATGGTGACTGTTGTATTCAATCCCAATGCATTTTCTGTGTTACATCAACACTCTGATAGTCCACAGATTACAGAATGCCACAGGATGTGCATCGGAAACTACTACTGGTCTTCCTGGGAACGATCCAGGCGTAGACTGTTCCAGACATTACTTCGATGGAGGAAAGTGCGGATGGTGACTGTTGTATTCAATCCCGATGCAATTTCTGTGTTTCATCAACACTCTGATAGTCCACAGATTACAGAATGCCTCCAGATGTTAATCGGAAACTACTACTGGGCTTCCAGGGAACGATCAAAGCGTAGACTGTTAGAGACATTACTCCCATGGAGGAAAGTGTGCATGGTAACTGTTGTATTCAAAACCCGATGCAATTTCTGTGTTTCATCAACACTCGGATACTCCACAGATTACAGAATGCCTCCAGATGTGCATCGGAAACTACTACTGGTCTTCCTGGGAACGATCAAAGCGTAGACTGTTATTGACATTAGTTTTATGGAGGTATGTGTTCATGGTGACTGTTGTATTCAATCCCGGTGCAATTTCTGTGTTTCATCAACACTCTGATAGTCCACAGATTACAGAATGCCTCCAGATGTGCATCGGAAACTACTACTGGTCTTCCAGAGACCGATCAAACTGTAGACTGTTTGGGACATTACTCCCATGGAGGAAAGTGTGCATGGTGACTGTTGTATTCAATCCCGATGCAATTTCTGTGTTTCATCAACACTCTGATAGTCCACAGCTTCCAGGATGCCTCCAGATGTGCATCGGAATCTACTACTGGTCTTTCAGGGAACGATCAAAGCGTAAACTCTTTGAGACATTACTCCCATGCAGGAAAGTGCGGATGGTGACTGTTGTATTCAATCAGGATGCAATTTCTGTGTTTCATCAACACTCTGATAGTCCACAGATTACATAATGCCACCAGATGTGCATCGGAAACTACTACTGGTCTTCCAGGGAACGATCAAAGCGTCGACTGTTTGAGATATACCTTCCGTGGAGGAAAGTGCGCATGGTGACTGTTGTATTTAATCCCGAATCAATTTCTGTGTTACATCAACACTCTGATAGTCCACAGATTACAGAATGCCACTGATGTGCATCGGGAACTACTACTGGTCTTCCAGGGAACGATCAAATCGTAGACTGTTTGAGAATTACTCCCTTGGAGGAAAGTGCGCATGGTAACTGTTGTATTCAATCCCGATGCTATTTCTGTGTATCATCAACACTCTGATAGTCAACAGATTACAGAATGCCTCCAGATGTGCATCGGAAACGACTACTGGTCTTCCAGAGAACGATCAAAGCGTAGACTGTTAGAGACATTACTTTTATGGAGGAATGTGCTCATGGTGACTGTTGTATTCAATAACGATGCAATTTCTGTGTTTCATCAACACTCTGATAGTCCACAGATTACAGAATGCCTCCAGATGTGCATCGGAAACTACTACTCGTCTTCTTGGGAACGATCAAAGCGTAGACCGTTTGAGAATTACTCCCATGGAGGAAAGTGCGCATGGTGACTGTTGTATTCAATCCCAATGCATTTTCTGTGTTTCATCAACACTCTGATAGTCCACAGATTACAGAATGCCTCCTGATGTGCATCGGAATCTACTACTGGTCTTTCAGGGAACGATCAAAGCGTAAACTCTTTGAGACATTACTCCCATGCAGGAAAGTGCGGATGGTGACTGTTGTATTCAATCAGGATGCAATTTCTGTGTTTCATCAACACTCTGATAGTCCACAGACTACAGGATGCCACCAGATGTGCATCGGAAACTACTACTGGTCTTCCAGGGAACGATCAAAGCGTCGACTGTTTGAGATATACCTTCCGTGGAGGAAAGTGCGCATGGTGACTGTTGTATTTAATCCCGAATCAATTTCTGTGTTACATCAACACTCTGATAGTCCACAGATTACAGAATGCCTCCCGATGTGCATCGGAAACTACTACTGGTCTTCCAGAGACCGATCAAACTGTAGACTGTTTGGGACATTAATGCCATGGAGGAAAGTGCGCATGGTGACTGTTGTATTCAATCCCGATGCAATTTCTGTGTTTCATCAACACTCTGATAGTCCACAGCTTCCAGGATGCCTCCAGATGTGCATCGGAATCTACTACTGGTCTTTCAGGGAACGATCAAAGCGTAAACTCTTTGAGAAATTACTGCCATGCAAGAAAGTGCGGATGGTGACTGTTGTATTCGATCAGGATGCAATTTCTGTGTTTCATCAACACTCTGATAGTCCACAGATTACAGAATGCCTCCAGATGAGCATCGGAAACTACTACTGGTCATCCAGGGAACGATCAAAGCGTAGACTGTTTGAGACATTACTCCCATGGAGGAAAGTGCGAATGGTGACTCTTCTATTCAATCCCGATGCTATTTCTGTATTTCATCAACACTCTGATAGTCCACAGATTACAGGATGCCACCAGATGTGCATCGGAAACTACTACTGTCCTTCCAGGGAACGATCAAAGCGTCGACTGTTTGAGATATACCTTCCGTGGAGGAAAGTGCGCATGGTGACTGTTGTATTTAATCCCGAATCAATTTCTGTGTTTCATCAACACTCTGATAGTCCACAGATTACAGAATGCCACCAGATGTGCATCGGGAACTACTACTGGTCTTCCAGGGAACGATCAAATCGTAGACTGTTTGAGAATTACTCCCATGGAGGAATGTGCGCATGGTAACTGTTGTATTCAATCCCGATGCTATTTCTGTGTTTCATCAACACTCTGATAGTCCACAGATTACAGAAAGCGTCCAGATGTGAATCGGAAACTACTACTGGTCTTCCAGGGAACGATCAAAGCGAAGACTGTTAGACACATTACTCCCAAGGAGGAAAGTGCGCATGGTGACTGTTGTATTACACACGCGAGACAGATCTGTGTTTCATCAACACTCTGATAGTTCACAGATTACAGAATGCCACCAGACGTACATCGGAAACTTCTACTGGTCTTCCAGGGAACGATCAAATCGTAAACTCCTTGAGACATTACTCCCATTGAGGAAAGTGCGCAAGGTGAGTGTTGAATTCAATCCCGATGCATTTTCTGTGTTTCATCAACGCTCTGATAGTCCACAGATTACAGAATGCCACGAGATGTGCATCAGAAACTACTTCTGGTCTTCCAAAGAACGATCAAAGCCAAGACTGTTTCAGACATTACTCCCAAGGAGGAAAGTGCGGATGGTGACTGTTGTATTCAATCCCGATGCAATTTCTGTGTTTCATCAACACTCGGATACTCCACAGATTACAGAATGCCTCCAGATGTGCATCGGAAACTACTATTGGTCTTCCAGGGAACGATCAAAACGTAGACTCTTTTAGACATACATCCCGTGGAGGAGAGTACGCATTGTGACTGTTGTATTCAATCCCGATGCAATTTCTGTGTTTCATCAACACTCTGATAGTCCACAGATTATAGAATGCCACCAGATGTACATCACAAACTACTACTGGTCTTCCAGGGAACGATCAAAGCGTAGACTGTTTGAGACATTAGTCCCATGGAGGAAAGTGCGCATGGTGAATGTTGTATTCAATCCCGAAGCAATTTCTGTGTTTCATCAACACTCTGATAGTCGAAAAATTACAGAATGCCTCCAGATGTGCATCGGAAACTACTATTGGTCTTCCAGGGAACGATCAAAGCGTAGACTGTTTGAGACATACCTCCCCTGGAGGAGAGTACGCATTGTGACTGTTGTATTCAATCACGATGTAATTTCTGTGTTTCATCATCACTCTGATAGTCCACAGATTACGGAAAGCCTCCAGATGTGCATCGGAAAATACTACTGGTCTTGCAGGGAACGATCAAAGCGTAGACTGTTAGAGACATTACTCCCATGGAGGAAAGTGCGCATGGTGACTGTTGTATTCAATCCCGATCAATTTCTGTGTTTCATCAACACTCTGATAGTCCACACATTACAGAATGCCTCCAGATGTGCATCGGAAACTTCTACTGGTCTTCCAGGGAAAGATCAAAGCGTAGATTGTTTGAGACATTACTCCCGTGGAGGAAAGTGCGCATTGTGACTGTTGTATTCAATCGCGATGCAATTTCTGTGTTTCATCAACACTCTGATAGTCCACAGATTACAGAATGTTTCAAGGTGTGCATCGGAAACTACTACTGGTCTTCCAGCTAACGATCAAAGCGTAGACTGTTTGAGACATTACTCCCATGGAGGAAAGTGCGCATGGTAACTGTAGTATTAAATCCAATTGCAATTTCTGTGTTTCATCAGCACTCTAATAGTCCACAGAATACAGAATGCCTCCAGATGTGCATCGTAAACTACTGCTGGTCTTCCAGGGATCGATCAAAGCGTAAACTCTTTGAGACATTACTCCCATGGAGGAAAGTGCGCATGGTGACTGTTGTATTCAATCCCGATGCATTTCCTGTGTTTCATCAACACTCTGATATTCCAAAGATTACATAATGCCACGAGATGTGCATCGGAAACTACTAATGGTCTTCCAGGGAACGATCAAAGCGTAGACTGTTTCAGACATTACTCCGATGAAGGAAAGTGCGGATGGTGACTGTTGTGTTCAATCCCGATGCAATTTCTGTGTTTCATCAACACTCTGATTGTCCACAGATTACAGAATGCCACCAGATGTGCATCGGAAACTACTACTGGTCTTCCAGGGAACGATCAAAGCGTAGACTGTTAGAGACATACCTCCCGAGGAGGAAAGTGCGCATGTTGACTGTTGTATTCATTCCCGATGCAATTTCTGTTGTTTCATCAACACTCTGATAGTCCACAGATTACAGAATGCCACCAGATGTGCATCGGAAACTACTACAAGTCTTCCAGGGAACGATCAAAGCATAGACTGTTTGAGAATTAGTCCCATGGAGGAAAGTGCGCATGGTGACTGTTGTATTCAATCCCGATGCAATTTCTGTGTTTCATCAACACTCTGATAGTCCACAGATTACAGAATGCCACCAGATGTTCATCGGAAACTACTACTGGTCTTCCAGGGAACGATCAAAGCATAGACAGTTTGAGACATTACTGCAGTGGAGGAAAGTGCGCATGGTGACTGTTGTATTCAATTCCGATTCAATTTCTGTGTTTCATCAACACTCTGATACTCCACAGATTACAGAATGCCTCCAGAAGTGCATCGGAAACTACTACTGGTCTTCCAGGGAGCGATCAAATCGTAGACTCTTTGAGACATTACTCCCATGGAGGAAAATGCGCATGGTGAATGTTGTATTCAATCGCGATGCAATTTCTGTGTTTCATCAACACTCTGATAGTCCACAGATTACAGAATGCCTCCCGATGTGCATCGGAAACTACTACTGGTCTTCCAGGGAACGATCAAAGCGTGGACTGTTAGAGACATTACTCCCATGGAGGAAAGTGTGCATGGTAACTGTTGTTTTCAAAACCCGATGCAATTTCTGTGTTTCATCAACACTCTGATAGTCCACAGCTTCCAGGATGCCTCCAGATGTGCATCGGAATCTACTACTGGTCTTTCAGGGAACGATCAAAGCGTAAACTCTTTGAGACATTACTCCCATGCAGGAAAGTGCGGATGGTGACTGTTGTATTCAATCAGGATGCAATTTCTGTGTTTCATCAACACTCTGATAGTCCACAGATTACAGAATGCCTCCAGATGAGCATCGGAAACTACTACTGGTCATCCAGGGAACGATCAAAGCGTAAACTGTTTGAGACATTACTCCCATGGAGGAAAGTGCGCATGGTGACTCTTCTATTCAATCCCGATGCTATTTCTGTGTTTCATCAACACTCTGATAGTCCACAGAATACAGAATGCCTCCAGATGTTAATCGGAAACTACTACTGGGCTTCCAGGGAACGATCAAAGCGTAGACTGTTAAAGACATTACTCCCATGGAGGAAAGTGTGCATGGTAACTGTTGTATTCAAAACCCGATGCAATTTCTGGGTTTCATCAACACTCTGATACTCCACAGATTACAGAATGCCTCCAGATGAGCATCGGAAACTACTACTGGTCATCCAGGGAACGATCAAAGTGTAGACTGTTTGAGACATTACTCCCATGGAGGAAAGTGCGCATGGTGACTTTTGTATTCAATCCCGATGCTATTTCTGTGTTTCATCAACACTCTGATAGTCCACAGATTACAGAATGCCTCCCGATGTGCATCGGAAACTACTACTGTTCTTCCAGGGAACGATCAAACTGTAGACTGTTTGGGACATTACCCCCGTAGAGGAAAGTGCGCATGGTGACTGTTGTATTCATTCCCGATGCAATTTCTGTGTTTCATCAACACTCTGATAGTCCACAGCTTAAAGAATGCCTCCAGATGTGCATCGGAATCTACTACTGGTCTTTCAGGGAACGATCAAAGCGTAAACTCTTTGAGACATTACTCCCATGCAGGAAAGTGCGGATGGTGACTGTTGTATTCAATCAGGATGCAATTTCTGTGTTTCATCAACACTCTGTTAGTCCACAGATTACAGGATGCCACCAGATGTGCATCGGAAACTACTACTGGTCTTCCAGGGAACGATCAAAGCGTCGACTGTTTGAGATATACCTTCCGTGGAGGAAAGTGCGCATGGTGACTGTTGTATTTAATCCCGAATCAATTTCTGTGTTTCATCAACACTCTGATAGTCCACAGATTACAGAATGCCACCAGATGTGCATCGGGAACTACTACAGGTCTTCCAGGGAACGATCAAATCGTAGACTGTTTGAGAATTACTCCCATGGAGGAAAGTGCGCATGGTAACTGTTGTATTCAATCCCGATGCTATTTCTGTGTTTCATCAACACTCTGATAGTCCACAGATTACAGAAAGCGTCCAGATGTGAATCGGAAACTACTACTGGTCTTCCAGGGAACGATCAAAGCGAAGACTGTTAGACACATTACTCCCAAGGAGGAAAGTGCGCATGGTGACTGTTGTATTCAAACCCGATGCAATTTCTGTGTTTCATCAACACTCTGATAGTCCACAGATTACAGAATGCCACCAGATGTACATCGGAAACTTCTACTGGTCTTCCAGGGAACGATCAAATCGTAAACTCCTTGAGACATTACTCCCATGGAGGAAAGTGCGCAAGGTGAGTGTTGAATTCAATCCCGATGCATTTTCTGTGTTTCATCAACGCTCTGATAGTCCACAGATTACAGAATGCCACGAGATGTGCATCAGAAACTACTTCTGGTCTTCCAAAGAACGATCAAAGCCAAGACTGTTTCAGACATTACTCCCAAGGAGGAAAGTGCGGATGGTGACTGTTGTATTCAATCCCGATGCAATTTCTGTGTTTCATCAACACTCGGATACTCCACAGATTACAGAATGCCTCCAGATGTGCATCGGAAACTACTATTGGTCTTCCAGGGAACGATCAAAGCGTAGACTGTTAGAGACATTACTCCCATGGAGGAAAGTGCGCATGGTGACTGTTGTATTCAATCCCGATCTATCTCTGTGTTTCATCAACACTCTGATAGTCCACACATTACAGAATGCCTCCAGATGTGCATCGGAAACTTCTACTGGTCTTCCAGGGAAAGATCAAAGCGTAGATTGTTTGAGACATTACTCCCGTGGAGGAAAGTGCGCATTGTGACTGTTGTATTCAATCGCGATGCAATTTCTGTGTTTCATCAACACTCTGATAGTCCACAGATTACAGAATGTTTCAAGGTGTGCATCGGAAACTACAACTGGTCTTCCAGCTAACGATCAAAGCGTAGACTGTTTGAGACATTACTCCCATGGAGGAAAGTGCGCATGGTAACTGTAGTATTCAATCCAATTGCAATTTCTGTGTTTCATCAGCACTCTAATAGTCCACAGAATACAGAATGCCTCCAGATGTGCATCGTAAACTACTGCTGGTCTTCCAGGGATCGATCAAAGCGTAAACTCTTTGAGACATTACTCCCATGGAGGAAAGTGCGCATGGTGACTGTTGTATTCAATCCCGATGCATTTCCTGTGTTTCATCAACACTCTGATAGTCCAAAGATTACATAATGCCACGAGATGTGCATCGGAAACTACTAATGGTCTTCCAGGGAACGATCAAAGCGTAGACTGTTTCAGACATTACTCCCATGAAGGAAAGTGCGGATGATGACTGTTGTGTTCAATCCCGATGCAATTTCTGTGTTTCATCAACACTCTGATAGTCCACAGATTACAGAATGCCACCATATGTGCATCGGAAACTACTACTGGTCTTCCAGGGAACGATCAAAGCGTAGACTGTTAGAGACATACCTCCCGAGGAGGAAAGTGCGCATGTTGACTGTTGTATTCATTCCCGATGCAATTTCTGTTGTTTCATCAACACTCTGATAGTCCACAGATTACAGAATGCCACCAGATGTGCATCGGAAACTACTACTGGTCTTCCAGGGAACGATCAAAGCATAGACTGTTTGAGAATTTCTCCCATGGAGGAAAGTGCGCATGGTGACTGTTGTATTCAATCCCGATGCAATTTCTGTGTTTCATCAACACTCTGATAGTCCACAGATTACAGAATGCCACCAGATGTTCATCGGAAACTACTACTGGTCTTCCAGGGAACGATCAAAGCATAGACTGTTTGAGACATTACAGCAGTGGAGGAAAGTGCGCATGGTGACTGTTGTATTCAATTCCGATTCAATTTCTGTGTTTCATCAACACTCTGATACTCCACAGATTACAGAATGCCTCCAGAAGTGCATCGGAAACTACTACTGGTCTTCCGTGGAACGATCAAATCGTAGACTCTTTGAGACATTACTCCCATGGAGGAAAATGCGCATGGTGAATGTTGTATTCAATCGCGATGCAATTTCTGTGTTTCATCAACACTCTGATAGTCCACAGATTACAGAATGCCTCCCGATGTGCATCGGAAACTACTACTGGTCTTCCAGGGAACGATCAAAGCGTAGACAGTTTGTGACATTACTCCCATGGAGGAAAGTGCGCATGGTTAACTGTTGTATTCAATCCCGATGCAATTTCTGTGTTTCATCAACACTCTGATAGTCCACAGATTACAGAATGCCTCCAGATGTTAATCGGAAACTACTACTGGGCTTCCAGGGAACGATCAAAGCGTAGACTGTTAGAGACATTACTCCCATGGAGCAAAGTGTGCATGGTAACTGTTGTTTTCAAAACCCGATGCAATTTCGGTGTTTCATCAACACTCGGATACTCCTCAGATTACAGAATGCCTCCAGATGTGCATCGGAAACTACTACTGGTCTTCCTGGGAACGATCAAAACGTAGACTGTTAGGGACATTAGTTTTATGGAGGAAAGTGCTCATGGTGACTGTTGTATTCAATCCCGATGCAATTTCTGTGTTTCATCAACACTCTGATAGTCCACAGATTACAGAATGCCTCCAGATGTGCATCGGAAACTACTACTGGTCTTCCAGGGAACGAACAAATCGTAGACTGTTAAAGACAATACTTTTATGGAGGAATGTGCTCATGGTGACTGTTGTATTCAATCCCGATGCAATTTCTGTGTTTCATAAACACTCTGATAGTCCACAGATTACAGAATGCCTCCAGATGTGCATCGAAAACTACTACTCGTCTTCCAGGGAACGATCAAAGCGTAGACCGTTTGAGAATTACTCCCATGGAGGAAAGTGCGCATGGTGACTGTTGTATTCAATCCCGATGCAATTTCTGTGTTTCATCAACACTCTGATAGTCCACAGATTACAGGATGCCTCCAGATGTGCATCGGAAACTACTACTGGTCTTCCAGGGAACGATCAAAGCGTCGACTGTTTTAGATATACCTTCCGTGGAGGAAAGTGCGCATGGTGACTGTTGTATTTAATCCCGAATCAATTTCTGTGTTTCATCAACACTCTGATAGTCCACAGATTACAGAATGCCACCAGATGTGCATCGGGAACTACTACTGGTCTTCCAGGGAACGATCAAATCGTAGACTGTTTGAGAATTACTCCCATGGAGGAAAGTGCGCATGGTAACTGTTGTATTCAATCCCGATTCTATTTCTGTGTCTCATCAGCACTCTGATAGTCCACAGATTACAGAAAGCGTCCAGATGTGCATCGGAAACTACTACTGGTCTTCCAGGGAACGATCAAAGCGAAGACTGTTAGACACATTACTCCCAAGGAGGAAAGTGCGCATGGTGACTGTTGAATTCAATCCCGATGCATTATCTGTGTTTCATCAACGCTCTGATAGTCCACAGATTACAGAATGCCACGAGATGTGCATCAGAAACTACTTCTGGTCTAACAAAGAACGATCTAGGCCAAGACTGTTTCAGACATTACTCCCAAGGAGGAAAGTGCGGATGGTGACTGTTGTATTCAATCCCGATGCAATTTCTGTGTTTCATCAACACTCTGATAGTCGAAAAATTACAGAATGCCTCCAGATGTGCATCGGAAACTACTATTGGTCTTCCAGGGAACGATCAAAGCGTAGACTCTTTGAGACATACCTCCCGTGGAGGAGAGTACGCATTGTGACTGTTGTATTCAATCCCGATGCAATTTCTGTGTTTCATCAACACTTTGATAGTCCACACATTATAGAATGCTACCAGATGTACATCACAAACTACTACTGGTCTTCCAGGGAACGATCAAAGCGTAGACTGTTTGAGACATTAGTCCGATGGAGGAAAGTGCGCATGGTGACTGTTGTATTCAATCCCGTTGCAATTTCTGTGTTTCATCAACACTCTGACAGTCGAAAAATTACAGAATGCCTCCAGATGTGCATCGGAAACTACTATTCGTCTTCCAGGGAACGATCAAAGCGTAGACTGTTTGAGACATACCTCCCGTGGAGGAGAGTACGCATTGTGACTGTTGTATTCAATCACGATGTAATTTCTGTGTTTCATCATCACTCTGATAGTCCACAGATTACGGAAAGCCTCCAGATGTGCATCGGAAAATATTACTGGTCTTGCAGGGAACGATCAAAGCGTAGACTGTTAGAGACATTACTCCCATTTAGGAAAGTGCGCATGGTGACTGTTTTATTCAATCCCGATGCAATTTCTGTGTTTCATCAACACTCTGATAGTCCACAGATGACGGAAAGCCTTCAGATGTGCATCGGAAACTACTACTGGTCTTCCAGGGAACGATCAAAGCGTAGACTGTTAGAGACATTACTCCCATGGAGGAAAGTGCGCATGGTGACTGTTGTATTCAATCCCGATGCAATTTCTGTGTTTCATCAACACTCTGATACTCCACACATTACAGAATGCCTCCAGATGTGCATCGGAAACTTCTACTGGTCTTCCAGGGAAAGATCAAAGCGTAGATTGTTTGAGACATTACTCCCGTGGAGGAAAGTGCGCATGGTGACTGCTGTATTCAATCCCGATGCAATTTCTGTGTTTCATCAACACTCTGATAGTCCACAGATTACAGAATGCCACCAGATGTGCATCGGAAACTACTACTGGTCTTCCAGGGAACGATCAAATCGTAAACTCCTTGAGACATTACTCCCATGGAGGAAAGTGCGCAAGATGACTGTTGAATTCAATCCCGATGCATTTTCTGTGTTTCATCAACGCTCTGATAGTCCACAGATTACAGAATGACACGAGATGTGCATCAGAAACTACTTCTGGTCTTCCAAAGAACGATCAAGGCCAAGACTGTTTCAGACATTACTCCCAAGGAGGAAAGTGCGGATGGTGACTGTTGTATTCAATCCCGATGCAATTTCTGTGTTTCATCAACACTCTGATAGTCGAAAAATTACAGAATGCCTCCAGATGTGCATCGGAAACTACTATTGGTCTTCCAGGGAACGATCAAAGCGTAGACTCTTTGAGACATACCTCCCGTGGAGGAGAGTACGCATTGTGACTGTTGTATTCAATCCCGATGCAATTTCTGTGTTTCATCAACACTCTGATAGTCCAAAGATTACAGAATGCCACGAGATGTGCATCGGAAACTACTAATGGTCTTCCACGGAACGATCAAAGCGTAGACTGTTTCAGACATTACTCCCATGAAGGAAAGTTCGGATGGTGACTGTTGTGTTCAATCCCGATGCAATTTCTGTGTTTCATCAACACTCTGATAGTCCACACATTACAGAATACCTCCAGATGTGCATCGGAAACTTCTACTGGTCTTCCAGGGAAAGATCAAAGCGTAGATTGTTTGAGACATTACTCCCGTGGAGGAAAGTGCGCATTGTGACTGTTGTATTCAATCCCGATGCAATTTCTGTGTTTCATCAACACTCTGATAGTCCACAGATTACAGAATGTTTCAAGAACTGCATCGGAAACTACTACTGGTCTTCCAGCTAACGATCAAAGCGTAGACTGTTTGAGACATTACTCCCATGGAGGAAAGTGCGCATGGTAACTGTAGTATTCAATCCAATTGCAATTTCTGTGTTTCATCAGCACCCTAATAGTCCACAGAATACAGAATGCCTCCAGATGTGCATCGTAAACTACTGCTGGTCTTCCAGGGATCGATCAAAGCGTAAACTCTTTGAGACATTACTCCCATGGAGGAAAGTGCGCATGGTGACTGTGTGTATTTAATCCCGATGCATTTCCTGTGTTTCATCAACACTCTGATAGTCCAAAGATTACAGAATGCCACGAGATGTGCATCGGAAACTACTAATGGTCTTCCACGGAACGATCAAAGCGTAGACTGTTTCAGACATTACTCCCATGAAGGAAAGTTCGGATGGTGACTGTTGTGTTCAATCCCGATGCAATTTCTGTGTTTCATCAACACTCTGATAGTCCACAGATTACAGAATGCCACCAGATGTGCATCGGAAACTACTACTGGTCTTCCAGGGAACGATCAAAGCGTAGACTGTTAGAAACTTACCTCCCGAGGAGGAAAGTGCGCATTTTGACTGTTGTATTCATTCCCGATGCAATTTCTGTTCTTTCATCAACACTCTGATAGTCCACAGATTACAGAATGCCACCAGATGTGCATCGGAAACTACTACTGGTCTTCCAGGGAACGATCAAAGCATAGACTGTTTGAGAATTACTCCCATGGAGGAAAGTGCGCATGGTGACTGCTGTATTCAATCCCGATGCAATTTCTGTGTTTCATCAACACTCTGATAGTCCACAGATTACAGAATGCCACCAGATGTGCATCGGAAACTACTACTGGTCTTCCAGGGAACGATCAAATCGTAAACTCCTTGAGACATTACTCCCATGGAGGAAAGTGCGCAAGATGACTGTTGAATTCAATCCCGATGCATTTTCTGTGTTTCATCAACGCTCTGATAGTCCACAGATTACAGAATGACACGAGATGTGCATCAGAAACTACTTCTGGTCTTCCAAAGAACGATCAAGGCCAAGACTGTTTCAGACATTACTCCCAAGGAGGAAAGTGCGGATGGTGACTGTTGTATTCAATCCCGATGCAATTTCTGTGTTTCATCAACACTCTGATAGTCGAAAAATTACAGAATGCCTCCAGATGTGCATCGGAAACTACTATTGGTCTTCCAGGGAACGATCAAAGCGTAGACTCTTTGAGACATACCTCCCGTGGAGGAGAGTACGCATTGTGACTGTTGTATTCAATCCCGATGCAATTTCTGTGTTTCATCAACACTTTGATAGTCCACAGATTATAGAATGCTACCAGATGTACATCACTAACTACTACTGGTCTTCCAGGGAACGATCAAAGCGTAGACTGTTTGAGACATTAGTCCGATGGAGGAAAGTGCGCATGGTGACTGTTGTATTCAATCCCGATGCAATTTCTGTGTTTCATCAACACTCTGATAGTCGAAAAATTACAGAATGCCTCCAGATGTGCCTCGGAAACTACTATTCGTCTTCCAGGGAACGATCAAAGCGTAGACTTTTTGAGACATACCTCCCGTGGAGGAGAGTACGCATTGTGACTGTTGTATTCAATCACGATGTAATTTCTGTGTTTCATCATCACTCTGATAGTCCACAGATTACGGAAAGCCTCCAGATGTGCATCGGAAAATATTACTGGTCTTGCAGGGAACGATCAAAGCGTAGACTGTTAGAGACATTACTCCCATTTAGGAAAGTGCGCATGGTGCCTGTTTTATTCAATCCCGATGCAATTTCTGTGTTTCATCAACACTCTGATAGTCCACAGATGACGGAAAGCCTTCAGATGTGCATCGGAAACTACTACTGGTCTTCCAGGGAACGATCAAAGCGTAGACTGTTAGAGACATTACTCCCATGGAGGAAAGTGCGCATGGTGACTGTTGTATTCAATCCCGATGCAATTTCTGTGTTTCATCAACACTATGATAGTCCACACATTACAGAATGCCTCCAGATGTGCATCGGAAACTTCTACTGGTCTTCCAGGGAAAGATCAAAGCGAAGATTGTTTCAGACATTACTCCCGTGGAGGAAAGTGCGCATTGTGACTGTTGTATTCAATCCCGATGCAATTTCTGTGTTTCATCAACACTCTGATAGTCCAAAGATTACAGAATGCCACGAGATGTGCATCGGAAACTACTAATGGTCTTCCACGGAACGATCAAAGCGTAGACTGTTTGAGACATACCTCCCGTGGAGGAAAGTGCGCATGGTGACTGTTGTATTCACTCCCGATGCAATTTCATGTGTTTCATCAACACTCTGATAGTCCAAAGATTACAGAATGCCACGAGATGTGCATCGGAAACTACTAATGGTCTTCCACGGAACGATCAAAGCGTAGACTGTTTCAGACATTACTCCCATGAAGGAAAGTTCGGATGGTGACTGTTGTGTTCAATCCCGATGCAATTTCTGTGTTTCATCAACACTCTGATAGTCCACAGATTACAGAATGCCACCAGATGTGCATCGGAAACTACTACTGGTCTTCCAGGGAACGATCAAAGCGTAGACTGTTAGAAACATACCTCCCGAGGAGGAAAGTGCGCATTTTGACTGTTGTATTCATTCCCGATGCAATTTCTGTTCTTTCATCAACACTCTGATAGTCCACAGATTACAGAATGCCACCAGATGTGCATCGGAAAATACTACTGGTCTTCCAGGGACCGATCAAAGCATAGACTGTTTGAGAATTACTCCCATGGAGGAAAGTGCGCATGGTGTCTGTTGTATTCAATCCCGATGCAATTTCTGTGTTTCATCAACACTCTGATAGTCCACAGATTACAGAATGCCTCCAGATGTTCATCAGAAATTTCTACTGGTCTTCGAGGTAACGATCAAAGCGCAGACTGTTTGAGACTTTACTATTATGCAGGAATGTGCGCATGGTGACTGTTGTATTCAATCCCGATGCAACCTCTGTGTTTCATCAACACTCTGATAGTCCACAGATTACAGAATGCCACGAAATGTGCATCGGAAACTACTACTGGTCTTCCTGGGAACGATCCTGGCGTAGACTGTTTCAGACATTACTCCCATGGAGGAAAGTGCGGATGGTGAATGTTGTATTCAATCCCGATGCAATTTCTGTGTTTCATCAACACTCTGATAGTCCACAGAATACAGAATGCCACCAGATGTGCATCGGAAGCTACTACTGGTCTTCCAGGTAACGATCAAAGCGTAGACTGTTTGAGAATTACTCCCATGGAGGAAAGTGCGCATGGTGACTGTTGTATTCAATCCCGATTCAATTTCTGTGTTTCATCAACACTCTGATACTCCACAGATTACAGAATGCCTCCAGAAGTGCATCGGAAACTACTACTGGTCTTCCAGGGAACGATCAAATCGTAGACTCTTTGAGACATTACTCCCATGGAGGAAAATGAGCACGGTGAATGTTGTATTCAATCGCGATGCAATTTCTGTGTTTAATCAACACTCTGATAGTCCACAGATTACAGAATGCCTCTCGATGTGCATCGGAAACTACTACTGGTCCTCCAGGGAACGATCAAAGCGTAGACTGGTTGTGACATTACTCCCATGGAGGAAAGTGCGCATGGTTAACTGTTGTATTCAATCCCGATGCAATTTCTGTGTTTCATCAACATTCTGATAGTCCCCAGATTACAGAATGCCTCCAGATGTGCATCGGCAACTACTACTGGTCTTCCAGGGAACGATCAAAGCGTAGACTGTTTGAGACATACCTCGCGTGGAGGAAAGTGCGCATGGTGAATGTTGTATTCAATCCCGTTGCAATTTCTGTGTTTCATCAACACTCTGATAGTTAACAGATTACAGAATGCCACGAGATGTGCATCAGAAACTACTTCTGGTCTTCCAAAGAACGATCAAAGCCAAGAATGTTTCAGACATTACTCCCAAGGAGGAAAGTGCGGATGGTGACTGTTGTATTCAATCCCGATGCAATATCTGTGTTTCATCAACACTCTGATAGTCGAAAAATTACAGAATGCCTCCAGATGTGCATCGGAAACTACTATTGGTCTTCCAGGGAACGAGCAAAGCGTAGACTGTTTGGGACATACCTCCCGTGGAGGAGAGTACGCATTGTGACTGTTGTATTCAATCCCGATGCAATTTCTGTGTTTCATCAACACTCTGATAGTCCACAGATTATAGAATGCCACCAGATGTACATCACAAACTACTACTGGTCTTCCAGGGAACGATCTAAGCGTAGACTGTTTGAGACATTATTCCCATGGAGGAAAGTGCGCATGGTGACTGTTGTATTCAATCACGATGTAATTTCTGTGTTCCATAATCACTCTGATAGTCCACAGATTACGGAAAGCCTCCAGATGTGCACCTAAAAATACTACTGGTCTTGCAGGGAACGATCAAAGCGTAGACTGTTTGACACATACCTCCCGTGGAGGGAAGTGCGCATGGTGAATGTTGTATTCAATCCCGTTGCAATTTCTGTGTTTCATCAACACTCTGATAGTCCACAGATTACAGAATGCCTCCAGATGTGCTTCGGAAACTACTACTGGTCTTCCTGGGAACGATCAAAGCGTAGACTGTTAGAGACATTACTTTTATGGAGGAATGTGCTCATGGTGACTGTTGTATTCAATCCCGATGCAATTTCTGTGTTTCATCAACACTCTGATAGTCCACAGATTACAGAATACCTCCAGATGTGTATCGGAAACTTCTACTGGTCTTCCAGGGAAAGATCAAAGCGTAGATTGTTTGAGACATTACTCCCGTGGAGGAAAGTGCGCATTGTGACTGTTGTATTCAATCCCGATGCAATTTCTGTGTTTCATCAACACTTTGATAGTCCAAAGATTACAGAATGCCACGAGATGTGCATCGGAAACTACTAATGGTCTTCCACGGAACGATCAAAGCGTAGACTGTTTCAGACATTACTCCCATGAAGGAAAGTTCGGATGGTGACTGTTGTGTTCAATCCCGATGCAATTTCTGTGTTTCATCAACACTCTGATAGTCCACACATTACAGAATACCTCCAGATGTGCATCGGAAACTTCTACTGGTCTTCCAGGGAAAGATCAAAGCGTAGATTGTTTGAGACATTACTCCCGTGGAGGAAAGTGCGCATTGTGACTGTTGTATTCAATCCCGATGCAATTTCTGTGTTTCATCAACACTCTGATAGTCCACAGATTACAGAATGTTTCAAGAACTGCATCGGAAACTACTACTGGTCTTCCAGCTAACGATCAAAGCGTAGACTGTTTGAGACATTACTCCCATGGAGGAAAGTGCGCATGGTAACTGTAGTATTCAATCCAATTGCAATTTCTGTGTTTCATCAGCACCCTAATAGTCCACAGAATACAGAATGCCTCCAGATGTGCATCGTAAACTACTGCTGGTCTTCCAGGGATCGAACAAAGCGTAAACTCTTTGAGACATTACTCCCATGGAGGAAAGTGCGCATGGTGACTGTGTGTATTTAATCCCGATGCATTTCCTGTGTTTCATCAACACTCTGATAGTCCAAAGATTACAGAATGCCACGAGATGTGCATCGGAAACTACTAATGGTCTTCCACGGAACGATCAAATCGTAGACTGTTTCAGACATTACTCCCATGAAGGAAAGGTCGGATGGTGACTGTTGTGTTCAATCCCGATGCAATTTCTGTGTTTCATCAACACTCTGATAGTCCACAGATTACAGAATGCCACCAGATGTGCATCGGAAACTACTACTGGTCTTCCAGGGAACGATCAAAGCGTAGACTGTTAGAAACATACCTCCCGAGGAGGAAAGTGCGCATTTTGACTGTTGTATTCATTCCCGATGCAATTTCTGTTCTTTCATCAACACTCTGATAGTCCACAGATTACAGAATGCCACCAGATGTGCATCGGAAACTACTACTGGTCTTCCAGGGAACGATCAAAGCATAGACTGTTTGAGAATTACTCCCATGGAGGAAAGTGCGCATGGTGACTGCTGTATTCAATCCCGATGCAATTTCTGTGTTTCATCAACACTCTGATAGTCCACAGATTACAGAATGCCACCAGATGTGCATCGGAAACTACTACTGGTCTTCCAGGGAACGATCAAATCGTAAACTCCTTGAGACATTACTCCCATGGAGGAAAGTGCGCAAGATGACTGTTGAATTCAATCCCGATGCATTTTCTGTGTTTCATCAACGCTCTGATAGTCCACAGATTACAGAATGACACGAGATGTGCATCAGAAACTACTTCTGGTCTTCCAAAGAACGATCAAGGCCAAGACTGTTTCAGACATTACTCCCAAGGAGGAAAGTGCGGATGGTGACTGTTGTATTCAATCCCGATGCAATTTCTGTGTTTCATCAACACTCTGATAGTCGAAAAATTACAGAATGCCTCCAGATGTGCATCGGAAACTACTATTGGTCTTCCAGGGAACGATCAAAGCGTAGACTCTTTGAGACATACCTCCCGTGGAGGAGAGTACGCATTGTGACTGTTGTATTCAATCCCGATGCAATTTCTGTGTTTCATCAACACTTTGATAGTCCACAGATTATAGAATGCTACCAGATGTACATCACAAACTACTACTGGTCTTCCAGGGAACGATCAAAGCGTAGACTGTTTGAGACATTAGTCCGATGGAGGAAAGTGCGCATGGTGACTGTTGTATTCAATCCCGATGCAATTTCTGTGTTTCATCAACACCCTGATAGTCGAAAAATTACATAATGCCTCCAGATGTGCCTCGGAAACTACTATTCGTCTTCCAGGGAACGATCAAAGCGTAGACTTTTTGAGACATACCTCCCGTGGAGGAGAGTACGCATTGTGACTGTTGTATTCAATCACGATGTAATTTCTGTGTTTCATCATCACTCTGATAGTCCACAGATTACGGAAAGCCTCCAGATGTGCATCGGAAAATATTAATGGTCTAGCAGGGAACGATCAAAGCGTAGACTGTTAGAGACATTACTCCCATTTAGGAAAGTGCGCATGGTGCCTGTTTTATTCAATCCCGATGCAATTTCTGTGTTTCATCAACACTCTGATAGTCCACAGATGACGGAAAGCCTTCAGATGTGCATCGGAAACTACTACTGGTCTTCCAGGGAACGATCAAAGCGTAGACTGTTAGAGACATTACTCCCATGAAGGAAAGTGCGCATGGTGACTGTTGTATTCAAACCCGATGCAATTTCTGTGTTTCATCAACACTATGATAGTCCACACATTACAGAATGCCTCCAGATGTGCATCGGAAACTTCTACTGGTCTTCCAGGGAAAGATCAAAGCGAAGATTGTTTCAGACATTACTCCCGTGGAGGAAAGTGCGCATTGAGACTGTTGTATTCAATCCCGATGCAATTTCTGTGTTTCATCAACACTCTGATAGTCCAAAGATTACAGAATGCCACGAGATGTGCATCGGAAACTACTAATGGTCTTCCACGGAACGATCAAAGCGTAGACTGTTTGAGACATACCTCCCGTGGAGGAAAGTGCGCATGGTGACTGTTGTATTCACTCCCGATGCAATTTCTGTGTTTCATCAACACTCTGATAGTCCACAGATTACAGAATGCCACGAAATGTGCATCGGAAACTTCTACTGGTCTTCCAGGGAAAGATCAAAGCGTAGATTGTTTGAGACATTACTCCCGTGGAGGAAAGTGCGCATTGTGACTGTTGTATTCAATCCCGATGCAATTTCTGTGTTTCATCAACACTTTGATAGTCCACAGATTACAGAATGTTTCAAGATGTGCATCGGAAACTACTACTGGTCTTCCAGCTAACGATCAAAGCGTAGACTGTTTGAGACATTACTCCCATGGAGGAAAGTGCGCATGGTAACTGTAGTATTCAATCCAATTGCAATTTCTGTGTTTCATCAGCACTCTAATAGTCCACAGAATACAGAATGCCTCCATATGTGCATCGTAAACTACTGCTGGTCTTCCAGGGATCGATCAAAGCGTAAACTCTTTGAGACATTACTCCCATGGAGGAAAGTGCGCATGGTGACTGTGTGTATTCAATCCCGATGCATTTCATGTGTTTCATCAACACTCTGATAGTCCAAAGATTACAGAATGCCACGAGATGTGCATCGGAAACTACTAATGGTCTTCCACGGAACGATCAAAGCGTAGACTGTTTCAGACATTACTCCCATGAAGGAATGTTCGGATGGTGACTGTTGTGTTCAATCCCGATGCAATTTCTGTGTTTCATCAACACTCTGATAGTCCACAGATTACAGAATGCCACCAGATGTGCATCGGAAACTACTACTGGTCTTCCAGGGAACGATCAAAGCGTAGACTGTTAGAAACATAACTCCCGAGGAGGAAAGTGCGCATTTTGACTGTTGTATTCATTCCCGATGCAATTTCTGTTCTTTCATCAACACTCTGATAGTCCACAGATTACAGAATGCCACCAGATGTGCATCGGAAAATACTACTGGTCTTCCAGGGAACGATCAAAGCATAGACTGTTTGAGAATTACTCCCATGGAGGAAAGTGCGCATGGTGTCTGTTGTATTCAATCCCGATGCAATTTCTGTGTTTCATCAACACTCTGATAGTCCACAGATTACAGAATGCCTCCAGATGTTCATCAGAAATTTCTACTGGTCTTCGAGGTAACGATCAAAGCGCAGACTGTTTGAGACTTTACTATTATGCAGGAATGTGCGCATGGTGACTGTTGTATTCAAACCCGATGCAATTTCTGTGTTTCATCAACACTATGATAGTCCACACATTACAGAATGCCTCCAGATGTGCATCGGAAACTTCTACTGGTCTTCCAGGGAAAGATCAAAGCGAAGATTGTTTCAGACATTACTCCCGTGGAGGAAAGTGCGCATTGAGACTTGTATTCAATCCCGATGCAATTTCTGTGTTTCATCAACACTCTGATAGTCCAAAGATTACAGAATGCCACGAGATGTGCATCGGAAACTACTAATGGTCTTCCACGGAACGATCAAAGCGTAGACTGTTTGAGACATACCTCCCGTGGAGGAAAGTGCGCATGGTGACTGTTGTATTCACTCCCGATGCAATTTCTGTTTTTCATCAACACTCTGATAGTCCACACATTACAGAATGCCTCCAGATGTGCATCGGAAACTTCTACTGGTCTTCCAGGGAAAGATCAAAGCGTAGATTGTTTGAGACATTACTCCCGTGGAGGAAAGTGCGCATTGTGACTGTTGTATTCAATCCCGATGCAATTTCTGTGTTTCATCAACACTTTGATAGTCCACAGATTACAGAATGTTTCAAGATGTGCATCGGAAACTACTACTGGTCTTCCAGCTAACGATCAAAGCGTAGACTGTTTGAGACATTACTCCCATGGAGGAAAGTGCGGATGGTAACTGTAGTATTCAATCCAATTGCAATTTCTGTGTTTCATCAGCACTCTAATAGTCCACAGAATACAGAATGCCTCCATATGTGCATCGTAAACTACTGCTGGTCTTCCAGGGATCGATCAAAGCGTAAACTCTTTGAGACATTACTCCCATGGAGGAAAGTGCGCATGGTGACTGTGTGTATTCAATCCCGATGCATTTCATGTGTTTCATCAACACTCTGATAGTCCAAAGATTACAGAATGCCACGAGATGTGCATCGGAAACTACTAATGGTCTTCCACGGAACGATCAAAGCGTAGACTGTTTCAGACATTACTCCCATGAAGGAAAGTTCGGATGGTGACTGTTGTGTTCAATCCCGATGCAATTTCTGTGTTTCATCAACACTCTGATAGTCCACAGATTACAGAATGCCACCAGATGTGCATCGGAAACTACTACTGGTCTTCCAGGGAACGATCAAAGCGTAGACTGTTAGAAACATACCTCCCGAGGAGGAAAGTGCGCATTTTGACTGTTGTATTCATTCCCGATGCAATTTCTGTTCTTTCATCAACACTCTGATAGTCCACAGATTACAGAATGCCACCAGATGTGCATCGGAAAATACTACTGGTCTTCCAGGGAACGATCAAAGCATAGACTGTTTGAGAATTACTCCCATGGAGGAAAGTGCGCATGGTGTCTGTTGTATTCAATCCCGATGCAATTTCTGTGTTTCATCAACACTCTGATAGTCCACAGATTACAGAATGCCTCCAGATGTTCATCAGAAATTTCTACTGGTCTTCGAGGTAACGATCAAAGCGCAGACTGTTTGAGACTTTACTATTATGCAGGAATGTGCGCATGGTGACTGTTGTATTCAATCCCGATGCAACCTCTGTGTTTCATCAACACTCTGATAGTCCACAGATTACAGAATGCCACGAAATGTGCATCGGAAACTACTACTGGTCTTCCTGGGAACGATCCTGGCGTAGACTGTTTGAGACATTACTCCCATGGAGGAAAGTGCGGATGGTGAATGTTGTATTCAATCCCGATGCAATTTCTGTGTTTCATCAACACTCTGATAGTCCACAGAATACAGAATGCCACCAGATGTGCATCGGAAGCTACTACTGGTCTTCCAGGTAACGATCAAAGCGTAGACTGTTTGAGAATTACTCCCATGGAGGAAAGTGCGCATGGTGACTGTTGTATTCAATCCCGATTCAATTTCTGTGTTTCATCAACACTCTGATACTCCACAGATTACAGAATGCCTCCAGAAGTGCATCGGAAACTACTACTGGTCTTCCAGGGAACGATCAAATCGTAGACTCTTTGAGACATTACTCCCATGGAGGAAAATGAGCACGGTGAATGTTGTATTCAATCGCGATGCAATTTCTGTGTTTAATCAACACTCTGATAGTCCACAGATTACAGAATGCCTCTCGATGTGCATCGGAAACTACTACTGGTCTTCCAGGGAACGATCAAAGCGTAGACTGGTTGTGACATTACTCCCATGGAGGAAAGTGCGCATGGTTAACTGTTGTATTCAATCCCGATGCAATTTCTGTGTTTCATCAACACTCTGATAGTCCACAGATTACAGAATGCCTCCAGATGTGCATCGGAAACTACTACTGGTCTTCCAGGGAACGATCAAAGCGTAGACTGTTACAGACATTACTTTTATGGAGGAATGTGCTCATGGTGACTGTTGTATTCAATCCCGATGCAATTTCTGAGTTTCATCAACACTCTGATAGTCCACAGATTACAGAATGCCTCCAGATGTGCATCGGAAACTACTACTCGTTTTCCAGGGATCGATCAAAGCGTAGACCGTTTGAGAATTACTCCCATGGAGGAAAGTGCGCATGGTGACTGTTGTATTCAATCCCAATTCATTTTCTGTGTTTCATCAACACTCTGATAGTCCACAGATTACAGAATGCCACAGGATGTGCATCGGAAACTACTACTGGTCTTCCAGGGAACGATCAAAGCGTAGACTTTTGAGAATTACTCCCATGGAGGAAAGTGCGCATGGTGACTGTTGTATTCAATCCCGATGCAATTTCTGTGTTTCATCAACATTCTGATAGTCCCCAGATTACAGAATGCCTCCAGATGTGCATCGGCAACTACTACTGGTCTTCCAGGGAACGATCAAAGCGTAGACTGTTTGAGACATACCTCGCGTGGAGGAAAGTGCGCATGGTGAATGTTGTATTCAATCCCGTTGCAATTTCTGTGTTTCATCAACACTCTGATAGTTAACAGATTACAGAATGCCACGAGATGTGCATCAGAAACTACTTCTGGTCTTCCAAAGAACGATCAAAGCCAAGAATGTTTCAGACATTACTCCCAAGGAGGAAAGTGCGGATGGTGACTGTTGTATTCAATCCCGATGCAATATCTGTGTTTCATCAACACTCTGATAGTCGAAAAATTACAGAATGCCTCCAGATGTGCATCGGAAACTACTATTGGTCTTCCAGGGAACGAGCAAAGCGTAGACTGTTTGGGACATACCTCCCGTGGAGGAGAGTACGCATTGTGACTGTTGTATTCAATCCCGATGCAATTTCTGTGTTTCATCAACACTCTGATAGTCCACAGATTATAGAATGCCACCAGATGTACATCACAAACTACTACTGGCCTTCCAGGGAACGATCAAAGTGTAGACTGTTTGAACCATTAATCCCATGGAGGAAAGTGCGCATGGTGACTGTTTTATTCAATCCCGATGCAATTTCTGGGTTTCATCAACACTCTGATAGTCCACAGATAACGGAAAGCCTCCAGGTGTGCATCGGAAACTACTACTGGTCTTCCAGGGAACGATCTAAGCGTAGACTGTTTGAGACATTATTCCCATGGAGGAAAGTGCGCATGGTGACTGTTGTATTCAATCACGATGTAATTTCTGTGTTCCATTATCACTCTGATAGTCCACAGATTACAGAATGCCTCCAGATGTGCTTCGGAAACTACTACTGGTCTTCCTGGGAACGATCAAATCATAGACTGTTAGGGACTTTAGTTTTATGGAGGAATGTGCTCATGGTGACTGTTGTATTCAATCCCGATGCAATTTCTGTGTTTCATCAACACTCTGATAGTCCACAGATTACAGAATGCCTCCAGATGTGCATCGGAAACTACTACTGTTCTTCCAGGGAACGATCAAAGCGTAGACTGTTAGAGACATTACTTTTATGGAGGAATGTGCTCATGGTGACTGTTGTATTCAATCCCGATGCAATTTCTGTGTTTCATCAACACTCTGATAGTCCACAGATTATAGAATGCCTCCAGAGGTACATCACAAACTACTACTGGTCTTCCAGGGAACGATCAAAGCGTAGACTGTTTGAGACATTACTCCCATGGAGGAAAGTGCGCATGGTGACTGTTGTATTCAATCCCGATGAAATTTCTGTGTTTCATCAACACACTGATAGTCCACAGATTTCAGAATGCCTCCAGATGTGCATCGGAAACTACTACTGGTCTTCCAGAGAACGATCAAAGCGTAGATTGTTTGGTACATTATTCCCATGGAGGAAAGTGCGCATGTTGACTGTTGTATTCAATCCCGATGCAATTTCTGTGTTTCATCAACACTCTGATAGTCCACAGATAACGGAAAGCCTCCAGGTGTGCATCGGAAACTACTACTGGTCTTCCAGGGAAGGATCAAAGCGTAGACTTTTAGAGACATTACTCCCATGGAGGAAAGTGCGCATGGTCACTGTTGTATTCAATCCCGATGCAATTTCTGTGTTTCATCAACACTCTGATAGTCCACAGAATATAGAATGCCTCCAGAGGTACATCACAAACTACTACTGGTCTTCCAGGGAACGATCAAAGCGTAGACTGTTTGAGACATTACTCCCGTTGAGGAAAGTGCGCATGGTGACTGTTGTATTCAATCCCGATGCAATTTCTGTGTTTCATCAACACTCTGATAGTCCACAGATTATTGAATGTTTCAAGATGTGCATCGGAAGCTACTAATGGTCTTCCACGGAACGATCAAAGCGTAGACTGTTTGAGACATACCTCCCGTGGAGGAAAGTGCGCATGGTGACTGTTGTATTCACTCCCGATGCAATTTCTGTTTTTCATCAACACTCTGATAGTCCACACATTACAGAATGCCTCCAGATGTGCATCGGAAACTTCTACTGGTCTTCCAGGGAAAGATCAAAGCGTAGATTGTTTGAGACATTACTCCCGTGGAGGAAAGTGCGCATTGTGACTGTTGTATTCAATCCCGATGCAATTTCTGTGTTTCATCAACACTCTGATAGTCCACAGATTACAGAATGTTTCAAGATGTGCATCGGAAACTACTACTGGTCTTCCAGCTAACGATCAAAGCGTAGACTGTTTGAGACATTACTCCCATGGAGGAAAGTGCGCATGGTAACTGTAGTATTCAATCCAATTGCAATTTCTGTGTTTCATCAGCACTCTAATAGTCCACAGAATACAGAATGCCTCCAGATGTGCATCGTAAACTACTGCTGGTCTTCCAGGGATCGATCAAAGCGTAAACTCTTTGAGACATTACTCCCATGGAGGAAAGTGCGCATGGTGACTGTGTGTATTCAATCCCAATGCATTTCATGTGTTTCATCAACACTCTGATAGTCCAAAGATTACAGAATGCCACGAGATGTGCATCGGAAACTACTAATGGTCTTCCACGGAACGATCAAAGCGTAGACTGTTTCAGACATTACTCCCATGAAGGAAAGTTCGGATGGTGACTGTTGTGTTCAATCCCGATGCAATTTCTGTGTTTCATCAACACTCTGATAGTCCACAGATTACAGAATGCCACCAGATTTGCATCGGAAACTACTACTGGTCTTCCAGGGAACGATCAAAGCGTAGACTGTTAGAAAAATACCTCCCGAGGAGGAAAGTGCGCATTTTGACTGTTGTATTCATTCCCGATGCAATTTCTGTTCTTTCATCAACACTCTGATAGTCCACAGATTACAGAATGCCACCAGATGTGCATCGGAAACTACTACTGGTCTTCCAGGGAACGATCAAAGCATAGACTGTTTGAGAATTACTCCCATGGAGGAAAGTGCGCATGGTGTCTGTTGTATTCAATCCCGATGCAATTTCTGTGTTTCATCAACTCTCTGATAGTCCACAGATTACAGAATGCCTCCAGATGTTCATCGGAAATTTCTACTGGTCTTCGAGGTAACGATCAAAGCGCAGACTGTTTGAGACTTTACTAATATGCAGGAATGTGCGCATGGTGACTGTTGTATTCAATCCCGATGCAACTTCTGTGTTTCATCAACACTCTGATAGTCCACAGATTACAGAATGCCACGAAATGTGCATCGGAAACTACTACTGGTCTTCCTGGGAACGATCCTGGCGTAGACGGTTTCAGACATTACTCGCATGGAGGAAAGTGCGCATGGTGACTGTTGTATTCAATCCCGATTCAATTTCTGTGTTTCATCAACACTCTGATACTCCACAGATTACAGAATGCCTCCAGAAGTGCATCGGAAACTACTACTGGTCTTCCAGGGAACGATCAAATCGTAGACTCTTTGAGACATTACTCCCATGGAGGAAAATGAGTACGGTGAATGTTGTATTCAATCGCGATGCAATTTCTGTGTTTAATCAACACTCTGATAGTCCACAGATTACAGAATGCCTCTCGATGTGCATCGGAAACTACTACTGGTCTTCCAGGGAACGATCAAAGCGTAGACTGTTTGTGACATTACTCCCATGGAGGAAAGTGCGCATGGTTAACTGTTGTATTCAATCCCGATGCAATTTCTGTGTTTCATCAACACTCTGATAGTCCACAGATTACAGAATGCCTCCAGATGTGCATCGGAAACTACTACTGGTCTTCCAGGGAACGATCAAAGCGTAGACTGTTAGAGACATTACTTTTATGGAGGAATGTGCTCATGGTGACTGTTGTATTTAATCCCGATGCAATTTCTGTGTTTCATCAACACTCTGATAGTCCACAGATTACAGAATGCCTCCAGATGTGCATCGGAAACTACTACTCGTTTTCCAGGGATCGATCAAAGCGTAGACCGTTTGAGAATTACTCCCATGGAGGAAAGTGCGCATGGTGACTGTTGTATTCAATCCCAATTCATTTTCTGTGTTTCATCAACACTCTGATAGTCCACAGATTACAGAATGCCACAGGATGTGCATCGGAAACTACTACTGGTCTTCCAGGGAACGATCAAAGCGTAGACTTTTGAGAATTACTCCCATGGAGGAAAGTGCGCATGGTGACTGTTGTATTCAATCCCGATGCAATTTCTGTGTTTCATCAACATTCTGATAGTCCCCAGATTACAGAATGCCTCCAGATGTGCATCGGCAACTACTACTGGTCTTCCAGGGAACGATCAAAGCGTAGACTGTTTGAGACATACCTCGCGTGGAGGAAAGTGCGCATGGTGAATGTTGTATTCAATCCCGTTGCAATTTCTGTGTTTCATCAACACTCTGATAGTCCACAGATTACAGAATGCCACGAGATGTGCATCGGAAACTACTTCTGGTGTTCCAAAGAACAATCAAAGCCAAGAATGTTTCAGACATTACTCCCAAGGAGGAAAGTGCGGATGGTGACTGTTGTATTCAATCCCGATGCAATATCTGTGTTTCATCAACACTCTGATAGTCGAAAAATTACAGAATGCCTCCAGATGTGCATCGGAAACTACTATTGGTCTTCCAGGGAACGAGCAAAGCGTTGACTGTTTGGGACATACCTCCCGTGGAGGAGAGTACGCATTGTGACTGTTGAATTCAATCCCGATGCAATTTCTGTGTTTCATCAACACTCTGATAGTCCACAGATTATAGAATGCCACCAGATGTACATCACAAACTACTACTGGCCTTCGAGGGAACGATCAAAGTGTAGACTGTTTGAGCCATTACTCCCATGGAGGAAAGTGCGCATGGTGACTGTTGTATTCAATCCCGATGCAATTTCTGTGTTTCATCAACACTCTGATAGTCCACAGATAACGGAAAGCCTCCAGGTGTGCATCGGAAACTACTACTGGTCTTCCAGGGAACGATCTAAGCGTAGACTGTTTGAGACATTATACCCATGGAGGAAAGTGCGCATGGTGACTGTTGTATTCAATCACGATGTAATTTCTGTGTTTCATAATCACTCTGATAGTCCACAGATTACGGGAAGCCTCCAGATGTGCACCTAAAAATACTACTGGTCTTGCAGGGAACGATCAAAGCGTAGACTGTTTGACACATACCACCCGTGGAGGGAAGTGCGCATGGTGAATGTTGTATTCAATCCCGTTGCAATTTCTGTGTTTCATCAACACTCTGATAGTCCACAGATTATAGAATGCCTCCAGAGGTACATCACAAACTACTACTGGTCTTCCAGGGAACGATCAAAGCGTAGACTGTTTGAGACATTACTCCCATGGAGGAAAGTGCGCATGGTGACTGTTGTATTCAATCCCGATGCAATTTCTGTGTTTCATCAACACACTGATAGTCCACAGATTTCAGAATGCCTCCAGATGTGCATCGGAAACTACTACTGGTCTTCGAGAGAACGATCAAAGCGTAGATTGTTTGGTACATTATTCCCATGGGGGAAAGTGCGCATGTTGACTGTTGTATTCAATCCCGATGCAATTTCTGTGTTTCATCAACACTCTGATAGTCCACAGATTACAGAATGCCACCAGATGTGCATCGGAAACTACTACTGGTCTTCCAGGGAACGATCAAAGCGTAGACTGTTAGAAACATACCTCCCGAGGAGGAAAGTGCGCATTTTGACTGTTGTATTCATTCCCGATGCAATTTCTGTTCTTTCATCAACACCCTGATAGTCCACAGATTACAGAATGCCACCAGATGTGCATCGGGAACTACTACTGGTCTTCCAGGGAACGATCAAAGCATAGACTGTTTGAGAATTACTCCCATGGAGGAAAGTGCGCTTGGTGACTGCTGTATTCAATCCCGATGCATTTTCTGTGTTTCATCAACGCTCTGATAGTCCACAGATTACAGAATGACACGAGATGTGCATCAGAAACTACTTCTGGTCTTCCAAAGAACGATCAAGGCCAAAACTGTTTCAGACATTACTCCCAAGAAGGAAAGTGCGGATGGTGACTGTTGTATTCAATCCCGATGCAATTTCTGTGTTTCATCAACACTCTGATAGTCGAAAAATTACAGAATGCCTCCAGATGTGCATCGGAAACTACTATTCGTCTTCCAGGGAACGATCAAATCGTAGACTGTTTGAGACATACCTCCCGTGGAGGAGAGTACGCATTGTGACTGTTGTATTCAATCACGATGTAATTTCTGTGTTTCATCATCACTCTGATAGTCCACAGATTACGGAAAGCCTCCAGATGTGCATCGGAAAATATTACTGGTCTTGCAGGGAACGATCAAAGCGTAGACTGTTAGAGACATTACTCCCATTTAGGAAAGTGCGCATGGTGACTGTTTTATTCAATCCCGATGCAATTTCTGTGTTTCATCAACACTCTGATAGTCCACAGATGACGTAAAGCCTTCAGATGTGCATCGGAAACTACTACTGGTCTTCCAGCTAACGATCAAAGCGTAGACTGTTTGAGACATTACTCCCATGGAGGAAAGTGCGCATGGTAACTGTAGTATTCAATCCAATTGCAATTTCTGTGTTTCATCAGCACTCTAATAGTCCACAGAATACAGAATGCCTCCAGATGTGCATCGTAAACTACTGCTGGTCTTCCAGGGATCGATCAAAGCGTAAACTCTTTGAGACATTACTCCCATGGAGGAAAGTGCGCATGGTGACTGTGTGTATTCAATCCCAATGCATTTCATGTGTTTCATCAACACTCTGATAGTCCAAAGATTACAGAATGCCACGAGATGTGCATCGGAAACTACTAATGGTCTTCCACGGAACGATCAAAGCGTAGACTGTTTCAGACATTACTCCCATGAAGGAAAGTTCGGATGGTGACTGTTGTGTTCAATCCCGATGCAATTTCTGTGTTTCATCAACACTCTGATAGTCCACAGATTACAGAATGCCACCAGATGTGCATCGGGAACTACTACTGGTCTTTCAGGGAACGATCAAAGCGTAGACTGTTAGAAACATACCTCCCGAGGAGGAAAGTGCGCATTTTGACTGTTGTATTCATTACCGATGCAATTTCTGTTCTTTCATCAACACTCTGATAGTCCACAGATTACAGAATGCCACCAGATGTGCATCGGAAACTACTACTGGTCTTCCAGGGAACGATTAAAGCATAGACTGTTTGAGAATTACTCCCATGGAGGAAAGTGCGCATGGTGTCTGTTGTATTCAATCCCGATGCAATTTCTGTGTTTCATCAACACTCTGATAGTCCACAGATTACAGAATGCCTCCAGATGTTCATCGGAAATTTCTACTGGTCTTCGAGGTAACGATCAAAGCGCAGACTGTTTGAGACTTTACTATTATGCAGGAAAGTGCGCATGGTGACTGTTGTATTCAATCCCGATGCAACTTCTGTGTTTCATCAACACTCTGATAGTCCACAGATTACAGAATGCCACGAAATGTGCATCGGAAACTACTACAGGTCTTCCTGGGAACGATCCTGGCGTAGACTGTTTCAGACATTACTCCCATGGAGGAAAGTGCGGATGGTGAATGTTGTATTCAATCCCGATGCAATTTCTGTGTTTCATCAACACTCTGATAGTCCACAGAATACAGAATGCCACCAGATGTGCATCGGAAGCTACTACTGGTCTTCCAGGTAACGATCAAAGCGTAGACTGTTTGAGAATTACTCCCATGGAGGAAAGTGCGCATGGTGACTGTTGTATTCAATCCCGATTCAATTTCTGTGTTTCATCAACACTCTGATACTCCACAGATTACAGAATGCCTCCAGAAGTGCATCGGAAACTACTACTGGTCTTCCAGGGAACGATCAAATCGTAGACTCTTTGAGACATTACTCCCATGGAGGAAAATGAGCACGGTGTATGTTGTATTCAATCGCGATGCAATTTCTGTGTTTAATCAACACTCTGATAGTCCACAGATTACAGAATGCCTCTCGATGTGCATCGGAAACTACTACTGGTCTTCCAGGGAACGATCAAAGCGTAGACTGTTTGTGACATTACTCCCATGGAGGAAAGTGCGCATGGTTAACTGTTGTATTCAATCCCGATGCAATTTCTGTGTTTCATCAACACTCTGATAGTCCACAGATTACAGAATGCCTCCAGATGTGCATCGGAAACTACTACTGGTCTTCCAGGGAACGATCAAAGCGTAGACTGTTAGAGACATTACTTTTATGGAGGAATGTGCTCATGGTGACTGTTGTATTCAATCCCGATGCAATTTCTGTGTTTCATCAACACTCTGATAGTCCACAGATTACAGAATGCCTCCAGATGTGCATCGGAAACTACTACTCGTTTTCCAGGGATCGATCAAAGCGTAGACCGTTTGAGAATTACTCCCATGGAGGAAAGTGCGCATGGTGACTGTTGTATTCAATCCCAATTCATTTTCTGTGTTTCATCAACACTCTGATAGTCCACAGATTACAGAATGCCACAGGATGTGCATCGGAAACTACTACTGGTCTTCCAGGGAACGATCAAAGCGTAGACTTTTGAGAATTACTCCCATGGAGGAAAGTGCGCATGGTGACTGTTGTATTCAATCCCGATGCAATTTCTGTGTTTCATCAACATTCTGATAGTCCCCAGATTACAGAATGCCTCCAGATGTGCATCGGCAACTACTACTGGTCTTCCAGGGAACGATCAAAGCGTAGACTGTTTGAGACATACCTCGCGTGGAGGAAAGTGCGCATGGTGAATGTTGTATTCAATCCCGTTGCAATATCTGTGTTTCATCAACACTCTGATAGTCCACAGATTACAGAATGCCACGAGATGTGCATCGGAAACTACTTCTGGTCTTCCAAAGAACGATCAAAGCCAAGAATGTTTCAGACATTACTCCCAAGGAGGAAAGTGCGGATGGGGACTGTTGTATTCAATCCCGATGCAATATCTGTGTTTCATCAACACTCTGATAGTCGATAAATTACAGAATGCCTCCAGATGTGCATCGGAAACTACTATTGGTCTTCCAGGGAACGAGCAAAGCGTAGACTGTTTGGGACATACCTCCCGTGGAGGAGAGTACGCATTGTGACTGTTGTATTCAATCCCGATGCAATTTCTGTGTTTCATCAACACTCTGATAGTCCACAGATTATAGAATGCCACCAGATGTACATCACAAACTACTACTGGCCTTCCAGGTAACGATCAAAGTGTAGACTGTTTGAGCCATTACTCCCATGGAGGAAAGTGCGCATGGTGACTGTTATATTCAATCCCGATGCAATTTCTGTGTTTCATCAACACTCTGATAGTCCACAGATAACGGAAAGCCTCCAGGTGTGCATCGGAAACTACTACTGGTCTTCCAGGGAACGATCTAAGCGTAGACTGTTTGAGACATTATTCCCATGGAGGAAAGTGCGCATGGTGACTGTTGTATTCAATCACGATGTAATTTCTGTGTTTCATAATCACTCTGATAGTCCACAGATTACGGAAAGCCTCCAGATGTGCACCTAAAAATACTACTGGTCTTGCAGGGAACGATCAAAGCGTAGACTGTTTGACACATACCTCCCGTGGAGGGAAGTGCGCATGGTGAATGTTGTATTCAATCCCGTTGCAATTTCTGTGTTTCATCAACACTCTGATAGTCCACAGATTACAGAATGCCTCCAGATGTGCTTCGGAAACTACTACTGGTCTTCCTGGGAACGATCAAAGCATAGACTGTTAGGGACTTTAGTTTTATGGAGGAATGTGCTCATGGTGACTGTTGTATTCAATCCCGATGCAATTTCTGTGTTTCATCAACACTCTGATAGTCCACAGATTATAGAATGCCTCCAGAGGTACATCACAAACTACTACTGGTCTTCCAGGGAACGATCAAAGCGTAGACTGTTTGTGACATTACTCCCATGGAGGAAAGTGCGCATGGTGACTGTTGTATTCAATCCCGATGCAATTTCTGTGTTTCATCAACATTCTGATAGTCCCCAGATTACAGAATGCCTCCAGATGTGCATCGGCAACTACTACTGGTCTTCCAGGGAACGATCAAAGCGTAGACTGTTTGAGACATACCTCGCGTGGAGGAAAGTGCGCATGGTGAATGTTGTATTCAATCCCGTTGCAATATCTGTGTTTCATCAACACTCTGATAGTCCACAGATTACAGAATGCCACGAGATGTGCATCGGAAACTACTTCTGGTCTTCCAAAGAACGATCAAAGCCAAGAATGTTTCAGACATTACTCCCAAGGAGGAAAGTGCGGATGGGGACTGTTGTATTCAATCCCGATGCAATATCTGTGTTTCATCAACACTCTGATAGTCGATAAATTACAGAATGCCTCCAGATGTGCATCGGAAACTACTATTGGTCTTCCAGGGAACGAGCAAAGCGTAGACTGTTTGGGACATACCTCCCGTGGAGGAGAGTACGCATTGTGACTGTTGTATTCAATCCCGATGCAATTTCTGTGTTTCATCAACACTCTGATAGTCCACAGATTATAGAATGCCACCAGATGTACATCACAAACTACTACTGGCCTTCCAGGTAACGATCAAAGTGTAGACTGTTTGAGCCATTACTCCCATGGAGGAAAGTGCGCATGGTGACTGTTATATTCAATCCCGATGCAATTTCTGTGTTTCATCAACACTCTGATAGTCCACAGATAACGGAAAGCCTCCAGGTGTGCATCGGAAACTACTACTGGTCTTCCAGGGAACGATCTAAGCGTAGACTGTTTGAGACATTATTCCCATGGAGGAAAGTGCGCATGGTGACTGTTGTATTCAATCACGATGTAATTTCTGTGTTTCATAATCACTCTGATAGTCCACAGATTACGGAAAGCCTCCAGATGTGCACCTAAAAATACTACTGGTCTTGCAGGGAACGATCAAAGCGTAGACTGTTTGACACATACCTCCCGTGGAGGGAAGTGCGCATGGTGAATGTTGTATTCAATCCCGTTGCAATTTCTGTGTTTCATCAACACTCTGATAGTCCACAGATTACAGAATGCCTCCAGATGTGCTTCGGAAACTACTACTGGTCTTCCTGGGAACGATCAAAGCATAGACTGTTAGGGACTTTAGTTTTATGGAGGAATGTGCTCATGGTGACTGTTGTATTCAATCCCGATGCAATTTCTGTGTTTCATCAACACTCTGATAGTCCACAGATTATAGAATGCCTCCAGAGGTACATCACAAACTACTACTGGTCTTCCAGGGAACGATCAAAGCGTAGACTGTTTGAGACATTACTCCCATGGAGGAAAGTGCGCATGGTGACTGTTGTATTCAATCCCGATGCAATTTCTGTGTTTCATCAACACACTGATAGTCCACAGATTTCAGAATGCCTCCAGATGTGCATCGGAAACTACTACTGGTCTTCGAGAGAACGATCAAAGCGTAGATTGTTTGGTACATTATTCCCATGGAGGAAAGTGCGCATGTTGTCTGTTGTATTCAATCCCGATGCAATTTCTGTTTTTCATCAACACTCTGATAGTCCACAGATAACGGAAAGCCTCCAGGTGTGCATCGGAAACTACTACTGGTCTTCCAGGGAACGATCAAAGCGTAGACTTTTAGAGACATTACTCCCATGGAGGAAAGTGCGCATGGTCACTGTTGTATTCAATCCCGATGCAATTTCTGTGTTTCATCAACACTCTGATAGTCCACAGATTACAGAATGCCTCCAGATGTGCATCGGAAACTTCTACTTGCTTCCAGGGAAAGATCAAAGCGTAGATAGTTTGAGACATTACTCCCGTGGAGGAAAGTGCGCATGGTGACTGTTGTATTCAATCCCGATGCTATTTCTGTGTTTCATCAACACTCTGATAGTCCACAGATTACAGAATGTTTCAAGATGTGCATCGGAAACTACTACTGGTCTTCCAGCTAACGATCGAAGCGTAGACTGTTTGAGACATTACTCCCATGGAGGAAAGTGCGCATGGTAACTGTAGTATTCAATCCAATTGCAATTTCTGTGTTTCATCAGCACTCTAATAGTCCACAGAATACAGAATGCCTCCAGATGTGCATCGTAAACTACTGCTGGTCTTCCAGGGATCGATCAAAGCGTAAACTCTTTGAGACATTACTCCCATGGAGGAAAGTGCGCATGGTGTCTGTTGTATTCAATCCCGATGCAATTTCTGTGTTTCATCAACACTCTGATAGTCCACAGATTACAGAATGCCTCCAGATGTTCATCGGAAATTTCTACTGGTCTTCGAGGTAACGATCAAAGCGCAGACTGTTTGAGACTTTACTATTATGCAGGAATGTGCGCATGGTGACTGTTGTATTCAATCCCGATGCAACTTCTGTGTTTCATCAACACTCTGATAGTCCACAGATTACAGAATGCCACGAAATGTGCATCGGAAACTACTACTGGTCTTCCTGGGAACGATCCTGGCGTAGACGGTTTCAGACATTACTCCCATGGAGGAAAGTGCGCATGGTGACTGTTGTATTCAATCCCGATTCAATTTCTGTGTTTCATCAACACTCTGATACTCCACAGATTACAGAATGCCTCCAGAAGTGCATCGGAAACTACTACTGGTCTTCCAGGGAACGATCAAATCGTAGACTCTTTGAGACATTACTCCCATGGAGGAAAATGAGTACGGTGAATGTTGTATTCAATCGCGATGCAATTTCTGTGTTTAATCAACACTCTGATAGTCCACAGATTACAGAATGCCTCTCGATGTGCATCGGAAACTACTACTGGTCTTCCAGGGAACGATCAAAGCGTAGACTGTTTGTGACATTACTCCCATGGAGGAAAGTGCGCATGGTTAACTGTTGTATTCAATCCCGATGCAATTTCTGTGTTTCATCAACACTCTGATAGTCCACAGATTACAGAATGCCTCCAGATGTGCATCGGAAACTACTACTGGTCTTCCAGGGAACGATCAAAGCGTAGACTGTTAGAGACATTACTTTTATGGAGGAATGTGCTCATGGTGACTGTTGTATTCAATCCCGATGCAATTTCTGTGTTTCATCAACACTCTGATAGTCCACAGATTACAGAATGCCTCCAGATGTGCATCGGAAACTACTACTCGTTTTCCAGGGATCGATCAAAGCGTAGACCGTTTGAGAATTACTCCCATGGAGGAAAGTGCGCATGGTGACTGTTGTATTCAATCCCAATTCATTTTCTGTGTTTCATCAACACTCTGATAGTCCACAGATTACAGAATGCCACAGGATGTGCATCGGAAACTACTACTGGTCTTCCAGGGAACGATCAAAGCGTAGACTTTTGAGAATTACTCCCATGGAGGAAAGTGCGCATGGTGACTGTTGTATTCAATCCCGATGCAATTTCTGTGTTTCATCAACATTCTGATAGTCCCCAGATTACAGAATGCCTCCAGATGTGCATCGGCAACTACTACTGGTCTTCCAGGGAACGATCAAAGCGTAGACTTTTGAGAATTACTCCCATGGAGGAAAGTGCGCATGGTGAATGTTGTATTCAATCCCGTTGCAATTTCTGTGTTTCATCAACACTCTGATAGTCCACAGATTACAGAATGCCACGAGATGTGCATCAGAAACTACTTCTGGTCTTCCAAAGAACGATCAAAGCCAAGAATGTTTCAGACATTACTCCCAAGGAGGAAAGTGCGGATGGTGACTGTTGTATTCAATCCCGATGCAATATCTGTGTTTCATCAACACTCTGATAGTCGAAAAATTACAGAATGCCTCCAGATGTGCATCGGAAACTACTATTGGTCTTCCAGGGAACGAGCAAAGCGTAGACTGTTTGGGACATACCTCCCGTGGAGGAGAGTACGCATTGTGACTGTTGTATTCAATCCCGATGCAATTTCTGTGTTTCATCAACACTCTGATAGTCCACAGATTATAGAATGCCACCAGATGTACATCACAAACTACTACTGGCCTTCCAGGGAACGATCAAAGTGTAGACTGTTTGAGCCATTACTCCCATGGAGGAAAGTGCGCATGGTGACTGTTGTATTCAATCCCGATGCAATTTCTGTGTTTCATCAACACTCTGATAGTCCACAGATAACGGAAAGCCTCCAGGTGTGCATCGGAAACTACTACTGGTCTTCCAGGGAACGATCTAAGCGTAGACTGTTTGAGACATTATACCCATGGAGGAAAGTGCGCATGGTGACTGTTGTATTCAATCACGATGTAATTTCTGTGTTTCATAATCACTCTGATAGTCCACAGATTACGGGAAGCCTCCAGATGTGCACCTAAAAATACTACTGGTCTTGCAGGGAACGATCAAAGCGTAGACTGTTTGACACATACCACCCGTGGAGGGAAGTGCGCATGGTGAATGTTGTATTCAATCCCGTTGCAATTTCTGTGTTTCATCAACACTCTGATAGTCCACAGATTACAGAATGCCTCCAGATGTGCTTCGGAAACTACTACTGGTCTTCCTGGGAACGATCAAAGCATAGACTGTTAGGGACTTTAGTTTTATGGAGGAATGTGCTCATGGTGACTGTTGTATTCAATCCCGATGCAATTTCTGTGTTTCATCAACACTCTGATAGTCCACAGATTACAGAATGCCTCCAGATGTGCATCGGAAACTACTACTGTTCTTCCAGGGAACGATCAAAGCGTAGACTGTTAGAGACATTACTTTTATGGAGGAATGTGCTCATGGTGACTGTTGTATTCAATCCCGATGCAATTTCTGTGTTTCATCAACACTCTGATAGTCCACAGATTATAGAATGCCTCCAGAGGTACATCACAAACTACTACTGGTCTTCCAGGGAACGATCAAAGCGTAGACTGTTTGAGACATTACTCCCATGGAGGAAAGTGCGCATGGTGACTGTTGTATTCAATCCCGATGCAATTTCTGTGTTTCATCAACACACTGATAGTCCACAGATTTCAGAATGCCTCCAGATGTGCATCGGAAACTACTACTGGTCTTCGAGAGAACGATCAAAGCGTAGATTGTTTGGTACATTATTCCCATGGGGGAAAGTGCGCATGTTGACTGTTGTATTCAATCCCGATGCAATTTCTGTGTTTCATCAACACTCTGATAGTCCACAGATTACAGAATGCCACCAGATGTGCATCGGAAACGACTACTGGTCTTCCAGGGAACGATCAAAGCGTAGACTGTTAGAAACATACCTCCCGAGGAGGAAAGTGCGCATTTTGACTGTTGTATTCATTCCCGATGCAATTTCTGTTCTTTCATCAACACCCTGATAGTCCACAGATTACAGAATGCCACCAGATGTGCATCGGGAACTACTACTGGTCTTCCAGGGAACGACCAAAGCATAGACTGTTTGAGAATTACTCCCATGGAGGAAAGTGCGCTTGGTGACTGCTGTATTCAATCCCGATGCAATTTCTGTGTTTCATCAACACTCTGATAGTCCACAGATTACAGAATGCCACCAGATGTGCATCGGAAACTACTACTGGTCTTCCAGGGAACGATCAAATCGTAAACTCCTTGAGACATTACTCCCATGGAGGGAAGTGCGCAAGGTGACTGTTGAATTCAATCCCGATGCATTTTCTGTGTTTCATCAACGCTCTGATAGTCCACAGATTACAGAATGACACGAGATGTGCATCAGAAACTACTTCTGGTCTTCCAAAGAACGATCAAGGCCAAGACTGTTTCAGACATTACTCCCAAGGAGGAAAGTGCGGATGGTGACTGTTGTATTCAATCCCGATGCAATTTCTGTGTTTCATCAACACTCTGATAGTCGAAAAATTACAGAATGCCTCCAGATGTGCATCGGAAACTACTATTCGTCTTCCAGGGAACGATCAAAGCGTAGACTGTTTGAGACATACCTCCCGTGGAGGAGAGTACGCATTGTGACTGTTGTATTCAATCACGATGTAATTTCTGTGTTTCATCATCACTCTGATAGTCCACAGATTACGGAAAGCCTCCAGATGTGCATCGGAAAATATTACTGGTCTTGCAGGGAACGATCAAAGCGTAGACTGTTAGAGACATTACTCCCATTTAGGAAAGTGCGCATGGTGACTGTTTTATTCAATCCCGATGCAATTTCTGTGTTTCATCAACACTCTGATAGTCCACAGATGACGTAAAGCCTTCAGATGTGCATCGGAAACTACTACTGGTCTTCCAGCTAACGATCAAAGCGTAGACTGTTTGAGACATTACTCCCATGGAGGAAAGTGCGCATGGTAACTGTAGTATTCAATCCAATTGCAATTTCTGTGTTTCATCAGCACTCTAATAGTCCACAGAATACAGAATGCCTCCAGATGTGCATCGTAAACTACTGCTGGTCTTCCAGGGATCGATCAAAGCGTAAACTCTTTGAGACATTACTCCCATGGAGGAAAGTGCGCATGGTGACTGTGTGTATTCAATCCCAATGCATTTCATGTGTTTCATCAACACTCTGATAGTCCAAAGATTACAGAATGCCACGAGATGTGCATCGGAAACTACTAATGGTCTTCCACGGAACGATCAAAGCGTAGACTGTTTCAGACATTACTCCCATGGAGGAAAGTGCGGATGGTGAATGTTGTATTCAATCCCGATGCAATTTCTGTGTTTCATCAACACTCTGATAGTCCACAGAATACAGAATGCCACCAGATGTGCATCGGAAGCTACTACTGGTCTTCCAGGTAACGATCAAAGCGTAGACTGTTTGAGAATTACTCCCATGGAGGAAAGTGCGCATGGTGACTGTTGTATTCAATCCCGATTCAATTTCTGTGTTTCATCAACACTCTGATACTCCACAGATTACAGAATGCCTCCAGAAGTGCATCGGAAACTACTACTGGTCTTCCAGGGAACGATCAAATCGTAGACTCTTTGAGACATTACTCCCATGGAGGAAAATGAGCACGGTGAATGTTGTATTCAATCGCGATGCAATTTCTGTGTTTAATCAACACTCTGATAGTCCACAGATTACAGAATGCCTCTCGATGTGCATCGGAAACTACTACTGGTCTTCCAGGGAACGATCAAAGCGTAGACTGTTTGTGACATTACTCCCATGGAGGAAAGTGCGCATGGTTAACTGTTGTATTCAATCCCGATGCAATTTCTGTGTTTCATCAACACTCTGATAGTCCACAGATTACAGAATGCCTCCAGATGTGCATCGGAAACTACTACTGGTCTTCCAGGGAACGATCAAAGCGTAGACTGTTAGAGACATTACTTTTATGGAGGAATGTGCTCATGGTGACTGTTGTATTCAATCCCGATGCAATTTCTGTGTTTCATCAACACTCTGATAGTCCACAGATTACAGAATGCCTCCAGATGTGCATCGGAAACTACTACTCGTTTTCCAGGGATCGATCAAAGCGTAGACCGTTTGAGAATTACTCCCATGGAGGAAAGTGCGCATGGTGACTGTTGTATTCAATCCCAATTCATTTTCTGTGTTTCATCAACACTCTGATAGTCCACAGATTACAGAATGCCACAGGATGTGCATCCGAAACTACTACTGGTTTTCCAGGGAACGATCAAAGCGTAGACTTTTGAGAATTACTCCCATGGAGGAAAGTGCGCATGGTGACTGTTGTATTCAATCCCGATGCAATTTCTGTGTTTCATCAACATTCTGATAGTCCCCAGATTACAGAATGCCTCCAGATGTGCATCGGCAACTACTACTGGTCTTCCAGGGAACGATCAAAGCGTAGACTGTTTGAGACATATCTCGCGTGGAGGAAAGTGCGCATGGTGAATGTTGTATTCAATCCCGTTGCAATATCTGTGTTTCATCAACACTCTGATAGTCCACAGATTACAGAATGCCACGAGATGTGCATCAGAAACTACTTCTGGTCTTCCAAAGAACGATCAAAGCCAAGAATGTTTCAGACATTACTCCCAAGGAGGAAAGTGCGGATGGTGACTGTTGTATTCAATCCCGATGCAATATCTGTGTTTCATCAACACTCTGATAGTCGAAAAATTACAGAATGCCTCCAGATGTGCATCGGAAACTACTATTGGTCTTCCAGGGAACGAGCAAAGCGTAGACTGTTTGGGACATACCTCCCGTGGAGGAGAGTACGCATTGTGACTGTTGTATTCAATCCCGATGCAATTTCTGTGTTTCATCAACACTCTGATAGTCCACAGATTATAGAATGCCACCAGATGTACATCACAAACTACTACTGGCCTTCCAGGGAACGATCAAAGTGTAGACTGTTTGAGCCATTACTCCCATGGAGGAAAGTGCGCATGGTGACTGTTGTATTCAATCCCGATGCAATTTCTGTGTTTCATCAACACTCTGATAGTCCACAGATAACGGAAAGCCTCCAGGTGTGCATCGGAAACTACTACTGGTCTTCCAGGGAACGATCTAAGCGTAGACTGTTTGAGACATTATTCCCATGGAGGAAAGTGCGCATGGTGACTGTTGTATTCAATCACGATGTAATTTCTGTGTTTCATAATCACTCTGATAGTCCACAGATTACGGAAAGCCTCCAGATGTGCACCTAAAAATACTACTGGTCTTGCAGGGAACGATCAAAGCGTAGACTGTTTGACACATACCTCCCGTGGAGGGAAGTGCGCATGGTGAATGTTGTATTCAATCCCGTTGCAATTTCTGTGTTTCATCAACACTCTGATAGTCCACAGATTACAGAATGCCTCCAGATGTGCTTCGGAAACTACTACTGGTCTTCCTGGTAACGATCAAAGCATAGACTGTTAGGGACTTTAGTTTTATGGAGGAATGTGCTCATGGTGACTGTTGTATTCAATCCCGATGCAATTTCAGTGTTTCATCAACACTCTGATAGTCCACAGATTACAGAATGCCTCCAGATGTGCATCGGAAACTACTACTGTTCTTCCAGGGAACGATCAAAGCGTAGACTGTTAGAGACATTACTTTTATGGAGGAATGTGCTCATGGTGACTGTTGTATTCAATCCCGTTGCAATTTCTGTGTTTCATCAACACTCTGATAGTCCACAGATTATAGAATGCCTCCAGAGGTACATCACAAACTACTACTGGTCTTCCAGGGAACGATCAAAGCGTAGACTGTTTGAGACATTACTCCCATGGAGGAAAGTGCGCATGGTGACTGTTGTATTCAATCCCGATGCAATTTCTGTGTTTCATCAACACACTGATAGTCCACAGATTTCAGAATGCCTCCAGATGTGCATCGGAAACTACTACTGGTCTTCGAGAGAACGATCAAAGCGTAGATTGTTTGGTACATTATTCCCATGGAGGAAAGTGCGCATGTTGACTGTTGTATTCAATCCCGATGCAATTTCTGTTTTTCATCAACACTCTGATAGTCCACAGATAACGGAAAGCCTCCAGGTGTGCATCGGAAACTACTACTGGTCTTCCAGGGAACGATCAAAGCGTAGACTTTTAGAGACATTACTCCCATGGAGGAATGTGCGCATGGTCACTGTTGTATTCAATCCCGATGCAATTTCTGTGTTTCATCAACACTCTGATAGTCCACAGATTACAGAATGCCTCCAGATGTGCATCGGAAACTTCTACTTGCTTCCAGGGAAAGATCAAAGCGTAGATAGTTTGAGACATTACTCCCGTGGAGGAAAGTGCGCATGGTGACTGTTGTATTCAATCCCGATGCAATTTCTGTGTTTCATCAACACTCTGATAGTCCACAGATTATTGAATGTTTCAAGATGTGCATCGGAAGCTACTACTGGTCTTCCAGCTAACGATCAAAGCGTAGACTGTTTGAGACATTACTCCCATGGAGGAAAGTGCGCATGGTAACTGTAGTATTCAATCCAATTGCAATTTCTGTGTTTCATCAGCACTCTAATATTCCACAGATTACAGAATGCCTCCAGATGTGCATCGTAAACTACTGCTGGTCTTCCAGGGATCGATCAAAGCGTAAACTCTTTGAGACATTACTCCCATGGAGGAATGTGCGCATGGTGACTGTTGCATTCAATCCCGATGCATTTTCTGTGTTTCATCAACACTCTGATAGTCCACAGATTACAGAATGCCTCCAGATGTGCATCGGAAACTACTACTCGTCTTCCAGGGAACGATCAAAGCGTAGACCGTTTGAGAATTACTCCCACGGAGGAAAGTGCGCATGGTGACTGTTGTATTCAATCCCGATGCATTTTCTGTGTTTCATCAACACTCTGATAGTTCACAGATTACAGAATGCCACGAGATGTGCATCGGAAACTACTACTGGTCTGCCTGGGCACGGTCCAAACGTAGACTGTTTCAGACATTACTTCGATGGAGGAAACTGCGGATGGTGACTGTTGTATTCAATCCCGATGCAATTTCTGTGTTTCATCAACACTCTGATAGTCCGCACATTACAGAAAGCCACCAGATGTGCATCGGAAACTACTACTGGTATTCCAGGCAACGATCAAAGCAGTAGACTGTTTGAGAATTACTCCCATGGAGGAAAGTGCGCATGGTGACTGTTGTATTCAATCCCGATGCAATTTCTGTGTTTCATCAACACTCTGATAGTCCACAGATAACGGAAAGCGTCCAGGTGTGCATCGGAAACTACTACTGGTCTCCCAGGGAACGATCTAAGCGTAGACTGTTTGAGACATTATTCCCATGGAGGAAAGTGCTCATGGTGACTGTTGTATTCAATCTCGATGTAATTTCTGTGTTTCATCATCACTCTGATAGTCCACAGATTACGGAAAGCCTCCATATGTGCATCGGAAAATACTACTGGTCTTGCAGGGAACGATCAAAGCGTAGACTGTTAGAGACATTACTCCCATTTAGGAAAGTGCGCATGGTGACTGTTGTATTCAATCCCGATGCAATTTCTGTGTTTCATCACTACTCTGATAGTCCACAGATTACAGAATGCCACCAGATGTGCATCGGAAACTACTACTGGTGTTCCAGGCATCGATCAAAGCATAAACTCTTTGAGACATTACTCCCATGGAGGAATGTGCGCATGGTGACTGTTGTATTCAATCCCTATGCATTTCCAGTGTTTCATCAACACTCTGATAGTCCAAAGATTACAGAATGCCACGAGATGTGCATCGGAAACTACTAATGGTCTTCCAGGGAACGATCAAAGCGTAGACTGTTTCAGACATTACTCCCGTGAAGGAAAGTGCGGATGGTGACTGTTGTGTTCAATCCCGATGCAATTTCTGTGTTTCATCAACTCTCTGATAATCCACAGATTACAGAATGCCACCAGATGTGCATCGGAAACTACTACTGGTCTTCCAGGGAACGATCAAAGCGTAGACTGTTAGAGACACACCTCTCGAGGAGGAAAGTGCGCATGTTGACTGTTGTATTCATTCCCGATGCAATTTCTGTGTTTCATCCACACTCTTATAGTCCACAGAATACAGAATGCCACCAGATGTGCATCGGAATCTACTACTGGTCTTCCAGGGAACGATCAAAGCATAGACTGTTTGAGAATTACTCCCATGGAGGAAAGTGCGCATGGTGACTGTTGTATTCAATCCCGATGCAATTTCTGTGTTTCATCAACACTCTGATAGTCCACAGATTACAGTATGCCACGAGATGTGCATCGGAAACTACTACTGGTCTTCCTGGGAACGATCCAGGCGTAGACTGTTCAGACATTACTCCCATGGAGGAAAGTGCGGATGGTGACAGTTGTATTCAATCCCGATGCAATTTCTGTGTTTCATCACTACTCTGATAGTCCACAGATTACAGAATGCCACCAGATGTGCATCGGAAACTACTACTGGTCTTCCAGGGAACGATCAAAGCGTAGACTGTTTAGAATTACTCCCATGGAGGAAAGTGCGCATGGTGACTGTTGTATTCAATCACGATTCAATTTCTGTGTTTCATCAACACTCTGATACTCCACAGATTACAGAATGCCTCCAGAAGTGTATCGGAAACTACTACTGGTCTTCCAGGGAACGATCAAATCGTAGACTGTTTGAGACATTACTCCCATGGAGGAAAATGCGCATGGTGAATGTTGTATTCAATCCCGCTGCAATTTCTGTGTTTCATCAACACTCTGATAGTCCACAGATTAGAGAATGCCTCCCGATGTGCATCGGAAACTACTACTGATCTTCCAGGGAACGATCAAAGCGTAGACTGTTAGAGACATTACTCCCATTTAGGAAAGTGCACATGGTGACTGTTGTATTCAATCCCGATGCAATTTCTGTGTTTCATCAACACTCTGATAGTCCACAGATGACGGAAAGCCTTCAGATGTGCATCGGAAACTACTACTGGTCTTCCAGGGAACTATCAAAGCGTAGACTGTTAGAGACATTACTCCAATGGAGGAAAGTGTGCATGGTGACTGTTGTATTCAATCCCGATGCAATTTCTGTGTTTCATCAACACTCTGATAGTCCACAGAATACAGAATGCCTCAGGATGTGCAATTGAAACTACTACTGGTCATCCAGGGAATGATCAAAGCGTAGAATGTTTGAGACATTGCTCCCATTGAGGAAATTGCGCATGGAGACTGTTGTATTCAATCCCGATGCAATTTCTGTGTTTCATGAACACTCTGATAGTCCACAGATTACACAAAGCCTCCAGATGTGCATCGGAAATTACTACTGGTCTTCCTGGGAACGATCAAAGCATAGACTGTTATGGACATTAGTTTTATGGAGGAATGTGCTCATGGTGACAGTTGTATTCAATCCCGATGCAATTTCTGTGTTTCATCAACACTCTGATAGTCCACAGATTACAGAATGCCTCCAGATGTGCATCGGAAACTACTACTGTTCTTCCAGGGAACGATCAAAGCGTAGACTGTTAGAGACATTACTTTTATGGAGGAAAGTGCGCATGGTGACTGTTGTATTCAATCCCGATGCAATTTCTGTGTTTCATCAACACACTGATAGTCCACAGATTTCAGAATGCCTCCAGATGTGCATCGGAAACTACTACTGGTCTTCGAGAGAACGATCAAAGCGTAGATTGTTTGGTACATTATTCCCATGGAGGAAAGTGCGCATGTTGACTGTTGTATTCAATCCCGATGCAATTTCTGTGTTTCATCAACACTCTGATAGTCCACAGATAACGGAAAGCCTCCAGGTGTGCATCGGAAACTACTACTGGTCTTCCAGGGAACGATCAAAGCGTAGACTTTTAGAGACATTACTCCCATGGAGGAAAGTGCGCATGGTCACTGTTGTATTCAATCCCGATGCAATTTCTGTGTTTCATCAACACTCTGATAGTCCACAGATTACAGAATGCCTCCAGATGTGCATCGGAAACTTCTACTTGCTTCCAGGGAAAGATCAAAGCGTAGATAGTTTGAGACATTACTCCCGTGGAGGAAAGTGCGCATGGTGACTGTTGTATTCAATCCCGATGCAATTTCTGTGTTTCATCAACACTCTGATAGTCCACAGATTATTGAATGTTTCAAGATGTGCATCGGAAGCTACTACTGGTCTTCCAGCTAACGATCAAAGCGTAGACTGTTTGAGACATTACTCCCATGGAGGAAAGTGCGCATGGTAACTGTAGTATTCAATCCAATTGCAATATCTGTGTTTCATCAGCACTCTAATATTCCACAGATTACAGAATGCCTCCAGATGTGCATCGTAAACTACTGCTGGTCTTCCAGGGATCGATCAAAGCGTAAACTCTTTGAGACATTACTCCCATGGAGGAACGTGCGCATGGTGACTGTTGCATTCAATCCCGATGCATTTTCTGTGTTTCATCAACACTCTGATAGTCCACAGATTACAGAATGCCTGCAGATGTGCATCGGAAACTACTACTCGTCTTCCAGGGAACGATCAAAGCGTAGACCGTTTGAGAATTACTGCCACGGAGGAAAGTGCGCATGGTGACTGTTGTATTCAATCGCGATGCATTTTCTGTGTTTCATCAACACTCTGATAGTTCACAGATTACAGAATGCCACGAGACGTGCATCGGAAACTACTACTGGTCTGCCTGGGCACGGTCCAAACGTAGACTGTTTCAGACATTACTTCGATGGAGTAAACTGCGGATGGTGACTGTTGTATTCAATCCCGATGCAATTTCTGTGCTTCATCAACACTCTGATAGTCCGCAGATTACAGAATGCCACCAGATGTGCATCGGAAACTACTACTGGTATTCCAGGCAACGATCAAAGCAGTAGACTGTTTGAGAATTACTCCCATGGAGGAAAGTGCGCATGGTGACTGTTGTATTCAATCCCGATGCAATTTCTGTGTTTCATCAACACTCTGATAGTCCACAGATAACGGAAAGCGTCCAGGTGTGCATCGGAAACTACTACTGGTCTCCCAGGGAACGATCTAAGCGTAGACTGTTTGAGACATTATTCCCATGGAGGAAAGTGCTCATGGTGACTGTTGTATTCAATCTCGATGTAATTTCTGTGTTTCATCATCACTCTGATAGTCCACAGATTACGGAAAGCCTCCAGATGTGCATCGGAAAATACTACTGGTCTTGCAGGGAACGATCAAAGCGTAGACTGTTAGAGACATTACTCCCATTTAGGAAAGTGCGCATGGTGACTGTTGTATTCAATCCCGATGCAATTTCTGTGTTTCATCACTACTCTGATAGTCCACAGATTACAGAATGCCACCAGATGTGCATCGGAAACTACTACTGGTGTTCCAGGCATCGATCAAAGCATAAACTCTTTGAGACATTACTCCCATGAAGGAATGTGCGCATGGTGACTGTTGTATTCAATCCCGATGCATTTCCAGTGTTTCATCAACACTCTGATAGTCCAAAGATTACAGAATGCCACGAGATGTGCATCGGAAACTACTAATGGTCTTCCAGGGAACGATCAAAGCGTAGACTGTTTCAGACATTACTCCCGTGAAGGAAAGTGCGGACGGTGACTGTTGTGTTCAATCCCGATGCAATTTCTGTGTTTCATCAACTCTCTGATAATCCACAGATTACAGATTGCCACCAGATGTGCATCGGAAACTACTACTGGTCTTCCAGGGAACGATCAAAGCGTAGACTGTTAGAGACACACCTCTCGAGGAGGAAAGTGTGCATGTTGACTGTTGTATTCATTCCCGATGCAATTTCTGTGTTTCATCCACACTCTTATAGTCCACAGAATACAGAATGCCACCAGATGTGCATCGGAATCTACTACTGGTCTTCCAGGGAACGATCAAAGCATAGACTGTTTGAGAATTACTCCCATGGAGGAAAGTGCGCATGGTGACTGTTGTATTCAATCCCGATGCAATTTCTGTGTTTCATCAACACTCTGATAGTCCACAGATTACAGAATGCCACGAGATGTGCATCGGAAACTACTACTGGTCTTCCTGGGAACGATCCAGGCGTAGACTGTTCAGGCATTACTCCCATGGAGGAAAGTGCGGATGGTGACAGTTGTATTCAATCCCGATGCAATTTCTGTGTTTCATCACTACTCTGATAGTCCACAGATTACAGAATGCCACCAGATGTGCATCGGAAACTACTACTGGTCTTCCAGGGAACGATCAAAGCGTAGACTGTTTAGAATTACTCCCATGGAGGAAAGTGCGCATGGTGACTGTTGTATTCAATCCCGATTCAATTTCTGTGTTTCATCAACACTCTGATAGTCCACAGATTACAGAATGCCTCCAGAAGTGCATCGGAAACTACTACTGGTCTTCCAGGGAACGATCAAATCGTAGACTGTTTGAGACATTACTCCCATGGAGGAAAATGCGCATGGTGAATGTTGTATTCAATCCCGCTGCAATTTCTGTGTTTCATCAACACTCTGATAGTCCACAGATTAGAGAATGCCACCCGATGTGCATCGGAAACTACTACTGATCTTCCAGGGAACGAGCAAAGCGTAGACTGTTAGAGACATTACTCCCATTTAGGAAAGTGCACATGGTGACTGTTGTATTCAATCCCGATGCAATTTCTGTGTTTCATCAACACTCTGATAGTCCACAGATGACGGAAAGCCTTCAGATGTGCATCGGAAACTACTACTGGTCTTCCAGGGAACTATCAAAGCGTAGACTGTTAGAGACATTACTCCAATGGAGGAAAGTGTGCATGGTGACTGTTGTATTCAATCCCGATGCAATTTCTGTGTTTCATCAACACTCTGATAATCCACAGAATACAGAATGCCTCAGGATGTGCAATTGAAACTACTACTGGTCATCCAGGGAACGATCAAAGCGTAGAATGTTTGAGACATTGCTCCCATTGAGGAAACTGCGCATGGAGACTGTTGTATTCAATCCCGATGCAATTTCTGTGTTTCATGAACACTCTGATAGTCCACAGATTACACAAAGCCTCCAGATGTGCATCGGAAACTACTTCTGGTCTTCCTGGGAACGATCAAAGCATAGACTGTTAGGGACATTAGTTTTATGGAGGAATGTGCTCATGGTGACTGTTGTATTCAATCCCGATGCAATTTCTGTGTTTCATCAACACTCTGATAGTCCACAGATTACAGAATGCCTCCAGATGTGCATCGGACACTACTACTGTTCTTCCAGGGAACGATCAAAGCGTAGACTGTTGGAGACATTACTTTTATGGAGGAAAGTGCGCATGGTGACTGTTGTATTCAATCCCGATGCAATTTCTGTGTTTCATCAACACACTGATAGTCCACAGATTTCAGAATGCCTCCAGATGTGCATCGGAAACTACTACTGGTCTTCGAGAGAACGATCAAAGCGTAGATTGTTTGGTACATTATTCCCATGGAGGAAAGTGCGCATGTTGACTGTTGTATTCAATCCCGATGCAATTTCTGTGTTTCATCAACACTCTGATAGTCCACAGATAACGGAAAGCCTCCAGGTGTGCATCGGAAACTACTACTGGTCTTCCAGGGAACGATCAAAGCGTAGACTTTTAGAGACATTACTCCCATGGAGGAAAGTGCGCATGGTCACTGTTGTATTCAATCCCGATGCAATTTCTGTGTTTCATCAACACTCTGATAGTCCACAGATTACAGAATGCCTCCAGATGTGAATCGGAGACTTCTACTTGCTTCCAGGGAAAGATCAAAGCGTAGATAGTTTGAGACATTACTCCCGTGGAGGAAAGTGCGCATGGTGACTGTTGTATTCAATCCCGATGCAATTTCTGTGTTTCATCAACACTCTGATAGTCCACAGATTATTGAATGTTTCAAGATGTGCATCGGAAGCTACTACTGGTCTTCCAGCTAACGATCAAAGCGTAGACTGTTTGAGACATTACTCCCATGGAGGAAAGTGCGCATGGTAACTGTAGTATTCAATCCAATTGCAATTTCTGTGTTTCATCAGCACTCTAATATTCCACATATTACAGAATGCCTCCAGATGTGCATCGTAAACTACTGCTGGTCTTCCAGGGATCGATCAAAGCGTAAACTCTTTGAGACATTACTCCCTTGGAGGAATGTGCGCATGGTGACTGTTGCATTCAATCCCGATGCATTTTCTGTGTTTCATCAACACTCTGATAGTCCACAGATTACAGAATGCATCCAGATGTGCATCGGAAACTACTACTCGTCTTCCAGGGAACGATCAAAGCGTAGACCGTTTGAGAATTACTCCCACGGAGGAAAGTGCGCATGGTGACTGTTGTATTCAATCCCGATGCATTTTCTGTGTTTCATCAACACTCTGATAGTTCACAGATTACAGAATGCCACGAGATGTGCATCGGAAACTACTACTGGTCTGCCTGGGCACGGTCCAAACGTAGACTGTTTCAGACATTACTTCGATGGAGGAAACTGCGGATGGTGACTGTTGTATTCAATCCCGATGCAATTTCTGTGTTTCATCAACACTCTGATAGTCTGCAGGTTACAGAATGCCACCAGATGTGCATCGGAAACTACTACTGGTATTCCAGGCAACGATCAAAGCAGTAGACTGTTTGAGAATTACTCCCATGGAGGAAAGTGCGCATGGTGACTGTTGTATTCAATCCCGATGCAATTTCTGTGTTTCATCAACACTCTGATAGTCCACAGATAACGGAAAGCGTCCAGGTGTGCATCGGAAACTACTACTGGTCTCCCAGGGAAGGATCTAAGCGTAGACTGTTTGAGACATTATTCCCATGGAGGAAAGTGCTCATGGTGACTGTTGTATTCAATCTCGATGTAATTTCTGTGTTTCATCATCACTCTGATAGTCCACAGATTACGGAAAGCCTCCAGATGTGCATCGGAAAATACTACTGGTCTTGCAGGGAACGATCAAAGCGTAGACTGTTAGAGACATTGCTCCCATTTAGGAAAGTGCGCATGGTGACTGTTGTATTCAATCACGATGCAATTTCTGTGTTTCATCACTACTCTGATAGTCCACAGATTACAGAATGCTACCAGATGTGTATCGGAAACTACTACTGGTGTTCCAGGCATCGATCAAAGCATAAACTCTTTGAGACATTACTCCCATGGAGGAATGTGCGCATGGTGACTGTTGTATTCAATCCCGATGCATTTCCAGTGTTTCATCAACACTCTGATAGTCCAAAGATTACAGAATGCCACGAGATGTGCATCGGAAACTACTAATGGTCTTCCAGGGAACGATCAAAGCGTAGACTGTTTCAGACATTACTCCCATGAAGGAAAGTGCGGATGGTGACTGTTGTGTTCAATCCCAATGCAATTTCTGTGTTTCATCAACACTCTGATAATCCACAGATTACAGAATGCCACCAGATGTGCATCGGAAACTACTACTGGTCTTCCAGGGAACGATCAAAGCGTAGACTGTTAGAGACACACCTCCCGAGGAGGAAAGTGCGCATGTTGACTGTTGTATTCATTCCCGATGCAATTTCTGTGTTTCATCCACACTCTTATAGTCCACAGAATACAGAATGCCACCAGATGTGCATCGGAATCTACTACTGGTCTTCCAGGGAACGATCAAAGCATAGACTGTTTGAGAATTACTCCCATGGAGGAAAGTGCGCATGGTGACTGTTGTTTTCAATCCCGATGCAATTTCTGTGTTTCATCAACACTCTGATAGTCCACAGATTACAGAATGCCACTAGATGTGCATCGGAAACTACTACTGGTCTTCCTGGGAACGATCCAGGCGTAGACTGTTCAGACATTACTCCCATGGAGGAAAGTGCGGATGGTGACAGTTGCATTCAATCCCGATGCAATTTCTGTGTTTCATCACTACTCTGATAGTCCACAGATTACAGAATGCCACCAGATGTGCATCGGAAACTACTACTGGTCTTCCAGGGAACGATCAAAGCGTAGACTGTTTAGAATTACTCCCATGGAGGAAAGTGCGCATGGTGACTGTTGTATTCAATCCCGATTCAATTTCTGTGTTTCATCAACACTCTGATAGTCCACAGATTACACAATGCCTCCAGAAGTGCATCGGAAACTACTACTGGTCTTCCAGGGAACGATCAAATCGTAGACTGTTTGAGACATTACTCCCATGGAGGAAAATGCGCATGGTGAATGTTGTATTCAATCCCGCTGCAATTTCTGTGTTTCATCAACACTCTGATAGTCCACAGATTAGAGAATGCCTCCCGATGTGCATCGGAAACTACTACTGATCTTCCAGGGAACGATCAAAGCGTAGACTGTTAGAGACATTACTCCCATTTAGGAAAGTGCACATGGTGACTGTTGTATTCAATCCCGATGCAATTTCTGTGTTTCATCAACACTCTGATAGTCCACAGATGACGGAAAGCCCTCAGATGTGCATCGGAAACTACTACTGGTCTTCCAGGGAACGATCAAAGCGTAGACTGTTAGAGACATTACTCCAATGGAGGAAAGTGTGCATGGTGACTGTTGTATTCAATCCCGATGCAATTTCTGTGTTTCATCAACACTCTGATAGTCCACAGAATACAGAATGCCTTCAGATGTGCAATTGAAACTACTACTGGTCATCCAGGGAACGATCAAAGCGTAGAATGTTTGAGACATTGCTCCCATTGAGGAAACTGCGCATGGAGACTGTTGTATTCAATCCCGATGCAATTTCTGTGTTTCATGAACACTCTGATAGTCCACAGATTACACAAAGCCTCCAGATGTGCATCGGAAACTACTACTGGTCTTCCACTGAAAGATCAAAGCGTAGACTTTTAGAGACATTACTCCCATGGAGGAAAGTGCGCATGGTGACTGTTGTATTCAATCCCAATGCAATTTCTGTGTTTCATCAACACTCTGATAGTCCACAGATTACGGAAAGCCTCCAGATGTACATCGGAAGCTACTACTGGTCTTCCAGGGAACGATCAAAGCGTAGACTGTTAGAGACATTACTCCCATGGAGGAAAGTGTGCATGGTAACTTTTGTATTCAACACCCGATGCAATTTCTGTGTTTCATCAACACTCGGATACTCCACAGATTACAGAATGCCTCCAGATGTGCATCGGAAACAACTACTGGTCTTCCTGGGAACGATCAAAGCGTAGACTGTTAGAGACATTAGTTTTATGGAGGAATGTGCTCATGGTGACTGTTATATTCAATCCCGATGCAATTTCTGTGTTTCATCAACACTCTGATAGTCCACAGATTACAGAATGCCTCCAGATGCGCATCGGAAACTACTACTGGTCTTCCAGGGAACGATCAAAGCGTAGACTGTTAGAGACTTTACTTTTATGGAGGAATGTGCTCATGGTGACTGTTGTATTCAATCCCGATGCAATTTCTGTGTTTCATCAACACTCTGATAGTCCACAGATTACTGAATGCCTCCAGATGTGCATCGGAAACTACTACTCGTCTTCCAGGGAACGATCAAAGCGTAGACCGTTTGAGAATTACTCCCATGGAGGAAAGTGCGCATGGTGATTTTTGTATTCAAACTCGATGCATTTTCTGTGTTTCATCAACACTCTGATAGTCCACAGATTACAGAATGTTTCAAGATGTGAATCAGAAACTACTACTGGTCTTCCAGCTAACGATCAAAGCGTAGACTGTTTGAGACATTACTCCCAAGGAGGAAAGTGCGCATGGTAACTGTAGTATTCAATCCAATTGCAATTTCTGTGTTTCATCAGCACTCTAATAGTCCACAGATTACAGAATGCCTCCAGATGTGCATCGTAAACTACTGCTGGTGTTCCAGGCATCGATCAAAGCATAAACTCTTTGAGACATTACTCCCATGGAGGAATGTGCGCATGGTGACTGTTGTATTCAATCCCGATGCATTTTCAGTGTTTCATCAACACTGTGATAGTCCAAAGATTACAGAATGCCACGGGATGTGCATCGGAAACTACTAATGGTCTTCCAGGGAACGATCAAAGCGTAGACTGTTTCAGACATTACTCCCATGAAGGAAAGTGCGGATGGTGACTGTTGTGTTCATTCCCGATGCAATTTCTGTGTTTCATCCACACTCTTATAGTCCACAGAATACAGAATGCCACCAGATGTGCATCGGAAACTACTACTGGTCTTCCAGGGAACGATCAAAGCGTAGACTGTTAGAGACATACCTCCCGAGGAGGAAAGTGCGCATGTTGACTGTTGTATTCATTCCCGATGCAATTTTGTGTTTCATCCACACTCTTATAGTCCACAGAATACAGAATGCCACCAGATGTGCATCGGAAACTACTACTGGTCTTCCAGGGAACGATCAAAGCATAGACTGTTTGAGAATTACTCCCATGGAGGAAACTGCGCATGGTGACTGTTTTATTCAATCCCGATGCAATTTCTGTGTTTCATCAACACTCTGATAGTCCACAGACTACAGAATGCCACGAGATGTGCATCGGAAACTACTACTGGTCTTCCTGGGAACGATCCAGGCGTAGACTGTTCAGACATTACTCCCATGGAGGAAAGTGCGGATGGTGACAGTTGTATTCAATCCCGATGCAATTTCTGTGTTTCATCACTACTCTGATAGTCCACAGATTACAGAATGCCACCAGATGTGCATGGGAAACTACTACTGGTCTTCCAGGGAACGATCAAAGCGTAGACTGTTTGAGAATTACTCCCATGGAGGAAAGTGCTTATGGTGACTGTTGTATTCAATCCCGATTCAATTTCTGTGTTTCATCAACACTCTGATACTCCACAGATTACAGAATGCCTCCAGAAGTGCATCGGAAACTACTACTGGTCTTCCAGGGAACGATCAAATTGTAGACTGTTTGAGACATTGCTCCCATTGAGGAAACTGCGCATGGAGACTGTTGTATTCAATCCCGGTGCAATTTCTGTGTTTCATGAACACTCTGATAGTCCACAGATTACAGAAAGCCTCCAGATGTGCATCGGAAACTACTACTGGTCTTCCAGGGAAAGATCAAAGCGTGGTCTTTTAGAGACATTACTCCCATGGAGGAAAGTGCGCATGGTGACTGTTGTATTCAATCCCGATGCAATTTCTGTGTTTCATCAACACTCTGATAGTCCACAGATTACGGAAAGCCTCCAGATGTGCATCGGAAACTACTACTGGTCTTCCAGGGAACGATCAAAGCGTAGACTGTTAGAGACATTACTCCCATGGAGGAAAGTGTGCATGGTAACTGTTGTATTCAACACCCTATGCAATTTCTGTGTTTCATCAACACTCGGATACTCCACAGATTACAGAATGCCTCCAGATGTGCATCGGAAACAACTACTGGTCTTCCTGGGAACGATCAAAGCGTAGACTGTTAGAGACATTAGTTTTATGGAGGACTGTGCTCATGGTGACTGTTATATTCAATCCCGATGCAATTTCTGTGTTTCATCAACACTCTGATAGTCCACAGATTACAGAATGCCTCCAGATGCGCATCGGAAACTACTACTGGTCTTCCAGGGAACGATCAAAGCGTAGACTGTTAGAGACTTTACTTTTATGGAGGAATGTGCTCATGGTGACTGTTGTATTCAATCCCGATGCAATTTCTGTGTTTCATCAACACTCTGATAGTCCACAGATTACTGAATGCCTCCAGATGTGCATCGGAAACTACTACTGGTCTTCCAGGGAACGATCAAAGCGTAGACCGTTTGAGAATTACTCCCATGGAGGAAAGTGCGCATGGTGATTTTTGTATTCAATCCCGATGCATTTTCTGTGTTTCATCAACACTCTGATAGTCCACAGATTACAGAATGCCACGAGATGTGCATCGGAAACTACTACTGGTCTTCCTGGGAACGATCCAGGCGTAGACTGTTTCAGACATTACTTCGATGGTGGAAAGTGCGCATGGTGATTTTTGTATTCAATCCCGATGCATTTTCTGTGTTTCATCAACACTCTGATAGTCCACAGATTACAGAATGCCACCAGATGTGCATCGGAAACTACTACTGGTCTTGCAGGGAACGATCAAAGCGTAGACTGTTTGAGAATTAATCCCATGGAGGAAAGTGCGCATGGTGACTGTTGTATTCAATCCCGATGCTATTTCTGTGTTTCATCAACACTCTGATACTCCACAGATTACAGAATGCCTCCAGAAGTTCATCGGAAACTACTACTGGTCTTCCAGGGAACGATCAAAGCGTAGACTGTTAGAGACATTACTTTTATGGAGGAATGCGCTCATGGTGACTGTTCTATTCAATCCCGATGCTATTTCTGTGTTTCATCAACACTCTGATAGTCCCCAGATTACAGAATGCCTCCAGATGTGCATCGGCAACTACTACTGGTCTTTCAGGGAACGATCAAAGCGTAGACAGTTTGAGACATACCTCCCGTGGAGGAAAGTGCGCATGGTGAATGTTGTATTCATTCCCGATGCAATTTCTGTGTTTCATCAACACGCTGATAGTCCACAGATTACAGAATGCTACCAGATATGCATCGAAAACTACTGCTGGTCTTAAAGGGAACGATCAAAGCATAGACTGTTTGAGAATTACTCCCATGGAGGAAAGTGCGTATTATGACTGTTGTATTCAATCCCGAGGCAATTTCTGTGTTTCATCAACACTCTGATAGTCCACAGATTACAGAATGCCCCCAGATGTGCATCGGAAACTACTACTGGTCTTCCAGGGAACGATCAAAGCGTAGACTGTTTGGTACATTATTCCCATGGAGGAAAGTGCGCATGGTGACTGTTGTATTCAATCCCGACGCATTTTCTGTGTTTCATCAACACTCTGATAGTCCACAGATAACGGAAAGCCTCCAGGTGTGCATCGGAAACTACTACTGGTCTTCAGGGAACGATCTAAGCGTAGACTGTTAGAGACATTACTCCCATTTAGGAAAGTGCGCATGGATACTGTTGTATTCAATCCCGATGCAATTTCTGTGTTTCATCAACACTCTTATAGTCCACAGAATACAGAATGCCTCCAGATGTGCAATTGAAACTACTACTGGTCATCCAAAGAACGATCAAAGCGTAGAATGTTTGAGACATTACTCCCATTGAGGAAACTGCGCATGGAGACTGTTGTATTCAATCCCGATGCAATTTCTGTGTTTCATGAACACTCTGATAGTCCACAGATTACAGAAAGCCTCCAGATGTGCATCCGAAACTACTACTGGTCTTCCAGGGAACGATCAAAGCGTAGACTGTTAGAGACATTACTCCCATGGAGGAAAGTGCGCATGGTGACTGTTGTATTCAATCCCGATGCAATTTCTGTGTTTCATCAACACTCTGATAGTCCACAGATTACAGAATGCCTCCAGATGTGCATCGGAAACTTCTACTGGTCTTCCAGGGAAAGATCAAAGCGTAGATTGTTTGAGACATTACTCCCGTGGAGGAAAGTGCGCATGGTGACTGTTGTATTCAATCCCGATGCAATTTCTGTGTTTCATCAAGACTCTGATAGTCCACAGATTACTGAATGTTTCAAGATGTGCATCGGAAACTAGTACTGGTCTTCCAGCTAACGATCAAAGCGTAGAATGTTTGCGACATTACTCCCATGGAGGAAAGTGCGCATGGTAACTGTAGTATTCACTCCAATTGCAATTTCTGTGTTTCATCAGCACTCTAATAATCCACAGATTACAGAATGCCTCCAGATGTGCATTGTAAACTACTGCTGGTCTTCCAGGGATCGATCAAAGCGTAAACTCTTTGAGACATTACTCCCATGGAGGAATGTGCGCATGGTGACTGTTGTATTCAATCCCGATGCATTTTCTGTGTTTCATCAACACTCTGATAGTCCACAGATTACAGATTGCCTCCAGATGTGCATCGGAAACTACTACTCGTCTTCCAGGGAACGATCAAAGCGTAGACCGTTTGAGAATTACTCCCATGCAGGAAAGTGCGAATGGTGACTGTTGTATTCAATCCCTATGCATTTTCTGTGTTTCATTAACACTCTGATAGTCCACAGATTACAGAATGCTACATGATGTGCATCGGAAACTACTACTGGTCTTCCTGGGAACGATCCAGGCGTAGACTGTTTCAGACATTACATCGATGGAGGAAAGTGCGGATGGTGACTGTTGTATTCAATCCCGATGCAATTTCTGTGTTTCATCAACACTCTGATAGTCCGCAGATTACAGAATGCCACCAGATGTGCGTCGGAAACTACTACTGGTCTTCCAGGGAACGATCAAAGCGTAGACTGTTTGAGAAATAATCCCATAGAGGAAAGTGCGCATGGTGACTGTTGAATTCAATCCCGATGCAATTTCTGTGTTTCATCAACACTCTGATAGTCCACAGATTACAGAATGCCACGAGATGTGCATCGGAAACTACTACTGGTCTTCCTGAGAACGATCCAGGCGTAGACTGTTTCAGACATTACTCCCATGGAGGAAAGTGCGGATGGTGACTGTTGTATTCAATCCCGATGCAATTTCTGTGTTTCATCAACACTCTGATAGTCCACAGATTCCAGAATGCCACCAGATGTGCATCGGAAACTACTACTAGTCTTCCAGGGAACGATCAAGGCGTAGACTGTTTGAGAATTACTCCCATGGAGGAGAGTGCGCATGGTGACTGTTGTATTCAATCCCGATTCAATTTCTGTGTTTCATCAACACTCTGATACTCCACAGATTACAGAATGCCTCCAGAAGTGCATTGGAAACTACTACTGGTGTTCCAGGGAACTATCAAATCGTAGACTGTTTGAGAAATTTTTCCCATGGAGGAAAATGCGCATGGTGAATGTTGTATTCAATCCCGATGCAATTTCTGTGTTTCATCAACACTCTGAAAAGTCCACAGATTAGAGAATGCCTCCCCATGTGCATCGGAAACTACTACCGCTCTTCCAGGGAACGATCAAAGCGTAGACTGTTAGAGACATTAGTCCCATGGAGGAAAGTGTGCATGGTAACTGTTGTATTCAAAACCCGATGCAATTTCTGTGTTTCATCAACACTCGGATACTCCACAGATTACATAATGCCTTAAGATGTGCATCGGAAACTACTACTGGTCTTCCTGGGAACGATCAAAGCGTAGACTGTTAGAGACATTAGTTTTGTGGAGGAATGTGCTCATGGTGACTGTTGCATTCAATCCCGATGCAATTTCTGTGTTTCATCAACACTCTGATAGTCCACAGATTGCAGAATGCCTCCAGATGCGCATCGGAAACTACTACTGGTCTTCCAGGGAACGATCAAAGCGTAGACTGTTAGAGACATTACTTTTATGGAGGAATGTGCTCACGTTGACTGTTGTATTCAATCCCGATGCAATTTCTGTGTTTCATCAACACTCTGATAGTCCACAGATTACAGAATGCCTCCAGATGTGCATCGGAAACTACTACTCGTCTTCCAGAGAACGATCAAAGCGTAGACCGTTTGAGAATTACTCCCATGGTGGAAAGTGCGCATGGTGACTGTTGTATTCAATCCCGATGCATTTTCTGTGTTTCATCAACACTCTGATAGTCCACAGATTACAGAATGCCACGAGATGTGCATCTGAAACTACTACTGGTCTTCCTGGGAACGATCCAGGCGTAGACTGTTTCAGACATTACTTCGAAGGAGGAAAGTGCGGTAGGTGACTGTTGTATTCAATCCCGATGCAATTTCTGTGTTTCATCAACACTCTGATAGTCCACAGATTACAGAATGCCACCAGATGTGCATCGGAAACTACTACTGGTCTTTCAGGGAACGATCAAAGCGTAGACTGTTTGAGAATTACTCTCATGGAGGAAAGTGCGCATGGTGACAGTTGTATTCAATCCCAATGCAATTTCTGTGTTTCATCAACACTCTGATACTCCACAGATTACAGAATGCCTCCAGAAGTGCATCGGAAACTACTACTGGTCTTCCAGGGAACGATGAAATGGTAGACTGTTAGAGACATTACTCCCATGGAGGAAAGTGTGCATGGTGACTGTTGTATTCAATCCCGATGCAATTTCTGTGTTTCATCAACACTCTGATAGTCCACAGATTACAGAATGCCTCCAGATGTGCATCGGAAACTTCTACTGGTCTTCCAGGGAAAGATCAAAGCGTAGATTGTTTGAGACATTACTCCCGTGGAGGAAAGTGCGCATGGTGACTGTTGTATTCAATCCCGATGCAATTTCTGTGTTTCATCAAGACTCTGATAGTCCACAGATTACTGAATGTTTCAAGATGTGCATCGGAAACTAGTACTGGTCTTCCAGCTAACGATCAAAGCGTAGAATGTTTGCGACATTACTCCCATGGAGGAAAGTGCGCATGGTAACTGTAGTATTCACTCCACTTGCAATTTCTGTGTTTCATCAGCACTCTAATAATCCACAGATTACAGAATGCCTCCAGATGTGCATTGTAAACTACTGCTGGTCTTCCAGGGATCGATCAAAGCGTAAACTCTTTGAGACATTACTCCCATGGAGGAATGTGCGCATGGTGACTGTTGTATTCAATCCCGATGCATTTTCTGTGTTTCATCAACACTCTGATAGTCCACAGATTACAGATTGCCTCCAGATGTGCATCGGAAACTACTACTCGTCTTCCAGGGAACGATCAAAGCGTAGACCGTTTGAGAATTACTCCCATGCAGGAAAGTGCGAATGGTGACTGTTGTATTCAATCCCTATGCATTTTCTGTGTTTCATTAACACTCTGATAGTCCACAGATTACAGAATGCTACATGATGTGCATCGGAAACTACTACTGGTCTTCCTGGGAACGATCCAGGCGTAGACTGTTTCAGACATTACATCGATGGAGGAAAGTGCGGATGGTGACTGTTGTATTCAATCCCGATGCAATTTCTGTGTTTCATCAACACTCTGATAGTCCGCAGATTACAGAATGCCACCAGATGTGCGTCGGAAACTACTACTGGTCTTCCAGGGAACGATCAAAGCGTAGACTGTTTGAGAAATAATCCCATGGAGGAAAGTGCGCATGGTGACTGTTGAATTCAATCCCGATGCAATTTCTGTGTTTCATCAACACTCTGATAGTCCACAGATTACAGAATGCCACGAGATGTGCATCGGAAACTACTACTGGTCTTCCTGGGAACGATCCAGGCGTAGACTGTTTCAGACATTACTCCCATGGAGGAAAGTGCGGATGGTGACTGTTGTATTCAATCCCGATGCAATTTCTGTGTTTCATCAACACTCTGATAGTCCACAGATTCCAGAATGCCACCAGATGTGCATCGGAAACTACTACTAGTCTTCCAGGGAACGATCAAGGCGTAGACTGTTTGAGAATTACTCCCATGGAGGAGAGTGCGCATGGTGACTGTTGTATTCAATCCCGATTCAATTTCTGTGTTTCATCAACACTCTGATACTCCACAGATTACAGAATGCCTCCAGAAGTGCATTGGAAACTACTACTGGTGTTCCAGGGAACTATCAAATCGTAGACTGTTTGAGAAATTTTTCCCATGGAGGAAAATGCGCATGGTGAATGTTGTATTCAATCCCGATGCAATTTCTGTGTTTCATCAACACTCTGAAAAGTCCACAGATTAGAGAATGCCTCCCCATGTGCATCGGAAACTACTACCGCTCTTCCAGGGAACGATCAAAGCGTAGACTGTTAGAGACATTAGTCCCATGGAGGAAAGTGTGCATGGTAACTGTTGTATTCAAAACCCGATGCAATTTCTGTGTTTCATCAACACTCGGATACTCCACAGATTACATAATGCCTTAAGATGTGCATCGGAAACTACTACTGGTCTTCCTGGGAACGATCAAAGCGTAGACTGTTAGAGACATTAGTTTTGTGGAGGAATGTGCTCATGGTGACTGTTGCATTCAATCCCGATGCAATTTCTGTGTTTCATCAACACTCTGATAGTCCACAGATTGCAGAATGCCTCCAGATGCGCATCGGAAACTACTACTGGTCTTCCAGGGAACGATCAAAGCGTAGACTGTTAGAGACATTACTTTTATGGAGGAATGTGCTCATGTTGACTGTTGTATTCAATCCCGATGCAATTTCTGTGTTTCATCAACACTCTGATAGTCCACAGATTACAGAATGCCTCCAGATGTGCATCGGAAACTACTACTCGTCTTCCAGAGAACGATCAAAGCGTAGACCGTTTGAGAATTACTCCCATGGTGGAAAGTGCGCATGGTGACTGTTGTATTCAATCCCGATGCATTTTCTGTGTTTCATCAACACTCTGATAGTCCACAGATTACAGAATGCCACGAGATGTGCATCGGAAACTACTACTGGTCTTCCTGGGAACAATCCAGGCGTAGACTGTTTCAGACATTACTTCGAAGGAGGAAAGTGCGGTAGGTGACTGTTGTATTCAATCCCGATGCAATTTCTGTGTTTCATCAACACTCTGATAGTCCACAGATTACAGAATGCCACCAGATGTGCATCGGAAACTACTACTGGTCTTTCAGGGAACGATCAAAGCGTAGACTGTTTGAGAATTACTCTCATGGAGGAAAGTGCGCATGGTGACAGTTGTATTCAATCCCAATGCAATTTCTGTGTTTCATCAACACTCTGATACTCCACAGATTACAGAATGCCTCCAGAAGTGCATCGGAAACTACTACTGGTCTTCCAGGGAACGATGAAATGGTAGACTGTTTGAGACATTACTCCCATGGAGGAAAGTTCGCATGGTGAACGTTGTATTAAATCCCGATGCAATTTCTGTGTTTCATCAACACTCTGATAGTCCACAGATTACAGAATGGCTCCCGATGTGCATCGGAAATTACTACTGGTCTTCCAAGGAACGATCAAAGCGTAGACTGTTTGGGACATTACTCCCATGGAGGAAAGTGCGCATGGTTAACTGTTGTATTCAATCCCGATGCAATTTCTGTGTTTCATCAACACTCTGATAGTCCACAGATTACAGAATGCCTCCAGATGTTAATCGGAAACTACTACTGGGCTTCCAGGGAACGATCAAAGCGTAGACTGTTTGAGACATTACTCCCATGGAGGAAAGTGCGCATGGTGACTGTTGTATTCAATCCCGATGCAATTTCTGTGTTTCATCAACACACTGATAGTCCACAGATTACGGAAAGCCTCCAGATGCGCATCGGGAACTACTACTGGTCTTCCAGGGAACGATCAAAGCGTAGACTGTTAGAGACATTACTCCCATGGAGGAAAGTGCGCATGGTGACTGATGCATTCAATCCCGATGTAATTTCTGTGTTTCATCAACACTCTGATAGTCCACCGATTACAGAATGCCTCCAGATGTGCATCGGAAACTTCTACTGGTCTTCCAGGGAAAGATCAGATCGTAGACTGTTTGAGACATTACTCCCATGGAGGAAAGTTTGCTTGGTAACTGTTGTATTCAATCCCGATGCAATTTCTGTGTTTCATCAACACTCGGATAGTCCACAGATTACGGAAAGCCTCCAGATGTGCATCGGAAACTTCTACTGGTCTTCCAGGGAACGATCAAAGCGTCGACTGTTTGAGATATTACTTTTATGGAGGAATATGCGCATGGTGACTGTTGTATTCAATCCCGATGAAATTTCTGTGTTTCATCAACACTCTGATAATCCACAGATTACAGAATGCCTCCAGATGTGCATCGGAAACTACTACTGGTCTTTAAGGGAACGATCAAAGTGTAGTATCTTTAAGACATTACTCCCATGGAGGAAAGTGCGCATGGTAACTGTTGTATTCAATCCCGTTGCATTTTCTGTGTTTCATCAACACTCTGATAGTCCACAGACTACAGAATGCCTCCAGATGTGCATCGGAAACTACTACTAGTCTTCCAGGGAACGATCAAAGCGTAGACTGTTTGCGAATTACTCCCATGGAGGAAAGTGGGCATGGTGACTGTTGTATTCAATCCCGATGCATTTTCTGTGTTTCATCAACACTCTGATAGTCCACAGATTACAGAAAGAATCCAGATGTTTATCGGAAACTACTACTGGTCTTCCTGGGAACGATCCAGTCGTAGACTGTTTCAGACATTACTCCCATGGAGGAAAGTTCGCATGGTAACTGTTGTATTCAATACCGATGCAATTTCTGTGTTTCATCAACACTCTGATAGTCCACAGATTACGGAAAGCCTCCAGATGTGCATCGGAAACTTCTACTGGTCTTCCAGGGAACGATCAAAGCGTCGACTGTTTGAGATATTACTTTTATGGAGGGATATGCGCATGGTGACTGTTGTATTCAATCCCGATGAAATTTCTGTGTTTCATCAACTCTCTGATAATCCACAGATTACAGAATGCCTCCAGATGTGCATCGGAAACTGCTACTGGTCTTTAAGGGAACAATCAAAGCGAAATATCTTTAAGACATTACTCCCATGGGGGAAAGTGCGCATGGTAACTGTTGTATTAAATCCCGTTGCATATTGTGTGTTTCATCAACACTCTGATAGTACACATATTACAGAATGCCACGAGATGTGTATCAGAAACTACTACTGGTCTTCCCGTTAACGATCAAAGCGTAGACTGTTTCAGACATTACTCCCATGCAGGAAATTGCGGATGTTGACTGTTGTATTAATTCCCGATGCAATTTCTGTGTTTCATCAACACTTTGATAGTCCACAGATTACAGAATGCCACCAGATGTGCATCGGAAACTACTACTGGTCTTCCAGGGAACGATCAAAGCGTCGACTGTTTGAGACATACCTCCCGTGGAGGAAAGTGCGCATGGTGACTTTTGTATTCAATCCCGAAGCAATTTCTGTGTTTCATCAACACTCTGATAGTCCACAGATTTCAGAATGCCACCAGATGTGCATCGGGAACTACTACTGGTCTTCAAGGGAACGGTCAAAGCGTAGACTGTTTGAGAATTACTCCCATGGAGGAAAGTGCGCATGGTGGCTGTTGTATTCAATCCCGATGCAATTTCTGTGTTTCATCAACACTCTGATAGTCCACAGATTACAGAAAGCCTCCAGATGGGCATAGGAAACTACTACTGGTCTTCCAGGGAACGATCAAATCGTAGACTGTTAGAGACATTACTCCCATGGAGGAAGGTGCGCATAGTAACTGTTGTATTCAAAACCCGATGCAATTTCTGTGATTCATCAACACTCTGATACTCCACAGATTACAGAATGCCACCAGATGTGCATCGGAAACTACTACTGGTCTTGCAGGGAACGGTCAAAGCGTAGACTGTTTGAGAATTACTCCCATGGAGGAAAGTGCGTATGGTGGCTGTTGTATTCAATCCCGATGCAATTTCTGTGTTTCACCAACACTCTGATAGTCCACAGATTACAGAATGCCTCCAGATGTTAATCGAAAACTACTAGTGGTCTTCCAGGGAACGATCAAAGCGTAGTCTGTTTGAGACATTACTCCCATGGAGGGAAGTGCGCATGGTGATTGTTGTATTCAATGCCGATGCAATTTCTGAGTTTAATCAACACTTTGATAGTCCACAGATTACAGAATGCCTTCAGATGTGCATCGGTAACTACTACTAGTCTTCCGGGGAACGACCAAAGCGTAGACTGTTAGAGACATTACTCCCATGGAGGTAAGTGCGCATGGTGACAGTTGTATTCAATCCCGATGCAATTTCTGTGTTTCATCAACACTTTGATAGTCCACAGATTACAGAATGCCTCCCTATGTGCATCGGAAACTACTACTGGTCTTCCAGGGAACGATCGAAGCGTAGCCTGTTTGGGACATTACTCCCATGGAGGAAAGTGCGCATGGTGACTGTTGTATTCAATCCCGATGCAATTTCTGTGTTTCATCAACACTCTAATAGTCCACAAAATACAGAATGCCTCCAGATGTGCATCGGAAACTACTACTGGTCTTCCAGGGAACGATCAAAGGGTAGACTGTTTGAGACATTACTTTTATGGAGGAATGTCCTCATGGTGACTGTTGTATTCAATCCCGATGCAATTTATGTCTTTCATCAACACTCTGATAGTCCACAGACTACAGAATGCCTCCAGATGTGCATCGGAAACTACTACTAGTCTTCCAGGGAACGATCAAAGCGTAGACTGTTTGAGAATTACTCCCATGGAGGAAAGTGGGCATGGTGACTGTTGTATTCAATCCCGATGCATTTTCTGTGTTTCATCAACACTCTGATAGTCCACAGATTACAGAAGGCCACGAGATGTGCATCGGAAACTACTACTGGTCTTCCTGGGAACGATCCAGTCGTAGACTGTTTCAGACATTACTGCCATGGAGTAAAGTGCGGATGGTGACTGTTGTATTCAATCCCGATGCAATTTCTGTGTTTCATCAACACTCTGATAGTCCACAGATTACAGAATGCCTCCAGATGTGCATCGGAAGCTTCTACTGGTCTTCCAGGGAACGATCAAAACGTAGACTGTTTGAGATATTACTTTTATGAAGGAATATGCGCATGGTGACTGTTGTATTTAATCCCGATGCAATTTCTGTGTTTCATCAACACTCTCATACTCCACAGATTACAGAATGCCTCCAGAAGTGCATCGGAAACAATTACTGGTCTTCCAGGGAACGATCAAATCGTAGACTGTTTGAGACATTACTCCCATGGAGGAAAGTTCGCATGGTAACTGTTGTATTCAATACCGATGCAATTTCTGTGTTTCATCAACACTCTGATAGTCCACAGATTACGGAAAGCCTCCAGATGTGCATCGGAAACTTCTACTGGTCTTCCAGGGAACGATCAAAGCGTCGACTGTTTGAGATATTACTCTTATGGAGGAATATGCGCATGGTGACTGTTGTATTCAATCCCGATGAAATATCTGTGTTTCATCAACTCTCTGATAATCCACAGATTACAGAATGCCTCCAGATGTGCATCGGAAACTACTACTGGTCTTTAAGGGTACGATCAAAGCGTAATATCTTTAAGACATTGCTCCCATGGAGGAAAGTGCGCATGGTAACTGTTGTATTCAATCCCGTTGCATTTTCTGTGTTTCATCAAAATCTGATAGTCCACATATTACAGAATGCCACGAGATGTGTATCAGAAACTACTACTGGTGTTCCCGGGAACGATCAAAGCGTAGACTCTTTCAGACATTACTCCCATGCAGGAAATTGCGGATGGTGACTGTTGTATTCAATCCCGATGCAATTTCTGTGTTTCGTCAACACTTTGATAGTCCACAGATTACAGAATGCCACCAGATGTGCATCGGAAACTACTACTGGTCTTCCAGGGAACGATCAAAGCGTCGACTCTTTGAGACATACCTCCCGTGGAGGAAAGTGCGCATGGTGACTTTTGTATTCAATCCCGAAGCAATTTCTGTGTTTCATCAACACTCTGATAGTCCACAGATTTCAGAATGCCACCAGATGTGCATCGGAAACTACTACTGGTCTTCCAGGGAACGGTCAAAGCGTAGACTGTTTGAGAATTACTCCCATGGAGGAAAGTGCGCATGGTGGCTGTTGTATTCTATCCCGATGCAATTTCTGTGTTTCATCAACACTCTGATAGTCCACAGATTACAGAAAGCCACCAGATGGGCATATTAAACTACTACTGGTCTTCCAGGGAACGATCAAATCGTAGACTGTTAGAGACACTACTCCCATGGAGGAAAGTGCGCATAGTAACTGTTGTATTCAAAACCCGATGCAATTTCTGTGATTCATCAAGACTCTGATACTCCACAGATTACAGAATGCCACCAGATGTGCATCGGAAACTACTACTGGTCTTCCAGGGAACGGTCAAAGCGTAGACTGTTTGAGAATTACTCCCATGGAGGAAAGTGCGTATGGTGGCTGTTGTATTCAATCCCGATGCAATTTCTGTGTTTCATCAACACTCTAATAGTATACAGATTACAGAATGCCTCCAGACGTTAATCGGAAACTACTACTGGTCTTCCAGGGAACGATCAAAGCGTAGACTGTTTGGGACATAACTCCCATGGAGGAAAGTGCGCATGGTGACTGTTGTATTCAATCCCGATGCAATTTCTATGTTTCATCAACACTCTACAAGTCCACAGATTACAGAATGCCACCAGATGTGCATCGGAAACTACTACTGGTCTCCCAGGGAACGATCAAAGCGTAGATTGTTTGCGAATTACTCCCATGGAGGAAAGTGTGCATTGTAAATGTTGTATTCAATCCCGATGCAATTTCTGTGTTTCATCATCACTCTGATAGTCCACAGATTACAGAATGCCTCCAGATGTGCATCGGAAACTACTACTGGTCTTCCAGGGAACGATTAAAGCGTAGTCTGTTTGAGACATTACTCCCATGGAGGGAAGTGCGCATGGTGATTGTTGTATTCAATGCCGATGCAATTTCTGAGTTTAATCAACACTTTGATAGTCCACAGATTACAGAATGCATTCGGATGTGCATCGGTAACTACTACTAGTCTTCCGGGGAACGACCAAAGCGTAGACTGTTTGAGACATTACTCCCATGGAGGTAAGTGCGCATGGTGACAGTTGTATTCAATCCCGATGCAATTTCTGTGTTTCATCAACACTCTGACAGTCCACAGATTACAGAATGCCGCCAGATGTGCATCGGAAACTACTACTGGTCTTCCAGGGAACGATCAAAGCGTAGACTGTTTGAGACATTACTCCCATGGAGGAAAGTGCTCATGGTGACTGTTGTATTCAATCCCTATGCAATTTCTGTGTTTCATCAACACTTTGATAGTCCACAGATTACAGAATGCCTCCCGATGTGCATCGGAAACTACTACTGGTCTTCCAGGGAACGATCAAAGGGTAGACTGTTTGAGACATTACTTTTATGGAGGAATTTCCTCATGGTGACTGTTGTATTCAATCCCGATGCAATTTCTGTCTTTCATCAACACTCTGATAGTCCACAGACTACAGAATGCCTCCAGATGTGCATCGGAAACTACTACTAGTCTTCCAGGGAACGATCAAAGCGTAGACTGTTTGAGAATTACTCCCATGGAGGAAAGTGGGCATGGTGACTGTTGTATTCAATCCCGATGCATTTTCTGTGTTTCATCAACACTCTGATAGTCCACAGATTACAGAATGCCACGAGATGTGCATCGGAAACTACTACTGGTCTTCCTAGGAACGATCCAGTCGTAGACTGTTTCAGACATTACTGCCATGGAGTAAAGTGCGGATGGTGACTGTTGTATTCAATCCCGATGCAATTTCTGTGTTTCATCAACACTCTGATAGTCCACAGATTACAGAATGCCTCCAGATGTGCATCGGAAGCTTCTACTGGGCTTCCAGGGAACGATCAAAGCGTAGACTGTTTGAGATATTACTTTTATTAGGGAATATGCGTATGGTGACTGTTGTATTTAATCCCGATGCAATTCCTGTGTTTCATCAACACTCTCATACTCCACAGATTACAGAATGCCTCCAGAAGTGCATCGGAAACTACTACTGGTCTTCCAGGGAACGATCAAATCGTAGACTGTTTGAGATATTACTCCCATGGAGGAAAGTGCGCATGGTGAATGTTGTATTCAATCCCGATGCGACTTCTGTGTTTCATCAACACTCTGATAGCCCACAGATTACAGAATGCCTCCCTAAATGCATCCGAAACTACTACTGGTCTTCCAGGGAACGATCAAAGCGTAGACTGTTGGAGATATTACTTTTATGAAGGAATATGCGCATGGTGACTGTTGTATTTAATCCCGATGCAATTTCTGTGTTTCATCAACACTCTGATACTCCACAGACTACAGAATGACACCAGATGTGCATCGGAAACTACTACTGGTCTTCCAGGGAACGATTAAAGCGTAGACTGTTTGAGAATTACTCCCATGGAGGAAAGCGCGTATGGTGGCTGTTGTATTCAATCCAGATGCAATTTCTGTGTTTCATCAACACTCTAACAGTCCACAGATTACAGAATGCCTCCAGATGTGCATCGGAAGCTTCTACTGGGCTTCCAGGGAACGATCAAAGCGTAGACTGTTTGAGATATTACTTTTATGAGGGAATATGCGTATGGTGACTGTTGTATTTAATCCCGATGCAATTCCTGTGTTTCATCAACACTCTCATACTCCACAGATTACAGAATGCCTCCAGAAGTGCATCGGAAACTACTACTGGTCTTCCAGGGAACGATCAAATCGTAGACTGTTTGAGATATTACTCCCATGGAGGAAAGTGCGCATGGTGAATGTTGTATTCAATCCCGATGCGACTTCTGTGTTTCATCAACACTCTGATAGCCCACAGATTACAGAATGCCTCCCTAAATGCATCCGAAACTACTACTGGTCTTCCAGGGAACGATCAAAGCGTAGACTGTTGGAGATATTACTTTTATGAAGGAATATGCGCATGGTGACTGTTGTATTTAATCCCGATGTAATTTCTGTGTTTCATCAACACTCTGATACTCCACAGACTACAGAATGACACCAGATGTGCATCGGAAACTACTACTGGTCATCCAGGGAACGATTAAAGCGTAGACTGTTTGAGAATTACTCCCATGGAGGAAAGCGCGTATGTTGGCTGTTGTATTCAATCCAGATGCAATTTCTGTGTTTCATCAACACTCTAACAGTCCACAGATTACAGAATGCCTCCAGGTGTGCATCGGAAACTACTACTGGTCCTCCAGGGAACGATCAAAGCGTGGACTGTTTGAGACATTACTTTTATTAAGGAACGTGCTCATGGTGACTGTTGTATTCAATCCCGATGCAATTTCTGTGTTTCATCAACACTCAGATAGTCCACAGATTACAGAATGCCTCCAGATGTTAATCGGAAACTACTACTGGTCTTCCAGGGAGCGATCAAAGCGTAGACTGTTTGGGACATAACTCCCATGGAGGAAAGTGCGCATGGTGACTGTTGTATTCAATCCCGATGCAATTTCTATGTTTCATCAACACTCTACAAGTCCACAGATTACAGAATGCCACCAGATGTGCATCGGAAACTACTACTGGTCTTCCTGGGAACGATCCAGTCGTAGACTGTTTCAGACATTACTGCCATGGAGTAAAGTGCGGATGGTGACTGTTGTATTCAATCCCGATGCAATTTCTGTGTTTCATCAACACTCTGATAGTCCACAGATTACAGAATGCCTCCAGATGTGCATCGGAAGCTTCTACTGGTCTTCCAGGGAACGATCAAAACGTAGACTGTTTGAGATATTACTTTTATGAAGGAATATGCGCATGGTGACTGTTGTATTTAATCCCGATGCAATTTCTGTGTTTCATCAACACTCTCATACTCCACAGATTACAGAATGCCTCCAGAAGTGCATCGGAAACAATTACTGGTCTTCCAGGGAACGATCAAATCGTAGACTGTTTGAGACATTACTCCCATGGAGGAAAGTTCGCATGGTAACTGTTGTATTCAATACCGATGCAATTTCTGTGTTTCATCAACACTCTGATAGTCCACAGATTACGGAAAGCCTCCAGATGTGCATCGGAAACTTCTACTGGTCTTCCAGGGAACGATCAAAGCGTCGACTGTTTGAGATATTACTCTTATGGAGGAATATGCGCATGGTGACTGTTGTATTCAATCCCGATGAAATATCTGTGTTTCATCAACTCTCTGATAATCCACAGATTACAGAATGCCTCCAGATGTGCATCGGAAACTACTACTGGTCTTTAAGGGTACGATCAAAGCGTAATATCTTTAAGACATTGCTCCCATGGAGGAAAGTGCGCATGGTAACTGTTGTATTCAATCCCGTTGCATTTTCTGTGTTTCATCAACACTCTGATAGTCCACATATTACAGAATGCCACGAGATGTGTATCAGAAACTACTACTGGTGTTCCCGGGAACGATCAAAGCGTAGACTCTTTCAGACATTACACCCATGCAGGAAATTGCGGATGGTGACTGTTGTATTCAATCCCGATGCAATTTCTGTGTTTCGTCAACACTTTGATAGTCCACAGATTACAGAATGCCACCAGATGTGCATCGGAAACTACTACTGGTCTTCCAGGGAACGATCAAAGCGTCGACTCTTTGAGACATACCTCCCGTGGAGGAAAGTGCGCATGGTGACTTTTGTATTCAATCCCGAAGCAATTTCTGTGTTTCATCAACACTCTGATAGTCCACAGATTTCAGAATGCCACCAGATGTGCATCGGAAACTACTACTGGTCTTCCAGGGAACGGTCAAAGCGTAGACTGTTTGAGAATTACTCCCATGGAGGAAAGTGCGCATGGTGGCTGTTGTATTCTATCCCGATGCAATTTCTGTGTTTCATCAACACTCTGATAGTCCACAGATTACAGAAAGCCTCCAGATGGGCATATTAAACTACTACTGGTCTTCCAGGGAACGATCAAATCGTAGACTGTTAGAGACACTACTCCCATGGAGGAAAGTGCGCATAGTAACTGTTGTATTCAAAACCCGATGCAATTTCTGTGATTCATCAAGACTCTGATACTCCACAGATTACAGAATGCCACCAGATGTGCATCGGAAACTACTACTGGTCTTCCAGGGAACGGTCAAAGCGTAGACTGTTTGAGAATTACTCCCATGGAGGAAAGTGCGTATGGTGGCTGTTGTATTCAATCCCGATGCAATTTCTGTGCTTCATCAACACTCTAATAGGATACAGATTACAGAATGCCTCCAGACGTTAATCGGAAACTACTACTGGTCTTCCAGGGAACGATCAAAGCGTAGACTGTTTGGGACATAACTCCCATGGAGGAAAGTGCGCATGGTGACTGTTGTATTCAATCCCGATGCAATTTCTATGTTTCATCAACACTCTACAAGTCCACAGATTACAGAATGCCACCAGATGTGCATCGGAAACTACTACTGGTCTCCCAGGGAACGATCAAAGCGTAGATTGTTTGCGAATTACTCCCATGGAGGAAAGTGTGCATTGTAAATGTTGTATTCAATCCCAATGCAATTTCTGTGTTTCATCATCACTCTGATAGTCCACAGATTACAGAATGCCTCCAGATGTGCATCGGAAACTACTACTGGTCTTCCAGGGAACGATTAAAGCGTAGTCTGTTTGAGACATTACTCCCATGGAGGGAAGTGCGCATGGTGATTGTTGTATTCAATGCCGATGCAATTTCTGAGTTTAATCAACACTTTGATAGTCCACAGATTACAGAATGCATTCGGATGTGCATCGGTAACTACTACTAGTCTTCCGGGGAACGACCAAAGCGTAGACTGTTTGAGACATTACTCCCATGGAGGTAAGTGCGCATGGTGACAGTTGTATTCAATCCCGATGCAATTTCTGTGTTTCATCAACACTCTGACAGTCCACAGATTACAGAATGCCTCCCGATGTGCATCGGAAACTACTACTGGTCTTCCAGGGAACGATCAAAGGGTAGACTGTTTGAGACATTACTTTTATGGAGGAATGTCCTCATGGTGACTGTTGTATTCAATCCCGATGCAATTTCTGTCTTTCATCAACACTCTGATAGTCCACAGACTACAGAATGCCTCCAGATGTGCATCGGAAACTACTACTAGTCTTCCAGGGAACGATCAAAGCGTAGACTGTTTGAGAATTACTCCCATGGAGGAAAGTGGGCATGGTGACTGTTGTATTCAATCCCGATGCATTTTCTGTGTTTCATCAACACTCTGATAGTCCACAGATTACAGAATGCCACGAGATGTGCATCGGAAACTACTACTGGTCTTCCTAGGAACGATCCAGTCGTAGACTGTTTCAGACATTACTGCCATGGAGTAAAGTGCGGATGGTGACTGTTGTATTCAATCCCGATGCAATTTCTGTGTTTCATCAACACTCTGATAGTCCACAGATTACAGAATGCCTCCAGATGTGCATCGGAAGCTTCTACTGGGCTTCCAGGGAACGATCAAAGCGTAGACTGTTTGAGATATTACTTTTATGAGGGAATATGCGTATGGTGACTGTTGTATTTAATCCCGATGCAATTCCTGTGTTTCATCAACACTCTCATACTCCACAGATTACAGAATGCCTCCAGAAGTGCATCGGAAACTACTACTGGTCTTCCAGGGAACGATCAAATCGTAGACTGTTTGAGATATTACTCCCATGGAGGAAAGTGCGCATGGTGAATGTTGTATTCAATCCCGATGCGACTTCTGTGTTTCATCAACACTCTGATAGCCCACAGATTACAGAATGCCTCCCTAAATGCATCCGAAACTACTACTGGTCTTCCAGGGAACGATCAAAGCGTAGACTGTTGGAGATATTACTTTTATGAAGGAATATGCGCATGGTGACTGTTGTATTTAATCCCGATGCAATTTCTGTGTTTCATCAACACTCTGATACTCCACAGACTACAGAATGACACCATATGTGCATCGGAAACTACTACTGGTCTTCCAGGGAACGATTAAAGCGTAGACTGTTTGAGAATTACTCCCATGGAGGAAAGCGCGTATGGTGGCTGTTGTATTCAATCCAGACGCAATTTCTGTGTTTCATCAACACTCTAACAGTCCACAGATTACAGAATGCCTCCAGGTGTGCATCGGAAACTACTACTGGTCCTCCAGGGAACGATCAAAGCGTGGACTGTTTGAGACATTACTTTTATTAAGGAACGTGCTCATGGTGACTGTTGTATTCAATCCCGATGCAATTTCTGTGTTTCATCAACACTCAGATAGTCCACAGATTACAGAATGCCTCCAGATGTTAATCGGAAACTACTACTGGTCTTCCAGGGAGCGATCAAAGCGTAGACTGTTTGGGACATAACTCTCATGGAGTAAAGTGCGGATGGTGACTGTTGTATTCAATCCCGATGCAATTTCTGTGTTTCATCAACACTCTGATAGTCCACAGATTACAGAATGCCTCCAGATGTGCATCGGAAGCTTCTACTGGGCTTCCAGGGAACGATCAAAGCGTAGACTGTTTGAGATATTACTTTTATGAGGGAATATGCGTATGGTGACTGTTGTATTTAATCCCGATGCAATTCCTGTGTTTCATCAACACTCTCATACTCCACAGATTACAGAATGCCTCCAGAAGTGCATCGGAAACTACTACTGGTCTTCCAGGGAACGATCAAATCGTAGACTGTTTGAGATATTACTCCCATGGAGGAAAGTGCGCATGGTGAATGTTGTATTCAATCCCGATGCGACTTCTGTGTTTCATCAACACTCTGATAGCCCACAGATTACAGAATGCCTCCCTAAATGCATCCGAAACTACTACTGGTCTTCCAGGGAACGATCAAAGCGTAGACTGTTGGAGATATTACTTTTATGAAGGAATATGCGCATGGTGACTGTTGTATTTAATCCCGATGCAATTTCTGTGTTTCATCAACACTCTGATACTCCACAGACTACAGAATGACACCAGATGTGCATCGGAAACTACTACTGGTCATCCAGGGAACGATTAAAGCGTAGACTGTTTGAGAATTACTCCCATGGAGGAAAGCGCGTATGGTGGCTGTTGTATTCAATCCAGATGCAATTTCTCTGTTTCATCAACACTCTAACAGTCCACAGATTACAGAATGCCTCCAGGTGTGCATCGGAAACTACTACTGGTCCTCCAGGGAACGATCAAAGCGTGGACTGTTTGAGACATTACTTTTATTAAGGAACGTGCTCATGGTGACTGTTGTATTCAATCCCGATGCAATTTCTGTGTTTCATCAACACTCAGATAGTCCACAGATTACAGAATGCCTCCAGATGTTAATCGGAAACTACTACTGGTCTTCCAGGGAGCGATCAAAGCGTAGACTGTTTGGGACATAACTCCCATGGAGGAAAGTGCGCATGGTGACTATTGTATTCAATCCCGATGCAATTTCTATGTTTCATCAACACTCTACAAGTCCACAGATTACAGAATGCCACCAGATGTGCATCGGAAACTACTACTGGTCTCCCAGGGAACGATCAAAGCGTAGATTGTTTGCGAATTACTCCCATGGAGGAAAGTGCGCATTGTAAATGTTGTATTCAATCCCGATGCAATTTCTGTGTTTCATCATCACTCTGATAGTCCACAGATTACAGAATGCCTCCAGATGTGCATCGGAAACTACTACTGGTCTTCCAGGGAACGATTAAAGCGTAGTCTGTTTGAGACATTACTCCCATGGAGGGAAGTGCGCATGGTGATTGTTGTATTCAATGCCGATGCAATTTCTGAGTTTAATCAACACCTTGATAGTCCACAGATTACAGAATGCATTCGGATGTGCATCGGTAACTACTACTAGTCTTCCGGGGAACGACCAAAGCGTAGACTGTTTGAGACATTACTCCCATGGAGGTAAGTGCGCATGGTGACAGTTGTATTCAATCCCGATGCAATTTCTGTGTTTCATCAACACTCTGACAGTCCACAGATTACAGAATGCCGCCAGATGTGCATCGGAAACTACTACTGGTCTTCCAGGGAACGATCAAAGCGTAGACTGTTTGAGACATTACTCCCATGGAGGAAAGTGCGCATGGTGACTGTTGTATTCAATCCCTATGCAATTTCTGTGTTTCATCAACACTTTGATAGTCCACAGATTACAGAATGCCTCCCGATGTGCATCGGAAACTACTACTGGTCTTCCAGGGAACGATCAAAGGGTAGACTGTTTGAGACATTACTTTTATGGAGGAATGTCCTCATGGTGACTGTTGAATTCAATCCCGATGCAATTTCTGTCTTTCATCAACACTCTGATAGTCCACAGACTACAGAATGCCTCCAGATGTGCATCGGAAACTACTACTAGTCTTCCAGGGAACGATCAAGGCGTAGACTGTTTGAGAATTACTCCCATGGAGGAAAGTGGGCATGGTGACTGTTGTATTCAATCCCGATGCATTTTCTGTGTTTCATCAACACTCTGATAGTCCACAGATTACAGAATGCCACGAGATGTGCATCGGAAACTACTACTGGTCTTCCTAGGAACGATCCAGTCGTAGACTGTTTCAGACATTACTGCCATGGAGTAAAGTGCGGATGGTGACTGTTGTATTCAATCCCGATGCAATTTCTGTGTTTCATCAACACTCTGATAGTCCACAGATTACAGAATGCCTCCAGATGTGCATCGGAAGCTTCTACTGGGCTTCCAGGGAACGATCAAAGCGTAGACTGTTTGAGATATTACTTTTATGAGGGAATATGCGTATGGTGACTGTTGTATTTAATCCCGATGCAATTCCTGTGTTTCATCAACACTCTCATACTCCACAGATTACAGAATGCCTCCAGAAGTGCATCGGAAACTACTACTGGTCTTCCAGGGAACGATCAAATCGTAGACTGTTTGAGATATTACTCCCATGGAGGAAAGTGCGCATGGTGAATGTTGTATTCAATCCCGATGCGACTTCTGTGTTTCATCAACACTCTGATAGCCCACAGATTACAGAATGCCTCCCTAAATGCATCCGAAACTACTACTGGTCTTCCAGGGAACGATCAAAGCGTAGACTGTTGGAGATATTACTTTTATGAAGGAATATGCGCATGGTGACTGTTGTATTTAATCCCGATGCAATTTCTGTGTTTCATCAACACTCTGATACTCCACAGACTACAGAATGACACCAGATGTGCATCGGAAACTACTACTGGTCTTCCAGGGAACGATTAAAGCGTAGACTGTTTGAGAATTACTCCCATGGAGGAAAGCGCGTATGGTGGCTGTTGTATTCAATCCAGATGCAATTTCTGTGTTTCATCAACACTCTAACAGTCCACAGATTACAGAATGCCTCCAGGTGTGCATCGGAAACTACTACTGGTCCTCCAGGGAACGATCAAAGCGTGGACTGTTTGAGACATTACTTTTATTAAGGAACGTGCTCATAGTGACTGTTGTATTCAATCCCGATGCAATTTCTGTGTTTCATCAACACTCTACAAGTCCACAGATAACGGAAAGCCTCCAGATGTGCATCGGAAAATACTACTGGTCTTGCAGGGAATGATCAAAGCGTAGACTGTTTCAGACATTACTCCCATGCAGGAAAAAGTGGATGGTGACTGTTGTATTCAATCCCGATGCAATTTCTGTGCTTCATCAACACTCTGATAGTCCACAGATTACAGAATGCCTCCCTAATTGCATCCGAAACTACTACTGGTCTTCCAGGGAACGATCAAAGCGTAGACTGTTTGGGACATTACTCCCATGGAGGTAAGTGCGCATGGTTAACTGTTGTATTCAATCCCGATGCAATTTCTGTGTTTCATCAACACTCTGATAGTATACAGATTACAGAATGCCTTCAGATGTTAATCGGAAACTACTACTGGGCTTCCTGGGAACGATCAAAGCGTAGACTGTTTGAGACATTACTCCCATGGAGGAAAGTGCGCATGGTGACTGTTGTATTCAATCCCGATGCAATTTCTGTGTTTCATCAACACTCTGATATTCCACAGATTACGGAAAGCCTCCAGATGTGCATCGGAAACTACTACTGGTCTTCCATTGAACGTTCAAATCGTAGACTGTTAGAGACATTACTCCCACGGAGGAAAGTGCGCATGGTGACTGTTGTATTCAATCCCGATGTAATTTCTGTGTTTCATCAACACTCTGATAGTCCACCGATTACAGAATGCCTCCAGATGTGCATCGGAAACTTCTACTGGTCTTCCAGGGAAAGATCAAAGCGTAGACTGTTTCAGACATTACTCCCATGCATGAAAGTGCGGATGGTAACTGTCGTAATCAATCCCGATACATTTTCTGTGTTTCATCAACACTCTGATAGTCCACAGACTACAGAATGCCAACAGATGTGCATCGGAAACTACTACTGGTCTTCCAGGGAACGGTTAAAGCGTAGACTGTTTGAGACATTACTTTTATGGAGGAATGTGCTCATGGTGACTGTTGTATTCAATCCCGATGCAATTTCTGTGTTTCATCAACACTCTTATAGTCCACAGATTACAGAATGCCTCCAGATGTGCATCGGAAACTACTACTGGTCTTTCAGGGAACGATCAAAGCGTAAACTCTTTAAGACATTACTCCCATGGAGGAAAGTGCGCATGGTAACTGTTGTATTCAATCCCGTTTCATTTTCTGTGTGTCATCAACACTCTGATAGTCCACAGATTACAGAATGCCACGAGATGTGTATCAGAAACTACTACTGGTCTTCCAGGGAACGATCAACGCGTAGACTGTTTCAGACATTACTCCCATGCAGGAAAGTGCTGATGGTGACTGTTATATTCAATCCGGATGCAATTTCTGTGTTTCATCAACACCCTGATAGTCCACAGATTACGGAAAGCCACCAGATGTGCATCGGAAACTACTACTGGGCTTCCAGGGAACGATCAAAGCGTAGACTGTTAGAGACATTACTCCCATGGAGGAAAGTGTGCATGGTGACTGTTGTATTCAATCCAGATGCAACATATGTGTTTTATTAACACTCTGATAGTCCACAGATTACAGAATGCCTCCAGATGAGCAACGGAAACTGCTACTGGTTTTTCATTGAACGATCAAAGCGTAAACTCTTTGAAACATTACACCCATGGAGGAAAGTGCGCATGGTGACTGTTATATTCAATCCCGATGCTATTTCTGTGTTTCATCAACACTCTGATAGTCCACAGATTACAGAATGCCTCCCGATGTGCATCGGAAACTACTACTGGTCTTCCAGGGAACGATCAAAGCGTAGACTGTTTGAGACATTACTCCAGGGGAAGAAAGTGCGCGTGGTGACTGTTGTATCCAATCCCGATGCAATTTTGGGTTTCATCAACACTCTGATGGACCACAGATTTCAGAATGCCACCAGATGTGCATCGGAATCTAATACTGGTCTTCCAGGGAACGATCAAAGCGTAGACTGTTTGAGACATTACTCCCATGGAGGAAAGTGCGCATGGTGACTGTTGTATTCAATCCCGATGCAATTTCTGTGTTTCATCAACACTCTGATAGTCCACAGGGTACAGAAAGCCTCCAGATGTGCATCGGAAACTACTACTGGTCTTCCAGGGAACGATCAAAGCGTAGACTGTTAGAAACATTACTCCCATGGAGGAAAGTGCGCATGGAGACCGTTGTATTCAATCCCGATGCAATTTCTGTGTTTCATCAACACTCTGATAGTCCACCGAGTACAGAAAGCCTCCAGATGTGCATCGGAATCTACTACTGGTCTTCCAGGGAACGGTCAAAGCGTAGACTGTTAGAAACGTTACTCCCATGGAGGAAAGTAAGCATGGTGACTGTTGTATTCAATCCCGATGCAATTTCTGTGTTTCATCAACACTCTAATAGTCCACAGATTACTGAATGCCTCCAGATGCACATCGGAAACTACTACTGGTCTTCCAGGGAACGATCAAAGTGTAGACTGTTTGAGACATTACTTTTACGGAGGGATGTGCGCATGGTGACTGTTGTATTCAATCCCGATGCAATTTCTGTGTTTCATCAACACTCTGATACACCACAGATTACAGAATGCCTCCAGATGTGCATCGGAAACTACTACTGGTCTTCCAGGGAACGATCGAAGCGTAGGCTGTTTGAGACATTACTCCGATGGAGGAAAGTGCGCATGGTGACTGTTGTATTCAATCCCGATTCAATTTCTGTGTTTCATCAACACTCTGATAGTCCACAGAGTACAGAGAGCCTCCAGATGTGCATCGGAAACTACTACTGGTCTTCCAGGGAACGATCAAAGCGTAGACTGTTAGAAACATTACTCCCATGGAGGAAAGTGCGCATGGTGACTGTTGTATTCAATCCCCATGCAATTTCTGTGTTTCATTGACACTCTGATAGTCCACAGATTACAGAATGCCTCCAGATGTGCATCGGAAACTGCTACTGGTCTTCCAGGGGACGATCAAAGCGTAAACTCTTTGAAACGTTACTCCCATGGAGGAAAGTGCGCATGGTGACTGTTGTATTCAATCCCGATGCAATTTCTGTGTTTCATCAACACTTTGATACTCCACAGAATACAGAATTCCTCCAGATGTGCATCAGAAACTACTACAGGTCTTCCTGGGAACGATCAAAGCGTAGACTGTTGGAGACATTACTCCCATGGAGGAAAGTGCGCATGGTGACTGTTGTATTCAATCACGATGCAATTTCTGTGTTTCATCAACACTCTGATAGTCCACAGATTACAGAATGCCTCCAGATGTGCATCGGAAACTACTACTGGTCTTCCAGGGAACGATCAAAGCGAAGACCGTTTGGGACATTACTCGCATGGAGGAAAGTGCGCATGGTGACTGTTGTATTCAATCCCGATGCAATTTCTATGTTTCATCATCACTCTGATAGTCCACAGATTGCAGAATTCCTCCAGATGTTAATTGGAAACTACTACTGGTCTTCCAGGGAACGACCAAAGCGTAGGCTGTTTGAGACATTACTCCCATGGAGGAGAGTGCGCATGGTGACTGTTGTATTCAATCCCGATGCAATTTCTGTGTTTCATCAACACTCTAATAGTCCACAAATTACAGAATGCATCCAGATGTGCATCGGAAACTACGACTGGTCTTCCAGGGAAAGATCAAAGCGTAGACTGTGTGAGACATTACTTTTATGGAGGAATGTGCGCATGGTGACTGTTGTATTCAATCCCGATGTAAATTCTGTGTTTCATCAACACTCTGATAGTCCACCGATTACAGAATGCCTCCAGATGTGCATCGGATACTTCTACTGGTCTTCTGGGGAAAGATCAAAGCGTAGACTGTTTCAGACATTACTCCCATGCATGAAAGTGCGGATGGTAACTGTCGTAATCAATCCCGATACATTTTCTGTGTTTCATCAACACTCTGATAGTCCACAGACTACAGAATGCCAACAGATGTGCATCGGAAACTACTACTGGTCTTCCAGGGAACGGTTAAAGCGTAGACTGTATGAGACATTACTTTTATGGAGGAATGTGCTCATGGTGACTGTTGTATTCAATCCCGATGCAATTTCTGTGTTTCATCAACACTCTTATAGTCCACAGATTACAGAATGCCTCCAGATGTGCATCGGAAACTACTACTGGTCTTTCAGGGAACGATCAAAGCGTAAATTCTTTAAGACATTACTCCCATGGAGGAAAGTGCGCATGGTAACTGTTGCATTCAATCCCGTTTCATTTTCTGTGTGTCATCAACACTCTGATAGTCCACAGATTACAGAATGCTACGAGATGTGTATCAGAAACTACTACTGGTCTTCCAGGGAACGATCAAAGCGTAGACTGTTTGGGACATTACTCCCATGGAGGTAAGTGCGCATGGTTAACTGTTGTATTCAATCCCGATGCAATTTCTGTGTTTCATCAACACTCTCATAGTATACAGATTACAGAATGCCTTCAGATGTTAATCGGAAACTACTACTGGGCTTCCTGGGAACGATCAAAGCGTAGACTGTTTGAGACATTACTCCCATGGAGGAAAGTGTGCATGGTGACTGTTGTATTCAATCCCGATGCAATTTCTGTGTTTCATCAACACTCTGATATTCCACAGATTACGGAAAGCCTCCAGATGTGCATCGGAAACTACTACTGGTCTTCCATTGAACGATCAAATCGTAGACTGTTAGAGACATTACTCCCATGGAGGAAAGTGCGCATGGTGACTGTTGTATTCAATCCCGATGTAATTTCTGTGTTTCATCAACACTCTGATAGTCCACCGATTACAGAATGCCTCCAGATGTGCATCGGAAACTTCTACTGGTCTTCCAGGGAAAGATCAAATCGTAGACTGTTTCAGACATTACTCCCATGCATCAAAGTGCGGATGGTAACTGTCGTAATCAATCCCGATACATTTTCTGTGTTTCATCAACACTCTGATAGTCCACAGACTACAGAATGCCAACAGATGTGCATCGGAAACTACTACTGGTCTTCCAGGGAACGGTTAAAGTGTAGACTGTTTGAGACATTACTTTTATGGAGGAATGTGCTCATGGTGACTGTTGTATTCAATCCCGATGCAATTTCTGTGTTTCATCAACACTCTTATAGTCCACAGATTACAGAATGCCTACAGATGTGCATCGGAAACTACTACTGGTCTTTCAGGGAACGATCAAAGCGTAAACTCTTTAAGACATTACTCCCATGGAGGAAAGTGCGCATGGTGACTGTTGTATTCAATCCCGATGCAACATATGTGTTTTATTAACACTCTGATAGTCCACAGATTACAGAATGCCTCCAGATGAGCAACGGAAACTGCTACTGGTTTTTCATTGAACGATCAAAGCGTAAACTCTTTGAAACATTACACCCAAGGAGGAAAGTGCGCATGGTGACTGTTGTATTCAATCCCGATGCTATTTCTGTGTTTCATCAACACTCTGATAGTCCACAGATTACAGAATGCCTCCCGATGTGCATCGGAAACTACTACTGGTCTTCCAGGGAACGATCAAAGCGTAGACTGTTTGAGACATTACTCCAGGGGAAGAAAGTGCGCGTGGTGACTGTTGTATCCAATCCCGATGCAATTTTGGGTTTCATCAACACTCTGATGTTCCACAGATTTCAGAATGCCACCAGATGTGCATCGGAATCTAATACTGGTCTTCCAGGGAACGATCAAAGCGTAGACTGTTTGAGACATTACTCCCATGGAGGAAAGTGCGCATGGTGACTGTTGTATTCAATCCCGATGCAATTTCTGTGTTTCATCAACACTCTGATAGTCCACAGAGTACAGATAGCCTCCAGATGTGCATCGGAAACTACTACTGGTCTTCCAGGGAACGATCAAAGCGTAGACTGTTAGAAACATTACTCCCATGGAGGAAAGTGCGCATGGAGACTGTTGTATTCAATCCCGATGCAATTTCTGTGTTTCATCAACACTCTGATAGTCCACCGAGTACAGAAAGCCTCCAGATGTGCATCGGAAACTACTACTGGTCTTCCAGGGAACGGTCAAAGCGTAGACTGTTAGAAACGTTACTCCCATGGAGGAAAGTACGCATGGTGACTGTTGTATTCAATCCCGATGCAATTTCTGTGTTTCATCAACACTCTAATAGTCCACAGATTACTGAATGCCTCCAGATGAACATCGGAAACTACTACTGGTCTTCCAGGGAACGATCAAAGTGTAGACTGTTTGAGACATTACTTTTACGGAGGAATGTGCGCATAGTGACTGTTGTATTCAATCCCGATGCAATTTCTGTGTTTCATCAACACTCTGATACTCCACAGATTACAGAATGCCTCCAGGTGTGCATCGGAAACTACTACTGGTCTTCCAGGGAACGATCGAAGCGTAGGCTGTTTGAGACATTACTCCGATGGAGGAAAGTGCGCATGGTGACTGTTGTATTCAATCCCGATGCAATTTCTGTGTTTCATCAACACTCTGATAGTCCACAGAGTACAGAAAGCCTCCAGATGTGCATCGGAAACTACTACTGGTCTTCCAGGGAACGATCAAAGCGTAGACTGTTAGAAACATTACTCCCATGGAGGAAAGTGCGCATGGTGACTGTTGTATTCAATCCCCATGCAATTTCTGTGTTTCATTGACACCCTGATAGTCCACAGATTACAGAATGCCTCCAGATGTGCATCGGAAACTGCTACTGGTCTTCCAGGGGACGATCAAAGCGTAAACTCTTTGAAACGTTACTCCCATGGAGGAAAGTGCGCATGGTGACTGTTGTATTCAATCCCGATGCAATTTCTGTGTTTCATCAACACTTTGATACTCCACAGAATACAGAATTCCTCCAGATGTGCATCAGAAACTACTACAGGTCTTCCTGGGAACGATCAAAGCGTAGACTGTTGGAGACATTACTCCCATGGAGGAAAGTGCGCATGGTGACTGTTGTATTCAATCACGATGCAATTTCTGTGTTTCATCAACACTCTGATAGTCCACAGATTACAGAATGCCTCCAGATGTGCATCGGAAACTACTACTGGTGTTCCAGGCATCGATCAAAGCATAAACTCTTTGAGACATTACTCCCATGGAGGAATGTGCGCATGGTGACTGTTGTATTCAATCCCGATGTATTTCCAGTGTTTCATCAACACTCTGATAGTCCAAAGATTACAGAATGCCACGAGATGTGCATCGGAAACTACTAATGGTCTTCCAGGGAACGATCAAAGCGTAGACTGTTTCAGACATTACTCCCGTGAAGGAAAGTGCGGATGGTGACTGTTGTGTTCAATCCCGATGCAATTTCTGTGTTTCATCAACTCTCTGATAATCCACAGATTACAGAATGCCACCAGATGTGCATCGGAAACTACTACTGGTCTTCCAGGTAACGATCAAAGCGTAGACTGTTAGAGACACACCTCCCGAGTAGGAAAGTGCGCATGTTGACTGTCGTATTCATTCCCGATGCAATTTCTGTGTTTCATCCACACTCTTATAGTCCACAGAATACAGAATGCCACCAGATGTGCATCGGAATCTACTACTGGTCTTCCAGGGAACGATCAAAGCATAGACTGTTTGAGAATTACTCCCATGGAGGAAAGTGCGCATGGTGACTGTTGTATTCAATCCCGATGCAATTTCTGTGTTTCATCAACACTCTGATAGTCCACAGATTACAGAATGCAACGAGATGTGCATCGGAAACTACTACTGGTCTTCCTGGGAACGATCCAGGCGTAGACTGTTCAGACATTACTCCCATGGAGGAAAGTGCGGATGGTGACAGTTGTATTCAATCCCGATGCAATTTCTGTGTTTCATCACTACTCTGATAGTCCACAGATTACAGAATGCCACCAGATGTGCATCGGAAACTACTAGTGGTCTTCCAGGGAACGATCAAAGCGTAGACTGTTTAGAATTACTCCCATGGAGGAAAGTGCGCATGGTAACTGTTGTATTCAATCCCGATTCAATTTCTGTGTTTCATCAACACTCTGATAGTCCACAGATTACAGAATGCCTCCAGAAGTGCATCGGAAACTACTACTGGTCTTCCAGGGAACGATCAAATCGTAGACTGTTTGAGACATTACTCCCATGGAGGAAAATGCGCATGGTGAATGTTGTATTCAATCCCGCTGCAATTTCTGTGTTTCATCAACACTCTGATAGTCCACAGATGACGGAAAGCCTTCAGATGTGCATCGGAAACTACTACTGGTCTTCCAGGGAACTATCAAAGCGTAGACTGTTAGAGACATTACTCCAATGGAGGAAAGTGTGCATGGTGACTGTTGTATTCAATCCCGATGCAATTTCTGTGTTTCATCAACACTCTGATAGTCCACAGAATACAGAATGCCTCAGGATGTGCAATTGAAACTACTACTGGTCATCCAGGGAACGATCAAAGCGTAGAATGTATGGGACATTGCTCCCATTGAGGAAACTGCGCATGGAGACTGTTGTATTCAATCCCGATGCAATTTCTGTGTTTCATGAACACTCTGATAGCCCACAGATTACACAAAGCCTCCAGATGTGCATCGGAAACTACTACTGGTCTTCCTGGGAACGATCAAAGCATAGACTGTTAGGGACATTAGTTTTATGGAGGAATGTGCTCATGGTGACTGTTGAATTCAATCCCGATGCAATTTCTGTGTTTCATCAACACTCTGATAGTCCACAGATTACAGAATGCCTCCAGATGTGCATCGGAAACTACTACTGTTCTTCCAGGGAACGATCAAAGCGTAGACTGTTAGAGACATTACTTTTATGGAGGAAAGTGCGCATGGTGACTGTTGTATTCAATCCCGATGCAATTTCTGTGATTCATCAACACTCTGATAGCCCACAGATTACAGAATGCCTCCAGATGTGCATCGGAAACTACTACTGGTCTTCGAGAGAACGATCAAAGCGTAGATTGTTTGGTACATTATTCCCATGGAGGAAAGTGCGCATGTTGACTGTTGTATTCAATCCCGATGCAATTTCTGTGTTTCATCAACACTCTGATAGTCCACAGATAACGGAAAGCCTCCAGGTGTGCATCGGAAACTACTACTGGTCTTCCAGTGAACGATCAAAGCGTAGACTTTTAGAGACATTACTCCCATGGAGGAAAGTGCGCATGGTCACTGTTGTATTCAATCCCGATGCAATTTCTGTGTTTCATCAACACTCTGATAGCCCACAGATTACAGAATGCCTCCAGATATGCATCGGAAACTTCTACTTCCTTCCAGGGAAAGATCAAAGCGTAGATAGTTTGAGACATTACTCCCGTGGAGGAAAGTGCGCATGGTGACAGTTGTATTCATTCCCGATGCAATTTCTGTGTTTCATCAACACTCTGATAGTCCACAGATTATTGAATGTTTCAAGATGTGCATCGGAAGCTACTACTGGTCTTCCAGCTAACGATCAAAGCGTAGACTGTTTGAGACATTACTCCCATGGAGGAAAGTGCGCATGGTGACTGTTGTATTCAATCCCGATGCAATTTCTGTGTTTCATCAACACTCTGATAGTCCACAGATAACGGAAAGCGTCCAGGTGTGCATCGGAAACTACTACTGGTCTCCCAGGGAACGATCTAAGCGTAGACTGTTTGAGACATTATTCCCATGGAGGAAAGTGCTCATGGTGACTGTTGTATTCAATCTCGATGTAATTTCTGTGTTTCATCAACACTCTGATAGTCCACCGATTACAGAATGCCTCCAGATGTGCATCGGAAACTTCTACTGGTCTTCCAGGGAAAGATCAAAGCGTAGACTGTTTCAGACATTACTCCCATGCATGAAAGTGCGGATGGTAACTGTCGTAATCAATCCCGATACATTTTCTGTGTTTCATCAACACTCTGAGAGTCCACAGACTACAGAATGCCAACAGATGTGCATCGGAAACTACTACTGGTCTTCCAGGGAACGGTTAAAGCGTAGACTGTTTGAGACATTACTTTTATGGAGGAATGTGCTCATGGTGACTGTTGTATTCAATCCCGATGCAATTTCTGTGTTTCATCAACACTCTTATAGTCCACAGATTACAGAATGCCTACAGATGTGCATCGGAAACTACTACTGGTCTTTCAGGGAACGATCAAAGCGTAAACTCTTTAAGACATTACTCCCATGGAGGAAAGTGCGCATGGTAACTGTTGTATTCAATCCCGTTTCATTTTCTGTGTGTCATCAACACTCTGATAGTCCACAGATTACAGAATGCCACGAGATGTGTATCAGAAACTACTACTGGTCTTCCAGGGAACGATCAACGCGTAGACTGTTTCAGACATTACTCCCATGCAGGAAAGTGCGGATGGTGACTGTTATATTCAATCCGGATGCAATTTCTGTGTTTCATCAACACGCTGATAGTCCACAGATTACGGAAAGCCACCAGATGTGCATCGGAAACTACTACTGGGCTTCCAGGGAACGATCAAAGCGTAGACTGTTAGAGACATTACTCCCATGGAGAAGTGCGCATGGTGACTGTTGTATTCAATCCCGATGCAACATATGTGTTTTATTAACACTCTGATAGTCCACAGATTACAGAATGCCTCCAGATGAGCAACGGAAACTGCTACTGGTTTTTCATTGAACGATCAAAGCGTAAACTCTTTGAAACATTACACCCATGGAGGAAAGTGCGCATGGTGACTGTTGTATTCAATCCCGATGTTATTTCTGTGTTTCATCAACACTCTGATAGTCCACAGATTACAGAATGCCTCCCGATGTGCATCGGAAACTACTACTGGTCTTCCAGGGAACGATCAAAGCGTAGACTGTTTGAGACATTACTCCAGGGGAAGAAAGTGCGCGTGGTGACTGTTGTATCCAATCCCGATGCAATTTTGGGTTTCATCAACACTCTGATGGTCCACAGATTTCAGAATGCCACCAGATGTGCATCGGAATCTAATACTGGTCTTCCAGGGAACGATCAAAGCGTAGACTGTTTGAGATATTACTCCCATGGAGGAAAGTGCGCATGGTGACTGTTGTATTCAATCCCGATGCAATTTCTGTGTTTCATCAACACTCTGATAGTCCACAGAGTACAGAAAGCCTCCAGATGTGCATCGGAAACTACTACTGGTCTTCCAGGGAACGATCAAAGCGTAGACTGTTAGAAACATTACTCCCATGGAGGAAAGTGCGCATGGAGACTGTTGTATTCAATCCCGATGCAATTTCTGTGTTTCATCAACACTCTGATAGTCCACCGAGTACAGAAAGCCTCCAGATGTGCATCGGAAACTACTACTGGTCTTCCAGGGAACGGTCAAAGCGTAGACTGTTAGAAACGTTACTCCCATGGAGGAAAGTACGCATGGTGACTGTTGTATTCAATCCCGATGCAATTTCTGTGTTTCATCAACACTCTAATAGTCCACAGATTACTGAATGCCTCCAGATGAACATCGGAAACTACTACTGGTCTTCCAGGGAACGATCAAATCGTAGAATGTTTGAGACATTACTACTGTGGAGCAAAGTGCGCATGGTGTCTGTTGTATTCAATCCCGATGCAATTTCTTTGTTTCATCAACACTCTGATAGTCCACAGATTACAGAATGCCTCCAAATGTTCATCGGAAACTACTACTGGTCTTCCAGGGAACGATCAAAGCGTAGACTGTTAGAAACATTACTCCCATGGAGGAAAGTGCGCATGGTGACTGTTGTATTCAATCCCCATGCAATTTCTGTGTTTCATTGACACTCTGATAGTCCACAGATTACAGAATGCCTCCAGATGTGCATCGGAAACTGCTACTGGTCTTCCAGGGGACGATCAAAGCGTAAACTCTTTGAAACGTTACTCCCATGGAGGAAAGTGCGCATGGTGACAGTTGTATTAAATCCCGATGCAATTTTGTGTTTCATCAACACTCTGATACTCCACAGATTACAGAATGCCTCCAGATGTTAATCGGAAACTACTACTGGTCTTCCAGGGAACGATCAAATCGTAGACTGTTTGCGACATTACTCCCATGGAGGAAAGTGCGGATGGTGACTGTTGTATTCAATCCCGATGCAATTTCTGTGTTTCATCAACACTCTGATAGTCCACAGATTACAGAATGCCACCAGATGTGCATCGGAAACTACTACTGGTCTTCCAGGGAACGATCAAAGCGTAGACCGTTTGAGACATACCTCCCGTGGAGGAAAGTGCGCATGGTGACTGTTGTATTCTATCCCGATGCAATTTCTGTGTTTCATCAACACTCTGATAGTCCACAGATGACGGAAAGCCTTCAGATGTGCATCGGAAACTACTACTGGTCTTCCAGGGAACGATCACATCGTGGATTGTTTGAGAATTACTCCCATGGAGGAAAGTGCGCATGGTGACTGTTGTATTCAATCCCCATGCAATTTCTGTGTTGCATTGACACTCTGATAGTCCACAGATTACAGAATGCCTCCAGATGTGCATCGGAAACTGCTACTGGTCTTCCAGGGGACGATCAAAGCGTAAACTCTTTGAAACGTTACTCCCATGGAGGAAAGTGCGCATGGTGACTGTTGTATTCAATCCCGATGCAATTTCTGTGTTTCATCAACACTTTGATACTCCACAGAATACAGAATTCCTCCAGATGTGCATCTGAAACTACTACAGGTCTTCCTGGGAACGATCAAAGCGTAGACTGTTGGAGACATTACTCCCATGGAGGAAAGTGCGCATGGTGACTGTTGTATTCAATCACGATGCAATTTCTGTGTTTCATCAACACTCTGATAGTCCACAGATTACAGAATGCCTCCAGATGTGCATCGGAAACTACTACTGGTGTTCCAGGCATCGATCAAAGCATAAACTCTTTGAGACATTACTCCCATGGAGGAATGTGCGCATGGTGACTGTTGTATTCAATCCCGATGCATTTCCAGTGTTTCATCAACACTCTGATAGTCCAAAGATTACAGAATGCCACGAGATGTGCATCGGAAACTACTAATGGTCTTCCAGGGAACGATCAAAGCGTAGACTGTTTCAGACATTACTCCCGTGAAGGAAAGTGCGGATGGTGACTGTTGTGTTCAATCCCGATGCAATTTCTGTGTTTCATCAACTCTCTGATAATCCACAGATTACAGAATGCCACCAGATGTGCATCGGAAACTACTACTGGTCTTCCAGGTAACGATCAAAGCGTAGACTGTTAGAGACACACCTCCCGAGTAGGAAAGTGCGCATGTTGACTGTCGTATTCATTCCCGATGCAATTTCTGTGTTTCATCCACACTCTTATAGTCCACAGAATACAGAATGCCACCAGATGTGCATCGGAATCTACTACTGGTCTTCCAGGGAACGATCAAAGCATAGACTGTTTGAGAATTACTCCCATGGAGGAAAGTGCGCATGGTGACTGTTGTATTCAATCCCGATGCAATTTCTGTGTTTCATCAACACTCTGATAGTCCACAGATTACAGAATGCCACGAGATGTGCATCGGAAACTACTACTGGTCTTCCTGGGAACGATCCAGGCGTAGACTGTTCAGACATTACTCCCATGGAGGAAAGTGCGGATGGTGACAGTTGTATTCAATCCCGATGCAATTTCTGTGTTTCATCACTACTCTGATAGTCCACAGATTACAGAATGCCACCAGATGTGCATCGGAAACTACTACTGGTCTTCCAGGGAACGATCAAAGCGTAGACTGTTTAGAATTACTCCCATGGAGGAAAGTGCGCATGGTGACTGTTGTATTCAATCCCGATTCAATTTCTGTGTTTCATCAACACTCTGATAGTCCACAGATTACAGAATGCCTCCAGAAGTGCATCGGAAACTACTACTGGTCTTCCAGGGAACGATCAAATCGTAGACTGTTTGAGACATTACTCCCATGGAGGAAAATGCGCATGGTGAATGTTGTATTCAATCCCGCTGCAATTTCTGTGTTTCATCAACACTCTGATAGTCCACAGATTAGAGAATGCCTCCCGATGTGCATCGGAAACTACTACTGATCTTCCAGGGGACGATCAAAGCGTAGACTGTTAGAGACATTACTCCCATTTAGGAAAGTGCACATGGTGACTGTTGTATTCAATCCCGATGCAATTTCTGTTTTCATCAACACTCTGATAGTCCACAGATGACGGAAAGCCTTCAGATGTGCATCGGAAACTACTACTGGTCTTCCAGGGAACTATCAAAGCGTAGACTGTTAGAGACATTACTCCAATGGAGGAAAGTGTGCATGGTGACTGTTGTATTCAATCCCGATGCAATTTCTGTGTTTCATCAACACTCTGATAGTCCACAGAATACAGAATGCCTCAGGATGTGCAATTGAAACTACTACTGGTCATCCAGGGAACGATCAAAGCGTAGAATGTTTGGGACATTGCTCCCATTGAGGAAACTGCGCATGGAGACTGTTGTATTCAATCCCGATGCAATTTCTGTGTTTCATGAACACTCTGATAGTCCACAGATTACACAAAGCTTCCAGATGTGCATCGGAAACTACTACTGGTCTTCCTGGGAACGATCAAAGCATAGACTGTTAGGGACATTAGTTTTATGGAGGAATGTGCTCATGGTGACTGTTGTATTCAATCCCGATGCAATTTCTGTGTTTCATCAACACTCTGATAGTCCACAGATTACAGAATGCCTCCAGATGTGCATCGGAAACTACTACTGTTCTTCCAGGGAACGATCAAAGCGTAGACTGTTAGAGACATTACTTTTATGGAGGAAAGTGCGCATGGTGACTGTTGTATTCAATCCCGATGCAATTTCTGTGTTTCATCAACACACTGATAGTCCACAGATTTCAGAATGCCTCCAGATGTGCATCGGAAACTACTACTGGTCTTCGAGAGAACGATCAAAGCGTAGATTGTTTGGTACATTATTCCCATGGAGGAAAGTGCGCATGTTGACTGTTGTATTCAATCCCGATGCAATTTCTGTGTTTCATCAACACTCTGATAGTCCACAGATAACGGAAAGCCTCCAGGTGTGCATCGGAAACTACTACTGGTCTTCCAGGGAACGATCAAAGCGTAGACTTTTAGAGACATTACTCCCATGGAGGAAAGTGCGCATGGTCACTGTTGTATTCAATCCCGATGCAATTTCTGTGTTTCATCAACACTCTGATAGCCCACAGATTACAGAATGCCTCCAGATGTGCATCGGAAACTTCTACTTGCTTCCAGGGAAAGATCAAAGCGTAGATAGTTTGAGACATTACTCCCGTGGAGGAAAGTGCGCATGGTGCCAGTTGTATTCATTCCCGATGCAATTTCTGTGTTTCATCAACACTCTGATAGTCCACAGATTATTGAATGTTTCAAGATGTGCATCGGAAGCTACTACTGGTCTTCCAGCTAACGATCAAAGCGTAGACTGTTTGAGACATTACTCCCATGGAGGAAAGTGCGCATGGTGACTGTTGTATTCAATCCCGATGCAATTTCTGTGTTTCATCAACACTCTGATAGTCCACAGATAACGGAAAGCGTCCAGGTGTGCATCGGAAACTACTACTGGTCTCCCAGGGAACGATCTAAGCGTAGACTGTTTGAGACATTATTCCCATGGAGGAAAGTGCTCATAGTGACTGTTGTATTCAATCTCGATGTAATTTCTGTGTTTCATCATCACTCTGATAGTCCACAGATTACGGAAAGCCTCCAGATGTGCATCGGAAAATACTACTGGTCTTGCAGTGAACGATCAAAGCGTAGACTGTTAGAGACATTACTCCCATTTAGGAAAGTGCGCATGGTGACTGTTGTATTCAATCCCGATGCAATTTCTGTGTTTCATCACTACTCTGATAGTCCACAGATTACAGAATGCCACCAGATGTGCATCGGAAACTACTACTGGTGTTCCAGGCATCGATCAAAGCATAAACTCTTTGAGACATTACTCCCATGGAGGAATGTGCGCATGGTGACTGTTGTATTCAATCCCGATGCATTTCCAGTGTTTCATCAACACTCTGATAGTTCAAAGATTACAGAATGACACGAGATGTGCATCGGAAACTACTACTGGTCTTCCAGGGAACGATCAAAGCGTAGACTGTTTCAGACATTACTCCCATGAAGGAAAGTGCGGATGGTGACTGTTGTGTTCAATCCCGATGCAATTTCTGTGTTTCATCAACACTCTGATAATCCACAGATTACAGAATGCCACCAGATGTGCATCGGAAACTACTACTGGTCTTCCAGGGAACGATCAAAGCGTAGACTGTTAGAGACACACCTCCCGAGGAGGAAAGTGCGCATGTTGACTGTTGTATTCATTCCCGATGCAATTTCTGTGTTTCATCCACACTCTTATAGTCCACAGAATACAGAATGCCACCAGATGTGCATCGGAATCTACTACTGGTCTTCCAGGGAACGATCAAAGCATAGACTGTTTGAGAATTACTCCCATGGAGGAATGTGCGCATGGTGGCTGTTGTATTCAATCCCGATGCAATTTCTGTGTTTCACCAACACTCTGATAGTCCACAGATTACAGAATGCCACGAGATGTGCATCGGAAACTACTACTGGTCTTCCTGGGAACGATCCAGGCGTAGACTGTTCAGACATTACTCCCATGGAGGAAAGTGCGGATGGTGACAGTTGTATTCAATCCCGATGCATTTTCTGTGTTTCATCACTACTCTGATAGTCCACAGATTACAGAATGCCACCAGATGTGCATCGGAAACTACTACTGGTCTTCCAGGGAACGATCAAAGCGTAGACTGTTTAGAATTACTCCCATGGAGGAAAGTGCGCATGGTGACTCTTGTATTCAATCCCGATTCAATTTCTGTGTTTCATCAACACTCTGATAGTCCACAGATTACAGAATGCCTCCAGAAGTGCATCGGAAACTACTACTGGTCTTCCAGGGAACGATCAAATCGTAGACTGTTTGAGACATTACTCCCATGGAGGAAAGTGCGCATGGTGAATGTTGTATTCAATCCCGCTGCAATTTCTGTGTTTCATCAACACTCTGATAGTCCACAGATTAGAGAATGCCTCCCGATGTGCATCGGAAACTACTACTGATCTTCCAGGGAACGATCAAAGCGTAGACTGTTAGAGACATTACTCCCATTTAGGAAAGTGCACATGGTGACTGTTGTATTCAATCCCGATGCAATTTCTGTGTTTCATCAACACTCTGATAGTCCACAGATGACGGAAAGCCTTCAGATGTGCATCGGAAACTACTACTGGTCTTCCAGGGAACGATCAAAGCGTAGACTGTTAGAGACATTACTCCAATGGAGGAAAGTGTGCATGGTGACTGTTGTATTCAATCCCGATGCAATTTCTGTGTTTCATCAACACTCTGATAGTCCACAGAATACAGAATGCCTCCAGATGTGCAATTGAAACTACTACTGGTCATCCAGGGAACGATCAAAGCGTAGAATGTTTGAGACATTGCTCCCATTGAGGAAACTGCGCATGGAGACTGTTGTATTCAATCCCGATGCAATTTCTGTGTTTCATGAACACTCTGATAGTCCACAGATTACACAAAGCCTCCAGATGTGCATCGGAAACTACTACTGGTCTTCCAGGGAAAGATCAAAGCGTAGACTTTTAGAGACATTACTCCCATGGAGGAAAGTGCGCATGGTGACTGTTGTATTCAATCCCGATGCAATTTCTGTGTTTCATCAACACTCTGATAGTCCACAGATTACAGAATGCCTCCAGATGTGCATCGGAAACTACTACTGTTCTTCCAGGGAACGATCAAAGCGTAGACTGTTAAAGACATTACTTTTATGGAGGAAAGTGCGCATGGTGACTGTTGTATTCAATCCCGATGCAATTTCTGTGTTTCATCAACACACTGATAGTCCACAGATTTCAGAATGCCTCCAGATGTGCATCGGAAACTACTACTGGTCTTCGAGAGAACGATCAAAGCGTAGATTGTTTGGTACATTATTCCCATGGAGGAAAGTGCGCATGTTGACTGTTGTATTCAATCCCGATGCAATTTCTGTGTTTCATCAACACTCTGATAGTCCACAGATAACGGAAAGCCTCCAGGTGTGCATCGGAAACTACTACTGGTCTTCCAGGGAACGATCAAAGCGTAGACTTTTAGAGACATTACTCCCATGGAGGAAAGTGCGCATGGTCACTGTTGTATTCAATCCCGATGCAATTTCTGTGTTTCATCAACACTCTGATAGCCCACAGATTACAGAATGCCTCCAGATGTGCATCGGAAACTTCTACTTGCTTCCAGGGAAAGATCAAAGCGTAGATAGTTTGAGACATTACTCCCGTGGAGGAAAGTGCGCATGGTGCCAGTTGTATTCATTCCCGATGCAATTTCTGTGTTTCATCAACACTCTGATAGTCCACAGATTATTGAATGTTTCAAGATGTGCATCGGAAGCTACTACTGGTCTTCCAGCTAACGATCAAAGCGTAGACTGTTTGAGACATTACTCCCATGGAGGAAAGTGCGCATGGTGACTGTTGTATTCAATCCCGATGCAATTTCTGTGTTTCATCAACACTCTGATAGTCCACAGATAACGGAAAGCGTCCAGGTGTGCATCGGAAACTACTACTGGTCTCCCAGGGAACGATCTAAGCGTAGACTGTTTGAGACATTATTCCCATGGAGGAAAGTGCTCATAGTGACTGTTGTATTCAATCTCGATGTAATTTCTGTGTTTCATCATCACTCTGATAGTCCACAGATTACGGAAAGCCTCCAGATGTGCATCGGAAAATACTACTGGTCTTGCAGTGAACGATCAAAGCGTAGACTGTTAGAGACATTACTCCCATTTAGGAAAGTGCGCATGGTGACTGTTGTATTCAATCCCGATGCAATTTCTGTGTTTCATCACTACTCTGATAGTCCACAGATTACAGAATGCCACCAGATGTGCATCGGAAACTACTACTGGTGTTCCAGGCATCGATCAAAGCATAAACTCTTTGAGACATTACTCCCATGGAGGAATGTGCGCATGGTGACTGTTGTATTCAATCCCGATGCATTTCCAGTGTTTCATCAACACTCTGATAGTTCAAAGATTACAGAATGACACGAGATGTGCATCGGAAACTACTACTGGTCTTCCAGGGAACGATCAAAGAGTAGACTGTTTCAGACATTACTCCCATGAAGGAAAGTGCGGATGGTGACTGTTGTGTTCAATCCCGATGCAATTTCTGTGTTTCATCAACACTCTGATAATCCACAGATTACAGAATGCCACCAGATGTGCATCGGAAACTACTACTGGTCTTCCAGGGAACGATCAAAGCGTAGACTGTTAGAGACACACCTCCCGAGGAGGAAAGTGCGCATGTTGACTGTTGTATTCATTCCCGATGCAATTTCTGTGTTTCATCCACACTCTTATAGTCCACAGAATACAGAATGCCACCAGATGTGCATCGGAATCTACTACTGGTCTTCCAGGGAACGATCAAAGCATAGACTGTTTGAGAATTACTCCCATGGAGGAATGTGCGCATGGTGGCTGTTGTATTCAATCCCGATGCAATTTCTGTGTTTCACCAACACTCTGATAGTCCACAGATTACAGAATGCCACGAGATGTGCATCGGAAACTACTACTGGTCTTCCTGGGAACGATCCAGGCGTAGACTGTTCAGACATTACTCCCATGGAGGAAAGTGCGGATGGTGACAGTTGTATTCAATCCCGATGCATTTTCTGTGTTTCATCACTACTCTGATAGTCCACAGATTACAGAATGCCACCAGATGTGCATCGGAAACTACTACTGGTCTTCCAGGGAACGATCAAAGCGTAGACTGTTTAGAATTACTCCCATGGAGGAAAGTGCGCATGGTGACTCTTGTATTCAATCCCGATTCAATTTCTGTGTTTCATCAACACTCTGATAGTCCACAGATTACAGAATGCCTCCAGAAGTGCATCGGAAACTACTACTGGTCTTCCAGGGAACGATCAAATCGTAGACTGTTTGAGACATTACTCCCATGGAGGAAAGTGCGCATGGTGAATGTTGTATTCAATCCCGCTGCAATTTCTGTGTTTCATCAACACTCTGATAGTCCACAGATTAGAGAATGCCTCCCGATGTGCATCGGAAACTACTACTGATCTTCCAGGGAACGATCAAAGCGTAGACTGTTAGAGACATTACTCCCATTTAGGAAAGTGCACATGGTGACTGTTGTATTCAATCCCGATGCAATTTCTGTGTTTCATCAACACTCTGATAGTCCACAGATGACGGAAAGCCTTCAGATGTGCATCGGAAACTACTACTGGTCTTCCAGGGAACGATCAAAGCGTAGACTGTTAGAGACATTACTCCAATGGAGGAAAGTGTGCATGGTGACTGTTGTATTCAATCCCGATGCAATTTCTGTGTTTCATCAACACTCTGATAGTCCACAGAATACAGAATGCCTCCAGATGTGCAATTGAAACTACTACTGGTCATCCAGGGAACGATCAAAGCGTAGAATGTTTGAGACATTGCTCCCATTGAGGAAACTGCGCATGGAGACTGTTGTATTCAATCCCGATGCAATTTCTGTGTTTCATGAACACTCTGATAGTCCACAGATTACACAAAGCCTCCAGATGTGCATCGGAAACTACTACTGGTCTTCCAGGGAAAGATCAAAGCGTAGACTTTTAGAGACATTACTCCCATGGAGGAAAGTGCGCATGGTGACTGTTGTATTCAATCCCGATGCAATTTCTGTGTTTCATCAACACTCTGATAGTCCACAGATTACAGAATGCCTCCAGATGTGCATCGGAAACTACTACTGTTCTTCCAGGGAACGATCAAAGCGTAGACTGTTAGAGACATTAGTTTTATGGAGGAATGTGCTCATGGTGACTGTTATATTCAATCCCGATGCAATTTCTGTGTTTCATCAACACTCTGATAGTCCACAGATTACTGAATGCCTCCAGATGTGCATCGGAAACCACTACTCGTCTTCCAGGGAACGATCAAAGCGTAGACCGTTTGAGAATTACTCCCATGGAGGAAAGTGCGCATGGTGATTTTTGTTTTCAATCTCGATGCATTTTCTGTGTTTCATCAACACTCTGATAGTCCACCGATTACAGAATGTTTCAAGATGTGAATCGGAAACTACTACTGGTCTTCCAGCTAACGATCAAAGCGTAGACTGTTTGAGACATTACTCCCAAGGAGGAAAGTGCGCATGGTAACTGTAGTATTCATTCCAATTGCAATTTCTGTGTTTCATCAGCACTCTAATAGTCCACAGATTACAGAATGCCTCCAGATGTGCATCGTAAACTACTGCTGGTGTTCCAGGCATCGATCAAAGCATAAACTCTTTGAGACATTACTCCCATGGAGGAATGTGCGCATGGTGACTGTTGTATTCAATCCCGATGCATTTTCAGTGTTTCATCAACACTGTGATAGTCCAAAGATTACAGAATGCCACGAGATGTGCATCGGAAACTACTAATGGTCTTCCAGGGAACGATCAAAGCGTAGACTGTTTCAGACATTACTCCCATGAAGGAAAGTGCGGATGGTGACTGTTGTGTTCAATCCCGATGCAATTTCTGTGTTTCATCAACAGTCTGATAATCCACAGATTACAGAATGCCACCAGATGTGCATCGGAAACTACTACTGGTCTTCCAGGGACCGATCAAAGCGTAGACTGTTAGAGACATACCTCCCGAGGAGGAAAGTGCGCATGTTGACTGTTGTATTCATTCCCGATGCAATTTCTGTGTTTCATCCACACTCTTATAGTCCACAGAATACAGAATGCCACCAGATGTGCATCGGAAACTACTACTGGTCTTCCAGGGAACGATCAAAGCATAGACTGTTTGAGAATTACTCCCATGGAGGAAAAAACTTATGGTGAATGTTGTATTCAATCCCGCTGCAATTTCTGTGTTTCATCAACACTCTGATAGTCCACAGATTAGAGAATGCCTCCCGATGTGCATCGGAAACTACTACTGGTCTTCCAGGGAACGATCAAAGTGTAGACTGTTAGAGACATTACTCCCATTTAGGAAAGTGCACATGGTGACTGTTGTATTCAATCCCGATGCAATTTCTGTGTTTCATCAACACTCTGATAGTCCACAGATGACGGAAAGCTTTCAGATGTGATCGGAAACTACTACTGGTCTTCCAGGGAACGATCAAAGCGTAGACTGTTAGAGACATTACTCCAATGGAGGAAATTGTGCATGGTGACTGTTGTATTCAATCCCGATGCAATTTCTGTGTTTCATCAACACTCTGATAGTCCACAGAATACAGAATGCCTCCAGATGTGCAATTGAAACTACTACTGGTCATCCAGGGAACGATCAAAGCGTAGAATGTTTGAGACATTGCTCCCATTGAGGAAACTGCGCATGGAGACTGTTGTATTCAATCCCGGTGCAATTTCTGTGTTTCATGAACACTCTGATAGTCCACAGATTACAGAAAGCCTCCAGATGTGCATCGGAAACTACTACTGGTCTTCCAGGGAAAGATCAAAGCGTGGTCTTTTAGAGACAATACTCCCATGGAGGAAAGTGCGCATGGTGACTGTTGTATTCAATCCCGATGCAATTTCTGTGTTTCATCAACACTCTGATAGTCCACAGATTACGGAAAGCCTCCAGATGTGCATCGGAAACTACTACTGGTCTTCCAGGGAACGATCAAAGCGTAGACTGTTAGAGACATTACTCCCATGGAGGAAAGTGTGCATGGTAACTGTTGTATTCAACACCCTATGCAATTTCTGTGTTTCATCAACACTCAGATACTCCACAGATTACAGAATGCCTCCAGATGTGCATCGGAAACAACTACTGGTCTTCCTGGGAACGATCAAAGCGTAGACTGTTAGAGACATTAGTTTTATGGAGGAATGTGCTCATGGTGACTGTTATATTCAATCCCGATGCAATTTCTGTGTTTCATCAACACTCTGATAGTCCACAGATTACAGAATGCCTCCAGATGCGCATCGGAAACTACTACTGGTCTTCCAGGGAACGATCAAAGCGTAGACTGTTAGAGACTTTACTTTTATGGAGGAATGTGCTCATGGTGACTGTTGTATTCAATCCCGATGCAATTTCTGTGTTTCATCAACACTCTGATAGTCCACTGATTACTGAATGCCTCCAGATGTGCATCGGAAACTACTACTCGTCTTCCAGGGAACGATCAAAGCGTAGACCGTTTGAGAATTACTCCCATGGAGGAAAGTGCGCATGGTGATTTTTGTATTCAATCCCGATGCATTTTCTGTATTTCATCAACACTCTGATAGTCCACAGATTACAGAATGCCACGAGATGTGCATCGGAAACTACTACTGGTCTTCCTGGGAACGATCGAGGCGTAGACTGTTTCAGACATTACTTCGATGGAGGAAAGTGCGCATCGTGATTTTTGTATTCAATCCCGATGCATTTTCTGTGTTTCATCAACACTCTGATAGTCCACAGATTACAGAATGCCACCAGATGTGCATCGGAAACTACTACTGCTCTTGCAGGGAACGATCAAAGCGTAGACTGTTTGAGAATTAATCCCATGGAGGAAAGTGCGCATGTTGACTGTTGTATTCAATCCCGATGCTATTTCTGTGTTTCATCAACACTCTGATACTCCACAGATTACAGAATGCCTCCAGAAGTGCATCGGAAACTACTACTGGTCTTCCAGGGAACGATCAAAGCGTAGACTGTTAGAGACATTACTTTTATGGAGGAATGCGCTCATGGTGACTGTTGTATTCAATCCCGATGCTATTTCTGTGTTTCATCAACACTCTGATAGTCCCCAGATTACAGAATGCCTCCAGATGTGCATCGGCAACTACTACTGGTCTTCCAGGGAACGATCAAAGCGTAGACAGTTTGAGACATACCTCCCGTGGAAGAAAGTGCGCATGGTGAATGTTGTATTCAATCCCGTTGCAATTTCTGTGTTTCATCAACACTCTGATAGTCCACAGATTACAGAATGCCACCAGATGTTCATCGGAAACTACTACTGGTCTTCCAGGGAACGATCAAAGCATAGACTGTTTGAGAATTACTCCCATGGAGGAAAGTGCGTAAGGTGACTGTTGTATTCAATCCCGATGCATTTTCTGTGTTTCATCAACGCTCTGATAGTCCACAGATTACAGAATGACACGAGATGTGCATCAGAAACTACTTCTGGTCTTCCAAAGAACGATCAAAGCCAAGACTGTTTCAGACATGACTCCCAAGGAGGAAAGTGCGGATGGTGACTGTTGTATTCAATCCCGATGCAATTTCTGTGTTTCATCAACACTCTGATAGTCGAAAAATTACAGAATGCCTCCAGATGTGCATCGGAAACTACTATTGGTCTTCCAGGGAAAGATCAAAGCGTAGACTGTTTGAGACATACCTCCCGTGGAGGAGAGTACGCATTGTGACTGTTGTATTCAATCCCGATGCAATTTATGTGTTTCATCAACACTCTGATAGTCCACAGATTATAGAATGCCGCCAGATGTACATCACAAACTACTACTGGTCTTCCAGGGAACGATCAAAGCGTAGACTGTTTGAGAATTACTCCCATGGAGGAAAGTGCGCATGGTGACTGTTGTATTCAATCCCGATGCATTTTCTGTGTTTCATGAACACTCTGATAGTCCACAGATTACAGAATGCCACGAGATGTGCATCGGAAACTACTACTGGTCTTCCTGGGAACGATCCAGGCGTAGACTGTTTCAGACATAACTTCGATGGAGGAAAGTGCGGATGGTGACTGTTGTATTCAATCCCGATGCAATTTCTGTGTTTCATCAACACACTGATAGTCTACAGATTACAGAATGCCTCCAGATGTGCATCGGCAACTACTACTGGTCTTCGAGAGAACGATCAAAGCGTAGACTGTTTGGTACATTATTCCCATGGAGGAAAGTGCGCATGGTGACTGTTGTATTCAATCCCGACGCATTTTCTGTGTTTCATCAACACTCTGATAGTCCACAGATAACGGAAAGCCTCCAGGTGTGCATCGGAAACTACTACTGGTCTTCAGGGAACGATCTAAGCGTAGACTGTTAGAGACATTACTCCCATTTAGGAAAGTGCGCATGGATACTGTTGTATTCAATCCCGATGCAATTTCTGTGTTTCATCAACACTCTTATAGTCCACAGAATACAGAATGCCTCCAGATGTGCAATTGAAACTACTACTGGTCATCCAGGGAACGATCAAAGCGTAGAATGTTTGAGACATTACTCCCATTGAGGAAACTGCGAATGGAGACTGTTGTATTCAATCCCGATGCAATTTCTGTGTTTCATCAACACTCTTATAGTCCACAGAATACAGAATGCCTCCAGATGTGCAATTGAAACTACTACTGGTCATCCAGGGAACGATCAAAGCGTAGAATGTTTGAGACATTACTCCCATTGAGGAAACTGCGAATGGAGACTGTTGTATTCAATCCCGATGCAATTTCTGTGTTTCATCAACACTCTGATAGTCCACAGATTACAGAATGCCACCAGATGTGCATCGGAAACTACTACTGGTCTTGCAGGGAACGATCAAAGCGTAGACTGTTTGAGAATTAATCCCATGGAGGAAAGTGCGCATGTTGACTGTTGTATTCAATCCCGATGCTATTTCTGTGTTTCATCAACACTCTGATACTCCACAGATTACAGAATGCCTCCAGAAGTGCATCGGAAACTACTACTGGTCTTCCAGGGAACGATCAAAGCGTAGACTGTTAGAGACATTACTTTTATGGAGGAATGCGCTCATGGTGACTGTTGTATTCAATCCCGATGCTATTTCTGTGTTTCATCAACACTCTGATAGTCCCCAGATTACAGAATGCCTCCAGATGTGCATCGGCAACTACTACTGGTCTTCCAGGGAACGATCAAAGCGTAGACAGTTTGAGACATACCTCCCGTGGAAGAAAGTGCGCATGGTGAATGTTGTATTCAATCCCGTTGCAATTTCTGTGTTTCATCAACACTCTGATAGTCCACAGATTACAGAATGCCACGAGATGTGCATCGGAAACTACTACTGGTCTTCCTGGGAACGATCCAGGCGTAGACTGTTTCAGACATAACTTCGATGGAGGAAAGTGCGGATGGTGACTGTTGTATTCAATCCCGATGCAATTTCTGTGTTTCATCAACACACTGATAGTCTACAGATTACAGAATGCCTCCAGATGTGCATCGGCAACTACTACTGGTCTTCGAGAGAACGATCAAAGCGTAGACTGTTTGGTACATTATTCCCATGGAGGAAAGTGCGCATGGTGACTGTTGTATTCAATCCCGACGCATTTTCTGTGTTTCATCAACACTCTGATAGTCCACAGATAACGGAAAGCCTCCAGGTGTGCATCGGAAACTACTACTGGTCTTCAGGGAACGATCTAAGCGTAGACTGTTAGAGACATTACTCCCATTTAGGAAAGTGCGCATGGATACTGTTGTATTCAATCCCGATGCAATTTCTGTGTTTCATCAACACTCTTATAGTCCACAGAATACAGAATGCCTCCAGATGTGCAATTGAAACTACTACTGGTCATCCAGGGAACGATCAAAGCGTAGAATGTTTGAGACATTACTCCCATTGAGGAAACTGCGAATGGAGACTGTTGTATTCAATCCCGATGCAATTTCTGTGTTTCATCAACACTCTTATAGTCCACAGAATACAGAATGCCTCCAGATGTGCAATTGAAACTACTACTGGTCATCCAGGGAACGATCAAAGCGTAGAATGTTTGAGACATTACTCCCATTGAGGAAACTGCGAATGGAGACTGTTGTATTCAATCCCGATGCAATTTCTGTGTTTCATCAACACTCTGATAGTCCACAGATTACAGAATGCCACCAGATGTGCATCGGAAACTACTACTGGTCTTCCAGGGAACGATCAAAGCGTAGACTGTTAGAGACATTACTTTTATGGAGGAATGCGCTCATGGTGACTGTTGTATTCAATCCCGATGCTATTTCTGTGTTTCATCAACACTCTGATAGTCCCCAGATTACAGAATGCCTCCAGATGTGCATCGGCAACTACTACTGGTCTTCCAGGGAACGATCAAAGCGTAGACAGTTTGAGACATACCTCCCGTGGAAGAAAGTGCGCATGGTGAATGTTGTATTCAATCCCGTTGCAATTTCTGTGTTTCATCAACACTCTGATAGTCCACAGATTACAGAATGCCACCAGATGTTCATCGGAAACTACTACTGGTCTTCCAGGGAACGATCAAAGCATAGACTGTTTGAGAATTACTCCCATGGAGGAAAGTGCGTAAGGTGACTGTTGTATTCAATCCCGATGCATTTTCTGTGTTTCATCAACGCTCTGATAGTCCACAGATTACAGAATGCCACGAGATGTGCATCAGAAACTACTTCTGGTCTTCCAAAGAACGATCAAAGCCAAGACTGTTTCAGACATGACTCCCAAGGAGGAAAGTGCGGATGGTGACTGTTGTATTCAATCCCGATGCAATTTCTGTGTTTCATCAACACTCTGATAGTCGAAAAATTACAGAATGCCTCCAGATGTGCATCGGAAACTACTATTGGTCTTCCAGGGAAAGATCAAAGCGTAGACTGTTTGAGACATACCTCCCGTGGAGGAGAGTACGCATTGTGACTGTTGTATTCAATCCCGATGCAATTTATGTGTTTCATCAACACTCTGATAGTCCACAGATTATAGAATGCCGCCAGATGTACATCACAAACTACTACTGGTCTTCCAGGGAACGATCAAAGCGTAGACTGTTTGAGAATTACTCCCATGGAGGAAAGTGCGCATGTTGACTGTTGTATTCAATCCCGATGCTATTTCTGTGTTTCATCAACACTCTGATACTCCACAGATTACAGAATGCCTCCAGAAGTGCATCGGAAACTACTACTGGTCTTCCAGGGAACGATCAAAGCGTAGACTGTTAGAGACATTACTTTTATGGAGGAATGCGCTCATGGTGACTGTTGTATTCAATCCCGATGCTATTTCTGTGTTTCATCAACACTCTGATAGTCCCCAGATTACAGAATGCCTCCAGATGTGCATCGGCAACTACTACTGGTCTTCCAGGGAACGATCAAAGCGTAGACTGTTTGAGAATTAATCCCATGGAGGAAAGTGCGCATGTTGACTGTTGTATTCAATCCCGATGCTATTTCTGTGTTTCATCAACACTCTGATACTCCACAGATTACAGAATGCCTCCAGAAGTGCATCGGAAACTACTACTGGTCTTCCAGGGAACGATCAAAGCGTAGACTGTTAGAGACATTACTTTTATGGAGGAATGCGCTCATGGTGACTGTTGTATTCAATCCCGATGCTATTTCTGTGTTTCATCAACACTCTGATAGTCCCCAGATTACAGAATGCCTCCAGATGTGCATCGGCAACTACTACTGGTCTTCCAGGGAACGATCAAAGCGTAGACAGTTTGAGACATACCTCCCGTGGAAGAAAGTGCGCATGGTGAATGTTGTATTCAATCCCGTTGCAATTTCTGTGTTTCATCAACACTCTGATAGTCCACAGTTTACAGAATGCCACCAGATGTTCATCGGAAACTACTACTGGTCTTCCAGGGAACGATCAAAGCATAGACTGTTTGAGAATTTCTCCCATGGAGGAAAGTGCGTAAGGTGACTGTTGTATTCAATCCCGATGCATTTTCTGTGTTTCATCAACGCTCTGATAGTCCACAGATTACAGAATGCCACGAGATGTGCATCAGAAACTACTTCTGGTCTTCCAAAGAACGATCAAAGCCAAGACTGTTTCAGACATTACTCCCAAGGAGGAAAGTGCGGATGGTGACTGTTGTATTCAATCCCGATGCAATTTCTGTGTTTCATCAACACTCTGATAATCCACAGATTACAGAATGCCACCAGATGTTCATCGGAAACTACTACTGGTCTTCCAGGGAACGATCAAAGCATAGACTGTTTGAGAATTTCTCCCATGGAGGAAAGTGCGTAAGGTGACTGTTGTATTCAATCCCGATGCAATTTCTGTGTTTCATCAACACTCTGATAATCCACAGATTACAGAATGCCTCCAGATGTGCATCGGAAACTACTACTGGTCTTTAAGGGAACGATCAAAGTGTAGTATCTTTAAGACATTACTCCCATGGAGGAAAGTGCGCATGGTAACTGTTGTATTCAATCCCGTTGCATTTTCTGTGTTTCATCAACACTCTGATAGTCCACAGACTACAGAATGCCTCCAGATGTGCATCGGAAACTACTACTAGTCTTCCAGGGAACGATCAAAGCGTAGACTGTTTGAGAATTACTCCCATGGAGGAAAGTGGGCATGGTGAATGTTGTATTCAATCCCGATGCATTTTCTGTGTTTCATCAACACTCTGATAGTCCACAGATTACAGAATGCCTCCAGATGTGCATCGGAAACTTCTACTGGTCTTCCAGGGAACGATCAAAGCGTAGACTGTTTGAGATATTACTTTTATGAAGGAATATGCGCATGGTGACTGTTGTATTTAATCCCGATGCAATTTCTGTGTTTCATCAACACTCTCATACTCCACAGATTACAGAATGCTTCCAGAAGTGCATCGGAAACAACTACTGGTCTTCCAGGGAACGATCAAATCGTAGACTGTTTGAGACATTACTCCCATGGAGGAAAGTTCGCATGGTAACTGTTGTATTCAATACCGATGCAATTTCTGTGTTTCATCAACACTCTGATAGTCCACAGATTACGGAAAGCCTCCAGATGTGCATCGGAAACTTCTACTGGTCTTCCAGGGAACGATCAAAGCGTCGACTGTTTGAGATATTACTTTTATGGAGGAATATGCGCATGGTGACTGTTGTATTCAATCCCGATGAAATTTCAGTGTTTCATCAACTCTCTGATAATCCACAGATTACAGAATGCCTCCAGATGTGCATCGGAAACTACTACTGGTCTTTAAGGGAACGATCAAAGCGAAATATCTTTAAGACATTACTCCCATGGAGGAAAGTGCGCATGGTAACTGTTGTATTAAATCCCGTTGCATTTTGTGTGTTTCATCAACACTCTGATAGTACACATATTATTGAATGCCACGAGATGTGTATCAGAAACTACTACTGGTCTTCCCGGGAACGATCAAAGCGTAGACTGTTTCAGACATTACTCCCATGCAGGAAATTGCGGATGTTGACTGTTGTATTAAATCCCGATGCAATTTCTGTGTTTCATCAACACTTTGATAGTCCACAGATTACAGAATGCCACCAGATGTGCATCGGACACTACTACTGGTCTTCCAGGGAACGATCAAAGCGTCGACTCTTTGAGACATACCTCCCGTGGAGGAAAGTGCGCATGGTTACTTTTGTATTCAATCCCGAAGCAATTTCTGTGTTTCATCAACACTCTGATAGTCCACAGATTTCAGAATGCCACCAGATGTGCATCGGAAACTACTACTGGTCTTCAAGGGAACGGTCAAAGCGTAGACTGTTTGAGAATTACTCCCATGGAGGAAAGTGCGCATGGTGGCTGTTGTATTCAATCCCGATGCAATTTCTGTGTTTCATCAACACTCTGATAGTCCACAGATTACAGAAAGCCTCCAGATGGGCATAGGAAACTACTACTGGTCTTCCAGGGAACGATCAAATCGTAGACTGTTAGAGTCATTACTCCCATGGAGGAAGGTGCGCATAGTAACTGTTGTATTCAAAACCCGATGCAATTTCTGTGATTCATCAACACTCTGATACTCCACAGATTACAGAATGCCACCAGATGTGCATCGGAAACTACTACTGGTCTTCCAGGGAACGGTCAAAGCGTAGACTGTTTGAGAATTACTCCCATGGAGGAAAGTGCGTATGGTGGCTGTTGTATTCAATCCCGATGCAATTTCTGTGTTTCACCATCACTCTGATAGTCCACAGATTACAGAATGCCTCCAGATGTTAATCGGAAACTACTACTGGTCTTCCAGTGAACGATCAAAGCGTAGACTGTTTGGGACATAACTCCCATGGAGGAAAGTGCGCATGGTGACTGTTGTATTCAATCCCGATGCAATTTCTGTTTTTCATCAACACTCTACAAGTCCACAGATTACGGAAAGCCCCCAGATGAGCATCGGAAACTACTACTGGTCTTGCAGGGAACGATCAAAGCGTAGACTGTTTCAGACATTACTCCCATGCAGGAAAAAGCAAATGGTGACTGTTGTATTCAATCCCGATGCAATTTCTGTGTTTCATCAACACTCTGATAGTCCACAGATTACAGAATGCCACCAGATGTGCATCGGAAACTACTAGTGGTCTTCCAGGGAACGATCAAAGCGTAGTCTGTTTGAGACATTACTCCCATGGAGGGAAGTGCGCATGGTGATTGTTGTATTCAATGCCGATGCAATTTCTGAGTTTAATCAACACTTTGATAGTCCACAGATTACAGAATGCCTTCAGATGTGCATCGGTAACTACTACTAGTCTTCCGGGGAACGACCAAAGCGTAGACTGTTTGAGACATTACTCCCATGGAGGTAAGTGCGCATGGTGACAGTTGTATTCAATCCCGATGCAATTTCTGTGTTTCATCAACACTTTGATAGTCAGCAGATTACAGAATGCCTCCCGATGTGCATCGGAAACTACTACTGGTCTTCCAGGGAACGATCGAAGCGTAGCCTGTTTGGGACATTACTCCCATGGAGGAAAGTGCGCATGGTGACTGTTGTATTCAATCCCGATGCAATTTCTGTGTTTCATCAACACTCTAATAGTCCACAGATTACAGAATGCCACCAGATGTGCAACGGAAACTACTACTGGTCTTCCAGGGAACGATCAAAGCGTAGACTGTTTAGAATTACTCCCATGGAGGAAAGTGCGCATGGTGACTGTTGTATTCAATCCCGATTCAATTTCTGTGTTTCATCAACACTCTGATAGTCCACAGATTACAGAATGCCTCCAGAAGTGCATCGGAAACTACTACTGGTCTTCCAGGGAACGATCAAATCGTAGACTGTTTGAGACATTACTCCCATGGAGGAAAATGCACATGGTGAATGTTGTATTCAATCCCGATGCAATTTCTGTGTTTCATCAACACTCTGATAGTCCACAGAATACAGAATGCCTCCAGATGTGCAATTGAAACTACTACTGGTCATCCAGGGAACGATCAAAGCGTAGAATGTTTGAGACATTGCTCCCATTGAGGAAACTGCGCATGGAGACTGTTGTATTCAATCCCGATGCAATTTCTGTGTTTCATGAACACTCTGATAGTCCACAGATTACACAAAGCCTCCAGATGTGCATCGGAAACTACTACTGGTCTTCCAGGGAAAGATCAAAGCGTAGACTTTTAGAGACATTACTCCCATGGAGGAAAGTGCGCATGGTGACTGTTGTATTCAATCCCGATGCAATTTCTGTGTTTCATCAACACTCTGATAGTCCACAGATTACGGAAAGCCTCCAGATGTGCATCGGAAACTACTACTGGTCTTCCAGGGAACGATCAAAGCGTAGACTGTTAGAGACATTACTCCCATGGAGGAAAGTGTGCATGGTAACTTTTGTATTCAACACCCGATGCAATTTCTGTGTTTCATCAACACTCGGATACTCCACAGATTACAGAATGCCTCCAGATGTGCATCGGAAACAAGTACTGGTCTTCCTGGGAACGATCAAAGCGTAGACTGTTAGAGACATTAGTTTTATGGAGGAATGTACTCATGGTGACTGTTATATTCAATCCCGATGCAATTTCTGTGTTTCATCAACACTCTGATAGTCCACAGATTACAGAATGCCTCCAGATGCGCATCGGAAACTACTACTGGTCTTCCAGGGAACGATCAAAGCGTAGACTGTTAGAGACTTTACTTTTACGGAGGAATGTGCTCATGGCGACTGTTGTATTCAATCCCGATGCAATTTCTGTGTTTCATCAACACTCTGATAGTCCACAGATTACTGATTGCCTCCAGATGTGCATCGGAAACTACTACTCGTCTTCCAGGGAACGATCAAAGCGTAGACCGTTTGAGAATTACTCCCATGGAGGAAAGTGCGCATGGTGATTTTTGTATTCAATCTCGATGCATTTTCTGTGTTTCATCAACACTCTGATAGTCCACAGATTACAGAATGTTTCAAGATGTGAATCGGAAACTACTACTGGTCTTCCAGCTAACGATCAAAGCGTAGACTGTTTGAGACATTACTCCCAAGGAGGAAAGTGCGGATGGTGACTGTTGTGTTCAATCCCGATGCAATTTCTGTGTTTCATCAACACTCTGATAATCCACAGATTACAGAATGCCACCAGATGTGCATCGGAAACTACTACTGGTCTTCCAGGGAACGATCAAAGCGTAGACTGTTAGAGACATACCTCCCGAGGAGGAAAGTGCGCATGTTGACTGTTGTATTCATTCCCGATACAATTTCTGTGTTTCATCCACACTCTTATAGTCCACAGAATACAGAATGCCACCAGATGTGCATCGGAAACTACTACTGGTCTTCCAGGGAACGATCAAAGCATAGACTGTTTGAGAATTACTCCCATGGAGGAAAGTGCGCATGGTGACTGTTGTATTCAATCCCGATGCAATTTCTGTGTTTCATCAACACTCTGATAGTCCACAGACTACAGAATGCCACGAGATGTGCATCGGAAACTACTACTGGTCTTCCTGGGAACGATCCAGGCGTAGACTGTTCAGACATTACTCCCATGGAGGAAAGTGCGGATGGTGACAGTTGTATTCAATCCCGATGCAATTTCTGTGTTTCATCACTACTCTGATAGTCCACAGATTACAGAATGCCACCAGATGTGCATGGGAAACTACTACTGGTCTTCCAGGGAACGATCAAAGCGTAGACTGTTTGAGAATTACTCCCATGGAGGAAAGTGCTTATGGTGACTGTTGTATTCAATCCCGATTCAATTTCTGTGTTTCCTCAACACTCTGATACTCCACAGATAACAGAATGCCTCCAGAGGTGCATCGGAAACTACTACTGGTCTTCCAGGGAAAGATCAAAGCGTAGACTTTTAGAGACATTACTCCCATGGAGGAAAGTGCGCATGGTGACTGTTGTATTCAATCCCGCTGCAATTTCTGTGTTTCATCAACACTCTGATAGTCCACAGATTAGAGAATGCCTCCCGATGTGCATCGGAAACTACTACTGATCTTCCAGGGAACGATCAAAGCGTAGACTGTTAGAGACATTACTCCCATTTAGGAAAGTGCACATGGTGACTGTTGTATTCAATCCCGATGCAATTTCTGTGTTTCATCAACACTCTGATAGTCCACAGATGACGGAAAGCCTTCAGATGTGCATCGGAAACTACTACTGGTCTTCCAGGGAACGATCAAAGCGTAGACTGTTAGAGACATTACTCCAATGGAGGAAAGTGTGCATGGTGACTGTTGTATTCAATCCCGATGCAATTTCTGTGTTTCATCAACACTCTGATAGTCCACAGAATACAGAATGCCTCCAGATGTGCAATTGAAACTACTACTGGTCATCCAGGGAACGATCAAAGCGTAGAATGTTTGAGACATTATTCCCATTGAGGAAACTGCGCATGGAGACTGTTGTATTCAATCCCGATGCAATTTCTGTGTTTCATGAACACTCTGATAGTCCACAGATTACACAAAGCCTCCAGATGTGCATCGGAAACTACTACTGGTCTTCCAGGGGAAAGATCAAAGCGTAGACTTTTAGAGACATTACTCCCATGGAGGAAAGTGCGCATGGTGACTGTTGTATTCAATCCCGATGCAATTTCTGTGTTTCATCAACACTCTGATAGTCCACAGATTACGGAAAGCCTCCAGATGTGCATCGGAAACTACTACTGGTCTTCCAGGGAACGATCAAAGCGTAGACTGTTAGAGACATTACTCCCATGGAGGAAAGTGTGCATGGTAACTTTTGTATTCAACACCCGATGCAATTTCTGTGTTTCATCAACACTCGGATACTCCACAGATTACAGAATGCCTCCAGATGTGCATCGGAAACAAGTACTGGTCTTCCTGGGAACGATCAAAGCGTAGACTGTTAGAGACATTAGTTTTATGGAGGAATGTGCTCATGGTGACTGTTATATTCAATCCCGATGCAATTTCTGTGTTTCATCAACACTCTGATAGTCCACAGATTACAGAATGCCTCCAGATGCGCATCGGAAACTACTACTGGTCTTCCAGGGAACGATCAAAGCGTAGACTGTTAGAGACTTTACTTTTATGGAGGAATGTGCTCATGGTGACTGTTGTATTCAATCCCGATGCAATTTCTGTGTTTCATCAACACTCTGATAGTCCACAGACTACAGAATGCCACGGGATGTGCATCGGAAACTACTACTGGTCTTCCTGGGAACGATCCAGGCGTAGACTGTTCAGACATTACTCCCATGGAGGAAAGTGCGGATGGTGACAGTTGTATTCAATCCCGATGCAATTTCTGTGTTTCATCACTACTCTGATAGTCCACAGATTACAGAATGCCACCAGATGTGCATGGGAAACTACTACTGGTCTTCCAGGGAACGATCAAAGCGTAGACTGTTTGAGAATTACTCCCATGGAGGAAAGTGCTTATGGTGACTGTTGTATTCAATCCCGATTCAATTTCTGTGTTTCCTCAACACTCTGATACTCCACAGATAACAGAATGCCTCCAGAGGTGCATCGGAAACTACTACTGGTCTTCCAGGGAAAGATCAAAGCGTAGACTTTTAGAGACATTACTCCCATGGAGGAAAGTGCGCATGGTGACTGTTGTATTCAATCCCGCTGCAATTTCTGTGTTTCATCAACACTCTGATAGTCCACAGATTAGAGAATGCCTCCCGATGTGCATCGGAAACTACTACTGATCTTCCAGGGAACGATCAAAGCGTAGACTGTTAGAGACATTACTCCCATTTAGGAAAGTGCACATGGTGACTGTTGTATTCAATCCCGATGCAATTTCTGTGTTTCATCAACACTCTGATAGTCCACAGATGACGGAAAGCCTTCAGATGTGCATCGGAAACTACTACTGGTCTTCCAGGGAACGATCAAAGCGTAGACTGTTAGAGACATTACTCCAATGGAGGAAAGTGTGCATGGTGACTGTTGTATTCAATCCCGATGCAATTTCTGTGTTTCATCAACACTCTGATAGTCCACAGATTACGGAAAGCCTCCAGATGTGCATCGGAAACTACTACTGGTCTTCCAGGGAACGATCAAAGCGTAGACTGTTAGAGACATTACTCCCATGGAGGAAAGTGTGCATGGTAACTTTTGTATTCAACACCCGATGCAATTTCTGTGTTTCATCAACACTCGGATACTCCACAGATTACAGAATGCCTCCAGATGTGCATCGGAAACAAGTACTGGTCTTCCTGGGAACGATCAAAGCGTAGACTGTTAGAGACTTTACTTTTATGGAGGAATGTGCTCATGGTGACTGTTGTATTCAATCCCGATGCATTTTCAGTGTTTCATCAACACTGTGATAGTCCAAAGATTACAGAATGCCACGAGATGTGCATCGGAAACTACTAATGGTCTTCCAGGGAACGATCAAAGCGTAGACTGTTTCAGACATTACTCCCATGAAGGAAAGTGCGGATGGTGACTGTTGTGTTCAATCCCGATGCAATTTCTGTGTTTCATCAACACTCTGATAATCCACAGATTACAGATTGCCTCCAGATGTGCATCGGAAACTACTACTCGTCTTCCAGGGAACGATCAAAGCGTAGACCGTTTGAGAATTACTCCCATGCAGGAAAGTGCGAATGGTGACTGTTGTATTCAATCCCTATGCATTTTCTGTGTTTCATTAACACTCTGATAGTCCACAGATTACAGAATGCTACATGATGTGCATCGGAAACTACTACTGGTCTTCCTGGGAACGATCCAGGCGTAGACTGTTTGAGAAATAATCCCATGGAGGAAAGTGCGCATGGTGACTGTTGTATTCAATCCCGATGCAATTTCTGTGTTTCATCATCACTCTGATAGTCCACAGATTACAGAATGCCACCAGATGTGCATCGGAAACTACTACTAGTCTTCCAGGGAACGATCAAAGCGTAGACTGTTTGAGAATTACTCCCATGGAGGAGAGTGCGCATGGTGACTGTTGTATTCAATCCCGATTCAATTTCTGTGTTTCATTAACACTCTGATACTCCACAGATTACAGAATGCCTCCAGAAGTGCATTGGAATCTACTACTGGTGTTCCAGGGAACTATCAAATCGTAGACTGTTTGAGAAATTTTTCCCATGGAGGAAAATGCGAATGGTGAATGTTGTATTCAATCCCGATGCAATTTCTGTGTTTCATCAACACTCTGAAAAGTCCACAGATTAGAGAATGCCTCCCCATGTGCATCGGAAACTACTACTGCTCTTCCAGGGAACGATCAAAGCGTAGACTGTTAGAGACATTAGTCCCATGGAGGAAAGTGTGCATGGTAACTGTTGTATTCAAAACCCGATGCAATTTCTGTGTTTCATCAACACTCGGATACTCCACAGATTACATAATGCCTCCAGATGTGCATCGGAAACTACTACTGGTCTTCCTGGGAACGATCAAAGCGTAGACCGTTAGAGACATTAGTTTTGTGGAGGAATGTGCTCATGGTGACTGTTGCATTCAATCCCGATGCAATTTCTGTGTTTCATCAACACTCTGATAGTCCACAGATTGCAGAATGCCTCCAGATGCGCATCGGAAACTACTACTGGTCTTCCAGGGAACGATCAAAGCGTAGACTGTTAGAGACATTACTTTTATGGAGGAATGGGCTCATGGTGACTGTTGTATTCAATCCCGATGCAATTTCTGTGTTTCATCAACACTCTGATAGTCCACAGATTACAGAATGCCTCCAGATGTGCATCGGAAACTACTACTGGTCTTTCAGGGAACGATCAAAGCGTAGACTGTTTGAGAATTACTCTCATGGTGGAAAGTGCGCATGGTGACTGTTGTATTCAATCCCGATGCATTTTCTGTGTTTCATCAACACTCTGATAGTCCACAGATTACAGAATGCCACGAGATGTGCATCGGAAACTACTACTGGTCTTCCTGGGAACGATCCAGGCGTAGACTGTTTCAGACATTACTTCGAAGGAGGAAAGTGCGGTAGGTGACTGTTGTATTCAATCCCGATGCAATTTCTGTGTTTCATCAACACTCTGATAGTCCACAGATTACAGAATGCCACCAGATGTGCATCGGAAACTACTACTGGTCTTTCAGGGAACGATCAAAGCGTAGACTGTTTGAGAATTACTCTCATGGAGGAAAGTGCGCATGGTGACAGTTGTATTCAATCCCGATGCAATTTCTGTGTTTCATCAACACTCTGATACTCCACAGATTACAGAATGCCTCCAGAAGTGCATCGGAAACTACTACTGGTCTTCCAGGGAACGATCAAATGGTAGACTGTTTGAGACATTACTCCCATGGAGGAAAGTTCGCATGGTGAACGTTGTATTAAATCCCGATGCAATTTCTGTGTTTCATCAACACTCTGATAGTCCACAGATTACAGAATGGCTCCCGATGTGCATCGGAAATTACTACTGGTCTTCCAAGGAACGATCAAAGCGTAGACTGTTTGGGACATTACTCCCATGGAGGAAAGTGCGCATGGTTAACTGTTGTATTCAATCCCGATGCAATTTCTGTGTTTCATCAACACTCTGATAGTCCACAGATTACAGAATGCCTCCAGATGTTAATCGGAAACTACTACTGGGCTTCCAGGGAACGATCAAAACGTAGACTGTTTGAGACATTACTCCCATGGAGGAAAGTGCGCATGGTGACTGTAGTATTCAATCCCGATGCAATTTCTGTGTTTCATCAACACACTGATAGTCCACAGATTACGGAAAGCCTCCAGATGCGCATCGGGAACTACTACTGGTCTTCCAGGGAACGATCAAAGCGTAGACTGTTAGAGACATTACTCCCATGGAGGAAAGTGCGCATGGTGACTATTGCATTCAATCCCGATGTAATTTCTGTGTTTCATCAACACTCTGATAGTCCACCGATTACAGAATGCCTCCAGATGTGCATCGGAAACTTCTACTGGTCTTCCAGGGAAAGATCAGATCGTAGACTGTTTGAGACATTACTCCCATGGAGGAAAGTTCGCATGGTAACTGTTGTATTCAATCCCGATGCAATTTCTGTGTTTCATCAACACTCTGATAGTCCACAGGTTACGGAAAGCCTCCAGATGTGCATCGGAAACTTCTACTGGTCTTCCAGGGAACGATCAAAGCGTCGACTGTTTGAGATATTACTTTTATGGAGGAATATGCGCATGGTGACTGTTGTATTCAATCCCGATGAAATTTCTGTGTTTCATCAACACTCTGATAATCCACAGATTACAGAATGCCTCCAGATGTGCATCGGAAACTACTACTGGTCTTTAAGGGAACGATCAAAGTGTAGTATCTTTAAGACATTACTCCCATGGAGGAAAGTGCGCATGGTAACTGTTGTATTCAATCCCGTTGCATTTTCTGTGTTTCATCAACACTCTGATAGTCCACAGACTACAGAATGCCTCCAGATGTGCATCGGAAACTACTACTAGTCTTCCAGGGAACGATCAAAGCGTAGACTGTTTGAGAATTACTCCCATGGAGGAAAGTGGGCATGGTGAATGTTGTATTCAATCCCGATGCATTTTCTGTGTTTCATCAACACTCTGATAGTCCACAGATTACAGAAAGAATCCAGATGTTTATCGGAAACTACTACTGGTCTTCCTGGGAACGATCCAGTCGTAGACTGTTTCAGACATTACTCCCATGGAGTAAAGTGCGGATGGTGACTGTTGTATTCAATCCCGATGCAATTTCTGTGTTTCATCAACACTCTGATAGTCCACAGATTACAGAATGCCTCCAGATGTGCATCGGAAACTTCTACTGGTCTTCCAGGGAACGATCAAAGCGTAGACTGTTTGAGATATTACTTTTATGAAGGAATATGCGCATGGTGACTCTTGTATTTAATCCCGATGCAATTTCTGTGTTTCATCAACACTCTCATACTCCACAGATTACAGAATGCCTCCAGAAGTGCATCGGAAACAACTACTGGTCTTCCAGGGAACGATCAAATCGTAGACTGTTTGAGACATTACTCCCATGGAGGAAAGTTCGCATGGTAACTGTTGTATTCAATACCGATGCAATTTCTGTGTTTCATCAACACTCTGATAGTCCACAGATTACGGAAAGCCTCCAGATGTGCATCGGAAACTTCTACTGGTCTTCCAGGGAACGATCAAAGCGTCGACTGTTTGAGATATTACTTTTATGGAGGAATATGCGCATGGTGACTGTTGTATTCAATCCCGATGAAATTTCAGTGTTTCATCAACTCTCTGATAATCCACAGATTACAGAATGCCTCCAGATGTGCATCGGAAACTACTACTGGTCTTTAAGGGAACGATCAAAGCGAAATATCTTTAAGACATTACTCCCATGGAGGAAAGTGCGCATGGTAACCGTTGTATTAAATCCCGTTGCATTTTGTGTGTTTCATCAACACTCTGATAGTACACATATTACAGAATGCCACGAGATGTGTATCAGAAACTACTACTGGTCTTCCCGGGAACGATCAAAGCGTAGACTGTTTCAGACATTACTCCCATGCAGGAAATTGCGGATGTTGACTGTTGTATTAAATCCCGATGCAATTTCTGTGTTTCATCAACACTTTGATAGTCCACAGATTACAGAATGCCACCAGATGTGCATCGGACACTACTACTGGTCTTCCAGGGAACGATCAAAGCGTCGACTCTTTGAGACATACCTCCCGTGGAGGAAAGTGCGCATGGTTACTTTTGTATTCAATCCCGAAGCAATTTCTGTGTTTCATCAACACTCTGATAGTCCACAGATTTCAGAATGCCACCAGATGTGCATCGGAAACTACTACTGGTCTTCAAGGGAACGGTCAAAGCGTAGACTGTTTGAGAATTACTCCCATGGAGGAAAGTGCGCATGGTGGCTGTTGTATTCAATCCCGATGCAATTTCTGTGTTTCATCAACACTCTGATAGTCCACAGATTACAGAAAGCCTCCAGATGGGCATAGGAAACTACTACTGGTCTTCCAGGGAACGATCAAATCGTAGACTGTTAGAGTCATTACTCCCATGGAGGAAGGTGCGCATAGTAACTGTTGTATTCAAAACCCGATGCAATTTCTGTGATTCATCAACACTCTGATACTCCACAGATTACAGAATGCCACCAGATGTGCATCGGAAACTACTACTGGTCTTCCAGGGAACGGTCAAAGCGTAGACTGTTTGAGAATTACTCCCATGGAGGAAAGTGCGTATGGTGGCTGTTGTATTCAATCCCGATGCAATTTCTGTGTTTCACCATCACTCTGATAGTCCACAGATTACAGAATGCCTCCAGATGTTAATCGGAAACTACTACTGGTCTTCCAGTGAACGATCAAAGCGTAGACTGTTTGGGACATAACTCCCATGGAGGAAAGTGCGCATGGTGACTGTTGTATTCAATCCCGATGCAATTTCTGTTTTTCATCAACACTCTACAAGTCCACAGATTACGGAAAGCCCCCAGATGTGCATCGGAAACTACAACTGGTCTTGCACGGAACGATCAAAGCGTAGACTGTTTCAGACATTACTCCCATGCAGGAAAAAGCAAATGGTGACTGTTGTATTCAATCCCGATGCAATTTCTGTGTTTCATCAACACTCTGATAGTCCACAGATTACAGAATGCCACCAGATGTGCATCGGAAACTACTAGTGGTCTTCCAGGGAACGATCAAAGCGTAGTCTGTTTGAGACATTACTCCCATGGAGGGAAGTGCGCATGGTGATTGTTGTATTCAATGCCGATGCAATTTCTGAGTTTAATCAACACTTTGATAGTCCACAGATTACAGAATGCCTTCAGATGTGCATCGGTAACTACTACTAGTCTTCCGGGGAACGACCAAAGCGTAGACTGTTTGAGACATTACTCCCATGGAGGTAAGTGCGCATGGTGACAGTTGTATTCAATCCCGATGCAATTTCTGTGTTTCATCAACACTTTGATAGTCAGCAGATTACAGAATGCCTCCCGATGTGCATCGGAAACTACTACTGGTCTTCCAGGGAACGATCGAAGCGTAGCCTGTTTGGGACATTACTCCCATGGAGGAAAGTGCGCATGGTGACTGTTGTATTCAATCCCGATGCAATTTCTGTGTTTCATCAACACTCTAATAGTCCACAGATTACAGAATGCCACCAGATGTGCAACGGAAACTACTACTGGTCTTCCAGGGAACGATCAAAGCGTAGACTGTTTAGAATTACTCCCATGGAGGAAAGTGCGCATGGTGACTGTTGTATTCAATCCCGATTCAATTTCTGTGTTTCATCAACACTCTGATAGTCCACAGATTACAGAATGCCTCCAGAAGTGCATCGGAAACTACTACTGGTCTTCCAGGGAACGATCAAATCGTAGACTGTTTGAGACATTACTCCCATGGAGGAAAATGCGCATGGTGAATGTTGTATTCAATCCCGATGCAATTTCTGTGTTTCATCAACACTCTGATAGTCCACAGAATACAGAATGCCTCCAGATGTGCAATTGAAACTACTACTGGTCATCCAGGGAACGATCAAAGCGTAGAATGTTTGAGACATTGCTCCCATTGAGGAAACTGCGCATGGAGACTGTTGTATTCAATCCCGATGCAATTTCTGTGTTTCATGAACACTCTGATAGTCCACAGATTACACAAAGCCTCCAGATGTGCATCGGAAACTACTACTGGTCTTCCAGGGAAAGATCAAAGCGTAGACTTTTAGAGACATTACTCCCATGGAGGAAAGTGCGCATGGTGACTGTTGTATTCAATCCCGATGCAATTTCTGTGTTTCATCAACACTCTGATAGTCCACAGATTACGGAAAGCCTCCAGATGTGCATCGGAAACTACTACTGGTCTTCCAGGGAACGATCAAAGCGTAGACTGTTAGAGACATTACTCCCATGGAGGAAAGTGTGCATGGTAACTTTTGTATTCAACACCCGATGCAATTTCTGTGTTTCATCAACACTCGGATACTCCACAGATTACAGAATGCCTCCAGATGTGCATCGGAAACAAGTACTGGTCTTCCTGGGAACGATCAAAGCGTAGACTGTTAGAGACATTAGTTTTATGGAGGAATGTGCTCATGGTGACTGTTATATTCAATCCCGATGCAATTTCTGTGTTTCATCAACACTCTGATAGTCCACAGATTACAGAATGCCTCCAGATGCGCATCGGAAACTACTACTGGTCTTCCAGGGAACGATCAAAGCGTAGACTGTTAGAGACTTTACTTTTACGGAGGAATGTGCTCATGGCGACTGTTGTATTCAATCCCGATGCAATTTCTGTGTTTCATCAACACTCTGATAGTCCACAGATTACTGATTGCCTCCAGATGTGCATCGGAAACTACTACTCGTCTTCCAGCGAACGATCAAAGCGTAGACCGTTTGAGAATTACTCCCATGGAGGAAAGTGCGCATGGTGATTTTTGTATTCAATCTCGATGCATTTTCTGTGTTTCATCAACACTCTGATAGTCCACAGATTACAGAATGTTTCAAGATGTGAATCGGAAACTACTACTGGTCTTCCAGCTAACGATCAAAGCGTAGACTGTTTGAGACATTACTCCCAAGGAGGAAAGTGCGGATGGTGACTGTTGTGTTCAATCCCGATGCAATTTCTGTGTTTCATCAACACTCTGATAATCCACAGATTACAGAATGCCACCAGATGTGCATCGGAAACTACTACTGGTCTTCCAGGGAACGATCAAAGCGTAGACTGTTAGAGACATACCTCCCGAGGAGGAAAGTGCGCATGTTGACTGTTGTATTCATTCCCGATGCAATTTCTGTGTTTCATCCACACTCTTATAGTCCACAGAATACAGAATGCCACCAGATGTGCATCGGAAACTACTACTGGTCTTCCAGGGAACGATCAAAGCATAGACTGTTTGAGAATTACTCCCATGGAGGAAAGTGCGCATGGTGACTGTTGTATTCAATCCCGATGCAATTTCTGTGTTTCATCAACACTCTGATAGTCCACAGACTACAGAATGCCACGAGATGTGCATCGGAAACTACTACTGGTCTTCCTGGGAACGATCCAGGCGTAGACTGTTCAGACATTACTCCCATGGAGGAAAGTGCGGATGGTGACAGTTGTATTCAATCCCGATGCAATTTCTGTGTTTCATCACTACTCTGATAGTCCACAGATTACAGAATGCCACCAGATGTGCATGGGAAACTACTACTGGTCTTCCAGGGAACGATCAAAGCGTAGACTGTTTGAGAATTACTCCCATGGAGGAAAGTGCTTATGGTGACTGTTGTATTCAATCCCGATTCAATTTCTGTGTTTCCTCAACACTCTGATACTCCACAGATAACAGAATGCCTCCAGAGGTGCATCGGAAACTACTACTGGTCTTCCAGGGAAAGATCAAAGCGTAGACTTTTAGAGACATTACTCCCATGGAGGAAAGTGCGCATGGTGACTGTTGTATTCAATCCCGCTGCAGTTTCTGTGTTTCATCAACACTCTGATAGTCCACAGATTAGAGAATGCCTCCCGATGTGCATCGGAAACTACTACTGATCTTCCAGGGAACGATCAAAGCGTAGACTGTTAGAGACATTACTCCCATTTAGGAAAGTGCACATGGTGACTGTTGTATTCAATCCCGATGCAATTTCTGTGTTTCATCAACACTCTGATAGTCCACAGATTACAGAATGCCTCCAGATGTTAATCGGAAACTACTACTGGGCTTCCAGGGAACGATCAAAACGTAGACTGTTTGAGACATTACTCCCATGGAGGAAAGTGCGCATGGTGACTGTAGTATTCAATCCCGATGCAATTTCTGTGTTTCATCAACACACTGATAGTCCACAGATTACGGAAAGCCTCCAGATGCGCATCGGGAACTACTACTGGTCTTCCAGGGAACGATCAAAGCGTAGACTGTTAGAGACATTACTCCCATGGAGGAAAGTGCGCATGGTGACTATTGCATTCAATCCCGATGTAATTTCTGTGTTTCATCAACACTCTGATAGTCCACCGATTACAGAATGCCTCCAGATGTGCATCGGAAACTTCTACTGGTCTTCCAGGGAAAGATCAGATCGTAGACTGTTTGAGACATTACTCCCATGGAGGAAAGTTCGCATGGTAACTGTTGTATTGAATCCCGATGCAATTTCTGTGTTTCATCAACACTCTGATAGTCCTCAGGTTACGGAAAGCCTCCAGATGTGCATCGGAAACTTCTACTGGTCTTCCAGGGAACGATCAAAGCGTCGACTGTTTGAGATATTACTTTTATGGAGGAATATGCGCATGGTGACTGTTGTATTCAATCCCGATGAAATTTCTGTGTTTCATCAACACTCTGATAATCCACAGATTACAGAATGCCTCCAGATGTGCATCGGAAACTACTACTGGTCTTTAAGGGAACGATCAAAGTGTAGTATCTTTAAGACATTACTCCCATGGAGGAAAGTGCGCATGGTAACTGTTGTATTCAATCCCGTTGCATTTTCTGTGTTTCATCAACACTCTGATAGTCCACAGACTACAGAATGCCTCCAGATGTGCATCGGAAACTACTACTAGTCTTCCAGGGAACGATCAAAGCGTAGACTGTTTGAGAATTACTCCCATGGAGGAAAGTGGGCATGGTGAATGTTGTATTCAATCCCGATGCATTTTCTGTGTTTCATCAACACTCTGATAGTCCACAGATTACAGAAAGAATCCAGATGTTTATCGGAAACTACTACTGGTCTTCCTGGGAACGATCCAGTCGTAGACTGTTTCAGACATTACTCCCATGGAGTAAAGTGCGGATGGTGACTGTTGTATTCAATCCCGATGCAATTTCTGTGTTTCATCAACACTCTGATAGTCCACAGATTACAGAATGCCTCCAGATGTGCATCGGAAACTTCTACTGGTCTTCCAGGGAACGATCAAAGCGTAGACTGTTTGAGATATTACTTTTATGAAGGAATATGCGCATGGTGACTGTTGTATTTAATCCCGATGCAATTTCTGTGTTTCATCAACACTCTCATACTCCACAGATTACAGAATGCCTCCAGAAGTGCATCGGAAACAACTACTGGTCTTCCAGGGAACGATCAAATCGTAGACTGTTTGAGACATTACTCCCATGGAGGAAAGTTCGCATGGTAACTGTTGTATTCAATACCGATGCAATTTCTGTGTTTCATCAACACTCTGATAGTCCACAGATTACGGAAAGCCTCCAGATGTGCATCGGAAACTTCTACTGGTCTTCCAGGGAACGATCAAAGCGTCGACTGTTTGAGATATTACTTTTATGGAGGAATATGCGCATGGTGACTGTTGTATTCAATCCCGATGAAATTTCAGTGTTTCATCAACTCTCTGATAATCCACAGATTACAGAATGCCTCCAGATGTGCATCGGAAACTACTACTGGTCTTTAAGGGAACGATCAAAGCGAAATATCTTTAAGACATTACTCCCATGGAGGAAAGTGCGCATGGTAACTGTTGTATTAAATCCCGTTGCATTTTGTGTGTTTCATCAACACTCTGATAGTACACATATTACAGAATGCCACGAGATGTGTATCAGAAACTACTACTGGTCTTCCCGGGAACGATCAAAGCGTAGACTGTTTCAGACATTACTCCCATGCAGGAAATTGCGGATGTTGACTGTTGTATTAAATCCCGATGCAATTTCTGTGTTTCATCAACACTTTGATAGTCCACAGATTACAGAATGCCACCAGATGTGCATCGGACACTACTACTGGTCTTCCAGGGAACGATCAAAGCGTCGACTCTTTGAGACATACCTCCCGTGGAGGAAAGTGCGCATGGTTACTTTTGTATTCAATCCCGAAGCAATTTCTGTGTTTCATCAACACTCTGATAGTCCACAGATTTCAGAATGCCACCAGATGTGCATCGGAAACTACTACTGGTCTTCAAGGGAACGGTCAAAGCGTAGACTGTTTGAGAATTACTCCCATGGAGGAAAGTGCGCATGGTGGCTGTTGTATTCAATCCCGATGCAATTTCTGTGTTTCATCAACACTCTGATAGTCCACAGATTACAGAAAGCCTCCAGATGGGCATAGGAAACTACTACTGGTCTTCCAGGGAACGATCAAATCGTAGACTGTTAGAGTCATTACTCCCATGGAGGAAGGTGCGCATAGTAACTGTTGTATTCAAAACCCGATGCAATTTCTGTGATTCATCAACACTCTGATACTCCACAGATTACAGAATGCCACCAGATGTGCATCGGAAACTACTACTGGTCTTCCAGGGAACGGTCAAAGCGTAGACTGTTTGAGAATTACTCCCATGGAGGAAAGTGCGTATGGTGGCTGTTGTATTCAATCCCGATGCAATTTCTGTGTTTCACCATCACTCTGATAGTCCACAGATTACAGAATGCCTCCAGATGTTAATCGGAAACTACTACTGGTCTTCCAGTGAACGATCAAAGCGTAGACTGTTTGGGACATAACTCCCATGGAGGAAAGTGCGCATGGTGACTGTTGTATTCAATCCCGATGCAATTTCTGTTTTTCATCAACACTCTACAAGTCCACAGATTACGGAAAGCCCCCAGATGTGCATCGGAAACTACAACTGGTCTTGCAGGGAACGATCAAAGCGTAGACTGTTTCAGACATTACTCCCATGCAGGAAAAAGCAAATGGTGACTGTTGTATTCAATCCCGATGCAATTTCTGTGTTTCATCAACACTCTGATAGTCCACAGATTACAGAATGCCACCAGATGTGCATCGGAATTTACTAGTGGTCTTCCAGGGAACGATCAAAGCGTAGTCTGTTTGAGACATTACTCCCATGGAGGGAAGTGCGCATGGTGATTGTTGTATTCAATGCCGATGCAATTTCTGAGTTTAATCAACACTTTGATAGTCCACAGATTACAGAATGCCTTCAGATGTGCATCGGTAACTACTACTAGTCTTCCGGGGAACGACCAAAGCGTAGACTGTTTGAGACATTACTCCCATGGAGGTAAGTGCGCATGGTGACAGTTGTATTCAATCCCGATGCAATTTCTGTGTTTCATCAACACTTTGATAGTCAGCAGATTACAGAATGCCTCCCGATGTGCATCGGAAACTACTACTGGTCTTCCAGGGAACGATCGAAGCGTAGCCTGTTTGGGACATTACTCCCATGGAGGAAAGTGCGCATGGTGACTGTTGTATTCAATCCCGATGCAATTTCTGTGTTTCATCAACACTCTAATAGTCCACAGATTACAGAATGCCACCAGATGTGCAACGGAAACTACTACTGGTCTTCCAGGGAACGATCAAAGCGTAGACTGTTTAGAATTACTCCCATGGAGGAAAGTGCGCATGGTGACTGTTGTATTCAATCCCGATTCAATTTCTGTGTTTCATCAACACTCTGATAGTCCACAGATTACAGAATGCCTCCAGAAGTGCATCGGAAACTACTACTGGTCTTCCAGGGAACGATCAAATCGTAGACTGTTTGAGACATTACTCCCATGGAGGAAAATGCGCATGGTGAATGTTGTATTCAATCCCGATGCAATTTCTGTGTTTCATCAACACTCTGATAGTCCACAGAATACAGAATGCCTCCAGATGTGCAATTGAAACTACTACTGGTCATCCAGGGAACGATCAAAGCGTAGAATGTTTGAGACATTGCTCCCATTGAGGAAACTGCGCATGGAGACTGTTGTATTCAATCCCGATGCAATTTCTGTGTTTCATGAACACTCTGATAGTCCACAGATTACACAAAGCCTCCAGATGTGCATCGGAAACTACTACTGGTCTTCCAGGGAAAGATCAAAGCGTAGACTTTTAGAGACATTACTCGCATGGAGGAAAGTGCGCATGGTGACTGTTGTATTCAATCCCGATGCAATTTCTGTGTTTCATCAACACTCTGATAGTCCACAGATTACGGAAAGCCTCCAGATGTGCATCGGAAACTACTACTGGTCTTCCAGGGAACGATCAAAGCGTAGACTGTTAGAGACATTACTCCCATGGAGGAAAGTGTGCATGGTAACTTTTGTATTCAACACCCGATGCAATTTCTGTGTTTCATCAACACTCGGATACTCCACAGATTACAGAATGCCTCCAGATGTGCATCGGAAACAAGTACTGGTCTTCCTGGGAACGATCAAAGCGTAGACTGTTAGAGACATTAGTTTTATGGAGGAATGTGCTCATGGTGACTGTTATATTCAATCCCGATGCAATTTCTGTGTTTCATCAACACTCTGATAGTCCACAGATTACAGAATGCCTCCAGATGCGCATCGGAAACTACTACTGGTCTTCCAGGGAACGATCAAAGCGTAGACTGTTAGAGACTTTACTTTTACGGAGGAATGTGCTCATGGCGACTGTTGTATTCAATCCCGATGCAATTTCTGTGTTTCATCAACACTCTGATAGTCCACAGATTACTGATTGCCTCCAGATGTGCATCGGAAACTACTACTCGTCTTCCAGCGAACGATCAAAGCGTAGACCGTTTGAGAATTACTCCCATGGAGGAAAGTGCGCATGGTGATTTTTGTATTCAATCTCGATGCATTTTCTGTGTTTCATCAACACTCTGATAGTCCACAGATTACAGAATGTTTCAAGATGTGAATCGGAAACTACTACTGGTCTTCCAGCTAACGATCAAAGCGTAGACTGTTTGAGACATTACTCCCAAGGAGGAAAGTGCGGATGGTGACTGTTGTGTTCAATCCCGATGCAATTTCTGTGTTTCATCAACACTCTGATAATCCACAGATTACAGAATGCCACCAGATGTGCATCGGAAACTACTACTGGTCTTCCAGGGAACGATCAAAGCGTAGACTGTTAGAGACATACCTCCCGAGGAGGAAAGTGCGCATGTTGACTGTTGTATTCATTCCCGATGCAATTTCTGTGTTTCATCCACACTCTTATAGTCCACAGAATACAGAATGCCACCAGATGTGCATCGGAAACTACTACTGGTCTTCCAGGGAACGATCAAAGCATAGACTGTTTGAGAATTACTCCCATGGAGGAAAGTGCGCATGGTGACTGTTGTATTCAATCCCGATGCAATTTCTGTGTTTCATCAACACTCTGATAGTCCACAGACTACAGAATGCCACGAGATGTGCATCGGAAACTACTACTGGTCTTCCTGGGAACGATCCAGGCGTAGACTGTTCAGACATTACTCCCATGGAGGAAAGTGCGGATGGTGACAGTTGTATTCAATCCCGATGCAATTTCTGTGTTTCATCACTACTCTGATAGTCCACAGATTACAGAATGCCACCAGATGTGCATGGGAAACTACTACTGGTCTTCCAGGGAACGATCAAAGCGTAGACTGTTTGAGAATTACTCCCATGGAGGAAAGTGCTTATGGTGACTGTTGTATTCAATCCCGATTCAATTTCTGTGTTTCCTCAACACTCTGATACTCCACAGATAACAGAATGCCTCCAGAGGTGCATCGGAAACTACTACTGGTCTTCCAGGGAAAGATCAAAGCGTAGACTTTTAGAGACATTACTCCCATGGAGGAAAGTGCGCATGGTGACTGTTGTATTCAATCCCGCTGCAGTTTCTGTGTTTCATCAACACTCTGATAGTCCACAGATTAGAGAATGCCTCCCGATGTGCATCGGAAACTACTACTGATCTTCCAGGGAACGATCAAAGCGTAGACTGTTAGAGACATTACTCCCATTTAGGAAAGTGCACATGGTGACTGTTGTATTCAATCCCGATGCAATTTCTGTGTTTCATCAACACTCTGATAGTCCACAGATGACGGAAAGCCTTCAGATGTGCATCGGAAACTACTACTGGTCTTCCAGGGAACGATCAAAGCGTAGACTGTTAGAGACATTACTCCAATGGAGGAAAGTGTGCATGGTGACTGTTGTATTCAATCCCGATGCAATTTCTGTGTTTCATCAACACTCTGATAGTCCACAGAATACAGAATGCCTCCAGATGTGCAATTGAAACTACTACTGGTCATCCAGGGAACGATCAAAGCGTAGAATGTTTGAGACATTATTCCCATTGAGGAAACTGCGCATGGAGACTGTTGTATTCAATCCCGATGCAATTTCTGTGTTTCATGAACACTCTGATAGTCCACAGATTACACAAAGCCTCCAGATGTGCATCGGAAACTACTACTGGTCTTACAGGGAAAGATCAAAGCGTAGACTTTTAGAGACATTACTCCCATGGAGGAAAGTGCGCATGGTGACTGTTGTATTCAATCCCGATGCAATTTCTGTGTTTCATCAACACTCTGATAGTCCACAGATTACGGAAAGCCTCCAGATGTGCATCGGAAACTACTACTGGTCTTCCAGGGAACGATCAAAGCGTAGACTGTTAGAGACATTACTCCCATGGAGGAAAGTGTGCATGGTAACTTTTGTATTCAACACCCGATGCAATTTCTGTGTTTCATCAACACTCGGATACTCCACAGATTACAGAATGCCTCCAGATGTGCATCGGAAACAAGTACTGGTCTTCCTGGGAACGATCAAAGCGTAGACTGTTAGAGACATTAGTTTTATGGAGGAATGTGCTCATGGTGACTGTTATATTCAATCCCGATGCAATTTCTGTGTTTCATCAACACTCTGATAGTCCACAGATTACAGAATGCCTCCAGATGCGCATCGGAAACTACTACTGGTCTTCCAGGGAACGATCAAAGCGTAGACTGTTAGAGACTTTACTTTTATGGAGGAATGTGCTCATGGTGACTGTTGTATTCAATCCCGATGCAATTTCTGTGTTTCATCAACACTCTGATAGTCCACAGACTACAGAATGCCACGAGATGTGCATCGGAAACTACTACTGGTCTTCCTGGGAACGATCCAGGCGTAGACTGTTCAGACATTACTCCCATGGAGGAAAGTGCGGATGGTGACAGTTGTATTCAATCCCGATGCAATTTCTGTGTTTCATCACTACTCTGATAGTCCACAGATTACAGAATGCCACCAGATGTGCATGGGAAACTACTACTGGTCTTCCAGGGAACGATCAAAGCGTAGACTGTTTGAGAATTACTCCCATGGAGGAAAGTGCTTATGGTGACTGTTGTATTCAATCCCGATTCAATTTCTGTGTTTCCTCAACACTCTGATACTCCACAGATAACAGAATGCCTCCAGAGGTGCATCGGAAACTACTACTGGTCTTCCAGGGAAAGATCAAAGCGTAGACTTTTAGAGACATTACTCCCATGGAGGAAAGTGCGCATGGTGACTGTTGTATTCAATCCCGCTGCAATTTCTGTGTTTCATCAACACTCTGATAGTCCACAGATTAGAGAATGCCTCCCGATGTGCATCGGAAACTACTACTGATCTTCCAGGGAACGATCAAAGCGTAGACTGTTAGAGACATTACTCCCATTTAGGAAAGTGCACATGGTGACTGTTGTATTCAATCCCGATGCAATTTCTGTGTTTCATCAACACTCTGATAGTCCACAGATGACGGAAAGCCTTCAGATGTGCATCGGAAACTACTACTGGTCTTCCAGGGAACGATCAAAGCGTAGACTGTTAGAGACATTACTCCAATGGAGGAAAGTGTGCATGGTGACTGTTGTATTCAATCCCGATGCAATTTCTGTGTCTCATCAACACTCTGATAGTCCACAGAATACAGAATGCCTCCAGATGTGCAATTGAAACTACTACTGGTCATCCAGGGAACGATCAAAGCGTAGAATGTTTGAGACATTATTCCCATTGAGGAAACTGCGCATGGAGACTGTTGTATTCAATCCCGATGCAATTTCTGTGTTTCATGAACACTCTGATAGTCCACAGATTACACAAAGCCTCCAGATGTGCATCGGAAACTACTACTGGTCTTCCAGGGAAAGATCAAAGCGTAGACTTTTAGAGACATTACTCCCATGGAGGAAAGTGCGCATGGTGACTGTTGTATTCAATCCCGATGCAATTTCTGTGTTTCATCAACACTCTGATAGTCCACAGATTACGGAAAGCCTCCAGATGTGCATCGGAAACTACTACTGGTCTTCCAGGGAACGATCAAAGCGTAGACTGTTAGAGACATTACTCCCATGGATGAAAGTGTGCATGGTAACTTTTGTATTCAACACCCGATGCAATTTCTGTGTTTCATCAACACTCGGATACTCCACAGATTACAGAATGCCTCCAGATGTGCATCGGAAACAAGTACTGGTCTTCCTGGGAACGATCAAAGCGTAGACTGTTAGAGACATTAGTTTTATGGAGGAATGTGCTCATGGTGACTGTTATATTCAATCCCGATGCAATTTCTGTGTTTCATCAACACTCTGATAGTCCACAGATTACAGAATGCCTCCAGATGCGAATCGGAAACTACTACTGGTCTTCCAGGGAACGATCAAAGCGTAGACTGTTAGAGACTTTACTTTTATGGAGGAATGTGCTCATGGTGACTGTTGTATTCAATCCCGATGCATTTTCAGTGTTTCATCAACACTGTGATAGTCCAAAGATTACAGAATGCCACGAGATGTGCATCGGAAACTACTAATGGTCTTCCAGGGAACGATCAAAGCGTAGACTGTTTCAGACATTACTCCCATGAAGGAAAGTGCGGATGGTGACTGTTGTGTTCAATCCCGATGCAATTTCTGTGTTTCATCAACACTCTGATAATCCACAGATTACAGAATGCCACCAGATGTGCATCGGAAACTACTACTGGTCTTCCAGGGAACGATCAAAGCGTAGACTGTTAGAGACATACCTCCCGAGGAGGAAAGTGCGCATGTTGACTGTTGTATTCAATCCCGATGCAATTTCTGTGTTTCATCAACACTCTGATAGTCCACAGACTACAGAATGCCACGAGATGTGCATCGGAAACTACTACTGGTCTTCCTGGGAACGATCCAGGCGTAGACTGTTCAGACATTACTCCCATGGAGGAAAGTGCGGATGGTGACAGTTGTATTCAATCCCGATGCAATTTCTGTGTTTCATCACTACTCTGATAGTCCACAGATTACAGAATGCCACCAGATGTGCATGGGAAACTACTACTGGTCTTCCAGGGAACGATCAAAGCGTAGACTGTTTGAGAATTACTCCCATGGAGGAAAGTGCTTATGGTGACTGTTGTATTCAATCCCGATTCAATTTCTGTGTTTCATCAACACTCTGATACTCCACAGATAACAGAATGCCTCCAGAAGTGCATCGGAAACTACTACTGGTCTTTCAGGGAAAGATCAAAACGTAGACTTTTAGAGACATTACTCCCATGGAGGAAAGTGCGCATGGTGACTGTTGTATTCAATCCCGATGCAATTTCTGTGTTTCATCAACACTCTGATAGTCCACAGATTACGGAAAGCCTCCAGATGTGCATCGGAAACTACTACTGGTCTTCCAGGGAACGATCAAAGCGTAGACTGTTAGAGACATTACTCCCATGGAGGAAAGTGTGCATGGTAACTTTTGTATTCAACACCCGATGCAATTTCTGTGTTACATCAACACTCGGATACTCCACAGATTACAGAATGCCTCCAGATGTGCATCGGAAACAACTACTGGTCTTCCTGGGAACGATCAAAGCGTAGACTGTTAGAGACATTAGTTTTATGGAGGAATGTGCTCATGGTGACTGTTATATTCAATCCCGATGGAATTTCTGTGTTTCATCAACACTCTCATAGTCCACAGATTACAGAATGCCTCCAGATGCGCATCGGAAACTACTACTGGTCTTCCTGGGAACGATCAAAGCGTAGACTGTTAGAGACTTTACTTTTATGGAGGAATGTGCTCATGGCGACTGTTGTATTCAATCCCGATGCAATTTCTGTGTTTCATCAACACTCTGATAGTCCACAGATTACTGAATGCCTCCAGATGTGCATCGGAAACTACTACTCGTCTTCCAGGGAACGATCAAAGCGTAGACCGTTTGAGAATTACTCCAATGGAGGAAAGTGCGCATGGTGATTTTTGTATTCAATCTCGATGCATTTTCTGTGTTTCATCAACACTCTGATAGTCCACAGATTACAGAATGTTTCAAGATGTGAATCGGAAACTACTACTGGTCTTCCAGCTAACGATCAAAGCGTAGACTGTTTGAGACATTACTCCCAAGCAGGAAAGTGCGCATGGTAACTGTAGTATTCAATCCAATTGCAATTTCTGTGTTTCATCAGCACTCTAATAGTCCACAGATTACAGAATGCCTCCAGATGTGCATCGTAAACTACTGCTGGTGTTCCAGGCATCGATCAAAGCATAAACTCTTTGAGACATTACTCCCATGGAGGAATGTGCGCATGGTGACTGTTGTATTCAATCCCGATGCATTTTCAGTGTTTCATCAACACTGTGATAGTCCAAAGATTACAGAATGCCACGAGATGTGCATCGGAAACTACTAATGGTCTTCCAGGGAACGATCTAAGCGTAGACTGTTTCAGACATTACTCCCATGAAGGAAAGTGCGGATGGTGACTGTTGTGTTCAATCCCGATGCAATTTCTGTGTTTCATCAACACTCTGATAATCCACAGATTACAGAATGCCACCAGATGTGCATCGGAAACTACTACTGGTCTTCCAGGGAACGATCAAAGCGTAGACTGTTTGAGAATTACTCCCATGGAGGAAAGTGCGCATGGTGACTGTTGTATTCAATCCCGATGCAATTTCTGTGTTTCATCAACACTCCGATAGTCCACAGAATACAGAATGCCACCAGATGTGCATCGGAAACTACTACTGGTCATCCAGGGAACGATCGAAGCATAGACTGTTTGAGAATTACTCCCATGGAGGAAAGTGCGCATGGTGACTGTTGTATTCAATCCCGATGCAATTTCTGTGTTTCATCAACACTCTGATAGTCCACAGACTACAGAATGCCACGAGATGTGCATCGGAAACTACTACTGGTCTTCCTGGGAACGATCCAGGCGTAGACTGTTCAGACATTACTCCCATGGAGGAAAGTGCGGATGGTGACAGTTGTATTCAATCCCGATGCAATTTCTGTGTTTCATCAACACTCTGATAGTCCACAGATTACAGAATGCCACCAGATGTGCATGGGAAACTACTACTGGTCTTCCAGGGAACGATCAAAGCGTAGACTGTTTGAGAATTACTCCCATGGAGGAAAGTGCTTATGGTGACTGTTGTATTCAATCCCGATTCAATTTCTGTGTTTCATCAACACTCTGATACTCCACAGATGACGGAAAGCTTTCAGATGTGCATCGGAAACTACTACTGGTCTTCCAGGGAACGATCAAAGCGTAGACTGTTAGAGACATTACTCCAATGGAGGAAATTGTGCATGGTTACTGTTGTATTCAATCCCGATGCAATTTCTGTGTTTCATCAACACTCTGATAGTCCACAGAATACAGAATGCCTCCAGATGTGCAATTGAAACTACTACTGGTCATCCAGGGAACGATCAAAGCGTAGAATGTTTGAGACATTGCTCCCATTGAGGAAACTGCGCATGGAGACTGTTGTATTCAATCCCGGTGCAATTTCTGTGTTTCATGAACACTCTGATAGTCCACAGATTACAGAAAGCCTCCAGATGTGCATCGGAAACTACTACTGGTCTTCCAGGGAAAGATCAAAGCGTGGTCTTTTAGAGACATTACTCCCATGGAGGAAATTGCGCATGGTGACTGTTGTATTCAATCCCGATGCAATTTCTGTGTTTCATCAACACTCTGATAGTCCACAGATTACGGAAAGCCTCCAGATGTGCATCGGAAACTACTACTGGTCTTCCAGGGAACGATCAAAGCGTAGACTGTTAGAGACATTACTCCCATGGAGGAAAGTGTGCATGGTAACTGTTGTATTCAACACCCTATGCAATTTCTGTGTTTCATCAACACTCGGATACTCCACAGATTACAGAATGCCTCCAGATGTGCATCGGAAACAACTACTGGTCTTCCTGGGAACGATCAAAGCGTAGACTGTTAGAGACATTAGTTTTATGGAGGAATGTGCTCATGGTGACTGTTATATTCAATCCCGATGCAATTTCTGTGTTTCATCAACACTCTGATAGTCCACAGATTGCAGAATGCCTCCAGATGCGCATCGGAAACTACTACTGGTCTTCCAGGGAACGATCAAAGGGTAGACTGTTAGAGACTTTACTTTTATGGAGGAATGTGCTCATGGTGACTGTTGTATTCAATCCCGATGCAATTTCTGTGTTTCATCAACACCCTGATAGTCCACAGATTACTGAATGCCTCCAGATGTGCATCGGCAACTACTACTGGTCTTCCAGGGAACGATCAAAGCGTAGACAGTTTGAGACATACCTCCCGTGGAGGAAAGTGCGCATGGTGAATGTTGTATTCAATCCCGATGCAATTTCTGTGTTTCATCAACACTCTGATAGTCCACAGATTACAGAATGCCACCAGATGTTCATCGGAAACTACTACTGGTCTTCCAGGGAACGATCAAAGCATAGACTGTTTGAGAATTACTCCCATGGAGGAAAGTGCGTAAGGTGACTGTTGTATTCAATCCCGATGCATTTTCTGTGTTTCATCAACGCTCTGATAGTCCACAGATTACAGAATGCCACGAGATGTGCATCAGAAACTACTTCTGGTCTTCCAAAGAACGATCAAAGCCAAGACTGTTTCAGACATTACTCCCAAGGAGGAAAGTGCGGATGGTGACTGTTGTATTCAATCCCGATGCAATTTCTGTGTTTCATCAACACTCTGATAGTCGAAAAATTACAGAATGCCTCCAGATGTGCATCGGAAACTACTATTGGTCTTCCAGGGAAAGATCAAAGCGTAGACTGTTTGAGACATACCTCCCGTGGAGGAGAGTACGCATTGTGACTGTTGTATTCAATCCCGATGCAATTTATGTGTTTCATCAACACTCTGATAGTCCACAGATTATAGAATGCCGCCAGATGTACATCACAAACTACTACTGGTCTTCCAGGGAACGATCAAAGCGTAGACTGTTTGAGAATTACTTCCATGGAGGAAAGTGCGCATGGTGACTGTTGTATTCAATCCCGATGCATTTTCTGTGTTTCATGAACACTCTGATAGTCCACAGATTACAGAATGCCACGAGATGTGCATCGGAAACTACTACTGGTCTTCGAGAGAACGATCAAAGCGTAGACTGTTTGGTACATTATTACCATGGAGGAAAGTGCGCATGGTGACTGTTGTATTCAATCCCGACGCATTTTCTGTGTTTCATCAACACTCTGATAGTCCACAGATAACGGAAAGCCTCCAGGTGTGCATCGGAAACTACTACTGGTCTTCAGGGAACGATCTAAGCGTAGACTGTTAGAGACATTACTCCCATTTAGGAAAGTGCGCATGGATACTGTTGTATTCAATCCCGATGCAATTTCTGTGTTTCATCAACACTCTTATAGTCCACAGAATACAGAATGCCTCCAGATGTGCAATTGAAACTACTACTGGTCATCCAGGGAACGATCAAAGCGTAGAATGTTTGAGACATTACTCCCACTGAGGAAACTGCGCATGGAGACTGTTGTATTCAATCCCGATGCAATTTCTGTGTTTCATGAACACTCTGATAGTCCACAGATTACAGAAAGCCTCCAGATGTGCATCCGAAACTACTACTGGTCTTCCAGGGAACGATCAAAGCGTAGACTGTTAGAGACATTACTCCCATGGAGGAAAGTGCGCATGGTGACTGTTGTATTCAATCCCGATGCAATTTCTGTGTTTCATCAACACTCTGATAGTCCACAGATTACGGAATGCCTCCAGATGTGCATCGGAAACTTCTACTGGTCTTCCAGGGTAAGATCAAAGCGTAGATTGTTTGAGACATTACTCCCGTGGAGGAAAGTGCGCATGGTGACTGTTGTATTCAATCCCGATGCAATTTCTGTGTTTCATCAACACTCTGATAGTCCACAGATTACTGAATGTTTCAAGATGTGCATCGGAAACTACTACTGGTCTTCCAGCTAACGATCAAAGCGTAGAATGTTTGCGACATTACTCCCATGGAGGAAAGTGCGCATGGTAACTGTTGTATTCACTCCAATTGCAATTTCTGTGTTTCATCAGCACTCTAATAATCCACAGATTACAGAATGCCTCCAGATGTGCATTGTAAACTACTGCTGGTCTTCCAGGGATCGATCAAAGCGTAAACTCTTTGAGACATTACTCCCATGGAGGAATGTGCGCATGGTGACTGTTGTATTCAATCCCGATGCATTTTCTGTGTTTCATCAACACTCTGATAGTCCACAGATTACAGATTGCCTCCAGATGTGCATCGGAAACTAATACTCGTCTTCCAGGGAACGATCAAAGCGTAGACCGTTTGAGAATTACTCCCATGCAGGAAAGTGCGAATGGTGACTGTTGTATTCAATCCCTATGCATTTTCTGTGTTTCATTAACACTCTGATAGTCCACAGATTACAGAATGCTACATGATGTGCATCGGAAACTACTACTGGTCTTCCTGGGAACGATCCAGGCGTAGACTGTTTCAGACATTACATCGATGGAGGAAAGTGCGGATGGTGACTGTTGTATTCAATCCCGATGCAATTTCTGTGTTTCATCAACACTCTGATAGTCCGCAGATTACAGAATGCCACCAGATGTGCGTCGGAAACTACTACTGGTCTTCCAGGGAACGATCAAAGCGTAGACTGTTTGAGAAATAATCCCATTTAGGAAAGTCTGCATGGTGACTGTTGTATTCAATCCCTATGCATTTTCTGTGTTTCATTAACACTCTGATAGTCCACAGATTACAGAATGCTACATGATGTGCATCGAAAACTACTACTGGTCTTCCTGGGAACGATCCAGGCGTAGACTGTTTCAGACATTACATCGATGAAGGAAAGTGCGGATGGTGACTGTTGTATTCAATCCCGATGCAATTTCTGTGTTTCATCTACACTCTGATAGCCCACAGATTACAGAATGCCACCAGATGTGCATCGGAAACTACTACTAGTCTACCAGGGAACGACAAAGCGTAGACTGTTTGAGAATTACTCCCATGGAGGAGAGTGCGCATGGTGACTGTTGTATTCAATCCCGATTCAATTTCTGTGTTTCATCAACACTCTGATACTCCACAGATTACAGAATGCCTCCAGAAGTGCATTGGAAACTACTACTGGTGTTCCAGGGAACTATCAAATCGTAGACTGTTTGAGAAATTTTTCCCATGGAGGAAAATGCGCATGGTGAATGTTGTATTCAATCCCGATGCAATTTCTGTGTTTCATCAACACTCTGAAAAGTCCACAGATTAGAGAATGCCTCCCCATGTGCATCGGAAACTACTACTGCTCTTCCAGGGAACGATCAAAGCGTAGACTGTTAGAGACATTAGTCCCATGGAGGAAAGTGTGCATGGTAACTGTTGTATTCAAAACCCGATGCAATTTCTGTGTTTCATCAACACTCGGATACTCCACAGATTACATAATGCCTCCAGATGTGCATCGGAAACTACTACTGGTCTTCCTGGGAACGATCAAAGCGTAGACTGTTAGAGACATTAGTTTTGTGGAGGAATGTGCTCATGGTGACTGTTGCATTCAATCCCGATGCAATTTCTGTGTTTCATCAACACTCTGATAGTCCACAGATTGCAGAATGCCTCCAGATGCGCATCGGAAACTACTACTGGTCTTCCAGGGAACGATCAAAGCGTAGACTGTTAGAGACATTACTTTTATGGAGGAATGGGCTCATATTGACTGTTGTATTCAATCCCGATGCAATTTCTGTGTTTCATCAACACTCTGATAGTCCACAGATTACAGAATGCCTCCAGATGTGCATCGGAAACTACTACTCGTCTTCCAGGGAACGATCAAAGCGTAGACCGTTTGAGAATTACTCCCATGGTGGAAAGTGCGCATGGTGACTGTTGTATTCAATCCCGATGCATTTTCTGTGTTTCATCAACACTCTGATAGTCCACAGATTACAGAATGCCACGAGATGTGCATCGGAAACTACTACTGGTCTTCCTGGGAACGATCCAGGCGTAGACTGTTTCAGACATTACTTCGAAGGAGGAAAGTGCGGTAGGTGACTGTTGTATTCAATCCCGATGCAATTTCTGTGTTTCATCAACACTCTGATAGTCCACAGATTACAGAATGCCACCAGATGTGCATCGGAAACTACTACTGGTCTTTCAGGGAACGATCAAAGCGTAGAATGTTTGAGAATTACTCTCATGGAGGATAGTGCGCATGGTGACAGTTGTATTCAATCCCGATGCAATTTCTGTGTTTCATCAACACTCTGATATTCCAAAGATTACAGAATGCCTCCAGAAGTGCATCGGAAACTACTACTGGTCTTCCAGGGAACGATCAAATGGTAGACTGTTGGAGACATTACTCCCATGGAGGAAAGTTCGCATGGTGAACGTTGTATTAAATCCCGATGCAATTTCTGTGTTTCATCAACACTCTGATAGTCCACAGATTACAGAATGGCTCCCGATGTGCATCGGAAATTACTACTGGTCTTCCAAGGAACGATCAAAGCGTAGACTGTTTGGGACATTACTCCCATGGAGGAAAGTGCGCATGGTTAACTGTTGTATTCAATCCCGATGCAATTTCTTTGTTTCATCAACACTCTGATAGTCCACAGATTACAGAATGCCTCCAGATGTTAATCGGAAACTACTACTGGGCTTCCAGGGAACGATCAAAACGTAGACTGTTTGAGACATTACTCCCATGGAGGAAAGTGCGCATGGTGACTGTTGTATTCAATCCCGATGCAATTTCTGTGTTTCATCAACACACTGATAGTCCACAGATTACGGAAAGCCTCCAGATGCGCATCGGGAACTACTACTGGTCTTCCAGGGAACGATCAAAGCGTAGACTGTTAGAGACATTACTCCCATGGAGGAAAGTGCGCATGGTGACTGTTGCATTCAATCCCGATGTAATTTCTGTGTTTCATCAACACTCTGATAGTCCACCGATTACAGAATGCCTCCAGATGTGCATCGGAAACTTCTACTGGTCTTCCAGGGAAAGATCAGATCGTAGACTGTTTGAGACATTACTCCCATGGAGGAAAGTTCGCATGGTAACTGTTGTATTCAATCCCGATGCAATTTCTGTGTTTCATCAACACTGATAGTCCACAGATTACGGAAAGCCTCCAGATGTGCATCGGAAACTTCTACTGGTCTTCCAGGGAACGATCAAAGCGTCGACTGTTTGAGATATTACTTATATGGAGGAATATGCGCATGGTGACTGTTGTATTCAATCCCGATGAAATTTCTGTGTTTCATCAACACTCTGATAATCCACAGATTACAGAATGCCTCCAGATGTGCATCGGAAACTACTACTGGTCTTTAAGGGAACGATCAAAGTGTAGTATCTTTAAGACATTACTCCCATGGAGGAAAGTGCGCATGGTAACTGTTGTATTCAATCCCGTTGCATTTTCTGTGTTTCATCAACACTCTGATAGTCCACAGACTACAGAATGCCTCCAGATGTGCATCGGAAACTACTACTAGTCTTCCAGGGAACTATCAAAGCGTAGACTGTTTGAGAATTACCCCCATGGAGGAAAGTGGGCATGGTGACTGTTGTATTCAATCCCGATGCATTTTCTGTGTTTCATCAACACTCTGATAGTCCACAGATTACAGAAAGAATCCAGATGTTTATCGGAAACTACTACTGGTCTTCCTGGGAACGATCCAGTCGTAGACTGTTTCAGACATTACTCCCATGGAGTAAAGTGCGGATGGTGACTGTTGTATTCAATCCCGATGCAATTTCTGTGTTTCATCAACACTCTGATAGTCCACAGATTACAGAATGCCTCCAGATGTGCATCGGAAACTTCTACTGGTCTTCCAGGGAACGATCAAAGCGTAGACTGTTTGAGATATTACTTTTATGAAGGAATATGCGCATGGTGACTGTTGTATTTAATCCCGATGCAATTTCTGTGTTTCACCAACACTCTCATACTCCACAGATTACAGAATGCCTCCAGAAGTGCATCGGAAACAACTACTGGTCTTCCAGGGAACGATCAAATCGTAGACTGTTTGAGACATTACTCCCATGGAGGAAAGTTCGCATGGTAACTGTTGTATTCAATACCGATGCAATTTCTGTGTTTCATCAACACTCTGATAGTCCACAGATTACGGAAAGCCTCCAGATGTGCATCGGAAACTTCTACTGGTCTTCCAGGGAACGATCAAAGCGTCGACTGTTTGAGATATTACTTTTATGGAGGAATATGCGCATGGTGACTGTTGTATTCAATCCCGATGAAATTTCTGTGTTTCATCAACTCTCTGATAATCCACAGATTACAGAATGCCTCCAGATGTGCATCGGAAACTACTACTGGTCTTTAAGGGAACAATCAAAGCGAAATATCTTTAAGACATTACTCCCATGGAGGAAAGTGCGCATGGTAACTGTTGTATTAAATCCCGTTGCATTTTGTGTGTTTCATCAACACTCTGATAGTACACATATTACAGAATGCCACGAGATGTGTATCAGAAACTACTACTGGTCTTCCCGGGAACTATCAAAGCGTAGACTGTTTCAGACATTACTCCCATGCAGGAAATTGCGGATGTTGACTGTTGTTTTAAATCCCGATGCAATTTCTGTGTTTTATCAACACTTTGATAGTCCACAGATTACAGAATGCCACCAGATGTGCATCGGAAACTACTACTGGTCTTCCAGGGAACGATCAAATCGTCGACTGTTTGAGACATACCTCCCGTGGAGGAAAGTGCGCATGGTGACTTTTGTATTCAATCCCGAAGCAATTTCTGTGTTTCATCAACACTCTGATAGTCCACAGATTTCAGAATGCCACCAGATGTGCATCGGAAACTACTACTGGTCTTCAAGGGAACGGTCAAAGCGTAGACTGTTTGAGAATTACTCCCATGGAGGAAAGTGCGCATGGTGGCTGTTGTATTCAATCCCGATGCAATTTCTGTGTTTCATCAACACTCTGATAGTCCACAGATTACAGAAAGCCTCCAGATGGGCATAGGAAACTACTACTGGTCTTCCAGGGAACGATCAAATCGTAGACTGTTAGAGACATTACTCCCATGGAGGAAGGTGCGCATAGTAACTGTTGTATTCAAAACCCGATGCAATTTCTGTGATTCATCAACACTCTGATACTCCACAGATTACAGAATGCCACCAGATGTGCATCGGAAACTACTACTGGTCTTCCAGGGAACGGTCAAAGCGTAGACTGTTTGAGAATTACTCCCATGGAGGAAAGTGCGTATGGTGGCTGTTGTATTCAATCCCGATGCAATTTCTGTGTTTCACCAACACTCTGATAGTCCACAGATTACAGAATGCCTCCAGATGTTAATCGGAAACTACTACTGGTCTTCCAGTGAACGATCAAAGCGTAGACTGTTTGGGACATAACTCCCATGGAGGAAAGTGCGCATGGTGACTGTTGTATTCAATCCCGATGCAATTTCTGTTTTTCATCAACACTCTACAAGTCCACAGATTACGGAAAGCCCCCAGATGTGCATCGGAAACTACTACTGGTCTTGCAGGGAACGATCAAAGCGTAGACTGTTTCAGACATTACTCCCATGCAGGAAAAAGCAAATGGTGACTGTTGTATTCAATCCCGATGCAATTTCTGTGTTTCATCAACACTCTGATAGTCCACAGATTACAGAATGCCACCAGATGTGCATCGGAAACTACTAGTGGTCTTCCAGGGAACGATCAAAGAGTAGTCTGTTTGAGACATTACTCCCATGGAGGGAAGTGCGCATGGTGATTGTTGTATTCAATGCCGATGCAATTTCTGAGTTTAATCAACACTTTGATAGTCCACAGATTACAGAATGCCTTCAGATGTGCATCGGTAACTACTACTAGTCTTCCGGGGAATGACTAAAGCGTAGACTGTTTGAGACATTACTCCCATGGAGGTAAGTGCGCATGGTGACAGTTGTATTCAATCCCGATGCAATTTCTGTGTTTCATCAACACTTTGATAGTCCACAGATTACAGAATGCCTCCCGATGTGCATCGGAAACTACTACTGGTCTTCCAGGGAACGATCGAAGCGTAGCCTGTTTGGGACATTACTCCCATGGAGGAAAGTGCGCATGGTGACTGTTGTATTCAATCCCGATGCAATTTCTGTGTTTCATCAACACTCTAATAGTCCACAGATTACAGAATGCCTCCAGATGTGCATCGGAAACTACTACTGGTCTTCCAGGGAACGATCAAAGGGTAGACTGTTTGAGACATTACTTTTATGGAGGAATGTCCTCATGGTGACTGTTGTATTCAATCGCGACGCAATTTATGTCTTTCATCAACACTCTGATAGTCCACAGACTACAGAATGCCTCCAGATGTGCATCGGAAACTACTACTAGTCTTCCAGGGAACGATCAAAGCGTAGACTGTTTGAGAATTACTCCCATGGAGGAAAGTGGGCATGGTGACTGTTGTATTCAATCCCGATGCATTTTCTGTGTTTCATCAACACTCTGATAGTCCACAGATTACAGAATGCCACGAGATGTGCATCGGAAACTACTACTGGTCTTCCTGGGAACGATCCAGTCGTAGACTGTTTCAGACATTACTGCCATGGCGTAAAGTGCGGATGGTGACTGTTGTATTCAATCCCGATGCAATTTCTGTGTTTCATCAACACTCTGATAGTCCACAGATTACAGAATGCCTCCAGATGTGCATCGGAAGCTTCTACTGGTCTTCCAGGGAACGATCAAAGCGTAGACTGTTTGAGATATTACTTTTATGAAGGAATATGCGCATGGTGACTGTTGTATTTAATCCCGATGCAATTTCTGTGTTTCATCAACACTCTCATACTCCACAGATTACAGAATGCCTCCAGAAGGGCATCGGAAACAATTACTGGTCTTCCAGGGAACGATCAAATCGTAGACTGTTTGAGACATTACTCCCATGGAGGAAAGTTCGCATGGTAACTGTTGTATTCAATACCGATGCAATTTCTGTGTTTCATCAACACTCTGATAGTCCACAGATTACGGAAAGCCTCCAGATGTGCATCGGAAACTTCTACTGGTCTTCCAGGGAACGATCAAAGCGTCGACTGTTTGAGATATTACTTTTATGGAGGAATATGCGCATGGTGGCTGTTGTATTCAATCCCGATGAAATTTCTGTGTTTCATCAACTCTCTGATAATCCACAGATTACAGAATGCCTCCAGATGTGCATCGGAAACTACCACTGGTCTTTAAGGGTACGATCATAGCGTAATATCTTTAAGACATTGCTCCCATGGAGGAAAGTGCGCATGGTAACTGTTGTATTCAATCCCGTTGCATTTTCTGTGTTTCATCAACACTCTGATAGTCCACATATTACAGAATGCCACGAGATGTGTATCAGAAACTACTACTGGTGTTCCCGGGAACGATCAAAGCGTAGACTGTTTCAGACATTACTCCCATGCAGGAAATTGCGGATGGTGACTGTTGTATTCAATCCCGATGCAATTTCTGTGTTTCATCAACACTTTGATAGTCCACAGATTACAGAATGCCACCAGATGTGCATCGGAAACTACTACTGGTCTTCCAGGGAACGATCAAATCGTCGACTGTTTGAGACATACCTCCCGTGGAGGAAAGTGCGCATGGTGACTTTTGTATTCAATCCCGAAGCAATTTCTGTGTTTCATCAACACTCTGATAGTCCACAGATTTCAGAATGCCACCAGATGTGCATCGGAAACTACTACTGGTCTTCAAGGGAACGGTCAAAGCGTAGACTGTTTGAGAATTACTCCCATGGAGGAAAGTGCGCATGGTGGCTGTTGTATTCAATCCCGATGCAATTTGTGTGTTTCACCAACACTCTGATAGTCCACAGATTACAGAATGCCTCCAGATGTTAATCGGAAACTACTACTGGTCTTCCAGTGAACGATCAAAGCGTAGACTGTTTGGGACATAACTCCCATGGAGGAAAGTGCGCATGGTGACTGTTGTATTCAATCCCGATGCAATTTCTGTTTTTCATCAACACTCTACAAGTCCACAGATTACGGAAAGCCCCCAGATGTGCATCGGAAACTACTACTGGTCTTGCAGGGAACGATCAAAGCGTAGACTGTTTCAGACATTACTCCCATGCAGGAAAAAGCAAATGGTGACTGTTGTATTCAATCCCGATGCAATTTCTGTGTTTCATCAACACTCTGATAGTCCACAGATTACAGAATGCCACCAGATGTGCATCGGAAACTACTAGTGGTCTTCCAGGGACGATCAAAGAGTAGTCTCTTTGAGACATTACTCCCATGGAGGGAAGTGCGCATGGTGATTGTTGTATTCAATGCCGATGCAATTTCTGAGTTTAATCAACACTTTGATAGTCCACAGATTACAGAATGCCTTCAGATGTGCATCGGTAACTACTACTAGTCTTCCGGGGAACGACCAAAGCGTAGACTGTTTGAGACATTACTCCCATGGAGGTAAGTGCGCATGGTGACAGTTGTATTCAATCCCGATGCAATTTCTGTGTTTCATCAACACTTTGATAGTCCACAGATTACAGAATGCCTCCCGATGTGCATCGGAAACTACTACTGGTCTTCCAGGGAACGATCGAAGCGTAGCCTGTTTGGGACATTACTCCCATGGAGGAAAGTGCGCATGGTGACTGTTGTATTCAATCCCGATGCAATTTCTGTGTTTCATCAACACTCTAATAGTCCACAGATTACAGAATGCCTCCAGATGTGCATCGGAAACTACTACTGGTCTTCCAGGGAACGATCAAAGGGTAGACTGTTTGAGACATTACTTTTATGGAGGAATGTCCTCATGGTGACTGTTGTATTCAATCGCGACGCAATTTATGTCTTTCATCAACACTCTGATAGTCCACAGACTACAGAATGCCTAAAGATGTGCATCGGAAACTACTACTAGTCTTCCAGGGAACGATCAAAGCGTAGACTGTTTGAGAATTACTCCCATGGAGGAAAGTGGGCATGGTGACTGTTGTATTCAATCCCGATGCATTTTCTGTGTTTCATCAACACTCTGATAGTCCACAGATTACAGAATGCCACGAGATGTGCATCGGAAACTACTACTGGTCTTCCTGGGAACGATCCAGTCGTAGACTGTTTCAGACATTACTGCCATGGAGTAAAGTGCGGATGGTGACTGTTGTATTCAATCCCGATGCAATTTCTGTGTTTCATCAACACTCTGATAGTCCACAGATTACAGAATGCCTCCAGATGTGCATCGGAAGCTTCTACTGGTCTTCCAGGGAACGATCAATGCGTAGACTGTTTGAGATATTACTTTTATGAAGGAATATGCGCATGGTGACTGTTGTATTTAATCCCGATGCAATTTCTGTGTTTCATCAACACTCTCATACTCCACAGATTACAGAATGCCTCCAGAAGTGCATCGGAAACAATTACTGGTCTTCCAGGGAACGATCAAATCGTAGACTGTTTGAGACATTACTCCCATGGAGGAAAGTTCGCATGGTAACTGTTGTATTCAATACCGATGCAATTTCTGTGTTTCATCAACACTCTGATAGTCCACAGATTACGGAAAGCCTCCAGATGTGCATCGGAAACTTCTACTGGTCTTCCAGGGAACGATCAAAGCGTCGACTGTTTGAGATATTACTTTTATGGAGGAATATGCGCATGGTGACTGTTGTATTCAATCCCGATGAAATTTCTGTGTTTCATCAACTCTCTGATAATCCACAGATTACAGAATGCCTCCAGATGTGCATCGGAAACTACCACTGGTCTTTAAGGGTACGATCATAGCGTAATATCTTTAAGACATTGCTCCCATGGAGGAAAGTGCGCATGGTAACTGTTGTATTCAATCCCGTTGCATTTTCTGTGTTTCATCAACACTCTGATAGTCCACATATTACAGAATGCCACGAGATGTGTATCAGAAACTACTACTGGTGTTCCCGGGAACGATCAAAGCGTAGACTGTTTCAGACATTACTCCCATGCAGGAAATTGCGGATGGTGACTGTTGTATTCAATCCCGATGCAATTTCTGTGTTTCATCAACACTTTGATAGTCCACAGATTACAGAATGCCACCAGATGTGCATCGGAAACTACTACTGGTCTTCCAGGGAACGATCAAAGCGTCGACTCTTTGAGACATACCTCCCGTGGAGGAAAGTGCGCATGGTGACTTTTGTATTCAATCCCGAAGCAATTTCTGTGTTTCATCAACACTCTGATAGTCCACAGATTTCAGAATGCCACCAGATGTGCATCGGAAACTACTACTGGTCTTTCAGGGAACGATCAAAGCGTAGACTGTTTGAGAATTACTCTCATGGAGGATAGTGCGCATGGTGACAGTTGTATTCAATCCCGATGCAATTTCTGTTTTTCATCAACACTCTGATATTCCACAGATTACAGAATGCCTCCAGAAGTGCATCGGAAACTACTACTGGTCTTCCATTGACCGATCAAATGGTAGACTGTTTGAGACATTACTCCCATGGAGGAAAGTTCGCATGGTGAACGTTGTATTAAATCCCGATGCAATTTCTGTGTTTCATCAACACTCTGATAGTCCACAGATTACAGAATGGCTCCCGATGTGCATCGGAAATTACTACTGGTCTTCCAAGGAACGATCAAAGCGTAGACTGTTTGGGACATTACTTCCATGGAGGAAAGTGCGCATGGTTAACTGTTGTATTCAATCCCGATGCAATTTCTGTGTTTCATCAACACTCTGATAGTCCACAGATTACAGAATGCCTCCAGATGTTAATCGGAAACTACTACTGGGCTTCCAGGGAACGATCAAAACGTAGACTGTTTGAGACGTTACTCCCATGGAGGAAAGTGCGCATGGTGACTGTTGTATTCAATCCCGATGCAATTTCTGTGTTTCATCAACACACTGATAGTCCACAGATTACGGAAAGCCTCCAGATGTGCATCGGAAACTTCTACTGGTCTTCCAGGGAACGATCAAAGCGTCGACTGTTTGAGATATTACTTTTATGGAGGAATATGCGCATGGTGACTGTTGTATTCAATCCCTATGAAATTTCTGTGTTTCATCAACACTCTGATAATCCACAGATTACAGAATGCCTCCAGATGTGCATCGGAAACTACTACTGGTCTTTAAGGGAACGATCAAAGTGTAGTATCTTTAAGACATTACTCCCATGGAGGAAAGTGCGCATGGTAACTGTTGTATTCAATCCCGTTGCATTTTCTGTGTTTCATCAACACTCTGATAGTCCACAGACTACAGAATGCCTCCAGATGTGCATCGGAAACTACTACTAGTCTTCCAGGGAACGATCAAAGCGTAGACTGTTTGAGAATTACTCCCATGGAGGAAAGTGGGCATGGTGACTGTTGTATTCAATCCCGATGCATTTTCTGTGTTTCATCAACACTCTGATAGTCCACAGATTACAGAAAGAATCCAGATGTTTATCGGAAACTACTACTGGTCTTCCTGGGAACGATCCAGTCGTAGACTGTTTCAGACATTACTCCCATGGAGTAAAGTGCGGATGGTGACTGTTGTATTCAATCCCGATGCAATTTCTGTGTTTCATCAACACTCTGATAGTCCACAGATTACAGAATGCCTCCAGATGTGCATCGGAAACTTCTACTGGTCTTCCAGGGAACGATCAAAGCGTAGACTGTTTGAGATATTACTTTTATGAAGGAATATGCGCATGGTGACTGTTGTATTTAATCCCGATGCAATTTCTGTGTTTCATCAACACTCTCATACTCCACAGATTACAGAATGCCTCCAGAAGTGCATCGGAAACAACTACTGGTCTTCCAGGGAACGATCAAATCGTAGACTGTTTGAGACATTACTCCCATGGAGGAAAGTTCGCATGGTAACTGTTGTATTCAATACCGATGCAATTTCTGTGTTTCATCAACACTCTGATAGTCCACAGATTACGGAAAGCCTCCAGATGTGCATCGGAAACTTCTACTGGTCTTCCAGTGAACGATCAAAGCGTCGACTGTTTGAGATATTACTTTTATGGAGGAATATGCGCATGGTGACTGTTGTATTCAATCCCGATGAAATTTCTGTGTTTCATCAATTCTCTGATAATCCACAGATTACAGAATGCCTCCAGATGTGCATCGGAAACTACTACTGGTCTTTAAGGGAACGATCAAAGCGAAATATCTTTAAGACAAAACTCCCATGGAGGAAAGTGCGCATGGTAACTGTTGTATTAAATCCCGTTGCATTTTGTGTGTTTCATCAACACTCTGATAGTACACATATTACAGAATGCCACGAGATGTGTATCAGAAACTACTACTGGTCTTCCCGGGAACGATCAAAGCGTAGACTGTTTCAGACATTACTCCCATGCAGGAAATTGCGGATGTTGACTGTTGTTTTAAATCCCGATGCAATTTCTGTGTTTCATCAACACTTTGATAGTCCACAGATTACAGAATGCCACCAGATGTGCATCGGAAACTACTACTGGTCTTCCAGGGAACGATCAAATCGTCGACTGTTTGAGACATACCTCCCGTGGAGGAAAGTGCGCATGGTGACTTTTGTATTCAATCCCGAAGCAATTTCTGTGTTTCATCAACACTCTGATAGTCCACAGATTTCAGAATGCCACCAGATGTGCATCGGAAACTACTACTGGTCTTCAAGGGAACGGTCAAAGCGTAGACTGTTTGAGAATTACTCCCATGGAGGAAAGTGCGCATGGTGGCTGTTGTATTCAATCCCGATGCAATTTCTGTGTTTCATCAACACTCTGATAGTCCACAGATTACAGAAAGCCTCCAGATGGGCATAGGAAACTACTACTGGTCTTCCAGGGAACGATCAAATCGTAGACTGTTAGAGACATTACTCCCATGGAGGAAGGTGCGCATAGTAACTGTTGTATTCAAAACCCGATGCAATTTCTGTGATTCATCAACACTCTGATACTCCACAGATTACAGAATGCCACCAGATGTGCATCGGAAACTACTACTGGTCTTCCAGGGAACGGTCAAAGCGTAGACTGTTTGAGAATTACTCCCATGGAGGAAAGTGCGTATGGTGGCTGTTGTATTCAATCCCGATGCAATTTCTGTGTTTCACCAACACTCTGATAGTCCACAGATTACAGAATGCCTCCAGATGTTAATCGGAAACTACTACTGGTCTTCCAGTGAACGATCAAAGCGTAGACTGTTTGGGACATAACTCCCATGGAGGAAAGTGCGCATGGTGACTGTTGTATTCAATCCCGATGCAATTTCTGTTTTTCATCAACACTCTACAAGTCCACAGATTACGGAAAGCCCAAAGATGTGCATCGGAAACTACTACTGGTCTTGCAGGTAACGATCAAAGCTTAGACTGTTTCAGACATTACTCCCATGCAGGAAAAAGCAAATGGTGACTGTTGTATTCAATCCCGATGCAATTTCTGTGTTTCATCAACACTCTGATAGTCCACAGATTACAGAATGCCACCAGATGTGCATCGCAAACTACTAGTGGTCTTCCAGGGAACGATCAAAGCGTAGTCTGTTTGAGACATTACTCCCATGGAGGGAAGTGCGCATGGTGATTGTTGTATTCAATGCCGATGCAATTTCTGAGTTTAATCAACACTTTGATAGTCCACAGATTACAGAATGCCTTCAGATGTGCATCGGTAACTACTACTAGTCTTCCGGGGTACGACCAAAGCGTAGACTGTTTGAGACATTACTCCCATGGAGGTAAGTGCGCATGGTGAAAGTTGTATTCAATCCCGATGCAATTCCTGTGTTTCATCAACACTTTGATAGTCCACAGATTACAGAATGCCTCCCGATGTGCATCGGAAACTACTACTGGTCTTCGAGGGAACGATCGAAGCGTAGCCTGTTTGGGACATTACTCCCATGGAGGAAAGTGCGCATGGTGACTGTTGTATTCAATCCCGATGCAATTTCTGTGTTTCATCAACACTCTAATAGTCCACAGATTACAGAATGCCTCCAGATGTGCATCGGAAACTACTACTGGTCTTCCAGGGAACGATCAAAGGGTAGACTGTTTGAGACATTACTTTTATGGAGGAATGTCCTCATGGTGACTGTTGTATTCAATCGCGATGCAATTTATGTCTTTCATCAACACTCTGATAGTCCACAGACTACAGAATGCCTCCAGATGTGCATCGGAAACTACTACTAGTCTTCCAGGGAACGATCAAAGCGTAGACTGTTTGAGAATTACTCCCATGGAGGAAAGTGGGCATGGTGACTGTTGTATTCAATCCCGATGCATTTTCTGTGTTTCATCAACACTCTGATAGTCCACAGATTACAGAATGCCACGAGATGTGCATCGGAAACTACTACTGGTCTTCCTGGGAACGATCCAGTCGTAGACTGTTTCAGACATTACTGCCATGGAGTAAAGTGCGGATGGTGACTGTTGTATTCAATCTTGATGCAATTTCTGTGTTTCATCAACACTCTGATAGTCCACAGATTACAGAATGCCTCCAGATGTGCATCGGAAGCTTCTACTGGTCTTCCAGGGAACGATCAAAGCGTAGACTGTTTGAGATATTACTTTTATGAAGGAATATGCGCATGGTGACTGTTGTATTTAATCCCGATGCAATTTCTGTGTTTCATCAACACTCTCATACTCCACAGGTTACAGAATGCCTCCAGAAGTGCATCGGAAACAATTACTGGTCTTCCAGGGAACGATCAAATCGTAGACTGTTTGAGACATTACTCCCATGGAGGAAGGTTCGCATGGTAACTGTTGTATTCAATACCGATGCAATTTCTGTGTTTCATCAACACTCTGATAGTCCACAGATTACGGAAAGCCTCCAGATGTGCATCGGAAACTTCTACTGGTCTTCCAGGGAACGATCAAAGCGTCGACTGTTTGAGATATTACTTTTATGGAGGAATATGCGCATGGTGACTGTTGTATTCAATCCCGATGAAATTTCTGTGTTTCATCAACTCTCTGATAATCCACAGATTACAGAATGCCTCCAGATGTGCATCGGAAACTACCACTGGTCTTTAAGGGTACGATCATAGCGTAATATCTTTAAGACATTGCTCCCATGGAGGAAAGTGCGCATGGTAACTGTTGTATTCAATCCCGTTGCATTTTCTGTGTTTCATCAACACTCTGATAGTCCACATATTACAGAATGCCACGAGATGTGTATCAGAAACTACTACTGGTGTTCCCGGGAACGATCAAAGCGTAGACTGTTTCAGACATTACTCCCATGCAGGAAATTGCGGATGGTGACTGTTGTATTCAATCCCGATGCAATTTCTGTGTTTCATCAACACTTTGATAGTCCACAGATTACAGAATGCCACCAGATGTGCATCGGAAACTACTACTGGTCTTCCAGGGAACGATCAAAGCGTCGACTCTTTGAGACATACCTCCCGTGGAGGAAAGTGCGCATGGTGACTTTTGTATTCAATCCCGAAGCAATTTCTGTGTTTCATCAACACTCTGATAGTCCACAGATTTCAGGATGCCACCAGATGTGCATCGGAAACTACTACTGGTCTTCCAGGGAACGGTCAAAGCGTAGACTGTTTGAGAATTACTCCCATGGAGGAAAGTGCGCATGGTGGCTGTTGTATTCTATCCCGATGCAATTTCTGTGTTTCATCAACACTCTGATAGTCCACAGATTACAGAAAGCCTCCAGATGGGCATATTAAACTACTACTGGTCTTCCAGGGAACGATCAAATCGTAGACTGTTAGAGACATTACTCCCATGGAGGAAAGTGCGCATAGTAACTGTTGTATTCAAAACCCGATGCAATTTCTGTGATTCATCAAGTCTCTGATACTCCACAGATTACAGAATGCCACCAGATGTGCATCGGAAACTACTACTGGTCTTCCAGGGAATGGTCAAAGCGTAGACTGTTTGAGAATTACTCCCATGGAGGAAAGTGCGTATGGTGGCTGTTGTATTCAATCCCGATGCAATTTCTGTGTTTCATCAACACTCTAATAGTATACAGATAACAGAATGCCTCCAGACGTTAATCGGAAACTACTACTGGTCTTCCAGGGAACGATCAAAGCGTAGACTGTTTGGGACATAACTCCCATGGAGGAAAGTGCGCATGGTGACTGTTGTATTCAATCCCGATGCAATTTCTATGTTTCATCAACACTCTACAAGTCCACAGATTACAGAATGCCACCAGATGTGCATCGGAAACTACTACTGGTCTTCCAGGGAACGATCAAAGAGTAGATTGTTTGCGAATTACTCCCATGGAGGAAACTGCGCATTGTAAATGTTGTATTCAATCCCGATGCAATTTCTGTGTTTCATCATCACTCTCATAGTCCACAGATTACAGAATGCCTCCAGATGTGCATCGGAAACTACTACTGGTCTTCCAGGGAACGATCAAAGCGTAGTCTGTTTGAGACATTACTCCCATGGAGGGAAGTGCGCATGGTGATTGTTGTATTCAATGCCGGTGCAATTTCTGAGTTTAATCAACACTTTGATAGTCCACAGATTACAGAATGCATTCGGATGTGCATCGGTAACTACTACTAGTCTTCCGGGGAACGACCAAAGCGTAGACTGTTTGAGACATTACTCCCATGGAGGTAAGTGCGCATGGTGACAGTTGTATTCAATCCCGATGCAATTTCTGTGTTTCATCAACACTCTGACAGTCCACAGATTACAGAATGCCGCCAGATGTGCATCGGAAACTACTACTGGTCTTCCAGGGAACGATCAAAGCGTAGACTGTTTGAGACATTACTCCCATGGAGGAGAGTGCGCATGGTGACTGTTGTATTCAATCCCTATGCAATTTCTGTGTTTCATCAACACTTTGATAGTCCACAGATTACAGAATGCCTCCCGATGTGCATCGGAAACTACTACTGGTCTTCCAGGGAACGATCAAAGGGTAGACTGTTTGAGACATTACTTTTATGGAGGAATGTCCTCATGGTGACTGTTGTATTCAATCCCGATGCAATTTCTGTCTTTCATCAACACTCTGATAGTCCACAGACTACAGAATGCCTCCAGATGTGCATCGGAAACTACTACTAGTCTTCCAGGGAACGATCAAAGCGTAGACTGTTTGAGAATTACTAACATGGAGGTAAGTGTGCATGGTGACTGTTGTATTCAATCCCGATGCATTTTCTGTGTTTCATCAACACTCTGATAGTCCACAGATTACAGAATGCCACGAGATGTGCATCGGAAACTACCACTGGTCTTCCTAGGAACGATCCAGTCGTAGACTGTTTCAGACATTACTGCCATGGAGTAAAGTGCGGATGGTGACTGTTGTATTCAATCCCGATGCAATTTCTGTGTTTCATCAACACTCTGATAGTCCACAGATTACAGAATGCCTCCAGATGTGCATCGGAAGCTTCTACTGGGCTTCCAGGGAACGATCAAAGCGTAGACTGTTTGAGATATTACTTTTATGAGGGAATATGCGTATGGTGACTGTTGTATTTAATCCCGATGCAATTCCTGTGTTTCATCAACACTCTCATACTCCACAGATTGCAGAATGCTTCCAGAAGTGCATCGGAAACTACTACTGGTCTTCCAGGGAACGATCAAATCGTAGACTGTTTGAGATATTACTCCCATGGAGGAAAGTGCGCATGGTGAATGTTGTATTCAATCCCGATGCGACTTCTGTGTTTCATCAACACTCTGATAGCCCACAGATTACAGAATGCCTCCCTAAATGCAACCGAAACTACTACTGGTCTTCCAGGGAACGATCAAAGCGTAGACTGTTTGAGATATTACTTTTATGAAGGAATATGCGCATGGTGACTGTTGTATTTAATCCCGATGCAATTTCTGTGTTTCATCAACACTCTGATACTCCACAGATTACAGAATGACACCAGATGTGCATCGGAAACTACTACTGGTCTTCCAGGGAACGATTAAAGCGTAGACTGTTTGAGAATTACTCCCATGGAGGAAAGCGCGTATGGTGGCTGTTGTATTCAATCCCGATGCAATTTCTGTGTTTCATCAACACTCTAACAGTCCACAGATTACAGAATGCCTCCAGGTGTGCATCGGAAACTACTACTGGTCCTCCAGGGAACGATCAAAGCGTAGACTGTTTGAGACATTACTTTTATGGAGGAACGTGCTCATGGTGACTGTTGTATTCAATCCCGATGCAATTTCTGTGTTTCATCAACACTCAGATAGTCCACAGATTACTGAATGCCTCCAGATGTTAATCGGAAACTACTACTGGTCTTCCAGGGAGCGATCAAAGCGTAGACTGTTTGGGACATAACTCTCATTGAGGAAAGTGCGCATGGTGACTGTTGTATTCAATCCCGATGCAATTTCTGTGTTTCATCAACACTCTACAAGTCCACAGATAACGGAAAGCCTCCAGATGTGCATCGGAAAATACTACTGGTCTTGCTGGGAAAGATCAAAGCGTAGACTGTTTCAGACATTACTCCCATGCAGGAAAAAGCGGATGGTGACTGTTGTATTCAATCCCGATGCAATTTCTGTGCTTCATCAACACTCTGATAGTCCACAGATTACAGAATGAAACCAGATGTGCATCGGAAAATACTACTGGTCTTCCAGGGAATGATCAAAGCCTAGACTGTTTGAGAATTACTCCCATGGAGGAAAGTGCGCATGGTGACTGTTGTATTTAATCCCGATGTAATTTCTGTGTTTCATCAACACTCTGACAGACCGCAGATTACAGAATGCCTCCCTAATTGCATCCGAAACTACTACTGGTCTTCCAGGGAACGATCAAAGCGTAGACTGTTTGGGACATTACTCCCATGGAGGTAAGTGCGCATGGTTACCTGTTGTATTCAATCCCGATGCAATTTCTGTGTTTCATCAACACTCTGATAGTATACAGATTACAGAATGCCTTCAGATGTTAATCGGAAACTACTACTGGGCTTCCTGGGAACGATCAAAGCGTAGACTGTTTGAGACATTACTCCCATGGGGGAAAGTGCGCATGGTGACTGTTGTATTCAATCCCGATGCAATTTCTGTGTTTCATCAACACTCTGATATTCCACAGATTACGGAAAGCCTCCAGATGTGCATCGGAAACTACTACTGGTCTTCCATTGAACGATCAAATCGTAGACTGTTAGAGACATTACTCCCATGGAGGAAAGTGCGCATGGTGACTGTTGTATTCAATCCCGATGTAATTTCTGTGTTTCATCAACACTCTGATAGTCCACCGATTACAGAATGCCTCCAGATGTGCATCGGAAACTTCTACTGGTCTTCCAGGGAGAGATCAAAGCGTAGACTGTTTCAGACATTACTCCCATGCATGAAAGTGCGGATGGTAACTGTCGTAATCAATCCCGATACATTTTCTGTGTTTCATCAACACTCTGATAGTCCACAGACTACAGAATGCCAACAGATGTGCATCGGAAACTACTACTGGTCTTCCAGGGAACGGTTAAAGCGTAGACTGTTTGAGACATTACTTTTATGGAGGAATGTGCTCATGGTGACTGTTGTATTCAATCCCGATGCAATTTCTGTGTTTCATCAACACTCTTATAGTCCACAGATTACAGAATGCCTCCAGATGTGCATCGGAAACTACTACTGGTCTTTCAGGGAACGATCAAAGCGTAAACTCTTTAAGACATTACTCCCATGGAGGAAAGTGCGCATGGTAACTGTTGTATTCAATCCCGTTTCATTTTCTGTGTGTCATCAACACTCTGATAGTCCACAGATTACAGAATGCCACGAGATGTGTATCAGAAACAACTACTGGTCTTCCAGGGAACGATCAACGCGTAGACTGTTTCAGACATTACTCCCATGCAGGAAAGTGCGGATGGTGACTGTTTTATTCAATCCGGATGCAATTTCTGTGTTTCATCAACACCCTGATAGTCCACAGATTACGGAAAGCCACCAGATGTGCATCGGAAACTACTACTGGGCTTCCAGGGAACGATCAAAGCGTAGACTGTTAGAGACATTACTCCCATGGAGGAAAGTGCGCATAGTGACTGTTGTATTCAATCCCGATGCAACATATGTGTTTTATTAACACTCTGATAGTCCACAGATTACAGAATGCCTCCAGATGAGCAACGGAAACTGCTACTGGTTTTTCATTGAACGATCAAAGCGTAAACTCTTTGAAACATTACACCCATGGAGGAAAGTGCGCATGGTGACTGTTGTATTCAATCCCGATGCTATTTCTGTGTTTCATCAACACTCTGATAGTCCACAGATTACAGAATGCCTCCCGATGTGCATCGGAAACTACTATTGGTCTTCCAGGGAACGATCAAAGCGTAGACTGTTTGAGACATTACTCCAGGGGAAGAAAGTGCGCGTGGTGACTGTTGTATCCAATCCCGATGCAATTTTGGGTTTCATCAACACTCTGATGGTCCACAGATTTCAGAATGCCACCAGATGTGCATCGGAATCTAATACTGGTCTTCCAGGGAACGATCAAAGCGTAGACTGTTTGAGACATTACTCCCATGGAGGAAAGTGCGCATGGTGACTGTTGTATTCAATCCCGATGCAATTTCTGTGTTTCATCAACACTCTGATAGTCCACCGAGTACAGAAAGCCTCCAGATGTGCATCGGAAACTACTACTGGTCTTCCAGGGAACGATCAAAGTGTAGACTGTTTGAGACATTACTTTTACGGAGGAATGTGCGCATGGTGACTGTTGTATTCAATCCCGATGCAATTTCTGTGTATCATCAACACTCTGATACTCCACAGATTACAGAATGCCTCCAGATGTGCATCGGAAACTACTACTGGTCTTCCAGGGAACGATCGAAGCGTAGGCTGTTTGAGACATTACTCCGATGGAGGAAAGTGCGCATGGTGACTGTTGTATTCAATCCCCATGCAATTTCTGTGTTTCATTGACACTCTGATAGTCCACAGATTACAGAATGCCTCCAGATGTGCATCGGAAACTGCTACTGGTCTTCCAGGGGACGATCAAAGCGTAAACTCTTTGAAACGTTACTCCCATGGAGGAAAGTGCGCATGGTGACAGTTGTATTAAATCCCGATGCAATTTTGTGTTTCATCAACACTCTGATACTCCACAGATTACAGAATGCCTCCAGATGTTAATCGGAAACTACTACTGGTCTTCCAGGGAACGATCAAATCGTAGACTGTTTGCGACATTACTCCCATGGAGGAAAGTGCGGATGGTGACTGTTGTATTCAATCCCGATGCAATTTCTGTGTTTCATCAACACTCTGATAGTCCACAGATTACAGAATGCCACCAGATGTGCATCGGAAACTACTACTGGTCTTCCAGGGAACGATCAAAGCGTAGACCGTTTGAGACATACCTCCCGTGGAGGAAAGTGCGCATGGTGACTGTTGTATTCTATCCCGATGCAATTTCTGTGTTTCATCAACACTCTGATAGTCCACAGATGACGGAAAGCCTTCAGATGTGCATCGGAAACTACTACTGGTCTTCCAGGGAACGATCACATCGTGGATTGTTTGAGAATTACTCCCATGGAGGAAAGTGCGCATGGTGACTGTTGTATTCAATCCCCATGCAATTTCTGTGTTTCATTGACACTCTGATAGTCCACAGATTACAGAATGCCACCAGATGTGCATCGGAAACTGCTACTGGTCTTCCAGGGGACGATCAAAGCGTAAACTCTTTGAAACGTTACTCCCATGGAGGAAAGTGCGCATGGTGACTGTTGTATTCAATCCCGATGCAATTTCTGTGTTTCATCAACACTTTGATACTCCACAGAATACAGAATTCCTCCAGATGGGCATCAGAAACTACTACAGGTCTTCCTGGGAACGATCAAAGCGTAGACTGTTGGAGACATTACTCCCATGGAGGAAAGTGCGCATGGTGACTGTTGTATTCAATCACGATGCAATTTCTGTGTTTCATCAACACTCTGATAGTCCACAGATTACAGAATGCCTCCAGATGTGCATCGGAAACTACTACTAATCTTCCAGGGAACGATCAAAGCGAAGACCGTTTGGGACATTACTCGCATGGATGAAAGTGCGCATGGTGACTGTTGTATTCAATCCCGATGCAATTTCTATGTTTCATCATCACTCTGATAGTCCACAGATTACAGAATTCCTCCAGATGTTAATTGGAAACTACTACTGGTCTTCCAGGGAACGACCAAAGCGTAGGCTGTTTGAGACATTACTCCCATGGAGGAAAGTGCGCATGGTGACTGTTGTATTCAATCCCGATGCAATTTCTGTGTTTCATCAACACTCTGATAGTCCACAAATTACAGAACGCATCCAGATGTGCATCGGAAACTACGACTGGTCTTCCAGGGAAAGATCAAAGCGTAGACTGTGTGAGACATTACTTTTATGGAGGAATGTGCGCATGGTGTCTGTTGAATTCAATCCCGATGAAACTTCTGTGTTTCATCATTACTCTGATAGTCCACAGATTACAGAAAATCTCCAGATGTCCATCGGAAACTACTACTGGTCTTCCAGGGAACGATCAAAGCGTAGACTGTTTGAGACATTACTTTTATGGAGGAATGTGTGCATGGTGACTGTTGTATTCAATCCCGATGCAATTTCTGTGTTCATCAACACTCTGATAATCCACAGATTACAGAATGCCTCCAGATGTGCATCGGAAACTACTACTGGTCTTCCAGGGAACGATCAAAGCGTAGACTATTTGAGACATAACTCCCGTGGAGGAAAGTGCGCATGGTGGCTGTTGTATTCAATCCCGATGCAATTTCTATGTTTCATCAACACTCTGATAGTCCACAGATTACGGAAAGCCTCCAGATGTGCATCGCAAACTACTACTGGTCTTCCAGGGAACGATCAAAGCTTAGACTCATAGAGACATTACTCCCATGGAGTAAAGTGCGCATGGTGACTGTTGTATTCAATCCCGATGCAATTTCTGTGTTTCATCAACACTCTGATTGTCCACAGAGTACGGAAAGCCTCCAGATGTGCATCGGAAACTTCTAATGGTCTTCCAGGGAACGATCAATGCGTAGATTGTTTGAGACATTACTCCCGTGGAGGAAAGTGCGCATGGTGACTGTTGTATTCAATCCCGATGCAATTTCTGTGTTTCATCAACACTTTAATAGTCCACAGATTACAGAATGCCTCCAGATGTTCATCGCAAACTACTACTGATCTTCCAGGGAACGATCAAAGCGTAGACTGTTTGAGACATTACTACTGTGGAGCAAAGTACGCGTGGTGTCTGTTGTATTCAATCCCGATGCAATTTCTTTGTTTCATCAACACTCTGATAATCCACAGATTACAGAATGCCTCCAGATGTTCATCGGAAACTACTACTGGTCTTCCAGGGAACGATCAAAACGTAGACTGTTTGAGACATGACTTTTACTGAGGAATGTGCGAATAGTGACTGTTGTATTCAATCCCGACGCAATTTCTGTGTTTCATCAACACTCTGATACTCCACAGATTACAGATTGCCTCCAGATGTTAATCGGAAAGTACTACTGGTCTTCCAGGGAACGATCAAAGCGTAGACCGTTTGAGACATACCTCCCGTGGAGGAAAGTGCGCATTGTGACTGTTGTATTCTATCCCGATGGAATTACTGTGTTTCATCAACACTCTGATAGTCCACAGATTACAGAATGCCACCAGATGTGCATCGGAAACTACTACTGGTCTTCCAGGGAACGATCAAAGCGTAGACTGTTGGAGAAATTACTCCCATGGAGGAAACTGCGCATGGTGACTGTTGTATTCAATCCCGATGCAATTTCTGTGTTTTATGAACACTCTGATAGTCCACAGATTACAGAATGACTCCAGATGTGCATCGGAATCTACTACTGGTCTTCCAGGGAAAGATCAAAGCGAAGACTGTTTGGGACATTACTCGCATGGAGGAAAGTGCGCATGCTGACTGTTGTATTCAATCCCGATGCAATTTCTTTGTTTCATCAACACTCTGATAGTCCACAGATTACAGAATGCCTCCAAATGTTCATCGGAAACTACAACTGGTCTTCCAGGGAACGATCAAAGTGTAGACTGTTTGAGACATTACTTTTACGGAGGAATGTGCGCATGGTGACTGTTGTATTCAATCCCGATGCAATTTCTGTGTTTCATCAACACTCTGATACTCCACAGATTACAGAATGTCTCCAGATGTGCATCGGAAACTACTACTGGTCTTCCAGGGAACGATCGAAGCGTAGGCTGTTTGAGACATTACTCCGATGGAGGAAAGTGCGCATGGTGACTGTTGTATTCAATCCCGATGCAATTTCTGTGTTTCATCAACACTCTGATAGTCCACAGTGTACGGAAAGCCTCCAGATGTGCATCGGAAACTACTACTGGTCTTCCAGGGAACGATCAAAGCGTAGACTGTTAGAAACATTACTCCCATGGAGGAAAGTGCGCATGGTGACTGTTGTATTCAATCCCCATGCAATTTCTGTGTTTCATTGACACTCTGATAGTCCACAGATTACAGAATGCCTAAAGATGTGCATCGGAAACTGCTACTGGTCTTCCTGGGGACGATCAAAGCGTAAACTCTTTGAAACGTTACTCCCATGGAGGAAAGTGCGCATGGTGACAGTTGTATTAAATCCCGATGCAATTTTGTGTTTCATCAACACGCTGATAGTCCACAGATTACAGAATGCCTCCAGATGTTAATCGGAAACTACTACTGGTCTTCCAGGGAACGATCAAATCGTAGACTGTTTGCGACATTACTCCCATGGAGGAAAGTGCGGATGGTGACTGTTGTATTCAATCCCGATGCAATTTCTGAGTTTCATCAACACTCTGATAGTCCACAGATTACAGAATGCCACCAGATGTGCATCGGAAACTACTACTGGTCTTCCAGGGAACGATCAAATCGTAGACCGTTTGAGACATACCTCCCGTGGAGGAAAGTGCGCATGGTGACTGTTGTATTCAATCCCGATGCAACATATGTGTTTCATTAACACTCTGATAGTCCACAGATTACAGAATGCCTCCAGATGTGCAACGGAAACTGCTACTGGTTTTCCATTGAACGATCAAAGCGTAAACTCTTTGACACATTACACCCATGGAGGAAAGTGCGCATGGTGACTGTTATATTCAATCCCGATGCTATTTCTGTGTTTCATCAACACTCTGATAGTCCACAGATTACAGAATGCCTCCCGATGTGCATCGGAAACTACTACTGGTCTTCCAGGGAACGATCAAAGCGTACACTGTTTGAGACATTACTCCTGGTGAAGAAAGTGCGCGTGGTGTCTGTTGTATCCAATCCCGATGCAATTTTGGGTTTCATCAACACTCTGATGGTCCACAGATTTCAGAATGCCACCAGATGTGCATCGGAATCTAATACTGGTCTTCCAGGGAACGATCAAAGCGTAGACTGTTTGAGACATTTCTCCCATGGAGGAAAGTGCGCATGGTGACTGTTGTATTCAATCCCGATGCAATTTCTGTGTTTCATCAACACGCTGATAGTCCACAGAGTACAGAAAGCCTCCAGATGTGCATCGGAAACTACTACTGGTCTTCCAGGGAACGATCAAAGCGTAGACTGTTAGAAACATTACTCCCATGGAGGAAAGTGCGCATGGAGACTGTTGTATTCAATCCCGATGCAATTTCTGTGTTTCATCAACACTCTGATAGTCCACCGAGTACAGAAAGCCTCCAGATGTGCATCGGAAACTACTACTGGTCTTCCAGGGAACGGTCAAAGCGTAGACTGTTAGAAACGTTACTCCCATAGAGGAAAGTACGCATGGTGACTGTTGTATTCAATCCCGATGCAATTTCTGTGTTTCATCAACACTCTAATAGTCCACAGATTACTGAATGCCTCCATATGTACATCGGAAACTACTACTGGTCTTCCAGGGAACGATCAAATCGTAGAATGTTTGAGACATTACTACTGTGGAGCAAAGTGCGCATGGTGTCTGTTGTATTCAATCCCGATGCAATTTCTTTGTTTCATCAACACTCTGATAGTCCACAGATTACAGAATGCCTCAAAATGTTCATCGGAAACTACAATTGGTCTTCCAGGGAACGATCAAAGTGTAGACTGTTTGAGACATTACTTTTACGGAGGAATGTGCGCATGGTGACTGTTGTATTCAATCCCGATGCAATTTCTGTGTTTCATCAACACTCTGATACTCCACAGATTACAGAATGCCTCCAGATGTGCATCGGAAACAACTACTGGTCTTCCAGGGAACGATCGAAGCGTAGGCTGTTTGAGACATTACTCCGATGGAGGAAAGTGCGCATGGTGACTGTTGTATTCAATCCCCATGCAATTTCTGTGTTTCATTGACACTCTAATAGTCCACAGATTACAGAATGCCTCCAGATGTGCATCGGAAACTGCTACTGGTCTTCCAGGGGACGATCAAAGCGTAAATTCTTTGAAACGTTACTCCCATGGAGGAAAGTGCGGATGGTGACTGTTGTATTCAATCCCGATGCAATTTCTGTGTTTCATCAACACTCTGATAGTCGACAGATTACAGAATGCCACCAGATGTGCATCGGAAACTACTACTGGTCTTCCAGGGAACGAACAAAGCGTAGACCGTTTGAGACATACCTCCCGTGCAGGAAAGTGCGCATGGTGACTGTTGTATTCTATCCCGATGCAATTTCTGTGTTTCATCAACACTCTGATAGTCCACAGATGACGGAAAGCCTTCAGATGTGCATCGGAAACTACTACTGGTCTTCCAGGGAACGATCACATCGTGGATTGTTTGACAATTACTCCCATGGAGGAAAGTGCGCATGGTGACTGTTGTATTCAATCCCGATGCAATTTCTGTGTTTCATCAACACTTTGATACTCCACAGAATACAGAATTCCTCCAGATGTGCATCGGAAACTACTACAGGTCTTCCTGGGAACGATCAAAGCGTAGACTGTTGGAGACATTACTCCCATGGAGGAAAGTGCGCATGGTGACTGTTGTATTCAATCACGATGCAATTTCTGTGTTTCATCAACACTCTGATAGTCCACAGATTACAGAATGCCTCCAGATGTGCATCGGAAACTACTACTGGTCTTCCAGGGAACGATCAAAGCGAAGACTGTTTGGGACATTACTCGCATGGAGGAAAGTGCGCATGGTGACTGTTGTATTCAATCCCGATGCAATTTCTGTGTTTCATCAACACTCTGATAGTCCACAGATTACAGAAAGCCTCCAGATGTGCATCTGAAACTTCTACTGGTCTTCCAGGGAACGATCAAAGCGTAGACTGTTAGAAACATTACTCCCATTGTGGAAAGTGCGCATGGTGACTGTTGTATTCAATCCCGATGCAATTACTGTGTTTCATCAACACTCTGATAGTCTACACATTGCAGAATGCTACCAGATGTGCATCGGAAACTACTACTGGGCTTCCAGGGAACGATCAAAGCGTAGACTGTTTGAGACATTACTTTTACGGAGGAATGTTCGAATGGTGACTGTTGTATTCAATCCCGATGCAATTTCTGTGATTTCATCAACACTCTGATACTCCACAGATTACAGAATGCCTCCAGATGTTAATCGGAAACTACTACTGGTCTTCCAGGGAACGATCAAATCGTAGACTGTTTGGGACATTACTCCCATGGAGGAAAGTGCTGATGGTGACTGTTGTATTCAATCCCGATGCAATTTCTGTGTTTCATCAACACTCTGATAGTCCACAGATTACAGAATGCCACCAGATGTGCATCTGAAACTACTACTGGTCTTCCAGGGAACGATCAAAGCGTAGACCCTTTGAGACATACCTCCCGTGGAGGAAAGTGCGCATTATGACTGTTGTATTCTATCCCGATGCAATTTCTGTGTTTCATCAACACTCTGATAGTCCACAGATTACAGAATGCCACCAGATGTGCATCGGAAACTACTACTGGTCTTCCAGGGAACGATCAAAGCGTAGACTTTTGGAGACATTACTCCCGTGGTGGAAAGTGCGCATGGTGACTGTTGTATTCAATCCCGATGCAATTACTGTGTTTCATCAACACGCTGATAGACTACACATTGCAGAATGCTACCAGATGTGCATCGGAAACTACTACTGGGCTTCCAGGGATCGATCAAAGCGTAGATAGTTTGAGACATTACTCCCGTGGAGGAAAGTGCGCATGGTGACTGTTGTATTCAATCCCGATGCAATTTCTGTGTTTCATCAACACTCTAATAGTCCACAGATTACAGAATGCCTCCAGATGTTCATCGAAAACTACTACTGGTCTTCCAGGGAACGATCAAATCGTAGACTGTTTGAGACATTACTACTGTGGAGCAAAGTGCGCGTGGTGTCTGTTGTATTCAATCCCGATGGAATTTCTTTGTTTCATCAACACTCTTATAGTCCATAGATTACAGAATGCCTCCAGATGTTCATCGGAAACTACTACTGGTCTTCCAGGGAACGACAAAGCGTAGACTGTTTGAGACATTACTTTTACGGAGGAATGTTCGAATGGTGACTGTTGTATTCAATCCCGATGCAATTTCTGTGTTTCATCAACACTCTGATACTCTACAGATTACAGAATGCCTCCAGATGTTAATCGGAAACTACTACTGGTCTTCCAGGGAACGATCAAATCGTAGACTGTTTGGGACATTACTCCCATGGAGGAAAGTGCGGATGGTGACTGTTGTATTCAATCCCGATGCAATTTCTATGTTTCATCAACACTCTGATAGTCCACAGATTACAGAATGCCACCAGATGTGCATCTGAAACTACTACTGGTCTTCCAGGGGACGATCAAAGCGTAGACCGTTTGAGACATACCTCCCGTGCGCATTATGACTGTTGTATTCTATCCCGATGCAATTTCTGTGTTTCATCAACACTCTGATAGTCCACAGATTACAGAATGCCACCAGATGTGCATCGGAAACTACTACTGGTCTTCCAGGGAACGATCAAAGCGTAGACTGTTGGAGACATTACTCCCATGGAGGAAAGTGCGGATGGTGACTGTCGTATTCAATCCCGGTGCTATTTCTATGTTTCATCATCACTCTGATAGTCCACAGATTACAGAATGCCTCCAGATGTTAATTGGAATCTACAACTGGTCTTCCAGGGAACGACCGAAGCGTAGACTGTTTGAGACATTACTCCCATGGAGGAAAGTGCGCATGGTGACTGTTGTATTCAATCCCGATGCAATTTCTGTGTTTCATTAATACTCCGATAGTCCACAAATTACAGAATGCATCCAGATGTGCATCGGAAACTACGACTGGTCTTCCAGGGAACGATCAAAGCGTAGACTGTTTGAGACATTACTTTTATGGAGGAATGTGCGCATGGTGACTGTTGAATTCAATCCCGATGGAATTTCTGTGTTTCATCATCACTCTGATAGTCCACGGATTACAGAATGCCTCCAGATGTTCATTTGAAACTTTTACTGGTCTTCCAATGAACGATCAAAGCGTAGACTGAGACATTACTCCCATGGAGGAAACTGCGCATGGAGACTGTTGTATTCAATCCCGATGCAATTACTGTGTTTCATCAACACTCTGATAGTCTACACATTACAGAATGCTACTAGATGTGCTTCGGATACTACTACTGGTCTTCCAGGGAACGATCAAAGCGTAGATTGTTTGAGACATTACTCCCTTGGAGGAAAGTGCGCATGCTGACTGTTGTTATTCAATCCCGATGCAATTTCTGTGTTTCATCAACACTCTAATAGTCCACAGATTACAGAATGCCTCCAGATGTTCATTGGAAACTACTACTGGTCTTCCAGGGTACGATCAAATCGTAGACTGTTTGAGACATTACAACCGTGGAGGCAAGTGCGCGTGGTGTCTGTTGTATTCAATCCCGATGCAATTTCTTTGTTTCATCAACACTCTGATACTCCACAGATTACAGAATGCCTCCAGATGTTAATCGGAAACTACTACTGGTCTTCCAGGGAACGATCAAATCGTAGACTGTTTGGGACATTACTCCCATGGAGGAAAGTGCGGATGGTGACTGTTGTATTCAATCCCGATGCAATTTCTGTATTTCATCAACACTTTGATAGTCCACAGATTACAGAATGCCACCAGATGTGCATCGGAAACTACTACTACTCTTCCAGGGAACGATCAAAGCGTAACTGTTTGAGACATACCTCCCATGGAGGAAAGTGCGCATGGTGACTGTTGTATTCAATCCCGATGCAATTTCTGTGTTTCATCAACACTCTGATAGTCCACAGATAACAGAATGCCACCAGGTGTGCATCGGAAATTACTACTGGTCTCCTAGGGAACGATCAAATCGTCTACTGATTGAGAATTACTCCCATGCAGGAAAGTGCGGATGGTGACTGTTGTATTCAATCCCGATGCAATTTCTGTGTTTCATCAACACTCTGATAGTCCACAGATTAAAGAATGCATCCAGATGTGCATCGGAAACTACTACTGGGCTTCCAGGGAACGATCAAAGCGTAGACTGTTTGAGACATTACTTTTACGGAGGAATGTTCGAATGGTGACTGTTGTATTCAATCCCGATGCAATTTCTGTGATTTCATCAACACTCTGATACTCCACAGATTACAGAATGCCTCCAGATGTTAATCGGAAACTACTACTGGTCTTCCAGGGAACGATCAAATCGTAGACTGTTTGGGACATTACTCCCATGGAGGAAAGTGCTGATGGTGACTGTTGTATTCAATCCCGATGCAATTTCTGTGTTTCATCAACACTCTGATAGTCCACAGATTACAGAATGCCACCAGATGTGCATCTGAAACTACTACTGGTCTTCCAGGGAACGATCAAAGCGTAGACCCTTTGAGACATACCTCCCGTGGAGGAAAGTGCGCATTATGACTGTTGTATTCTATCCCGATGCAATTTCTGTGTTTCATCAACACTCTGATAGTCCACAGATTACAGAATGCCACCAGATGTGCTTCGGAAACTACTACTGGTCTTCCAGGGAACGATCAAAGCGTAGACTTTTGGAGACATTACTCCCATGGTGGAAAGTGCGCATGGTGACTGTTGTATTCAATCCCGATGCAATTACTGTGTTTCATCAACACGCTGATAGTCTACACATTGCAGAATGCTACCAGATGTGCATCGGAAACTACTACTGGGCTTCCAGGGATCGATCAAAGCGTAGATAGTTTGAGACATTACTCCCGTGGAGGAAAGTGCGCATGGTGACTGTTGTATTCAATCCCGATGCAATTTCTGTGTTTCATCAACACTCTAATAGTCCACAGATTACAGAATGCCTCCAGATGTTCATCGGAAACTACTACTGGTCTTCCAGGGAACGATCAAATCGTAGACTGTTTGAGACATTACTACTGTGGAGCAAAGTGCGCGTGGTGTCTGTTGTATTCAATCCCGATGGAATTTCTTTGTTTCATCAACACTCTTATAGTCCATAGATTACAGAATGCCTCCAGATGTTCATCGGAAACTACTACTGGTCTTCCAGGGAACGACAAAGCGTAGACTGTTTGAGACATTACTTTTACGGAGGAATGTTCGAATGGTGACTGTTGTATTCAATCCCGATGCAATTTCTGTGTTTCATCAACACTCTGATACTCCACAGATTACAGAATGCCTCCAGATGTTAATCGGAAACTACTACTGGTCTTCCAGGGAACGATCAAATCGTAGACTGTTTGGGACATTACTCCCATGGAGGAAAGTGCGGATGGTGACTGTTGTATTCAATCCCGATGCAATTTCTGTGTTTCATCAACACTCTGATAGTCCACAGATTACAGAATGCCACCAGATGTGCATCTGAAACTACTACTGGTCTTCCAGGGAACGATCAAAGCGTAGACCGTTTGAGACATACCTCCCGTGCGCATTATGACTGTTGTATTCTATCCCGATGCAATTTCTGTGTTTCATCAACACTCTGATAGTCCACAGATTACAGAATGCCACCAGATGTGCATCGGAAACTACTACTGGTCTTCCAGGGAACGATCAAAGCGTAGACTGTTTGAGACATTACTCCCATGGAGGAAAGTGCGGATGGTGACTGTCGTATTCAATCCCGATGCTATTTCTATGTTTCATCATCACTGTGATAAACCACAGATTACAGAATGCCTCCAGATGTTAATTGGAATCTACAACTGGTCTTCCAGGGAACGACCGAAGCGTAGACTGTTTGAGACATTACTCCCATGGAGGAAAGTGCGCATGGTGACTGTTGTATTCAATCCCGCTGCAATTTCTGTGTTTCATTAATACTCCGATAGTCCACAAATTACAGAATGCATCCAGATGTGCATCGGAAACTACGACTGGTCTTCCAGGGAACGATCAAAGCGTAGACTGTTTGAGACATTACTTTTATGGAGGAATGTGCGCATGGTGACTGTTGAATTCAATCCCGATGGAATTTCTGTGTTTCATCATCACTCTGATAGTCCACGGATTACAGAATGCCTCCAGATGTTCATTTGAAACTTTTACTGGTCTTCCAATGAACGATCAAAGCGTAGACTGAGACATTACTCCCATGGAGGAAACTGCGCATGGAGACTGTTGTATTCAATCCCGATGCAATTACTGTGTTTCATCAACACTCTGATAGTCTACACATTACAGAATGCTACTAGATGTGCTTCGGATACTACTACTGGTCTTCCAGGGAACGATCAAAGCGTAGATTGTTTGAGACATTACTCCCTTGGAGGAAAGTGCGCATGCTGACTGTTGTATTCAATCCCGATGCAATTTCTGTGTTTCATCAACACTCTAATAGTCCACAGATTACAGAATGCCTCCAGATGTTCATCGGAAACTACTACTGGTCTTCCAGGGTACGATCAAATCGTAGACTGTTTGAGACATTACAACCGTGGAGGCAAGTGCGCGTGGTGTCTGTCGTATTCAATCCCGATGCAATTTCTTTGTTTCATCAACACTCTGATACTCCTCAGATTACAGAATGCCTCCAGATGTTAATCGGAAACTACTACTGGTCTTCCAGGGAACGATCAAATCGTAGACTGTTTGGGACATTACTCCCATGGAGGAAAGTGCGGATGGTGACTGTTGTATTCAATCCCGATGCAATTTCTGTGTTTCATCAACACTTTGATAGTCCACAGATTACAGAATGCCACCAGATGTGCATCGGAAACTACTACTACTCTTCCAGGGAACGATCAAAGCGTAACTGTTTGGGACATTACTCCCATGGAGGAAAGTGCGCATGGTGACTGTTGTATTCAATCCCGATGCAATTTCTGTGTTTCATCAACACTCTAATAGTCCACAGATTACAGAATGCCTCCAGATGTTCATCGGAAACTACTACTGGTCTTCCAGGGAACGATCAAATCGTAGACTGTTTGAGACATTACTACTGTGGAGCAAAGTGCGCGTGGTGTCTGTTGTATTCAATCCCGATGGAATTTCTTTGTTTCATCAACACTCTTATAGTCCATAGATTACAGAATGCCTCCAGATGTTCATCGGAAACTACTACTGGTCTTCCAGGGAACGACAAAGCGTAGACTGTTTGAGACATTACTTTTACGGAGGAATGTTCGAATGGTGACTGTTGTATTCAATCCCGATGCAATTTCTGTGTTTCATCAACACTCTGATACTCCACAGATTACAGAATGCCTCCAGATGTTAATCGGAAACTACTACTGGTCTTCCAGGGAACGATCAAATCGTAGACTGTTTGGGACATTACTCCCATGGAGGAAAGTGCGGATGGTGACTGTTGTATTCAATCCCGATGCAATTTCTGTGTTTCATCAACACTCTGATAGTCCACAGATTACAGAATGCCACCAGATGTGCATCTGAAACTACTACTGGTCTTCCAGGGAACGATCAAAGCGTAGACCGTTTGAGACATACCTCCCGTGCGCATTATGACTGTTGTATTCTATCCCGATGCAATTTCTGTGTTTCATCAACACTCTGATAGTCCACAGATTACAGAATGCCACCAGATGTGCATCGGAAACTACTACTGGTCTTCCAGGGAACGATCAAAGCGTAGACTGTTGGAGACATTACTCCCATGGAGGAAAGTGCGGATGGTGACTGTCGTATTCAATCCCGATGCTATTTCTATGTTTCATCATCACTGTGATAGTCCACAGATTACAGAATGCCTCCAGATGTTAATTGGAATCTACAACTGGTCTTCCAGGGAACGACCGAAGCGTAGACTGTTTGAGACATTACTCCCATGGAGGAAAGTGCGCATGGTGACTGTTGTATTCAATCCCGATGCAATTTCTGTGTTTCATTAATACTCCGATAGTCCACAAATTACAGAATGCATCCAGATGTGCATCGGAAACTACGACTGGTCTTCCAGGGAACGATCAAAGCGTAGACTGTTTGAGACATTACTTTTATGGAGGAATGTGCGCATGGTGACTGTTGGATTCAATCCCGATGGAATTTCTGTGTTTCATCATCACTCTGATAGTCCACGGATTACAGAATGCCTCCAGATGTTCATTTGAAACTTTTACTGGTCTTCCAATGAACGATCAAAGCGTAGACTGAGACATTACTCCCATGGAGGAAACTGCGCATGGAGACTGTTGTATTCAATCCCGATGCAATTACTGTGTTTCATCAACACTCTGATAGTCTACACATTACAGAATGCTACTAGATGTGCTTCGGATACTACTACTGGTCTTCCAGGGAACGATCAAAGCGTAGATTGTTTGAGACATTACTCCCTTGGAGGAAAGTGCGCATGCTGACTGTTGTATTCAATCCCGATGCAATTTCTGTGTTTCATCAACACTCTAATAGTCCACAGATTACAGAATGCCTCCAGATGTTCATCGGAAACTACTACTGGTCTTCCAGGGTACGATCAAATCGTAGACTGTTTGAGACATTACAACCGTGGAGGCAAGTGCGCGTGGTGTCTGTTGTATTCAATCCCGATGCAATTTCTTTGTTTCATCAACACTCTGATACTCCACAGATTACAGAATGCCTCCAGATGTTAATCGGAAACTACTACTGGTCTTCCAGGGAACGATCAAATCGTAGACTGTTTGGGACATTACTCCCATGGAGGAAAGTGCGGATGGTGACTGTTGTATTCAATCCCGATGCAATTTCTGTGTTTCATCAACACTCTGATAGTCCACAGATTACAGAATCCCACCAGATGTGCATCGGAAGCTACTACTACTCTTCCAGGGAACGATCAAAGCGTAGACCGTTTGAGACATACCTCCCGTGGAGGAAAGTGCGCATTGTGACTGTTGTATTCTATCCCGATGCAATTTCTGTGTTTCATCAACACTCTGATAGTCCACAGATTACAGAATGCCACCAGTTGTGCATCGGAAACTACTACTGGTCTTCCAGAGAACGATCACAGCGTGGACTGTTTGAGAATTACTCCCATGGAGGAACGTGCGCATGGTGACTGTTGTATTCAATCCCGATGCAATTTCTGTGTTTCATCAACACTCTGATAGTCCACAGATTACAGAATCCCACCAGATGTGCATCGGAAGCTACTACTACTCTTCCAGGGAACGATCAAAGCGTAACTGTTTGAGACATACCTCCCATGGAGGTAAGTGCGCATGGTAACTGTTGTATTCAATCCCGATGCAATTTCTGTGTTTCATCAACACTCTGATAGTCCACAGATTACAGAATGCCACCAGGTGTGCATCGTAAATTACTACTGGTCTCCTAGGGAACGATCAAATCGTGGACTGATTGAGAATTACTCCCATGGAGGAAAGTGCGGATGGTCACTGTTGTATTCAATCCCGATGCAATTTCTGTGTTTCATCAACACTCTGATAGTCCACAGATTACAGAATGCCTCCAGATGTGCATCGGAAACTACTACTGGTCTTCCAGGGAACGATCATAAGCGTAGACTGTTTGAGATTTTACTTTTATGGAGGAATATGCGCATGGTGACTGTTGTATTCAATCCCGATGTAATTTCTGTGTTTCATCAACACTCTGATAGTCCACAGATTACAGAATGCCTCCAGATGTGCATCGGAAACTACTACTGGTCGTTCAGGTAACGATCAAAGCGTAAACTCCTTAAGACATTACTCCTATGGAGGAAAGTGCGCATGGTAACTGTTGTATTCAACCCCGTTGCATTTTCTGTGATTCATCAACACTCTGATAGTCCACAGATTACAGAATGCCACCAGATGTGCATCGGAATCCACTACTGGTCTTCCAGGGAACGATCAAAGCGTAGACTGTTAGAGACATTACTCCCATGGAGTAAAGTGCGCATGGAGACTCTTCTATTCAATCCAGATGCAATTTCTGTGTTTCATCAACACTCTGATAGTCCAAAGATTACTGAATGCCTGAAGATGTGCATCGGAAACTACTACTGGTCTTTGAGGGAACGATCAAAGCGTAAACTCTTTGAGACATTCCTCCCATGGAAGAAAGTGCGCATGGTAACTGTTGTAATAAATCCCGATGCATTTTCTGTGCTTCATCAACACTCTGATAGTCCACAGATTACAGAATGCCACGAGATGTGCATCGGAAACTACTACTGGTCTTCCAGGGAACGATCAAAGTGTAGACTGTTTGGGACATTACTCCCATGGAGGAAAGTGCGCATGGTGACTGTTGTATTCAATCCCGATGCAATTTCTGTGTTTCATCAACACTCTGATAGTCCACAGATTACAGAATGCCTCCAGATGTGCATCGGAAACTACTACTGGTCTTCCAGGGAACGATCAAAGACTAGACTGTATGAGACATTACTTTCATGGAGGAATGTGCTCATTGTGACTGTTGTATTCAATCACGATGCAATTTCTGTGTTTCATCAACACTCTGATAGTCCACAGATTACGGAAAGCCTCCAGATGCGCATCGGAAACTACTACTGGTCTTCCAGGGAACGATCAAAGCGTAGACTGTTTCAGACATTACTCCCATGCAGGAAACGGCGGATGGTGACTGTTGTATTCAATCCCGATGCAGTTTCTGTGTTTCATCAACACTCTGATAGTCCACAGATTACAGAATGCCACCAGATCTGCATCGGAAACTACTACTGGTCTTCCAGGGAACGATTAAAGCGTCGACTGTTTGAGACATACCTCCCGTGGAGGAAAGTGCGCATGGTGACTGTTGTATTTAATCCCGATGCAATTTCTGTGATTCATCAAGACTCTGATAGTCCACAGATTACAGAATGCCTCCAGATGTGCATCGGAAACTACTACTGGTCTTCCAGGGAACGATCAAAGACTAGACTGTATGAGACACTACTTTCATGGAGGAATGTGCTCATGGTGACTGTTGTATTCAATCACGATGCAATTTCTGTGTTTCATCAACACTCTGATAGGCCACAGACTACAGAATGCCTCCAGTTGTGCAACGGAAACTGCTACTGGTCTTCCAGGGAAAGATCAAAGCGTAGACTGTTTGGGACATTACTCCCATGGAGGAAAGTGCGCATGGTGACTATTGTATTCAATCCCGATGCAATTTCAGTTTTTCGTCAACACTCTGATAGTCCACAGATTACAGAAAGCCTCCAGATGTGCATTGGAAGCTACTACTGGTCTTCCAGGGAACGATCAAAGCGTAGACCGTTAGAGACATACTCCCATGGAGTAAAGTGTGCATGGTAACTGTTGTATTCAATCCCTATGCAATTTCTGTGTTTTATCAACAATCCGATAGTCCACAGATTACAGAATGCCACCAGATGTGCAATTGAAACTTTTACTGGTCTACCAGGGAACGATCAAAGCGTAGACTGTTTGAGACATTACTCCCATGGAGGAAACTGCGCATAGAGACTGTTGTATTCAATCCCGATGCAATTTCTGTGTTTCATCAGCACCCTGATAGTCCACAGAGTACAGAATGCCTCCAGATGTGCATCGTAAACTACTACTGGTCTTCTAGGGAACGATCAAAGCGTAGACTGTTTGAGACATACCTCCCGTGGAGGAAAGTGCGCATGGTGACTGTTGTATTCAATCCCGATGCAATTTTAGTGTTTCATTAACACTATGATAGTCCACAGATTACAGAATGCCACCAGATGTGCATCGGAAACTACTACTGGTCTTCCACGGAACGATCAAATCGTAGACTGTTTGAGACATTATTCCGTGGAGGAAAATGCGCATGGTGACTGTTGCATTCAATCCCGATGCAATTTCTTTGTTTCATCAACACTCTGATAGTCCACAGATTACAGAATGCCTCCAGATGTTCATCGGAAACAACTACTGGTCTTCCAGGGAACGATCAAAGCGTAGACTGTTTGAGACATTACTTTTACGGAGGAATGTGCGAATGGTGACTGTTGTATTCAATCCCGATGCAAATTCTGTGTTTCATCAACACTCTGATACTCCACAGATTACAGAATGCCTCCAGATGTTAATCGGAAACTACTACTGACCTTCCAGGGAACGATCGAATCGTAGACTGTTTGGGACATTACTCCCATGGAGGAAAGTGCGGATGGTGACTGTTGTATTCAATCCCGATGCAATTTCTGTGTTTCATCAACACTCTGATAGTCCACAGATTACAGAATGCCACCAGATGTGCATCGGAAACTACTACTGGTCTTCCAGGGAACGATCAAAGCGTAGACCGTTTGAGACATACCTCCCGTGGAGGAAAGTGCGCATTGTGACTGTTGTATTCTATCCCGATGGAATTACTGTGTTTCATCAACACTCTGATAGTCCACAGATTACAGAATGCCATCAGATGTGCATCGGAAACTACTACTGGTCTTCCAGGGAACGATCAAAGCGTAGGCTGTTGGAGACATTACTCCCATAGAGGAAAGTGCGCATGGTGACTGTTGTATTCAATCCCGATGCTATTTCTATGTTTCATCATCACTCTGATAGTCCACAGATTACAGAATGCCTCCAGATGTTAATTGGAAACTACTACTGGTCTTCCAGGGAACGACCAAAGCGTAGACTTTTTTAGACATTACTCCCCTGGAGGAAAGTGCGCATGGTGACTGTTGTATTCAATCCCGATGCAATTTCTGTGTTTCATCAACACTCCGATAGTCCACAAATTACAGAATGCATCCAGATGTGCATCGGAAACTACGACTGGTCTTCCAGGGAACGATCAAAGCGTAGACTGTTTGAGACATTACTTTTATGGAGGAATGTGCGCATGGTGACTGTTGAATTCAATCCCTTTGGAATTTCTGTGTTTCATCATCACTCTGATAGTCCACAGATTACAGAATGCCTCCAGATGTTCATCGGAAACTACTACTGGTCTTCCAGGGAACGATCAAAGCGTAGACTGTTTGAGACATTACTTTTATGGAGGAATGTGTGCATGGTGACAGTTGTATTCAATCCCGATGCAATTTCTATGTTTCATCAACACTCTGATAGTCCACAGATTACTGAAGTCCTCCAGATGTGCATCGGAAAGTACTACTGGTCTTCCAGGGAACGATCAAAGCGTAGACTGTCAGAGACATTACTCCCATGGAGTAAAGTGCGCATGGTGACTGTTGTATTCAATCCCGATGCAATTTCTGTGTTTCATCAACACTCTGATAGTCCACAGATTACAGAATGCCTCCAGATGTGCAATTGAAACTTTTACTGGTCTTCGAATGAACGATCAAAGCGTAGACTGTTTGAGACATTACTCCCATGGAGGAATCTGCGCATGGAGACTGTTGTATTCAATCCCGATGCAATTTGTGTGTTTCATCAACTCTCTGATAGTCCACAGAGTACAGAAAGCCTCCAGATGTGCATCGGAAACTTCTACTGGTCTTCCAGGGAACGATCAAAGCGTAGACTGTTAGAAACATTACTCCCCTTGGAAGAAAGTGCGCATGGTAACTGTTGTATTCAATCCCGATGCAATTACTGTATTTCATCAACACGCTGATAGTCTACACATTACAGAATGCTACCAGATGTGCATCGGAAACTACTACTGGTCTTCCAGGGAACGATCAAAGCGTAGATTTTTTGAGACATTACTCCCGTGGAGGAAAGTGCGCATGGTGACTGTTGTATTCAATCCCGATGCAATTTCTGTGTTTCATCAACACTCTAATAGTCCACAGATTACAGAATGCCTCCAGATGTTCATCGGAAACTACTACTGGTCTTCCAGGGTACGATCAAATCGTAGACTGTTTGAGACATTACAACCGTGGAGCAAAGTGCGCGTGGTGTCTGTTGTATTCAATCCCGATGCAATTTCTTTGTTTCATCAACTCTCTGATAGTCCACAGATTACAGAATGCCTCCAGATGTTCATCGGAAACTACTACTGGTCTTCCAGGGAACGATCAAAGCGTAGACTGTTTGAGACATTACTTTTACGGAGGAATGTGCGAATGGTGACTGTTGTATTCAATCCCGATGCAATTTCTGTGTTTCATCAACACTCTGATACTCCACAGATTACAGAATGCCTCCAGATGTGCAATTGAAAATTTTACTGGTCTTCCAGGGAACGATCAAAGCGTAGACTGTTACAGACATACTCCCATGGAGTAAAGTGCGCATGGTGACTGTTGTATTCAATCCCTATGCAATTTCTGTGTTTTATCAACACTCCGATAGTCCACAGATTACAGAATGCCTCCAGATGTGCAATTGAAACTTTTACTGGTCTTCCAGGGAACGATCAAAGCGTAGACTGTTTGAGACATTACTCCCATGGAGGAAACTGCGCATGGAGACTGTTGTATTCAATCCCGATGCAATTTCTGTGTTTCATCAACACCCTGATAGTCCACAGAGTACAGAAAGACTCCAGATGTGCATCGGAAACTACTACTGGTCTTCCAGGGAACGATCAAAGCGTAGACTGTTTGAGACATTACTTTTATGGAGGAATGTGCGCATGGTGACTGTTGTATTCAATCCCGACGCAATTTCTGTGTTTCATCAACGCTCTGATAATCCACAGATTACAGAATGCCTCCAGATGTGCATCGTAAACTACTACTGGTCTTCTAGGGAACGATCAAAGCGTAGACTGTTTGAGACATACCTCCCGTGGAGGAAAGTGCGCATGGTGACTGTTGTATTCAATAGCGATGCAATTTTAGTTTTTCATTAACACTATGATAGTCCACAGATTACAGAATGCCACCAGATGTGCATCGGAAACTACTACTGGTCTTCCAGGTAACGATCAAAGCGTAGACTGTTTGAGAATTACTCCCATGGAGGAAAGTACGCATGGTGACTGTTGTATTCAATCCCGATGCAATTTCTGTGTTTCATCAACACTCTGATAGTCCACAGATTACAGAATGCCACCAGATGTGCATCGGAGACTACTACTGGTCTTCCACGGAACGATCAAAGCGTAGACTGTTTGAGGCAATATTCCGTGGAGGAAAATGCGCATGGTGACTGTTGCATTCAATCCCGATGCAATTTCTTTGTTTCATCAACACTCTGATAGTCCACAGATTACAGAATGCGTCCAGATGTTCATCGGAAACAACTACTGGTCTTCCAGTGAACGATCAAAGCGTAGACTGTTTGAGACATTACTTTTACGGAGGAATGTGCGAATGGTGACTGTTGTATTCAATCCCGATGCAATTTCTGTGTTTCATCAACACTCTGATACTCCACAGATTACAGAATGCCTCCAGATGTTAATCGGAAACTACTACTGACCTTCCAGGGAACGATTAAATCGTAGACTGTTTGGGACATTACTCCCATGGGGAAAAATGCGGATGGTGACTGTTGTATTCAATCCCGATGCAAATTCTGTGTTTCATCAACACTCTGATAGTCCACAGATTACAGAATGCCACCAGATGTGCATCGGAAACTACTACTGATCTTCCAGGGAACGATCAAAGCGTAGACTGTTGGAGACATTACTCCCATAGAGGAAAGTGCGCATCGTGACTGCTGTATTCAATCCCGATGCTATTTCTATGTTTCATCATCACTCTGATAGTCCACAGATTACAGAATGCCTCCAGATGTTAATTGGAAACTACTACTGGTCTTCCAGGGAACGACCAAAGCGTAGACTGTTTGAGACATTACTCCCATGGAGGAAAGTGCGCATGGTGACTGTTGTATTCAATCCCGATGCAATTTCTGTGTTTCATCAACACTCTGATAGTCCACAAATTACAGAATGCATCCAGTTGTGCATCGGAAACTACGACTGGTCTTCCAGGGAACGATCAAAGCGTAGACTGTTTGAGACATTACTTTTATTGAGGAATGTGCGCATGGTGACTGTTGAATTCAATCCCGATGGAATTTCTGTGTTTCATCATCACTCTGATAGTCCACAGATAACAGAATGCCTCCAGATGTTCATCGGAAACTACTACTGGTCTTCCAGGGAACGATCAAAGCGTAGACTGTTTGAGACATTACTTTTATGGAGGAATGTGTGCATGGTGACAGTTGTATTCAATCCCGATGCAATTTCTATGTTTCATCAATACTCTGATAGTCCACAGATTACGGAAGGCCTCCAGATGTGCATCGGAAACTACTACTGGTCTGCCAGGGAACGATCAAAGCGTAGACTGTCAGAGACATTACTCCCATGGAGTAAAGTGCGCATGGTGGCTGTTGTATTCAATCCCGATGCAATTTCTGTGTTTCATCAACACTCTGATAGTCCACAGATTACAGAATGCCACCAGATGTGCATCGGAAACTACTACTGGTCTTCCAGGGAACGATCAAAGCGTAGACTGTTTGAGACATTACTTTTATGGAGGAATGTGCTCATTGTGACTGTTGTATTCAATCCCGATGCAATTTCTGTGTTTCATCAACACTCTGAGAGTCCACAGATTACAGAATGCTTCCAGATGTTAAGCGGAAACTACTACTGGTCTTCCAGGGAACGATCAAAGCGTAGACTATTTGGGACATTACTCCCATATAGGAAAGTGCGCATGGTGACTGTTGTATTCAATCCCGATGCAATTTCTGTGTTTCATCAACACTCTGATAGTCCACAGATTACGAAAAGCCTCCAGATTTCCATCGGAAACTACTACTGGTCTTCCAGGCAACGATCAAAGCGTAGACTGTTAGAGACATTACTCCCATGGAGTAAAGTGCGCATGGAGACTGTTGTATTCAATCCCGATGCAATTTCTGTGTTTCATCAACACTCTGATAGTCCACAGATTACAGAATGCCTCCAGATGTTCATCGGAAACTACTACTGGTCTTCCAGGGAACGATCAAAGCGTAGACTGTTTGAGACATTACTTTTATGGAGGAATGTGTGCATGGTGACAGTTGTATTCAATCCCGATGCAATTTCTATGTTTCATCAATACTCTGATAGTCCACAGATTACGGAAGGCCTCCAGATGTGCATCGGAAACTACTACTGGTCTTCCAGGGAACGATCAAAGCGTAGACTGTCAGAGACATTACTCCCATGGAGTAAAGTGCGCATGGTGACTGTTGTATTCAATCCCGATGCAATTTCTGTGTTTCATCAACACTCTGATAGTCCACAGATTACAGAATGCCACCAGATGTGCAATTGAAACTTTTACTGGTCTTCCAGGGAACGATCAAAGCGTAGACTGTTTGAGACATTACTCCCATGGAGGAAACTGCGCATGGAGACTGTTGTATTCAATCCCGATGCAATTTCTGTGTTTCATCAACACCCTGATAGTCCACAGAGTACAGAATGCCTCCAGATGTTCATCGGAAACAACTACTGGTCTTCCAGGGAACGATCAAAGCGTAGACTGTTTGAGACATTACTTTTACGGAGGAATGTGCGAATGGTGACTGTTGTATTCAATCCCGATGCAAATTATGTGTTTCATCAACACTCTGATACTCCACAGATTACAGAATGCCTCCAGATGTTAATCGGAAACTACTACTGACCTTCCAGGGAACGATCAAATCGTAGACTGTTTGGGACATTACCCCCATGGAGGAAAGTGCGGATGGTGACTGTTGTATTCAATCCCGATGCAATTTCTGTGTTTCATCAACACTCTGATGGACCACAGATTACAGAATGCCTCCAGATGTTCATCGGAAACAACTACTGGTCTTCCAGGGAACGATCAAAGCGTAGACTGTTTGAGACATTACTTTTACGGAGGAATGTGCGAATGGTGACTGTTGTATTCAATCCCGATTCAAATTCTGTGTTTCATCAACACTCAGATACTCCACAGATTACAGAATGCCTCCAGATGTTAATCGGAAACTACTACTGACCTTCCAGGGAACGATCAAATCGTAGACTGTTTGGTACATTACTCCCATGGAGGAAAGTGCGGATGGTGACTGTTGTATTCAATCCCGATGCAATTTCTGTGTTTCATCAACACTCTGATAGTCCACAGATTACAGAATGCCACCAGATGTGCATCGGAAACTACTACTGGTCTTCCAGGGAACGATCAAAGCGTAGGATGTTGGAGACATTACTCCCATAGAGGAAAGTGCGCATGGTGACTGTTGTATTCAATCCCGATGCAATTTCTGTGTTTCATCAACACTCTAATAGTCCACAGATTACAGAATGCCTCCAGATGTGCATCGGAAACTACTACTGGTCTTCCAGGGAACGATCAAAGCGTAGACTGTTTGAGACATTACTTTTATGGAGGAATGTGCTCATTGTGACTGTTGTATTCAATCCCGATGCAATTTCTGTGTTTCATCAACACTCTGAGAGTCCACAGATTACAGAATGCCTCCAGATGTTAAGCGGAAACTACTACTGGTCTTCCAGGGAACGATCAAAGCGTAGACTATTTGGGACATTACTCCCATATAGGAAAGTGCGCATGGTGACTGTTGTATTCAATCCCGATGCAATTTCTGTGTTTCATCAACACTCTGATAGTCCACAGATTACGAAAAGCCTCCAGATTTCCATCGGAAACTACTACTGGTCTTCCAGGCAACGATCATAGCGTAGACTGTTAGAGACATTACTCCCATGGAGTAAAGTGCGCATGGAGACTGTTGTATTCAATCCCGATGCAATTTCTGTGTTTCATCAACACTCTGATAGTCCACAGATTACAGAATGCCTCCAGATGTTCATCGGAAACTACTACTGGTCTTCCAGGGAACGATCAAAGCGTAGACTGTTTGAGACATTACTTTTATGGAGGAATGTGTGCATGGTGACAGTTGTATTCAATCCCGATGCAATTTCTATGTTTCATCAATACTCTGATAGTCCACAGATTACGGAAGGCCTCCAGATGTGCATCGGAAACTACTACTGGTCTTCCAGGGAACGATCAAAGCGTAGACTGTCAGAGACATTACTCCCATGGAGTAAAGTGCGCATGGTGACTGTTGTATTCAATCCCGATGCAATTTCTGTGTTTCATCAACACTCTGATAGTCCACAGATTACAGAATGCCACCAGATGTGCAATTGAAACTTTTACTGGTCTTCCAGGGAACGATCAAATCGTAGACTGTGTGGGACATTACCCCCATGGAGGAAAGTGCGGATGGTGACTGTTGTATTCAATCCCGATGCAATTTCTGTGTTTCATCAACACTCTGATGGACCACAGATTACAGAATGCCTCCAGATGTTCATCGGAAACAACTACTGGTCTTCCAGGGAACGATCAAAGCGTAGACTGTTTGAGACATTACTTTTACGGAGGAATGTGCGAATGGTGACTGTTGTATTCAATCCCGATGCAAATTCTGTGTTTCATCAACACTCTGATACTCCACAGATTACAGAATGCCTCCAGATGTTAATCGGGAACTACTACTGACCTTCCAGGGAACGATCAAATCGTAGACTGTTTGGGACATTACTCCCATGGAGGAAAGTGCGGATGGTGACTGTTGTATTCAATCCCGATGCAATTTCTGTGTTTCATCAACACTCTGATAGTCCACAGATTACAGAATGCCACCAGATGTGCATCGGAAACTACTACTGGTCTTCCAGGGAACGATCAAAGCGTAGGCTGTTCGAGACATTACTCCCATAGAGGAAAGTGCGCATGGTGACTGTTGTATTCAATCCCGATGCAATTTCTGTGTTTCATCAACACTCTAATAGTCCACAGATTACAGAATGCCTCCAGATGTTCATCGGAAACTACTACTGGTCTTCCAGGGAACGATCAAAGCGTAGACTGTTTGAGACATTACTTTTATGGAGGAATGTGCTCATTGTGACTGTTGTATTCAATCCCGATGCAATTTCTGTGTTTCATCAACACTCTGAGAGTCCACAGATTACAGAATGCCTCCAGATGTTAAGCGGAAACTACTACTGGTCTTCCAGGGAACGATCAAAGCGTAGACTATTTGGGACATTACTCCCATATAGGAAAGTGCGCATGGTGACTGTTGTATTCAATCCCGATGCAATTTCTGTGTTTCATCAACACTCTGATAGTCCACAGATTACGAAAAGCCTCCAGATTTCCATCGGAAACTACTACTGGTCTTCCAGGCAACGATCAAAGCGTAGACTGTTAGAGACATTACTCCCATGGAGTAAAGTGCGCATGGAGACTGTTGTATTCAATCCCGATGCAATTTCTGTGTTTCAGCAACACTCTGATAGTCCACAGATTACAGAATGCCTCCAGATGTGCATCGGAAACTACTACTGGTCTTTCAGGGAACGATCTAAGCGTAAACTCTTTGAGACATTCCTCCCATGGAGGAAAGTGCGCATGGTAACTGTTGTAATAAATCCCGATGCATTTCCTGTGCTTCATCAACACTCTGATAGTCCACAGATTACAGATTGCCACGAGATGTGCATCGGAAACTACTACTGGTCTGCCAGGGAACGATCAAAGCGTAGACCGTATGAGACATACCTCCCGTGGAGGAAAGTGCGCATTGTGACTGTTGTATTCTATCCCGATGCAATTTCCGTGTTTCATCAACACTCTGAAATTCCACAGATTACAGAATGCCTCCAGATGTGCATCGGAAACTACTACTGGTCTTCCAGGGAACGATTAAAGCGTCGACTGTTTGAGACATACCTCCCGTGGAGGAAAGTGCGCATGGTGACTGTTGTATTTAATCCCGATGCAATTTCTTTGTTTTATCAATTCTCTGATAGTCCACAGATTACAGAATGCCTCCAGATGTTCATCGGAAACTACTACTGGTCTTCCAGGGAGCGATCAAAGCGTAGACTGTTTGAGACATTACTTTTACGGAGGAATGTGCGAATGGTGACTGTTGTATTCAATCCCGATGCAATTTCTGTGTTTCATCAACACTCTGACACTCCACAGATCACAGAATGCCTCCAGATGTTAATCGGAAAATACTACTTGTCTTCCAGGGAACGATCAAATCGTAGACTGTTTGTGACATTACTCCCATGGAGGAAAGTGCGGAGGGTGACTGTTGTATTCAATCGCGATGCAATTTCTGTGTTTCATCAACACTCTGATAGTCCACAGATTACAGAATGCCACCAGATGTGCATCGGTAACTACTACTGGTCTTCCAGGGAACGATCAAAGCGTAGACCGTTTGAGACATACCTCCCGTGGAGGAAAGTGCGGATTGTGACTGTTGTACTCTATCCCGATGCAATTTCTGTGTTTCATCAACACTCTGATAGTCCACAGATTACAGAATGCATCCAGATGTGCATCGGAAACTACTACTGGTCTTCCAGGGAACGATCACAGCGTGGACTGTTTGAGAATTACTCCCATGGAGGAAAGTGCGCATGGTGACTGTTGTATTCAATCCCGATGCAATTTCTGTGTTTCATCAACACTCTGATAGTCCACAGATTACAGAATGCATCCAGATGTGCATCGGAAACTACGACTGGTCTTCCAGGGAATGATCAAAGCGTAGACTGTTTGAGACATTACTTTTATGGAGGAATGTGCGCATGGTGACTGTTGAATTCAATCCCGATGCAATTTCTGTGTTTCATCAACACTCAGATAGTCCACAGATTACAGAATGCCTCCAGATGTTCATCGGAAATTACTACTGGTCTTCCAGGGAACGATCAAAGCGTAGACAGTTTGAGACATTACTCCCATGGAGGAATGTGTGCATGGTGACTGTTGTATTCAATCCCGATGCAATTTCCGTGTTTCATCAACACTCTGAAAATCCACAGATTACAGAATGCCTCCAGATGTGCATCGGAAACTACTACTGGTCTTCCAGGGAACGATCAAAACGTAGACTGTTAGAGACATTACTCCCATGGAGTAAAGTGCGCATGGTGACTGTTGTATTCAATCCCGATGCAATTTCTGTGTTTCATCATTACTCCGATAGTCCACAGATTACAGAATACCTCCAGATGTGCAATTGAAACTTTTACTGGTCATCCAGGGAACGATCAAAGCGTAGACTGTTTGAGACATTACTCCCATGGAGGAAACTGCGCATGGAGACTGTTGTATTCAATCTCGATGCAATTTGTGTGTTTCATCAACACTCTGATAGTCCACAGAGTACAGAAAGACTCCAGATGTGCATCGGAAACTACTACTGGTCTTCCAGGGAACAATAAAAGCGTAGACTGTTAGAAACATTACTCCCATGGAGGAAAGTGCCCATGGTGACTGTTGTATTCAATCCCGATGCAATTACTGTGTTTCATCAACACTCTGATAGTCTACACATTACAGAATGCTACGAGATGTGCAACGGAAACTACTACTGGTCTTCCAGTGAACGATCAAAGCGTAGACTGTTTGAGACATTACCTTTATGGAGGAATGTGCGCATGGTGACTGTTGTATTCAATCCCGACGCAATTTCTGTGTTTCATCAACACTCTGATAATCCACAGATTACAGAATGCCACCAGATGTGCATCGGAAACTACTACTGGTCTTCCAGGTAACGATCAAAGCGTAGACTGTTTGAGAATTACTCCCATGGAGGAAAGTGCGCATGGTGACTGTGGTATTCAATCCCGATGCAATTTCTGTGTTTCATCAACACTCTGATACTCCACATATTACAGAATGCCTCCAAATGTGCATCGGAAACTACTACTGGTCTTCCAGGGAACGATCGAAGCGTAGACTGAGACATTACTCCCATGGAGAAAAGTGCGCATGGTGACTGTTGTATTCAGTCCCGATGCAATTTCTGTGTTTCATCAACAGTCTGAGAGTCCACAGATTGCAGAATGCCGCCAGAGGTGCTTTGGGAACTACTACTGGTCTTCCAGGTAACGATCAAAGGGTAGACTGTTTGAGACATTACTTTTATGGAAGAAAGTGCGCATGGTGACTGTTGTATTCAATCCCGATGCAATTTCTGTGTTTCATCAACACTCTGATAGTAGACAGATTACAGAATGCCTCCAGATGTTCATCGGAAACCACTACTGGTCTTCCAGGGAACGAACAAAGCGTAGACTGTTTAAGACTTTACTTTTATGGAGGAAAGTGCTAATGGTGACTGTTGTATTCAATCCCTATGCAATTTCTGTGTTTCATCAACAGTCTGATAGTGCACAGATTACAGAATGCCACCAGATGTGCATCGGAAACTACTACTACTCATCCATGGAACGATCAAAGCGTAGACTGTTTGAGACATACCTCCCGTGGAGGAAAGTGCGCATGGTGTCTGTTGTATTCAATCCCGATGCAATTTCTGTGTTTCATCAACACTCTGATATTCCACAGATTACAGAATGCCTCTAGGTGTTCATCGGAAACTACTACTGGACTTCCAGGGAACGATCAAAGCGTAGACTGTTTGGGACATTACTCCCATTAAGGAAAGTTCGCATGGTGACTGTTGTATTCAATCCGGATGCAATTTCTGTGTTTCATCAACACTCTGAAGGTCCACAGATTACAGAATGCCACCAGATGTGCATCGGAAACTACTACTGGTCTTCCAGGGAACGATCAAAGCGTAGACTGTTTGAGACATTACTTTTATGGAGGAATGTGCGCATGGTGACTGTTGTATTCAATCCTGATGCAATTTCTGTGTTTCATCAACACTCTGATAGTCCACAGATTACAGAATGCCTCCAGATGTGCATCGGAAACTGCTACAGGTCTTCCAGGGAACGATCAATGCGTAAACTCTTTGAAACATTACTCCCATTGAGGAAAGTGCGCATGGTGACTGTTATATTCAATCCGGATGCAATTTCTGTGTTTCATCAACACTCTGATAGTCCACATTTTACAGAATGCCTCCAGATGTGCATCGGAAACTACTACTGGTCTTCCAGGGAACGATCAAACCGTAGACTGAGACATTACTCCCATGGAGGAAAGTGCGCATGGTGACTGTTGTATTGAATCCCGATGCAATTTCTGTGTTTCATCAACACTCTGATACTCCACAGAATACAGAATGCCTCCAGATGTTAATCGGAAACTACTACTGGCCTTCCAGGGAACGGTCAAAGCGAAGCCTGTTAGAGACATTACTCCCATGGAGGAACGTGCGCATGGTGACTGTTGTATTCAATCCCGATGCAATTTCTGTGTTTCATCAACACTCTGATAGTCCACAGATTACAGAATGCCGCCAGCTGTTTATCGGAAACTACTACTGGTCTTATGGGAACGATCAAAGCGTAGACTGTTTGAGACATTACTACCGTGAAGGAAAGTGCGCGTGGTGACTGTTGTATTCATTCCCGTTGCAATTTCTGTGTTTCATCAACACTCTGATAGTCCACAGATTACAGAATGCCTCCAGATGTTCATCGGAAACTACTACTGGTCTTCCAGGAACGATCAAAGCGTAAACTGTTTGAGACATTACTCCCTTTGAGGAATTTACGCATGGAGACTGTTGTATTCAATCCCGATGCAATTTCTGTGTTTCATCAACACTCTGATAGTCCACAGTGTACTGAAAGCCTCCAGATATGTATAGGAAACTACTACTGGTCTTCTGGGGAACGATCAAAGCGTAGACTGTTAGAGACATTACTCCTATGGAGGAAAGTGCGCATGGTGACTGTTGTATTGAATCCGGATGCTATTACTGTGTTGCATCAACACTCTGATAGTCTACACATTACAGAATGCCACCAGATGTGCATCGGAAACTACTACTGGTCTTCCAGGGAACGATCAAAGCGTAGATTGTTTGAGACATTTCTCTCGTGGAGGAAAGTGCGCATGGTTACTGTTGTATTCAATCCGGATACAATTTCTGTGTTTCATCAACACTCTGATAGTCCACATTCTACAGAATGCCTCCAGATGTGCATTGGAAACTACTACTGGTCTTCCAGGGAACGATCAAAGCGTACACTGTTTGAGACATTACTCCCAAGGAGGAAAGTGCGCATGGTGACTGTAGTATTGAATCCCGATGCAATTTCTGTGTTTCATCAACACTCTGATACTCCACAGAATACAGAATGCCTCCAGATGTTAATCGGAAACTACTACTGGTCTTCCAGGGAACGCTCAAAGCGTAGACTGTTAGAGACATTACTCCCGTGGAGGAAAATGCGCATGGTGACTCTTGTATTCAATCCCTTATCATTTAGCTACAAAATAGCAGGTCAGCAACTGGAAGCAGTTATTTCCATAAATTATCTGGGAGTACGCATTGGGAGTGATTTAAAATGGAATGATCATATAAAGTTGATCGTCGGTAAAGCAGATGCCAGACAGAGATTCATTGGAAGTATCCTAAGGAAATGCAATCCGACAACAAAGGAAGTAGGTTACAGTACGCTTGTTCGCCCAATGCTTGAATACTGCTCAGCATTGTGGGATCCGCACCAGGTAGGGTTGATAGAAGAGATAGAGAAGATCCAACGGAGAGCAGCGCGCTTCGTTACAGGATCATTTAGTAATTGCGAAAGCGTTACGGAGACGATAGATAAACTCCAGTGGAAGACTCTGCAGGAGAGACGCTCAGTAGCTCGGTACGGGCTTTTGTTGAAGTTTCGAGAACATACGTTCACCGAAGAGTCAAGCAGTATATTGCTCCCTCCTACGTATATCTCGCGAAGAGACCATGAGGATACAATCAGAGAGATTAGAGCCCACACAGAAGCATACCGACAATCCTTCTTTCCACGTACAATACGAGACTGGAATAGAAGGGAGAACCGATAGAGGTACTCAGGGTACCCTCCGCCACACACCGTCAGGTGGCTTGCGGAGTACGGATGTAGATGTAGATGTAGATGTAGATGCAAATTCTGTGTTTCATCAACACTCTGATAGTCCACAGATTTCAGAATGCCTCCAGATGTGCATCGGAAACTACTACTGGTCTTCCAGGGAAAGATCAATGCGTAGACTGTTTGAGAAATTACTCCCATGGAGGAAAGTGCGCATGGTGACTGTTGTATTTAATCCCGATGCAATTTCTGTGTTTCATCAACACTCTGATAGTCCACAGATTACAGAATGCTTCCAGATGTTCATCGGAAACTACTATTGGTCTTCCAGGTAACGATCAAAGGGTAGACGGTTTGAGAAATTACTTTTATGGAGGAATGTGCGCATGGTGACTGTTGTATTCAATCCCGATGCAATTTCTGTGTTTCATCATCACTCTAGTAGTCCACAGATTACAGAATGCCTCCAGATGTGCATCGGAAACTACTACTGGTCTTACATCGAACGATCAAAGCATAGACTATTTGAGGATTACTCCCATGGAGGAAAGTGCGCATGGTGACTGTTGTATTCAATCCCGATGCAATTTCTATGTTTCATCAACGCTCTGATAGGCCACAGATTACAGAATGCCACCAGATGTGCATCGGAAACAACTACTGGTCTTCCAGGGAACGATCAAAGCGTAGACTGTTTGAGACATACCTCCCGTGGAGGAAAGTGTGCATGGTGACTGTTGTATTCATTCCCGATGCAATTTCTGTGTTTCATCAACACTCTGATAGTCCACAGATTACAGAATGCCACCAGATGTGCATCGGAAACTACTACTGGTCTTCCAGGGAACGATCAAAGCGTAGACTGTTTGAGACATTAATCCCGTTTTGGATAGTGCGCATGGTGACTGTTGTATTCAATCCCGATCCAATTTCTGTGTTTCATCAACACTCTGATAGTCCACAGATTACAGAATGCCTCCAGATGTTCATCGGAAACTGCTACTGGTCTTCCAGGGAACGATCAAATGGTAGACTGTTTGAGACATTACTTTTATGGAGGAATGTGCGCATGGTGACTGTTGTATTCAATTCCGATGCAATTTCTCCGTTTCATCATCACTCTAGTAGTCCACAGATTACAGAATGCCTCCATATGTGCATCGGAAACTACTACTGGTCTTACAGGGAACGATCAAAGCGTAGATTGTTTGAGACATTTCTCCCGTGGAGGAAAGAGCGCATGGTGACTGTTGTATTCATTCCCGATGCAATTTCTGTGTTTCATCAGCACTCTGATAGTCCACAGATTACAGAATGCCACCAGATGTGCATCGTAAACTACTACTGGTCTTCCAGGGAACGATCAAAGCGTAAACTGTTTGAGACATACCTCCCGTGGAGGAAAGTGCGCATGGTGACTGTTGTATTCAATCCCGATGCAGTTTCTGTGATTCATCAACACTCTGATAGTCCACAGATTACAGAATGCCTCCAGATGTGCATCGGAAACTGCTACAGGTCTTCCAGGGAACGATCAATGCGTAAACTCTTTGAAACATTACTCCCATGGAGGAAAGTGCGCATGGTGACTGTTGTGTTCAATCCCGATGCAATTTCTGTGTTTCATCAACACTCTGATAGTCCACAGATTACAGAATGCCCCCAGATGTGCAATTGAAACTACTACTGGTCTTCCAGGGAACGATCAAAGCGTAGACTGTTTGAGACATACCTCCCGTGGAGGAAAGTGCGCATGGTGACTGTTGTATTCAATCACGATGCAATTTCTGTGTTTCATCAACACTCTGATACTCCACAGAATACAGAATGCTTCCAGATGTGCATCGGAAACTACTACTGGTCTTCCAGGGAACGATCAAAGCGTAGACTGTTTGAGACATGACTCCCATGGAGGAAAGTGCGCATGGTGACTGTTGTATTCAATCCCGATGCAATTTCTGTGTTTCATCAACACTCTGATAGTCCACAGATTACAGAAAGCTTCCAGGTGTGCATCGGAAACTACTACTGGTATTACAGGGAACGTTCAAAGCGTAGACTGTTTGGGACATTACTCCCACGGAGGAAAGTGCGCATGGTGACTGTTGTATTCATCCCGATGCAATTTCTGTGTTTCATCAACACTCTGATAGCCCATAGATTACAGAATGCCGCCAGCTGTTTATCGGAAACTACTACTGGTCTTCCAGGGAACGATCAAAGCGTAGACTGTTTCAGACTTACTACCGTAGAGGAAGGTGCGCGTGGTGACTGTTGTATTCATTCCCGATGCAATATCTGTGTTTAATCAACACTCTGATAGTCCACAGATTACAGAATGCCTCCAGATGTTCATCGGAAACTACTACTGGTCTTCCAGGAACGATCAAAGCGTAAACTGTTTGAGACATTACTCCCATTGAGGAAACTGCGCATGGAGACTGTTGTATTCAATCCCGATGCAATTTCTGTGTTTCATCAACACTCTGATAGTCCACAGTGTACAGAAGGCCTCCAGATGTGTATAGGAAACTACTACTGGTCTTCTGGGGAACGATCAAAGCGTAGACTGTTAGAGACATTACTCCTATGGAGGAAAGTGCGCATGGTGACTGTTGTATTGAATCCCGATGCTATTACTGTGTTCCATCAACACTCCGATAGTCTACACATTACAGAATGCCACCAGATGTGCATCGGAAACTACTACTGGTCTTCCAGGGAACGATCAAAGCGTAGATTGTTTGAGACATTTCTCCCATGGAGGAAAGTGCGCATGGTGACTGTTGTATTCAATCCCGATGCAATTTCTGTGTTTCATCAACACTCTGATAGTCCACATTTTACAGAATGCCTCCAGATGTGCATTGGAAACTACTACTGGTCTTCCAGGGAACGATCAAAGCATAGACTGTTTGAGACATTACTCCCATGGACGAAAGAGCGCATGGCGACTGTTGTATTCAATCTCGATGCAATTACTGTGTTTCATCAACTCTCTGATAGTCCACAGATTTCAGAATGCCTCCAGATGTGCTTTGGAAACTACTACTGGTCTTCCAGGGAAAGGTCAAAGCATAGACTGTTTGAGAAATTACTCCCATGGAGGAAAGTGCGCATGGTGACTATTGTATTCAATCCCGATGCAATTTCTGTGTTTCATCATCACTCTGATAGTCCGCAGATTACAGTATGCCTCCAGATGTTCATCGGAAACTACTACTGGTCTTCCAGGTAACGATCAAATGGTAGACTGTTTGAGACATTACTTTTATGGAAGAATGTGCGCATGGTGACTGTTGTATTCAATCCCGATTCAATTTCTGTGTTTCATCATCACTCTAGTAGTCCACAGATTACAGAATGCCACCAGATGTGCATCGGAAACTACTACTGGTCTTCCAGGGAACGATCAAAGCGTAGACTGTTTGAGACATTAATCCCGTTTTGGATAGTGCGCATGGTGACTGTTGTATTCAATCCCGATCCAATTTCTGTGTTTCATCAACACTCTGATAGTCCACAGATTACAGAATGCCTCCAGATGTTCATCGGAAACTGCTACTGGTCTTCCAGGGAACGATCAAATGGTAGACTGTTTGAGACATTACTTTTATGGAGGAATGTGCGCATGGTGACTGTTGTATTCAATTCCGATGCAATTTCTCCGTTTCATCATCACTCTAGTAGTCCACAGATTACAGAATGCCTCCATATGTGCATCGGAAACTACTACTGGTCTTACAGGGAACGATCAAAGCGTAGACTGTTTGAGACATACCTCCCGTGGAGGAAAGTGCACATGGTGACTGTTGTATTCATTCCCGATGCAATATCTGTGTTTCATCAACACTCTGATAGTCCACAGATTACAGAATGCCACCAGATGTGCATCGGAAACTACTACTGGTCTTACAGGCAACGATCAAAACATAGACTGTTTGAGAATTACTCCCATGGAGGAAAGTGCGCATGGTGACTGTTGTATTCAATCCCGATGCAATTTCTGTGTTGCATCAACACTCTGATAGTCCACAGATTACAGAATGCCTCCAGATGTGCATCCGAAACTAGTACTGGTCTTCCAGGGAAAGATCAAAGCGCAGACTGTTTGAGACATACCTCCCGTGGAGGAAAGTGCGCATGGTGACTGTTGCATTTATTCCCGATGCAATTTCTGTGTTTCATCAACACTCTGATAGTCCACAGATTACAGAATGCCACCGGATATGCATCGGAAACTACTACTGGTCTTCCAGGGAACGATCAAAGCGTAAACTGTTTGAGACATTACTCCCATGGAGGTAACTGCGCATGGAGACTGTTGTATTCAACCCCGATGCAATTTCTGTGTTTCATCAAAACTCTGATAGTCCACAGTTTACAGAATGCCTCCAGATGTGCATAGGAAACTACTACTGGTCTTCTGGGGAACGATCAAAGCCTAGACTGTTAGAGACATTACTGCCATGGAGGAAAGTGTGCATGATGACTGTTGTATTTAATCCGGATGCAATTTCTGTGTTTCATCAACACTCTGATAGTCCACATTTTACAGAATGCCTCCAGATGTGCATCGGAAACTACTACTGGTCTTCCAGGTAACGATCAAAGGGTAGACTGTTTGAGACATTACTCCCATGGAGGAAAGTGCGCATGGAGAATGTTCTATTCAACCCCCAATGCAATTTCTGTGTTTCATCAACACTCTGATGCTCCACAGAATACAGAATGCCTCCAGATGTGCATCGGAAACTGCAACTGGTCTTGCAGGGAACGATCAAAGCGTAAACTCTTTGAAACATTACTCCATGGAGGAAAGTGCGCATAGTGATTGTTGTGTTCACTTCCGATGCAATTTCTGTGTTTCATCAACACTGTGATAGTCCACAGATTACGGAAAGCGTCCAGATGTGCTTCGGAAACTCTTACTGGTCATCTGGGGAACGATCAAAGCGTAGACTGTTAGAGACATTACTCCCATGGAGTAAAGTGCGCATGGTGACTGTTGTATTCAATCCCGATGCAATATCTGAGTTTCATCAACACTCTGATAGTCCACAGGTTGCAGAATGCCTCCAGACGTGCAATTAAAACTACTACTGGTCTTCCAGGGAACGATCAAAGCGTAGACTGTTTGAGACATTACTTCCATGGAGGAAACTGCGCATGGAGACTGTTGTTTTCAATCCCGATGCAATTTCTGTGTTTCATCAACTCTCTGATAGTCCACAGAGTACAGAAAGCCTCCAGATGTGCATTGGAAACTACTACTGGTCCTCCAGGGAACGATCAAAGCGTAGACTGTTAGAGACATTACTCCCACGGAGGAATGTGCGCATGGCGACTGTTGTATTGAATCCCGATGCAATTTCTGTGTTTCATCAACACTATGATAGTCCACAGATTACAGAATGCCGCCAGCTGTTTATCGGAAACCACTACTGGTCTTCCAGGGAACGATCGAAGCGTAGACTGTTTGAGACATTACTACCGTAGAGGAAAGTGCGCGTGGTGACTATTGTATTCATTCCCGATGCAATATCTGTGTTTAATCAACACTCTGATAGTCCACAGATTACAGAATGCCTCCAGATGTTCATCGGAAAATACTACTGGTCTTCCAGGAACGATCAAAGCTCTAAACTGTTAGAGACATTACTCCCATTGAGGAAACTGCGCATGGAGACTGTTGTATTCAATCCCGATGCAATTTCTGTGTTTCATCAACACTCTGATAGTCCACAGATTACAGAATGCCTCCAGATGTTCATCGGAAACTACTACTGGTCTTCCAGGTAACGATCAAAGGGTAAACTGTTTGAGACATTACTTTTATGGAAGAAAGTGCGCATGGTGACTGTCGTATTCAATCCCGATGCAATTTCTGTGTTTCATCAACACTCTGATAGTCCACAGATTACAGAATGCCATCTGATGTGCATCGGAAACTATTACTGGTCTTACAGGGAACGATAAAAACATAGACTGTTTGAGAATTACTCCCATGGAGGGAAGTGCGCATAATGACTGTTGTATTCAATCCCGATGCAATTTCTGTGTCTCATCAACACTCTGATAGTCCACAGATTACAGAAAGCCCCCAGATATGCATCGGAAACTACTACTGGTCTTCCAGGGAACGATCAAAGCGTAGACCTATTGAGACATTACTCCCGTGTAGGAAAGTGCGCATGCTGACTGTTGTACTCAATCCCGATGCAATTTCTGTGTTTCATCAACATTCTGATTGTCCACAGATTACAGAATGCCTCCTGATGTTCATCGTAAACTACTACTGGTCTTCCAGGGAACGATCAAATCGTAGAATGTTTGAGACATGACTCCCGTGTAGGAAAGTGCGCATTGTGATTGTTGTACTCAATCGCGATGCAATTTCTGTGTTTCATCAGCACTCTCATAGTCCACAGATTACAGAATGCCTCCAGATGTTCATCGGAAACTACTACTGGTCTTCCAGGTAACGATCAAAGGGTAAACTGTTTGAGACATTACTTTTATGGAAGAAAGTGCGCATGGTGACTGTCGTATTCAATCCCGATGCAATTTCTGTGTTTCATCAACACTCTGATAGTCCACAGATTACAGAATGCCATCTGATGTGCATCGGAAACTATTACTGGTCTTACAGGGAACGATAAAAACATAGACTGTTTGAGAATTACTCCCATGGAGGGAAGTGCGCATAATGACTGTTGTATTCAATCCCGATGCAATTTCTGTGTCTCATCAACACTCTGATAGTCCACAGATTACAGAAAGCCCCCAGATGTGCATCGGAAACTACTACTGGTCTTCCAGGGAACGATCAAAGCGTAGACCTATTGAGACATTACTCCCGTGTAGGAAAGTGCGCATGCTGACTGTTGTACTCAATCCCGATGCAATTTCTGTGTTTCATCAACATTCTGATTGTCCACAGATTACAGAATGCCTCCTGATGTTCATCGTAAACTACTACTGGTCTTCCAGGGAACGATCAAATCGTAGAATGTTTGAGACATGACTCCCGTGTAGGAAAGTGCGCATTGTGATTGTTGTACTCAATCGCGATGCAATTTCTGTGTTTCATCAGCACTCTGATAGTCCACAGATTACAGAAGGCCACCAGATTTGCATCGGAAACTACTACTGGTCTTCCAGGGAACGATCAAATCGTAGACTGTTTGAGACATTACTCCCGTGTAGGAAAGTGCGCATGGTGACTGTTGTACTCAATCCCGATGCAATTTCTGTGTTTCATCAACACCCTGATAGTCTACACATTACAGAATGCCACCAGATGTGCATCGGAAACTACTACTGGTCTTACAGGGTACGATCAAAGCATAGACTGTTTGAGAATTACTCCCATGGAGGAAACTGCGCATGTTGACTGTTGTATTCAATCCCGAGGCAATTTCTGTGTTTCATCAACACTCTGATAGTCCACAGATTACGGAAAGCCCCCAGATGTGCATCGGAAACTTCTACTGGTCTTCCAGGGAACGATCAAAGCGTAGACTGTTTGAGACATTACTCCCATGGAGGAAAGTGCGCATGGTGACTGTTGTATTCATTCCCGATGCAATTTCTGTGTTTCATCAACACGCTGATAGTCCACAGATTACAGAATGCTACCAGATATGCATCGAAAACTACTGCTGGTCTTAAAGGGAACGATCAAAGCATAGACTGTTTGAGAATTACTCCCATGGAGGAAAGTGCGTATTATGACTGTTGTATTCAATCCCGAGGCAATTTCTGTGTTTCATCAACACTCTGATAGTCCACAGATTACAGAATGCCCCCAGATGTGCATCGGAAACTACTACTGGTCTTCCAGGGAACGATCAAAGCGTAGACTGTTTGAGACATTACTCACATGGAGGAAAGTGCGCATGGTGCCTGTTGTATTCAATCCCGAGGCAATTTCTGTGTTTCATCAACACTCTGATAGTCCACAGATTACGGAAAGCCCCCAGATGTGCATCGGAAACTTCTACTGGTCTTCCAGGGAACGATCAAAGCGTAGACTGTTTGAGACATTACTCCCATGGAGGAAAGTGCGCATGGTGACTGTTGTATTCATTCCCGATGCAATTTCTGTGTTTCATCAACACGCTGATAGTCCACAGATTACAGAATGCCACCAGATATGCATCGAAAACTACTGCTGGTCTTAAAGGGAACGATCAAAGCATAGACTGTTTGAGAATTACTCCCATGGAGGAAAGTGCGTATTATGACTGTTGTATTCAATCCCGATGCAATTTCTGTGTTTCATCAACACTCTGATTGTCCACAGATTACAGAATGCCTCCAGATGTGCATCGGAAGCTACTACTGGTCTTCCAGGGAACGATCAAAGCGTAGACTGTTTGAGACATTACTTTTATGGACGAAAGTGCGCATGGTTACTGTTGTATTCAATCCCGATGCAATTACTGTGTTTCATCAACACCCTGATAGTCTACACATTACAGTATGCCACCAGATGTGCATCGGAAACTACTACTGGTCTTACAGGGAACGATCAAAGCATAGACTGTTTGAGAATTACTCTCACGGAGGAAAGTGCGCATGTTGACTGTTGTATTCAATCCCGAGGCAATTTCTGTGTTTCATCAACACTCTGATAGTCCACAGATTACGGGAAGCCCCCAGATGTGCATCGGAAAATTCTACTGGTCTTCCAGGGAACGATCAAAGCGTAGACTGTTTGAGACATTACTCCCATGGAGGAAAGTGCGCATGGTGACTGTTGTATTCAATCCCGATGCAATTTCTGTGTTTCATCAACACTCTGATAGGCCACAGATTACAGAATGCCACCAGATGTTCATCGGAAACTACTACAGGTCTTACAGGAACGATCAAAGCGTAAACTGTTTGAGACATTACTCCCATTGAGGAAACTGCGCATGGAGACTGTTGTATTCAATCCCGATGCAATTTCTGTGTTTCATCAACACTCTGATAGTCCACAGTGTACAGAAAGCCCCCAGATGTGCATCGGAAACTACTACTAGTCTTCCAGGGAACGATCAAAGCGTAGACTGTTCGAGACATACCTCCGGTGTAGGAAAGTGCGCATGGTGACTGTTGTATTCATTCCCGATGCAATTTCTGTGTTACTTTAACACTCTGATAGTCCACAGATTACAGAATGCCTCCAGATGTTCATCGGAAACTACTACTGGTCTTCCAGGGAACGATCAAAGCGTAGACTGTTTGAGACATTACTCCCATGGAGGAAAGTGCGTATGGTGACTGTTGTATTCAATCCCGATGCAATTTCTGTGTTTCATCAACACTCTGATACTCCATAGAACCCAGAATGCTTCCAGATGTGCATCGGAAACTACTACTGGTCTTCCAGGGAATGATCAAAGCGTAGACTGTTTGTGGACATTACTCCCATGGAGGAAAGTGCGCATGGTGACTGTTGTATTCAATCCCGATGCAATTTCTGTGTTTCATCAACACTCTGATAGTAGACAGATTACAGAATGCCGCCAGATGTGCATCGGAAACTACTACTACTCTTCCAGGGAACGATCAAAGCGTAGACTGTTTGAGCCATACCTCCCGTGGAGGAAAGTGCGCATGGTGACTGTTGTATTCAATCCCGATGCAATTTCTGTGTTTCATCAACACTCTGATAGTCCACAGATTACAGAATGCTTCCAGGTGTGCATCGGAAACTACTACTGGTCTTACAGGGAACGATCAAAGCGTGGACTGTTTGGGACATTACTCCCATGGAGGGAAGTTCGCATGGTGACTGTTGTATTCATCCCGATGCAATTTCTGTGTTTCATCAACACTCTGATAGTCCATAGATTACAGAATGCCTCCAGATGTGCATCGGAAACTACTACTGGTCTTCCAGGGAACGATCAAAGCGTAGACTGTTTGAGACATTACTTTTATGGAGGAAAGTGCGCATGGTGACTGTTGTATTGAATCCCGAAGAAATTTCTGTGTTTCATCAACACTCTGATAGTCCACAGATTACAGAATGCCATCTGATGTGCATCGGAAACTATTACTGGTCTTACAGGGAACGATAAAACATAGACTGTTTGAGAATCACTCCCATGGAGGGAAGTGCGCATGGTGACTGTTGTATTCAATCCCGATGCAATTTCTGTGTCTCATCAACACTCTGATAGTCCACAGATTACAGAAAGCCCCCAGATGTGCATCGGAAACTACTACTGGTCTTCCAGGGAAAGATCAAAGCGTAGACCTATTGAGACATTACTCCCGTGTAGGAAAGTGCGCATGCTGACTGTTGTACTCAATCCCGATGCAATTTCTGTGTTTCATCAACATTCTGATTGTCCACAGATTACAGAATGCCTCCTGATGTTCATCGTAAACTACTACTGGTCTTCCAGGGAACGATCAAATCGTAGACTGTTTGAGACATGACTCCCGTGTAGCAAAGTGCGCATTGTGATTGTTGTACTCAATCGCGATGCAATTTCTGTGTTTCATCAGCACTCTGATAGTCCACAGATTACAGAAGGCCACCAGATGTGCATCGGAAACTACTACTGGTCTTCCAGGGAACGATCAAATCGTAGACTCTTTGAGACATTACTCCCATGGAGGAAAGTGCGCATGGTGACTGTTGTATTCATTCCCGATGCAATTTCTGTGTTTCATCAACACGCTGATAGTCCACAGATTACAGAATGCCACCAGATATGCATCGAAAACTACTGCTGGTCTTAAAGGGAACGATCAAAGCATAGACTGTTTGAGAATTACTCCCATGGAGGAAAGTGCGTATTATGACTGTTGTATTCAATCCCGAGGCAATTTCTGTGTTTCATCAACACTCTGATAGTCCACAGATTACAGAATGCCCCCAGATGTGCATCGAAAACTACTACTGGTCTTCCAGGGAACGATCAAAGCGTAGACTGGTTGAGACATTACTCACATGGAGGAAAGTGCGCATGGTGCCTGTTGTATTCAATCCCGAGGCAATTTCTGTGTTTCATCAACACTCTGATAGTCCACAGATTACGGAAAGCCCCCAGATGTGCATCGGAAACTTCTACTGGTCTTCCAGGGAACGATCAAAGCGTAGACTGTTTGAGACATTACTCCCATGGAGGAAAGTGCGCATGGTGACTGTTGTATTCATTCCCGAAACAATTTCTGTGTTTCATCAACACGCTGATAGTCCACAGATTACAGAATGCCACCAGATATGCATCGAAAACTACTGCTGGTCTTAAAAGGACCGATCAAAGCATAGACTGTTTGAGAATTACTCCCATGGAGGAAAGTGCGTATTATGACTGTTGTATTCAATCCCGATGCAATTTCTGTGTTTCATCAACACTCTGATTGTCCACAGATTACAGAATGCCTCCAGATGTGCATCGGAAGCTACTACTGGTCTTCCAGGGAACGATCAAAGCGTAGACTGTTTGAGACATTACTTTTATGGAGGAAAGTGCGCATGGTTACTGTTGTATTCAATCCCGAGGCAATTTCTGTGTTTCATCAACCCTCTGATAGTCCACAGATTACGGAAAGCCCCCAGATGTGCATCGGAAAATTCTACTGGTCTTCCAGGGAACGATCAAAGCGTAGACTGTTTGAGACATTACTCCCATGGAGGAAAGTGCGCATGGTGACTGTTGTATTCAATCCCGATGCAATTTCTGTTGTTCATCAACACTCTGATAGTCCACAGTGTACAGAAAGCCCCCAGATGTGCATCGGAAACTACTACTAGTCTTCCAGGGAACGATCAAAGCGTAGACTGTTCGAGACATACCTCCGGTGTAGGAAAGTGCGCATGGTGACTGTTGTATTCATTCCCGATGCAATTTCTGTGTTACTTTAACACTCTGATAGTCCACAGATTACAGAATGCCTCCAGATGTTCATCGGAAACTACTACTGGTCTCCCAGGGAACGATCAAAGCGTAGACTGTTTGAGACATTAATTTTATGGAGGAATGTACGCTTGGTGACTGTTGTATAAAATCCCGATGCAATTTCTGTGTTACATCAACACTCTGATAGTCCACAGATTACAGAATGCCTCCAGATGTGCATCGGAAACTGCAACTGGTCTTGCAGGGAACGATCAAAGCGTAAACTCTTTGAAACATTACTCCATGGAGGAAAGTGCGCATAGTGATTGTTGTGTTCACTCCCGATGCAATTTCTGTGTTTCATCAACACTGCGATAGTCCACAGATTACGGAAAGCGTCCAGATGTGCTTCGGAAACTCTTACTGGTCATCTGGGGAACGATCAAAGCGTAGACTGTTAGAGACATTACTCCCATGGAGTAAAGTGCGCATGGTGACTGTTGTATTCAATCCCGATGCAATATCTGAGTTTCATCAACACTCTGATAGTCCACAGGTTGCAGAATGCCTCCAGACGTGCAATTAAAACTAATACTGGTCTTCCAGGGAACGATCAAAGCGTAGACTGTTTGGGACATTACTTCCATGGAGGAAACTGCGCATGGAGACTGTTGTTTTCAATCCCGATGCAATTTCTGTGTTTCATCAACTCTCTGATAGTCCACAGAGTACAGAAAGCCTCCAGATGTGCATTGGAAACTACTACTGGTGCTCCAGGGAACGATCAAAGCGTAGACTGTTAGAGACATTACTCCCACGGAGGAAAGTGCGCATGGCGACTGTTGTATTGAATCCCGATGCAATTTCTGTGTTTCATCAACACTCTGATAGTCCACAGATTACAGAATGCCGCCAGCTGTTTATCGGAAACCACTACTGGTCTTCCAGGGAACGATCGAAGCGTAGACTGTTTGAGACATTACTACCGTAGAGGAAAGTGCGCGTGGTGACTATTGTATTCATTCCCGATGCAATATCTGTGTTTAATCAACACTCTGATAGTCCACAGATTACAGAATGCCTCCAGATGTTCATCGGAAACTACTACTGGTCTTCCAGGAACGATCAAAGCTCTAAACTGTTAGAGACATTACTCCCATTGAGGAAACTGCGCATGGAGACTGTTGTATTGAATCCCGATGCAATTTCTGTGTTTCATCAACACTCTGATAGTCCACAGATTACAGAATGCCTCCAGATGTTCATCGGAAACTACTACTGGTCTTCCAGGTAACGATCAAAGGGTAAACTGTTTGAGACATTACTTTTATGGAAGAAAGTGCGCATGGTGACTGTCGTATTCAATCCCGATGCAATTTCTGTGTTTCATCAACACTCTGATAGTCCACAGATTACAGAATGCCATCTGATGTGCATCGGAAACTATTACTGGTCTTACAGGGAACGATAAAAACATAGACTGTTTGAGAATTACTCCCATGGAGGGAAGTGCGCATGGTGACTGTTGTATTCAATCCCGATGCAATTTCTGTGTCTCATCAACACTCTGATAGTCCACAGATTACAGAAAGCCCCCAGATGTGCATCGGAAACTACTACTGGTCTTCCAGGGAACGATCAAAGCGTAGACCTATTGAGACATTACTCCCGTGTAGGAAAGTGCGCATGCTGACTGTTGTACTCAATCCCGATGCAATTTCTGTGTTTCATCAACATTCTGATTGTCCACAGATTACAGAATGCCTCCTGATGTTCATCGTAAACTACTACTGGTCTTCCAGGGAACGATCAAATCGTAGAATGTTTGAGACATGACTCCCGTGTAGGAAAGTGCGCATTGTGATTGTTGTACTCAATCGCGATGCAATTTCTGTGTTTCATCAGCACTCTGATAGTCCACAGATTACAGAAGGCCACCAGATTTGCATCGGAAACTACTACTGGTCTTCCAGGGAACGATCAAATCGTAGACTGTTTGAGACATTACTCCCGTGTAGGAAAGTGCGCATGGTGACTGTTGTACTCAATCCCGATGCAATTTCTGTGTTTCATCAACACCCTGATAGTCTACACATTACAGAATGCCACCAGATGTGCATCGGAAACTACTACTGGTCTTACAGGGTACGATCAAAGCATAGACTGTTTGAGAATTACTCCCATGGAGGAAACTGCGCATGTTGACTGTTGTATTCAATCCCGAGGCAATTTCTGTGTTTCATCAACACTCTGATAGTCCACAGATTACGGAAAGCCCCCAGATGTGCATCGGAAACTTCTACTGGTCTTCCAGGGAACGATCAAAGCGTAGACTGTTTGAGACATTACTCCCATGGAGGAAAGTGCGCATGGTGACTGTTGTATTCATTCCCGATGCAATTTCTGTGTTTCATCAACACGCTGATAGTCCACAGATTACAGAATGCCACCAGATATGCATCGAAAACTACTGCTGGTCGTAAAGGGAACGATCAAAGCATAGACTGTTTGAGAATTACTCCCATGGAGGAAAGTGCGTATTATGACTGTTGTATTCAATCCCGAGGCAATTTCTGTGTTTCATCAACACTCTGATAGTCCACAGATTACAGAATGCCCCCAGATGTGCATCGGAAACTACTACTGGTCTTCCAGGGAACGATCAAAGCGTAGACTGTTTGAGACATTACTCACATGGAGGAAAGTGCGCATGGTGCCTGTTGTATTCAATCCCGAGGCAATTTCTGTGTTTCATCAACACTCTGATAGTCCACAGATTACGGAAAGCCCCCAGATGTGCATCGGAAACTTCTACTGGTCTTCCAGGGAACGATCAAAGCGTAGACTGTTTGAGACATTACTCCCATGGAGGAAAGTGCGCATGGTGACTGTTGTATTCATTCCCGATGCAATTTCTGTGTTTCATCAACACGCCGATAGTCCACAGATTACAGAATGCCACCAGATATGCATCGAAAACTACTGCTGGTCTTAAAGGGAACGATCAAAGCATAGACTGTTTGAGAATTACTCCCATGGAGGAAAGTGCGTATTATGACTGTTGTATTCAATCCCGATGCAATTTCTGTGTTTCATCAACACTCTGATTGTCCACAGATTACAGAATGCCTCCAGATGTGCATCGGAAGCTACTACTGGTCTTCCAGGGAACGATCAAAGCGTAGACTGTTTGACACATTACTTTTATGGAGGAAAGTGCGCATGGTTACTGTTGTATTCAATCCCGATGCAATTACTGTGTTTCATCAACACCCTGATAGTCTACACATTACAGAATGCCACCAGATGTGCATCGGAAACTACTACTGGTCTTACAGGGAACGATCAAAACATAGACTGTTTGAGAATTACTCTCACGGAGGAAAGTGCGCATGTTGACTGTTGTATTCAATCCCGAGGCAATTTCTGTGTTTCATCAACACTCTGATAGTCCACAGATTACGGAAAGCCCCCAGATGTGCATCGGAAAATTCTACTGGTCTTCCAGGGAACGATCAAAGCGTAGACTGTTTGAGACATTACTCCCATGGAGGAAAGTGCGCATGGTGACTGTTGTATTCAATCCCGATGCAATTTCTGTGTTTCATCAACACTCTGATAGGCCACAGATTACAGAATGCCACCAGATGTTCATCGGAAACTACTACAGGTCTTACAGGAACGATCAAAGCGTAAACTGTTTGAGACATTACTCCCATTGAGGAAACTGCGCATGGAGACTGTTGTATTCAATCCCGATGCAATTTCTGTGTTTCATCAACACTCTGATAGTCCACAGTGTACAGAAAGCCCCCAGATGTGCATCGGAAACTACTACTAGTCTTCCAGGGAACGATCAAAGCGTAGACTGTTCGAGACATACCTCCGGTGTAGGAAAGTGCGCATGGTGACTGTTGTATTCATTCCCGATGCAATTTCTGTGTTACTTTAACACTCTGATAGTCCACAGATTACAGAATGCCTCCAGATGTTCATCGGAAACTACTACTGGTCTTCCAGGGAACGATCAAAGCGTAGACTGTTTGAGACATTACTCCCATGGAGGAAAGTGCGCATGGTGACTGTTGTATTCAATCCCGATGCAATTTCTGTGTTTCATCAACACTCTGATACTCCATAGAACCCAGAATGCTTCCAGATGTGCATCGGAAACTACTACTGGTCTTCCAGGGAATGATCAAAGCGTAGACTGTTTGTGGACATTACTCCCATGGAGGAAAGTGCGCATGGTGACTGTTGTATTCAATCCCGATGCAATTTCTGTGTTTCATCAACACTCTGATAGTAGACAGATTACAGAATGCCGCCAGATGTGCATCGGAAACTACTACTACTCTTCCAGGGAACGATCAAAGCGTAGACTGTTTGAGCCATACCTCCCGTGGAGGAAAGTGCGCATGGTGACTGTTGTATTCAATCCCGATGCAATTTCTGTGTTTCATCAACACTCTGATAGTCCACAGATTACAGAATGCTTCCAGGTGTGCATCGGAAACTACTACTGGTCTTACAGGGAACGATCAAAGCGTGGACTGTTTGGCACATTACTCCCACGGAGGGAAGTTCGCATGGTGACTGTTGTATTCATCCCGATGCAATTTCTGTGTTTCATCAGCACTCTGATAGTCCATAGATTACAGAATGCCTCCAGATGTGCATCGGAAACTACTACTGGTCTTCCAGGGAACGATCAAAGCGTAGACTGTTTGAGACATTACTTTTATGGAGGAAAGTGCGCATGGTGACTGTTGTATTTAATCCCGAAGAAATTTCTGTGTTTCATCAACACTCTGATAGTCCACAGATTACAGAATGCCATCTGATGTGCATCGGAAACTATTACTGGTCTTACAGGGAACGATAAAAACATAGACTGTTTGAGAATCACTCCCATGGAGGGAAGTGCGCATGGTGACTGTTGTATTCAATCCCGATGCAATTTCTGTGTCTCATCAACACTCTGATAGTCCACAGATTACAGAAAGCTCCCAGATGTGCATCGGAAACTACTACTGGTCTTCCAGGAAACGATCAAAGCGTAGACCTATTGAGACATTACTCCCGTGTAGGAAAGTGCGCATGCTGACTGTTGTACTCAATCCCGATGCAATTTCTGTGTTTCATCAACATTCTGATTGTCCACAGATTACAGAATGCCTCCTGATGTTCATCGTAAACTACTACTGGTCTTCCAGGGAACGATCAAATCGTAGACTGTTTGAGACATGACTCCCGTGTAGGAAAGTGCGCATTGTGATTGTTTTACTCAATCGCGATGCAATTTCTGTGTTTCATCAGCACTCTGATTGTCCACAGATTACAGAAGGCCACCAGATGTGCATCGGAAACTACTACTGGTCTTCCAGGGAACGATCAAATCGTAGACTGTTTGAGACATTACTCCCGTGTAGGAAAGTGCGCATGGTGACTGTTGTACTCAATCCCGATGCAATTTCTGTGTTTCATCAACACCCTGATAGTCTACACATTACAGAATGCCACCAGATGTGCATCGGAAACTACTACTGGTCTTACAGGGTACGATCAAAGCATAGACTGTTTGAGAATTACTCCCATGGAGGAAACTGCGCATGTTGACTGTTGTATTCAATCCCGAGGCAATTTCTGTGTTTCATCAACACTCTGATAGTCCACAGATTACGGAAAGCCCCCAGATGTGCATCGGAAACTTCTACTGGTCTTCCAGGGAACGATCAAAGCGTAGACTGTTTGAGACATTACTCCCATGGAGGAAAGTGCGCATGGTGACTGTTGTATTCATTCCCGATGCAATTTCTGTGTTTCATCAACACGCTGATAGTCCACAGATTACAGAATGCCACCAGATATGCATCGAAAACTACTGCTGGTCTTAAAGGGAACGATCAAAGCATAGACTGTTTGAAAATTACTCCCATGGAGGAAAGTGCGTATTATGACTGTTGTATTCAATCCCGAGGCAATTTCTGTGTTTCATCAACACTCTGATAGTCCACAGATTACAGAATGCCCCCAGATGTGCATCGAAAACTACTACTGGTCTTCCAGGGAACGATCAAAGCGTAGACTGGTTGAGACATTACTCACATGGAGGAAAGTGCGCATGGTGCCTGTTGTATTCAATCCCGAGGCAATTTCTGTGTTTCATCAACACTCTGATAGTCCACAGATTACGGAAAGCCCCCAGATGTGCATCGGAATCTTCTACTGGTCTTCCAGGGAACGATCAAAGCGTAGACTGTTTGAGACATTACTCCCATGGAGGAAAGTGCGCATGGTGACTGTTGTATTCATTCCCGATGCAATTTCTGTGTTTCATCAACACGCTGATAGTCCACAGATTACAGAATGCCACCAGATATGCATCGAAAACTACTGCTGGTCTTAAAGGGAACGATCAAAGCATAGACTGTTTGAGAATTACTCCCATGGAGGAAAGTGCGTATTATGACTGTTGTATTCAATCCCGATGCAATTTCTGTGTTTCATCAACACTCTGATTGTCCACAGATTACAGAATGCCTCCAGATGTGCATCGGAAGCTACTACTGGTCTTCCAGGGAACGATCAAAGCGTAGACTGTTTGAGACATTACTTTTATGGAGGAAAGTGCGCATGGTTACTGTTGTATTCAATCCCGATGCAATTACTGTGTTTCATCAACACCCTGATAGTCTACACATTACAGAATGCCACCAGATGTGCATCGGAAACTACTACTGGTCTTACAGGGAACGATCAAAGCATAGACTGTTTGAGAATTACTCTCACGGAGGAAAGTGCGCATGTTGACTGTTGTATTCAATCCCGAGGCAATTTCTGTGTTTCATCAACACTCTGATAGTCCACAGATTACGGAAAGCCCCCAGATGTGCATCGGAAAATTCTACTGGTCTTCCAGGGAACGATCAAAGCGTAGACTGTTTGAGACATTACTCCCATGGAGGAAAGTGCGCATGGTGACTGTTGTATTCAATCCCGATGCAATTTCTGTTGTTCATCAACACTCTGATAGGCCACAGATTACAGAATGCCACCAGATGTTCATCGGAAACTACTACAGGTCTTACAGGAACGATCAAAATGTATTCTGTTTGATACATTACACCCATTGAGGAAACTGCGCATGGAGACTGTTGTATTCAATCCCGATGCAATTTCTGTGTTTCATCAACACTCTGATAGTCCACAGTGTACAGAAAGCCCCCAGATGTGCATCGGAAACTACTACTAGTCTTCCAGGGAACGATCAAAGCGTAGACTGTTCGAGACATACCTCCAGTGTAGGAAAGTGCGCATGGTGACTGTTGTATTCATTCCCGATGCAATTTCTGTGTTACTTTAACACTCTGATAGTCCACAGATTACAGAATGCCTCCAGATGTTCATCGGAAACTACTACTGGTCTTCCAGGGAACGATCAAAGCGTAGACTGTTTGAGACATTACTTCCATGGAGGAAAGTGCGCATGGTGACTGTTGTATTCAATCCCGATGCAATTTCTGTGTTTCATCAACACTCTGATACTCCATAGAACCCAGAATGCTTCCAGATGTGCATCGGAAACTACTACTGGTCTTCCAGGGAATGATCAAAGCGTAGACTGTTTGTGGACATTACTCCCATGGAGGAAAGTGCGCATGGTGACTGTTGTATTCAATCCCGATGCAATTTCTGTGTTTCATCAACACTCTGATAGTAGACAGATTACAGAATGCCGCCAGATGTGCATCGGAAACTACTACTACTCTTCCAGGGAACGATCAAAGCGTAGACTGTTTGAGCCATACCTCCCGTGGAGGAAAGTGCGCATGGTGACTGTTGTATTCAATCCCGATGCAATTTCTGTGTTTCATCAACACTCTGATAGTCCACAGATTACAGAATGCTTCCAGGTGTGCATCGGAAACTACTACTGGTCTTACAGGGAACGATCAAAGCGTGGAGTGTTTGGCACATTACTCCCACGGAGGGAAGTTCGCATGGTGACTGTTGTATTCATCCCGATGCAATTTCTGTGTTTCATCAGCACTCTGATAGTCCATAGATTACAGAATGCCTCCAGATGTGCATCGGAAACTACTACTGGTCTTCCAGGGAACGATCAAAGCGTAGACTGTTTGAGACATTACTTTTATGGAGGAAAGTGCGCATGGTGACTGTTGTATTTAATCCCGAAGAAATTTCTGTGTTTCATCAACACTCTGATAGTCCACAGATTACAGAATGCCATCTGATGTGCATCGGAAACTATTACTGGTCTTACAGGGAACGATAAAAACATAGACTGTTTGAGAATCACTCCCATGGAGGGAAGTGCGCATGGTGACTGTTGTATTCAATCCCGATGCAATTTCTGTGTCTCATCAACACTCTGATAGTCCACAGATTACAGAAAGCTCCCAGATGTGCATCGGAAACTACTACTGGTCTTCCAGGAAACGATCAAAGCGTAGACCTATTGAGACATTACTCCCGTGTAGGAAAGTGCGCATGCTGACTGTTGTACTCAATCCCGATGCAATTTCTGTGTTTCATCAACATTCTGATTGTCCACAGATTACAGAATGCCTCCTGATGTTCATCGTAAACTACTACTGGTCTTCCAGGGAACGATCAAATCGTAGACTGTTTGAGACATGACTCCCGTGTAGGAAAGTGCGCATTGTGATTGTTTTACTCAATCGCGATGCAATTTCTGTGTTTCATCAGCACTCTGATTGTCCACAGATTACAGAAGGCCACCAGATGTGCATCGGAAACTACTACTGGTCTTCCAGGGAACGATCAAATCGTAGACTGTTTGAGACATTACTCCCGTGTAGGAAAGTGCGCATGGTGACTGTTGTACTCAATCCCGATGCAATTTCTGTGTTTCATCAACACCCTGATAGTCTACACATTACAGAATGCCACCAGATGTGCATCGGAAACTACTACTGGTCTTACAGGGTACGATCAAAGCATAGACTGTTTGAGAATTACTCCCATGGAGGAAACTGCGCATGTTGACTGTTGTATTCAATCCCGAGGCAATTTCTGTGTTTCATCAACACTCTGATAGTCCACAGATTACGGAAAGCCCCCAGATGTGCATCGGAAACTTCCACTGGTCTTCCAGGGAACGATCAAAGCGTAGACTGTTTGAGACATTACTCCCATGGAGGAAAGTGCGCATGGTGACTGTTGTATTCATTCCCGATGCAATTTCTGTGTTTCATCAACACGCTGATAGTCCACAGATTACAGAATGCCACCAGATATGCATCGAAAACTACTGCTGGTCTTAAAGGGAACGATCAAAGCATAGACTGTTTGAAAATTACTCCCATGGAGGAAAGTGCGTATTATGACTGTTGTATTCAATCCCGAGGCAATTTCTGTGTTTCATCAACACTCTGATAGTCCACAGATTACAGAATGCCCCCAGATGTGCATCGAAAACTACTACTGGTCTTCCAGGGAACGATCAAAGCGTAGACTGGTTGAGACATTACTCACATGGAGGAAAGTGCGCATGGTGCCTGTTGTATTCAATCCCGAGGCAATTTCTGTGTTTCATCAACACTCTGATAGTCCACAGATTACGGAAAGCCCCCAGATGTGCATCGGAATCTTCTACTGGTCTTCCAGGGAACGATCAAAGCGTAGACTGTTTGAGACATTACTCCCATGGAGGAAAGTGCGCATGGTGACTGTTGTATTCATTCCCGATGCAATTTCTGTGTTTCATCAACACGCTGATAGTCCACAGATTACAGAATGCCACCAGATATGCATCGAAAACTACTGCTGGTCTTAAAGGGAACGATCAAAGCATAGACTGTTTGAGAATTACTCCCATGGAGGAAAGTGCGTATTATGACTGTTGTATTCAATCCCGATGCAATTTCTGTGTTTCATCAACACTCTGATTGTCCACAGATTACAGAATGCCTCCAGATGTGCATCGGAAGCTACTACTGGTCTTCCAGGGAACGATCAAAGCGTAGACTGTTTGAGACATTACTTTTATGGAGGAAAGTGCGCATGGTTACTGTTGTATTCAATCCCGATGCAATTACTGTGTTTCATCAACACCCTGATAGTCTACACATTACAGAATGCCACCAGATGTGCATCGGAAACTACTACTGGTCTTACAGGGAACGATCAAAGCATAGACTGTTTGAGAATTACTCTCACGGAGGAAAGTGCGCATGTTGACTGTTGTATTCAATCCCGAGGCAATTTCTGTGTTTCATCAACACTCTGATAGTCCACAGATTACGGAAAGCCCCCAGATGTGCATCGGAAAATTCTACTGGTCTTCCAGGGAACGATCAAAGCGTAGACTGTTTGAGACATTACTCCCATGGAGGAAAGTGCGCATGGTGACTGTTGTATTCAATCCCGATGCAATTTCTGTTGTTCATCAACACTCTGATAGGCCACAGATTACAGAATGCCACCAGATGTTCATCGGAAACTACTACAGGTCTTACAGGAACGATCAAAATGTATTCTGTTTGATACATTACACCCATTGAGGAAACTGCGCATGGAGACTGTTGTATTCAATCCCGATGCAATTTCTGTGTTTCATCAACACTCTGATAGTCCACAGTGTACAGAAAGCCCCCAGATGTGCATCGGAAACTACTACTAGTCTTCCAGGGAACGATCAAAGCGTAGACTGTTCGAGACATACCTCCAGTGTAGGAAAGTGCGCATGGTGACTGTTGTATTCATTCCCGATGCAATTTCTGTGTTACTTTAACACTCTGATAGTCCACAGATTACAGAATGCCTCCAGATGTTCATCGGAAACTACTACTGGTCTTCCAGGGAACGATCAAAGCGTAGACTGTTTGAGACATTACTCCCATGGAGGAAAGTGCGCATGGTGACTGTTGTATTCAATCCCGATGCAATTTCTGTGTTTCATCAACACTCTGATAGTAGACAGATTACAGAATGCCGCCAGATGTGCATCGGAAACTACTACTACTCTTCCAGGGAACGATCAAAGCGTAGACTGTTTGAGCCATACCTCCCGTGGAGGAAAGTGCGCATGGTGACTGTTATATTCAATCCCGATGCAATTTCTGTGTTTCATCAACACTCTGATAGTCCACAGATTACAGAATGCTTCCAGGTGTGCATCGGAAACTACTACTGGTCTTACAGGGAACGATCAAAGCGTGGACTGTTTGGGACATTACTCCCACGGAGGAAAGTTCGCATGGTGACTGTTGTATTCATCCCGATGCAATTTCTGTGTTTCATCAACACTCTGATAGTCCATAGATTACAGAATGCCTCCAGATGTGCATCGGAAACTACTACTGGTCTTCCAGGGAACGATCAAAGCGTAGACTGTTTGAGACATTACTTTTATGGAGGAAAGTGCGCATGGTGACTGTTGTATTGAATCCCGAAGAAATTTCTGTGTTTCATCAACACTCTGATAGTCCACAGATTACAGAATGCCTCCAGATGTTCATCGGAAACTACTACTGGTCTTCCAGGAACGATCAAAGCGTAAACTGTTTGAGACATTACTCCCATTGAGGAAACTGCGCATGGAGACTGTTGTATTCAATCCCGATGCAATTTCTGTGTTTCATCAACACTCTGATAGTCCACAGTGTACAGAAAGCCTGCAGATGTGTATAGGAAACTACTACTGGTCTTCTGGGGAACGATCAAAGCGTAGACTGTTAGAGACATTACTCCTATGGAGGAAAGTGCGAATGGTGACTGTTGTATTGAATCCCGATGCTATTACTGTGTTGCATCAACACTCTGATAGTCTACACATTACAGAATAACACCAGCTGTGCTTCGGAAACTACTACTGGTCTTCCAGGGAACGATCAAAGCGTAGACTGTTTGAGACATTACTACCGTAGAGGAAAGTGCGCGTGGTGACTGTTGTATTCATTCCCGATGCAATTTCTGTGTTTAATCAACACTCTGATAGTCCACAGATTACAGAATGCCTCCATATGTTCATTGGAAACTACTACTGGTCTTCCAGGAACGATCAAAGCGTAAACTGTTAGAGACATTACTCCCATTGAGGAAACTGCGCATGGAGACTGTTGTTTTCAATCCCGATGCAATTTCTGTGTTTCATCAACACTCTGATAGTCCACAGATTACAGAATGCCTCCAGATGTTCATCGGAAACTACTACTGGTCTTCCAGGTAACGATCAAATGGTAGACTGTTTGAGACATTACTTTTATGGAAGAAAGTGCGCATGGTGACTGTTGTATTCAATGCCGATGCAATTTCTGTGTTTCATCAACACACTGATAGTCCACAGATTACAGAATGCCACCTGATGTGCATCGGAATCTATTACTGGTCTTACAGGGAACGATCAAAACATAGACTGTTTGAGAATTACTCCCATGGAGGAAAGTGCGCATGGTGACTGTTGTATTCAATCCCGATGCAATTTCGGTGTCTCATCAACACTCTGATAGTCCACAGATTACAGAAAGCCCCCAGATGTGCATCGGAAACTACTACTGTTCTTCCAGGGAACGATCAAAGCGTAGACTGTTTGAGACATTACTACCGTGGAGGAAAGTGCGCATGGTGACTGTTTTATTCAATCCCGATGCAATTTCTGTGTTTCATCATCACTCTGATAGTCCACAGATTACTGAATGCCTCCAGATGTTCATCGGAAACTACTACTGGTCTTCAAGGGAACGATCAAAGCGTAAACTGTTTGAGACGTAACTCCCATGGAGGAAACTGCGCATGGAGACTGTTCTATTCAACCCCGATGCAATTTCTGTGTTTCATCGACACTCTGATAGTCCACAGTGTACCGAAAGCCTCCAGATGTGCATAGGAAACTACTACTGGTCTTCTGGGGAACGATCAAAGCGTAGACTGTTAGAGACATTACTCCCATGGAGGAAAGTGCGTATGGTGACTGTTGTATTCAATCCCGATGCAATTTCTGCGTTTCATCAACACTCTGATAGGCCACAGATTACAGAATGCCACCATATGTTCATCGGAAGCTACTACTGGTCTTCAAGGGAACGATCAAAGCGTAGACTGTTCGAGACATACCTCCCGTGGAGGAAAGTGCGCATGGTGACTGTTGTATTCATTCCCGATGCAATTTCTGTGTTTCTTTAACACTCTGAAGGTCCACAGATTACAGAAGCTCACCAGATGTGCATCGGAAACTACTACTGGTCTTACAGGGAAGGATCAAAGAATAGACTCTTTGAGAATTACTTCCAAGGAGGAAAGTGCGCATGGTGACTGTTGTATTCAATCTGGATGCAATTTCTGTGTTTCATCAACTCTCTGATAGTCCGCAGATTACAGAATGCCACCAGATGTGCATCGGAAACTACTACTGGTCTTCCAGGGAACGATCAAAGAGTAGACTGTTTGAGACACTACTCCCGTGGAGGAAAGTGCGCATGGTGACTGTTGTATTCAATCCCGATGCAATTTCTGAGTTTCATCAACACTCTGATAGTCCCCAGATTACAGAATGCCACCAGATGTGCATCGGAAACTACTGCTGGTCTTCCAGGGAACGATCAAATCGTAGACTGTTTGAGACATTACACCCGTGTAGGAAAGTGCGCATGCTGACTGTTGTACTCAATCCCGATGCAATTTCTGTGTTTCATCAACACTCTGATAGTCCACAGATTACAGAATGCCTCCAGATGTGCATCGGAAACTACTACTGGTCTTCCAGGGAACGATCAAAGCGTAGACTGTTTGAGACATTACTTTTATGGAGGAAAGAGCGCATGGTGACTGTTGTATTCAATCCCGAGGCAATTTCTGTGTTTCATCAACACTCTGATAGTCCGCAGATTACAGAATGCCACCAGATGTGCATCGGAAACTACTACTGGTCTTCCAGGGAACGATCAAAGAGTAGACTGTTTGAGACACTACTCCCGTGGAGGAAAGTGCGCATGGTGACTGTTGTATTCAATCCCGATGCAATTTCTGAGTTTCATCAACACTCTGATAGTCCCCAGATTACAGAATGCCACCAGATGTGCATCGGAAACTACTGCTGGTCTTCCAGGGAACGATCAAATCGTAGACTGTTTGAGACACTACTCCCGTGTAGGAAAGTGCGCATGGTGACTGTTGTACTCAATCCCGATGCAATTTCTGTGTTTCATCAACACCCTGATAGTCTACACATTACAGAATGCCACCAGATGTGCATCGGAAACTACTACTGGTCTTACAGGGAACGATCAAAGCATAGACTGTTTGAGAATTACTCCCATGGAGGAAACTGCGCATGTTGACTGTTGTATTCAATCCCGAGGCAATTTCTGTGTTTCATCAACACTCTGATAGTCCACAGATTACGGAAAGCCCCCAGATGTGCATCGGAAACTTCTACTGGTCTTCCAGGGAACGATCAAAGCGTAGACTGTATGAGACATTACTCCCATGGAGGAAAGTGCGCATGGTGACTGTTGTATTCATTCCCGATGCAATTTCTGTGTTTCATCAACACTCTGATAGTCCTCAGATTACAGAATGCCACCAGATATGCATCGGAAACTACTGCTGGTCTTAAAGGGAACGATCACAGCATAGACTGTTTGAGAATTACTCCCATGGAGGAAAGAGCGTATTATGACTGTTGTATTCAATCCCGAGGCAATTTCTGTGTTTCATCAACACTCTGATAGTCCACAGATTACAGAAAGCCCCCAGATGTGCATCGCAAACTACTACTGGTCTTCCAGGGAACGATCAAAGCGTAGACTGTTTGAGACATTACTCACATGGAGGAAAGTGCGCATGGTGCCTGTTGAATTCAATCCCGAGGCAATTTCTGTGTTTCATCAACACTCTCATTGTCCACAGATTACAGAATGCCTCCAGATGTGCATCGGAAGCTACTACTGGTCTTCCAGGGAACGATCAAAGCGTAGACTGGTTGAGACATTACTTTTATGGAGGAAAGTGCGCATGGTTACTGTTGTATTCAATCCCGAAGCAATTACTGTGTTTCATCAACACCCTGATAGTCTACACATTACAGAATGCCACCAGATGTGCATCGGAAACTACTACTGGTCTTACAGGGAACGATCAAAGCATAGACTGTTAGAGAATTACTCTCACGGAGGAAAGTGCGCATGTTGACTGTTGTATTCAATCCCGAGGCAATTTCTGTGATTCATCAACACTCTTATAGTCCACAGATTACGGAAAGCCCCCAGATGTGCATCGGAAACTTCTACTGGTCTTCCAGGGAACGATCAAATCGTAGACTGTTTGAGACATTACTCCCATGGAGGAAAGTGCGCATGGTGACTGTTGTATTCAATCCCGATGCAATTTCTGTGTTTCATCAACACTCTGATAGGCCACAGATTACAGAATGCCACCAGATGTTCATCGGAAACTACTACTGGTCTTACAGGAACGATCAAAGCGTAAACTGTTTGAGACATTACTCCCATTGAGGAAACTGCGCATGGAGACTGTTGTATTCAATCCCGATGCAATTTCTGTGTTTCATCAACACTCTGATAGTCCACAGTGTACAGAAAGCCCCCAGATGTGCATCGGAAACTACTACTAGTCTTCCAGGGAACGATCAAAGCGTAGACTGTTCGAGACATACCTCCGGTGTAGGAAAGTGCGCATGGTGACTGTTGTATTCATTCCCGATGCAATTTCTGTGTTACTTTAACACTCTGATAGTCCAGAGATTACAGAATGCAACCAGATGTTCATCGGAAACTACTACTGGTCTTCCAGGGAACGATCAAATCGTAGACTGTTTGAGACATTACTAACATGGAGGAAAGTGCACATGGTGACTGTTGTATTCAATCCCGATGAATTTCTGTGTTTCATCAACACTCTGATACTCCACAGAATCCAGAATGCTTCCAGATGTGCATCGGAAACTACTACTGGTCTTCCAGGGAACGATCAAAGCGTAGACTGTTTGAGACATTACTTTTATGGAGGAAAGTGCGCATGGTGACTGTTGTATTGAATCCCGAAGCAATTTCTGTGTTTCATCAACACTCTGATACTCCACAGAATACAGAATGCCTCCAGATGTTAATCGGAAACTACTACGGGTCTTACAGGGAACGAACAAAGCATAGACTGTTTGAGAATTACTCCCATGGAGGAAAGTGCGCATGGTGACTGTTGTATTCAATCCCGATGCAATTTCTGTGTTTCATCAACACTCTAATACGCCACAGATTAAAGAAAGCCCCCAGATGAGCATCGGAAACTACTACTGGTCTTCCAGGGAATGATCAAAGCGAAGCCTGTTAGAGACATTACTCCCATGGAGGAAAGTGAGCATGGTGACTGTTGTATTCAATCCCGATGCAATTTCTGTGTTTCATCAACACTCTGATAGTCCACAGATTACAGAATGCCGCCAGCTGTTTATCGGAAACTACTACTGGTCTTCCAGGGATCGATCAAAGCGTAGACTGTTTGAGACATTACTACCGTGGAGGAAAGTGAGCTTGGTGACTGTTGTATTCATTCCCGATGCAATTTCTGTGTTTCATCAACACTCTGATAGTCCACAGATTACAGAATGCCTCCAGATGTTCATCGGAAACTACTACTGGTCTTCCAGGTAACGCTCAAAGGGTAGACTGTTTGAGACATTACTTTTATGCAAGAAAGTGCGCATGGTGACTGTTGTATTCAATCCCGATGCAATTTCTGTGTTTCATCAACACTCTGATAGTCCACAGATTACAGAATGCCACCTGATGTGCATCGGAAACTATTACTGGTATTACAGGGAACGATCAAAACATAGACTGTTTGAGAATTACTCCCATGGAGGAAAGTGCGCATGGTGACTGTTGTATTCAATCCAGATGCAATTTCTGTGTCTCATCAACACTCTGATAGTCCACAGATTACAGAAAGCCCCCAGATGTGCATCGGAAACTACTACTGGTCTTCCAGGGAACGATCAAAGCGTAGACTGTTTGAGACATTACTACCGTGGAGGAAAGTGCGCATGGTGACTGTTTTATTCAATCCCGATGCAATTTCTGTGTTTCATCATCACTCTGATAGTCCACAGATTACAGAATGCCTCCAGATGTTCATCGGAAACTACTACTGGTCTTCCAGAGAACGATCAAAGCGTTGACTGTTTGGGACATTACTCCCATGGAGGGAAGTGCGCATGGTGACTGTTGTATTCAATCCGGATGCAATTTCTGTGTTTCATCAACACTCTGATAGTCCACATTTTACAGAATGCCTCCAGATGTGCATCGGAAACAACTACTGGTCTTCGAGGGAACGATCAAAGCGTAGACTGTTTGAGACATTACTCCAATGGAGGAAAGTTCACATGGTGACTGATGTATTCAATCCCTATGCAGTATCTGTGTTTCATCAACACCCTGATAGTCCACAGTTTACAGAATGCCTCCATATGTTCATCGGAAGCTACTACTGGTCTTCCAGGGAACGATTATTTCGTAGACTGTTTGAGACATTACTTTTATGGGGGAATGTGCGCATGGTGTCTGTTGTATTTAATCCCTATGCAATTTCTGTGTTTCATCAACACTCTAATAGTCCACAGATTACAGAATGCCTCCAGATGTTCATCGGAAACTACTACTGGTCTTACAGGGAACGATCAAAGCATAGAATGTTTGAGAATTACTCCCATGGAGGAAAGTGCGCATGGTGACTGTTGTATTCAATCCCGATGCAATTTCTGCGTTTCATCAACAATCTGATAGGCCACAGATTACAGAATGCCACCAGATGTGCATCGGACACTACTACTGGTCTTCCAGGGAACGATCAAAGCGTAGACTGTTCGAGACATACCTCCCGTGGAGGAAAGTGCGCATGGTGACTGTTGTATTCATTCCCGATGCAATTTCTGAGTTTCATCAACAATCTGATAGGCCACAGATTACAGAATGCCACCAGATGTGCATCGGACACTACTACTGGTCTTCCAGCGAACGATCAAAGAGTAGACTGTTTGAGACACTACTCCCGTGGAGGAAAGTGCGCATGGTGACTGTTGTATTCAATCCCGATGCAATTTCTGAGTTTCATCAACACGCTGATAGTCCACAGATTACAGAATGCCTCCAGATGTGCATCGGAAACTACTACTGGTCTTATAGGGAACGATCAAAGCGTAGACTGTTTGAGACATTACTTTTATGGAGGAATGTGCGCATGGTGACTGTTGTATTCAATCCCGATGCAATTTCTGTGTTTCGTCAACATTCTGATTGTCCACAGATTACAGAATGCCTCCAGATGTTCATCGTAAACTACTACTGGTCTTCCAGGGAACGATCAAATCGTAGACTGTTTGAGACATGACTCCCGTGTAGGAAAGTGCGCATTGTGATTGTTGTACTCAATCGCGATGCAATTTCTGTGTTTCATCAGCACTCTGATAGTCCACAGATTACAGAAGGCCACCAGATGTGCATCGGAAACTACTACTGGTATTCCAGGGAACGATCAAATCGTAGACTGTTTGAGACATTACTCCCGTGTAGGAAAGTGCGCATGGTGACTGTTGTACTCAATCCCGATGCAATTTCTGTGTTTCATCAACACCCCGATAGTCTACACATTACAGAATGCCACCAGATGTGCATCGGAAACTACTACTGGTCTTACAGGGAACGATGAAAACATAGACTGTTTGAGAATTACTCCCATGGAGGAAACTGCGCATGTTGACTGTTGTATTCAATCCCGAGGCAATTTCTGTGTTTCATCAACACTCTGATAGTCCACAGTTTACGGAAAGCCCCCAGATGTGCATCGGAAACTTCTACTGGTCTTCCAGGGAACGATCAAACCGTAGACTGTTTGAGACATTACTCCCATGGAGGAAAGTGCGCATGGTGACTGTTGTATTCATTGCCGATGCAATTTCTGTGTTTCATCAACACTCTGATAGTCCACAGATTACAGGATGTCACCAGATATGCATCGGAAACTACTGCTGGTCTTAAGGGGACGATTAAAGCATAGACTGTTTGAGAATTACTCCCATGGATTAAAGTGCGTATTATGACTGTAGTATTCAATCCCGAGGCAATTTCTGTGTTTCATCAACACTCTGATAGTCCACAGATTACAGAAAGCCCCCAGATGTGCATCGGAAACTACTACTGGTCTTCCAGGGAACGATAAAAGCGTAGACTGTTTGAGACATTACTCCCATGGAGGAAAGTGCGCATGGTGCCTGTTGAATTCAATCCCGATGCAATTTCTGTGTTTCATCAACACTCTGATTGTCCACAGATTACAGAATGCCTCCAGATGTGGATCGGAAGCTACTACTGGTCTTCCAGGGAACGATCAAAGCGTAGACTGTTTGAGACATTACTTTTATGGAGGAAAGTGCCCATGGTTACTGTTGTATTCAATCCGGATGCAATTTCTGTGTTTCATCAACACTCTGATAGTCCACATTTTACAGAATGCCTCCAGATGTGCATCGGAAACTACTACTGGTCTTCCAGGGAACGATCAAAGCGTAGACTGTTTGAGACATTACTCCAATGGAGGAAAGTGCGCATGGTGACTGTTGTATTCAATCCCTATGCAATATCTGTGTTTCATCAACACACTGATAGTCCACAGATTACAGAATGCCTCCATATGTTCATCGGAAGCTACTACTGGTCTTCCAGGGAACGATTATTTCGTAGACTGTTTGAGACATTACTTTTATGGGGGAATGTGCGCATGGTGTCTGTTGTATTTAATCCCGATGCAATTTCTGTGTTTCATCAACACTCTAATAGTCCACAGATTACAGAATGCCTCCAGATGTTCATCGGAAACTACTACTGGTCTTACAGGGAACGATCAAAGTATAGACTGTTTGAGAATTACTCCCAAGGAGGAAAGTGCGCATGGTGACTGTTGTATTCAATCCCGATGCAATTTCTGCGTTTCATCAACAATCTGATAGGCCACAGATTACAGAATGCCACCAGATGTTCATCGTAAACTACTACTGGCCTTCCAGGGAACGATCAAATCGTAGACTGTTTGAGACATGACTCCCGTGTAGGAAAGTGCGCATTGTGATTGTTGTACTCAATCGCGATGCAATTTCTGTGATTCATCAGCACTCTGATAGTCCACAGATTACAGAAGGCCACCAGATGTGCATCGGAAACTACTACTGGTCTTCCAGGAACGATCAAAGCGTAAACTGTTTGAGACATTACTCCCATTGAGGAAACTGCGCATGGAGACTGTCGTATTCAATCCCGATGCAATTTCTGTGTTTCATCAACACTCTGATAGTCCACAGATTACAGAATGCCTCCAGATGTTCATCGGAAACTACTACTGGTCTTCCAGGTAACGCTCAAAGGGTAGACTGTTTGAGACATTACTTTTATGCAAGAAAGTGCGCATGGTGACTGTTGTAATCAATCCCGATGCAATTTCTGTGTTTCATCAACACTCTGATAGTCCACAGATTACAGAATGCCACCTGATGTGCATCGGAAACTATTACTGGTATTACAGGGAACGATCAAAACATAGACTGTTTGTGAATTACTCCCATGGAGGAAAGTGCGCATGGTGACTGTTGTATTCAATCCAGATGCAATTTCTGTGTCTCATCAACACTCTGATAGTCCACAGATTACAGAAAGCCCCCAGATGTGCATCGGAAACTACTACTGGTCTTCCAGGGAACGATCAAAGCGTAGACTGTTTGAGACATTACTACCGTGGAGGAAAGTGCGCATGGTGACTGTTTTATTCAATCCCGATGCAATTTCTGTGTTTCATCATCACTCTGATAGTCCACAGATTACAGAATGCCTCCAGATGTTCATCGGAAACTACTACTGGTCTTCCAGAGAACGATCAAAGCGTTGACTGTTTGGGACATTACTCCCATGGAGGGAAGTGCGCATGGTGACTGTTGTATTCAATCCGGATGCAATTTCTGTGTTTCATCAACACTCTGATAGTCCACATTTTACAGAATGCCTCCAGATGTGCATCGGAAACTACTACTGGTCTTCCAGGGAACGATCAAAGCGTAGACTGTTTAAGACATTACTCCAATGGAGGAAAGTTCGCATGGTGACTGATGTATTCAATCCCTATGCAATATCTGTGTTTCATCAACACACTGATAGTCCACAGTTTACAGAATGCCTCCATATGTTCATCGGAAGCTACTACTGGTCTTCCAGGGAACGATTATTTCGTAGACTGTTTGAGACATTACATTTATGGGGGAATGTGCGCATGGTGTCTGTTGTATTTAATCCCTATGCAATTTCTGTGTTTCATCAACACTCTAATAGTCCACAGATTACAGAATGCCTCCAGATGTTCATCGGAAACTACTACTGGTCTTACAGGGAACGATCAAAGCATAGACTGTTTGAGAATTACTCCCATGGAGGAAAGTGCGCATGGTGACTGTTGTATTCAATCCCGATGCAATTTCTGCGTTTCATCAACAATCTGATAGGCCACAGATTACAGAATGCCACCAGATGTGCATCGGACACTACTACTGGTCTTCCAGGGAACGATCAAAGCGTAGACTGTTCGAGACATACCTCCCGTGGAGGAAAGTGCGCATGGTGACTGTTGTATTCATTCCCGATGCAATTTCTGAGTTTCATCAACACGCTGATAGTCCACAGATTACAGAATGCCTCCAGATGTGCATCGGAAACTACTACTGGTCTTATAGGGAACGATCAAAGCGTAGACTGTTTGAGACATTACTTTTATGGAGGAATGTGCGCATGGTGACTGTTGTATTCAATCCCGATGCAATTTCTGTGTTTCGTCAACATTCTGATTGTCCACAGATTACAGAATGCCTCCAGATGTTCATCGTAAACTACTACTGGTCTTCCAGGGAACGATCAAATCGTAGACTGTTTGAGACATTACTCCCGTGTAGGAAAGTGCGCATGGTGACTGTTGTACTCAATCCCGATGCAATTTCTGTGTTTCATCAACACCCCGATAGTCTACACATTACAGAATGCCACCAGATGTGCATCGGAAACTACTACTGGTCTTACAGGGAACGATGAAAGCATAGACTGTTTGAGAATTACTCCCATGGAGGAAACTGCGCATGTTGACTGTTGTATTCAATCCCGAGGCAATTTCTGTGTTTCATCAACACTCTGATATTCCACAGTTTACGGAAAGCCCCCAGATGTGCATCGGAAACTTCTACTGGTCTTCCAGGGAACGATCAAAGCGTAGACTGTTTGAGACATTACTCCCATGGAGGAAAGTGCGCATGGTGACTGTTGTATTCATTGCCGATGCAATTTCTGTGTTTCATCAACACTCTGATAGTCCACAGATTACAGGATGTCACCAGATATGCATCGGAAACTACTGCTGGTCTTAAAGGGGACGATTAAAGCATAGACTGTTTGAGAATTACTCCCATGGAGGAAAGTGCGTATTATGACTGTAGTATTCAATCCCGAGGCAATTTCTGTGTTTCATCAACACTCTGATAGTCCACAGATTACAGAAAGCCCCCAGATGTGCATCGAAAACTACTACTGGTCTTCCAGGGAACGATAAAAGCGTAGACTGTTTGAGACATTACTCCCATGGAGGAAAGTGCGCATGGTGCCTGTTGAATTCAATCCCGATGCAATTTCTGTGTTTCATCAACACTCTGATTGTCCACAGATTACAGAATGCCTCCAGATGTGCATCGGAAGCTACTACTGGTCTTCCAGGGAACGATCAAAGCGTAGACTGTTTGAGACATTACTTTTATGGAGGAAAGTGCCCATGGTTACTGTTGTATTCAATCCGGATGCAATTTCTGTGTTTCATCAACACTCTGATAGTCCACATTTTACAGAATGCCTCCAGATGTGCATCGGAAACTACTACTGGTCTTCCAGGGAACGATCAAAGCGTAGACTGTTTGAGACATTACTCCAATGGAGGAAAGTGCGCATGGTGACTGTTGTATTCAATCCCTATGCAATATCTGTGTTTCATCAACACACTGATAGTCCACAGATTACAGAATGCCTCCATATGTTCATCGGAAGCTACTACTGGTCTTCCAGGGAACGATTATTTCGTAGACTGTTTGAGACATTACTTTTATGGGGGAATGCGCGCATGGTGTCTGTTGTATTTAATCCCGATGCAATTTCTGTGTTTCATCAACAATCTGATAGTCCACAGATTACAGAATGCCTCCAGATGTTCATCGGAAACTACTACTGGTCTTACAGGGAACGATCAAAGTATAGACTGTTTGAGAATTACTCCCATGGAGGAAAGTGCGCATGGTGACTGTTGTATTCAATCCCGATGCAATTTCTGCGTTTCATCAACAATCTGATAGGCCACAGATTACAGAATGCCACCAGATGTTCATCGTAAACTACTACTGGCCTTCCAGGGAACGATCAAATCGTAGACTGTTTGAGACATGACTCCCGTGTAGGAAAGTGCGCATTGTGATTGTTGTACTCAATCGCGATGCAATTTCTGTGTTTCATCAGCACTCTGATAGTCCACAGATTACAGAAGGCCACCAGATGTGCATCGGAAACTACTACTGGTCTTCCAGGGAACGATCAAATCGTAGACTGTTTGAGACATTACTCCCGTGTAGGAAAGTGCGCATGGTGACTGTTGTACTCAATCCCGATGCAATTTCTGTGTTTCATCAACACCCTGATAGTCTACACATTACAGAATGCCACCAGATGTGCATCGGAAACTACTACTGGTCTTACAGGGAACGATGAAAGCATAGACTGTTTGAGAATTACTCCCATGGAGGAAACTGCGCATGTTGATTGTTGTATTCAATCCCGAGGCAATTTCTGTGTTTCATCAACACTCTGATAGTCCACAGATTACAGAAAGCCCCCAGATGTGCATCGGAAACTACTACTGGTCTTCCAGGGAACGATCAAAGCTTAGACTGTTTGAGACATTACTCACATGGAGGAAAGTGCGCATGGTGCCTGTTGAATTGAATCCCGATGCAATTTCTGTGTTTCATCAACACTCTGATTGTCCACAGATTACAGAATGCCTCCAGATGTGCATCGGAAGCTACTACTGGTCTTCCAGGGAACGATCAAAGCGTAGACTGTTTGAGACATTACTTTTATGGAGGAAAGTGCGCATGGTTACTGTTGTATTCAATCCCGATGCAATTACTGTGTTTCATCAACACCCTGATAGTCTACACATTACAGAATGCCACCAGATGTGCATCGGAAACTACTACTGGTCTTACAGGGAACGATCAAAGCATAGACTGTTTGAGAATTACTCTCACGGAGGAAAGTGCGCATGTTGACTGTTGTATTCAATCCCGAGGCAATTTCTGTGTTTCATCAACACTCTGATAGTCCACAGATTACGGAAAGCCCCCAGATGTGCATCGGAAACTTCTACTGGTCTTCCAGGGAACGATCAAATCGTAGACTGTTTGAGACATTACTCCCGTGTAGGAAAGTGCGCGTGCTGACTGTTGTACTCAATCCCGATGCAATTTCTGTGTTTCATCAACACTCTGATAGTCCACAGATTACAGAATGCCTCCAGATGTGCATCGGAAACTACTGATGGTCTTCCAGGGAACGATCAAAGCGTAGACTGTTTGAGACATTACTTTTATGGAGGAAGGTGCGCATGGTGACTGTTGTATTCAATCCCGATGCAATTTCTGTGTTTCGTCTACATTCTAATTGTCCACAGATTACAGAATGCCTCCAGATGTTCATCGTAAACTACTACTGGTCTTCCAGGGAACGATCAAATCGTAGACTGTTTGAGACATGACTCCCGTGTAGGAAAGTGCGCATTGTGATTGTTGTACTCAATCGCGATGCAATTTCTGTGTTTCATCAGCACTCTGATAGTCCACAGATTACAGAAGGCCACCAGATGTGCATCGGAAACTACTACTGGTCTTCCAGGGAACGATCAAATCGTAGACTGTTTGAGACATTACTCCCGTGTAGGAAAGTGCGCATGGTGACTGTTGTACTCAATCCCGATGCAATTCCTGTGTTTCACCAACACCCTGATAGTCTACACATTACAGAATGCCACCAGATGTGCATCGGAAACTACTCCTGGTCTTACAGGGAACGATGAAAGCATAGACTGTTTGAGAATTACTCCCATGGAGGAAACTGCGCATGTTGACTGTTGTATTCAATCCCGAGGCATTTCTGTGTTTCATCAACACTCTGATAGTCCACAGATTACAGAATGCCACCAGATATGCATCGGAAACTACTGCTGGTCTTAAAGGGAACGATTAAAGCATAGACTGTTTGAGAATTACTCCCATGGAGGAAAGTGCGTATTATGACTGTTGTATTCAATCCCGAGGCAATTTCTGTGTTTCATCAACACTCTGATAGTCCACAGATTACAGAAAGCCCCCAGATGTGCATCGGAAACTACTACTGGTCTTCCAGGGAGCGATCAAAGCGTAGACTGTTTGAGACATTACTCACATGGAGGAAAGTGCGCATGGAGCCTGTTGAATTCAATCCCGATGCAATTTCTGTGTTTCATCAACACTCTGATTGTCCACAGATTACAGAATGCCTCCAGATGTGCATCGGAAGCTACTACTGGTCTTCCAGGGAACGATCAAAGCGTAGACTGTTTGAGACATTACCTTTATGGAGGAAAGTGCGCATGGTTACTGTTGTATTCAATCCTGATGCAATTACTGTGTTTCATCAACACCCTGATAGTCTACACATTACAGAATGGCACTAGATGTGCATCGGAAACTACTACTGGTCTTACAGGGAACGATCAAAGCATAGACTGTTTGAGAATTACTCTCACGGAGGAAAGTGCGCATGTTGACTGTTGTATTCAATCCCGAGGCAATTTCTGTGTTTCATCAACACTCTGATAGTCCACAGATTACGGAAAGCCCCCAGATGTGCATCGGAAACTTCTACTGGTCTTCCAGGGAACGATCAAAGCGTAGACTGTTTGAGACATTACTCCCATGGGGGAAAGTGCGCATGGTGACTGTTGTATTCAATCTCGATGCAATTTCTGTGTTTCATCAACACTCTGATAGGCCACAGATTACAGAATGCCACCAGATGTTCATCGGAAACTGCTACTGGTCTTACAGGAACGATCAAAGCGTAAACTGTTTGAGACATTACTCCCGTGTAGGAAACTGCGCATGGAGACTGTTGTATTCAATCCCGATGCAATTTCTGTGTTACTTTAACACTCTGATAGTCCACAGATTACAGAATGACTCCAGATGTTCATCGGAAACTACTACTGGTCTTCCAGGGAACGATCAAAGCGTAGACTGTTTGAGACATTACTCCCATGGAGGAAAGTGCGCATGGTGACTGTTGTATTCAATCCCGATGCAATTTCTGTGTTTCATCAACACTCTGATACTCCACAGAATCCAGAATGCTTCCAGATATGCATCGGAAACTACTACTGGTCTTCCAGGGAACTATCAAAGCGTACACTGTTTGAGACATTACTCCCATGGAGGAAAGTGCGCATGGTGACTGTTGTATTCAATCCCGATGCAATTTCTGTGTTTCATCAACACTCTGATAGTCCATAGATTACAGAATGCCTCCAGATGTGCATCGGAAACTACTACTGGTCTTCCAGGGAACGATCAAAGCGTAGACTGTTTGAGACATTACTTTTATGGAGGAAAGTGCGCATGGTGACTGTTGCATTGAATCCCGAAGCAATTTCTGTGTTTCATCATCACTCTGATACTCCACAGAATACAGAATGCCTCCAGATGTTAATCGGAAACTACTACGGGTCTTACAGGGAACGAACAAAGCATAGACTGTTTGAGAGTTACTCCCATGGAGGAAAGTGCGCATGTTGACTGTTGTATTCAATCCCGAGGCAATTTCTGTGTTTCATCAACACTCTGATAGTCCACAGATTACGGAAAGCCCCCTGATGTGCATCGGAAACTTCTACTGGTCTTCCAGGGAACGATCAAAGCGTTGACTGTTTGAGACATTACTCCCATGGAGGAAAGTGCGCATGGTGACTGTTGTATTCATTCCCGATGCAATTTCTGTGTTACTTTAACACTCTGATAGTCCACAGATTACAGAATGCCTCCAGATGTTCATCGGAAACTACTACTGGTCTTCCAGGGAACGATCAAAGCGTAGACTGTTTGAGACATTACTCCCATGGAGGAAAGTGCGCATGGTGACTGTTGTATTCAATCCCGATGCAATTTCTGTGTTTCATCAACACTCTGATTGTCCACAGATTACAGAATGCCTCCAGATGTGCATCGGAAGCTACTACTGGTCTTCCAGGGAACGATCAAAGCGTAGACTGTTTGAGACATTACTTTTATGGAGGAAAGTGCGCATGGTTACTGTTGTATTCAATCCCGATTCAATTACTGTGTTTCATCAACACCCTGATAGTCTACACATTACAGAATGCCACCAGATGTGCATCGGAAACTACTACTGGTCTTACAGGGAACAATCAAAGCATAGACTGTTTGAGAATTACTCTCACGGAGGAAAGTGCGCATGTTGACTGTTGTATTCAATCCCGAGGCAATTTCTGTGTTTCATCAACACTCTGATAGTCCACAGATTACGGAAAGCCCCCAGATGTGCATCGGAAACTTCTACTGGTCTTCCATGGAACGATCAAAGCGTAGACTGTTTGAGACATTACTCCCATGGAGGAAAGTGCGCATGGTGAATGTTGTATTCAATCGCGATGCAATTTCTTTGTTTCATCAACACTCTGATAGGCCACAGATTACAGAATGCCACCAGATGTTCATCGGAAACTACTACTGGTCTTACAGGAACGATCAAAGCGTAAACTGTTTGAGACATTACTCCCATTGAGGAAACTGCGCATGGAGACTGTTGTATTCAATCCCGATGCAATTTCTGTGTTTCATCAACACTCTGATAGTCCACAGTGTACAGAAAGCCCCCAGATGTGCATCGGAAACTACTACTAGTCTTGCAGGGAACGATCAAAGCGTAGACTGTTCGAGACATACCTCCAGTGTAGGAAAGTGCGCATGGTGACTGTTGTATTCATTGCCGATGCAATTTCTGTGTTACTTTAACACTCTGATAGTCCACAGATTACAGAATGCCTCCAGATGTTCATCGTAAACTACTACTGGTCTTCCAGGGAACGATCAAAGCGTAGACTGTTTGAGACATTACTCCCATGGAGGAAAGTGCGCATGGTGACTGTTGTATTCAATCCCGATGCAAATTCTGTGTTTCATCAACACTCTGATACTCCACAGAATCCAGAATGCTTCCAGATGTGCATCAGAAACTACTACTGGTCATCCAGGGAACGATCAAAGCGTAGACTGTTTGAGACATTACTCCCATGGAGGAAAGTGCGCATGGTGACTGTTGTATTCAATCCCGATGCAATTTCTGTGTTTCATCAACACTCTGATAGTCCACAGATTACAGAATGCTTCCAGGTGTGCATCGGAAACTACTACTGGTCTTACAGGGAACGATCAAAGCGTAGACTGTTTGGGACATTACTCCCACGGAGGTAAGTGCGCATGGTGACTGTTGTATTCATCCCGATGCAATTTCTGTGTTTCATCAACACTCTGATAGTCCATAGATTACAGAATGCCTCCAAATGTGCATCGGAAACTACTACTGGTCTTCCAGGGAACGATCAAAGCGTAGACTGTTTGAGACATTACTTTTATGGAGGAAAGTGCGCATGGTGACTGTTGTATTGAATCCCGAAGCAATTTCTGTCTTTCATCAACACTCTGATACTCCACAGAATACAGAATGCCTCCAGATGTTAATCGGAAACTACTACTGGTCTTCCAGGGAACGACCAAAGCGAAGCCTGTTAGAGAGATTACTCCCATGGAGGAAAGTGCGGATGGTGACTGTTGTATTCAATCCCGATGCAATTTCTGTGTATCATCAACACTCTGATAGTCCACAGATTACAGAATGCCGCCAGCTGTTTATCGGAAACTACTACTGGTCTTACAGGGATCGATCAAAGCGTAGACTGTTTAAGACATTACTATCGTGGAGGAAAGTGAGCGTGATGACTGTTGTATTCATTCCCGATGCAATTTCTGTGTTTCATCAACACTCTGATAGTCCACAGATTACAGAATGCCTCCAGATGTTCATCGGAAACTACTACTGGTCTTCCAGGAACGATCAAAGCGTAAACTGTTTGAGACATTACTCCCATTGAGGAAACTGCGCATGGAAACTTTTGTATTCAATCCCGATGCAATTTCTGTGTTTCATCAATACTCTGATAGTCCACAGTGTACACAAAGCCTCCAGATGTGTATAGGAAACTACTACTGGTCTTACAGGGAACGATCAAAGCGTTGACTGTTTGAGGATTACTACCATGGAGGAAAGTGCGCATGGTGACTGTTGTATTCAATACCGATGCAATTTCTGTGTTTCATCAACGCTCTGATAGGCCACAGATTACAGAATGCCACCAGATGTGCATCGGAAACTACTACTGGTCTTCCAGGGAACGATCAAAGCGTAGACTGTTTGAGACATTACTCCTATGGAGGAAAGTACGCATGGTGACTGTTGTATTCAATACCGATGCAATTTCTGTGTTTCATCAACACTCTAATAGTCCACAGATTACAGAATGCCTCCAGACGTGCATCGGAAACTGCTACTGGTCTTACAGGAACGATCAAAGCGTAAACTGTTTGAGACATTACTCCCGTGTAGGAAACTGCGCATGGAGACTGTTGTATTCAATCCCGATGCAATTTCTGTGTTACTTTAACACTCTGATAGTCCACAGATTACAGAATGACTCCAGATGTTCATCGGAAACTACTACTGGTCTTCCAGGGAACGATCAAATCGTAGACTGTTTGAGACATTACTCCCATGGAGGAAAGTGCGCATGGTGACTGTTGTATTCAATCCCGATGCAATTTCTGTGTTTCATCAACACTCTGATACTCCACAGAATCCAGAATGCTTCCAGATATGCATCGGAAACTACTACTGGTCTTCCAGGGAACTATCAAAGCGTACACTGTTTGAGACATTACTCCCATGGAGGAAAGTGCGCATGGTGACTGTTGTATTCAATCCCGATGCAATTTCTGTGTTTCATCAACACTCTGATAGTCCATAGATTACAGAATGCCTCCAGATGTGCATCGGAAACTACTACTGGTCTTCCAGGGAACGATCAAAGCGTAGACTGTTTGAGACATTACTTTTATGGAGGAAAGTGCGCATGGTGACTGTTGTATTGAATCCCGAAGCAATTTCTGTGTTTCATCAACACTCTGATACTCCACAGAATACAGAATGCCTCCAGATGTTAATCGGAAACTACTACGGGTCTTACAGGGAACGAACAAAGCATAGACTGTTTGAGAGTTACTCCCATGGAGGAAAGTGCGCATGTTGACTGTTGTATTCAATCCCGAGGCAATTTCTGTGTTTCATCAACACTCTGATAGTCCACAGATTACGGAAAGCCCCCTGATGTGCATCGGAAACTTCTACTGGTCTTCCAGGGAACGATCAAAGCGTAGACTGTTTGAGACATTACTCCCATGGAGGAAAGTGCGCATGGTGACTGTTGTATTCATTCCCGATGCAATTTCTGTGTTACTTTAACACTCTGATAGTCCACAGATTACAGAATGCCTCCAGATGTTCATCGGAAACTACTACTGGTCTTCCAGGGAACGATCAAAGCGTAGACTGTTTGAGACATTACTCCCATGGAGGAAAGTGCGCATGGTGACTGTTGTATTCAATCCCGATGCAATTTCTGTGTTTCATCAACACTCTGATTGTCCACAGATTACAGAATGCCTCCAGATGTGCATCGGAAGCTACTACTGGTCTTCCAGGGAACGATCAAAGCGTAGACTGTTTGAGACATTACTTTTATGGAGGAAAGTGCGCATGGTTACTGTTGTATTCAATCCCGATTCAATTACTGTGTTTCATCAACACCCTGATAGTCTACACATTACAGAAGGCCACCAGATGTGCATCGGAAACTACTACTGGTCTTACAGGGAACGATCAAAGCATAGACTGTTTGAGAATTACTCTCACGGAGGAAAGTGCGCATGTTGACTGTTGTATTCAATCCCGAGGCAATTTCTGTGTTTCATCAACACTCTGATAGTCCACAGATTACGGAAAGCCCCCAGATGTGCATCGGAAACTTCTACTGGTCTTCCATGGAACGATCAAAGCGTAGACTGTTTGAGACATTACTCCCATGGAGGAAAGTGCGCATGGTGAATGTTGTATTCAATCGCGATGCAATTTCTTTGTTTCATCAACACTCTGATAGGCCACAGATTACAGAATGCCACCAGATGTTCATCGGAAACTACTACTGGTCTTACAGGAACGATCAAAGCGTAAACTGTTTGAGACATTACTCCCATTGAGGAAACTGCGCATGGAGACTGTTGTATTCAATCCCGATGCAATTTCTGTGTTTCATCAACACTCTGATAGTCCACAGTGTACAGAAAGCCCCCAGATGTGCATCGGAAACTACTACTAGTCTTCCAGGGAACGATCAAAGCGTAGACTGTTCGAGACATACCTCCAGTGTAGGAAAGTGCGCATGGTGACTGTTGTATTCATTGCCGATGCAATTTCTGTGTTACTTTAACACTCTGATAGTCCACAGATTACAGAATGCCTCCAGATGTTCATCGTAAACTACTACTGGTCTTCCAGGGAACGATCAAAGCTTGGACTGTTTGAGACATTACTCCCATGGAGGAAAGTACGCATGGTGACTGTTGTATTCAATCCCGATGCAAATTCTGTGTTTCATCAACACTCTGATACTCCACAGAATCCAGAATGCTTCCAGATGTGCATCAGAAACTACTACTGGTCATCCAGGGAACGATCAAAGCGTAGACTGTTTGAGACATTACTCCCATGGAGGAAAGTGCGCATGGTGACTGTTGTATTCAATCCCGATGCAATTTCTGTGTTTCATCAACACTCTGATAGTCCACAGATTACAGAATGCTTCCAGGTGTGCATCGGAAACTACTACTGGTCTTACAGGGAACGATCAAAGCGTAGACTGTTTGGGACATTACTCCCACGGAGGAAAGTGCGCATGGTGACTGTTGTATTCATCCCGATGCAATTTCTGTGTTTCATCAACACTCTGATAGTCCATAGATTACAGAATGCCTCCAAATGTGCATCGGAAACTACTACTGGTCTTCCAGGGAACGATCAAAGCGTAGACTGTTTGAGACATTACTTTTATGGAGGCAAGTGCGCATGGTGACTGTTGTATTGAATCCCGAAGCAATTTCTGTCTTTCATCAACACTCTGATACTCCACAGAATACAGAATGCCTCCAGATGTTAATCGGAAACTACTACTGGTCTTCCAGGGAACGACCAAAGCGAAGCCTGTTAGAGAGATTACTCCCATGGAGGAAAGTGCGGATGGTGACTGTTGTATTCAATCCCGATGCAATTTCTGTGTATCATCAACACTCTGATAGTCCACAGATTACAGAATGCCGCCAGCTGTTTATCGGAAACTACTACTGGTCTTCCAGGGATCGATCAAAGCGTAGACTGTTTAAGACATTACTATCGTGGAGGAAAGTGAGCGTGATGACTGTTGTATTCATTCCCGATGCAATTTCTGTGTTTCATCAACACTCTGATAGTCCACAGATTACAGAATGCCTCCAGATGTTCATCGGAAACTACTACTGGTCTTCCAGGAACGATCAAAGCGTAAACTGTTTGAGACATTACTCCCATTGTGGAAACTGCGCATGGAAACTTTTGTATTCAATCCCGATGCAATTTCTGTGTTTCATCAACACTCTGATAGTCCACAGTGTACAGAAAGCCTCCAGATGTGTATAGGAAACTACTACTGGTCTTACAGGGAACGATCAAAGCGTTGACTGTTTGAGGATTACTACCATGGAGGAAAGTGCGCATGGTGACTGTTGTATTCAATACCGATGCAATTTCTGTGTTTCATCAACGCTCTGATAGGCCACAGATTACAGAATGCCTCCAGATGTGCATCGGAAGCTACTACTGGTCTTCCAGGGAACGATCAAAGCGTAGACTGTTTGAGACATTACTCCTATGGAGGAAAGTACGCATGGTGACTTTTGTATTCAATACCGATGCAATTTCTGTGTTTCATCAACACTCTAATAGTCCACAGATTACAGAATGCCTCCAGACGTGCATCGGAAACTACTACTGGTCTTCCAGGGAACGATCAAAGCGTTGACTGTTTGGGACATTACTCCCATGGAGGAAAGTGCGCATGGTGACTGTTGTATTCAATACCGATGCAATTTCTGTGTTTCATCATCACTCTGATAGTCCACAGATTACAGAATGCCTCCAGATGTGCATCGGAAACTACTACTGGTCTTCCAGGGAACGATCAAAGCGTAGACTGTTTGAGACATTACATTATGGAGGAATGTGCGCATGGTGACTGTTGTATTCAATCCCGATGCAATTTCTGTGTTTCATCAACACTCTGATAGTCCACAGATTACAGAATGCTTCCAGGTGTGCATCGGAAACTACTACTGGTCTTACAGGGAACGATCAAAGCGTAGACTGTTTGGGACATTACTCCCATGGAGGAAAGTGCGCATGGTGACTGTTGTATTCATCCCGATGCAATTTCTGTGTTTCATCAACACTCTGATAGTCCATAGATTACAGAATGCCTCCAGAAGTGCATCGGAAACTACTACTGGTCTTCCAGGGAACGATCAAAGCGTAGACTGTTTGAGACATTACTTTTATGGAGGAAAGTGCGCATGGTGACTGTTGTATTGAATCCCGAAGCAATTTCTGTCTTTCATCAACACTCTGATACACCACAGAATACAGAATGCCTCCAGATGTTAATCGGAAACTACTACTGGTCTTACAGGGAACGAACAAAGCATAGACTGTTTGAGAATTACTCCCATGGAGGAAAGTGCGCATGGTGACTGTTGTATTCAATCCCGATGCTATTTCTGTGTTTCATCAACACTCTAATAGGCCACAGATTAAAGAAAGCCCCCACGTGTGCATCGGAAACTACTACTGATCTTCCAGGGAACGATCAAAGCGAAGCCTGTTAGATACATTACTCCCATGGAGGAAAGTGCGCATGGTGACTGTTGTATTCAATCCCGATGCAATTTCTGTGTTTCATCAACACTCTGATAGTCCACAGATTACAGAATGCCGCCAGCTGTTTATCGCAAACTACTACTGGTCTTCCAGGGAACGATCAAAGCGTAGACTGTTTGAGACATTACTACCGTGGAGGAAAGTGCGCGTGGTGACTGTTGTATTCATTCCCGATGCAATTTCTGTGTTTCATCAACAATCTGATAGTCCACAGATTACAGAATGCCTCCAGATGTTCATCGGAAACTACTACTGGTCTTCCAGGAACGATCAAAGCGTAAACTGTTAGAGACATTACTCCCATTGAGACAACTGCGCATGGAGACTGTTGTATTCAATCCCGATGCAATTTCTGTGTGTCATCAACACTCTGATAGTCCACAGTGTACAGAAAGCCTCCAGATGTGTATAGGAAACTACTACTGGTCTTCTGGGGACGATCAAAGCGTAGACCGTTAGAGACATTACTCCTATGGAGGAAAGTGCGCATGGTGACTGTTGTATTGAATCCCGATGCAATTTCTGTGTTTCATCAACACTTGATACTCCACAGAATACAGAATGCCTCCAGATGTTAATCGGAAACTACTACTGGTCTTCCAGAGAACGATCAAAGCGTAGACTGTTAGAGACATTACTCCCATGGACGAAAGTGCGCATGGCGACTGTTGTATTCAATTCCGATGCAATTACTGTGTTTCATCAACACTCTGATAGTCCACAGATTTCAAAATGCCTCCAGATGTGCATCGGAAACTACTACTGGTCTTCCACGGAAAGATCAAAGCGTAGACTGTTTGAGAAATTACTCCCATGGAGGAAAGTGCGCATGGTGACTGTTGTATTCAATCCCGATGCAATTTCTGTGTTTCATCATCACTCTGATAGTCCATAGATTACAGAATGCCTCCAGATGTTTATCGGAAACTACTACTGGTCTTCCAGGTAACGATCAAACTGTACTCTGTTTGAGACATTACTTTTATGGAAGAATGTGCGCATGGTGACTGTTGTAATCAATCCCGATGCAAATTCTGTGTTTCATCATCACTCTAGTAGTCCACAGATTACAGAATGCCTCCAGATGTGCATCGGAAACTACTACTGGTCTTACAGGGAACGATGAAAGCGTTGACTGTTTAAGGATTACTCCCATGGAGGAAAGTGCGCATGGTGACTGTTGTATTCAATACCGATAAAATTTCTGTCTTTCATCAACGCTCTGATAGGCCACAGATTACAGAATGCCACCAGATGTGCATCGGAAACTACTACTGGTCTTCCAGGGAACGATCGAAGCGTAGACTGTTTGAGACATACCTCCAGTGGAGGAAAGTGCGCATGAAGACTGTTGTATTCATTCCCGACGCAATTTCTGTGTTTCATCAACACTCTGATAGTCTACACATTACAGAATGCCACCAGATGTGCATCGGAAACTTCTACTGGTCTTCCAGGGAACGATCAAAGCGTAGATTATTTGAGACATTTCTCCCGTGGAGGGAAGTGCGCATGGTGACTGTTGCATTCAATCCGGATGCTATTTCTGTGTTTCATCAACACTCTGATAGTCCACATTTTACAGAATGCCTCCAGATGTGCATCGGAAGCTACTACTGGTCTTCCAGGGAACGATCAAAGCGTAGACTGTTTGAGACATTACTCCCGTGGAGGAAAGTGCGCATGGAGAATGTTGTATTCAATCCCGATGCAATTTCTGTGTTTCATCAACACTCTGATACTCCACAAAATACAGAATGCCTCCAGATGTTAATCGGAAACTACTACTGGCCTTCCAGGGAACGATCAAAGCGTAGACTGTTTGAGACATTACTATCATTGAGGAAAGTACGCATGGTGACTGTTGTATTCAATACCGATGCAATTTCTGTGTTTCATCAACACTCTAATAGTCCACAGATTACAGAATGCCTCCAGATGTGCATCGGAAACTACTACTGGTCTTCCAGGGAACGATCAAACGTTGACTGTTTGGGACATTACTCCCATGGAGGAAAGTGCGCATGGTGACTGTTGTATTCAATACCGATGCAATTTCTGTGTTTCATCATCACTCTGATAGTCCACAGATTACAGAATGCCTCCAGATGTGCATCGGAAACTACTACTGGTCTTCCAGGGAACGATCAAAGCGTAGACTGTTTGAGACATTACTATTATGGAGGAATGTGCGCGTGGAGACTGTTATATTCAATCCCGATGCAATTTCTGTGTTTCATCAACACTCTGACAGTCCACAGATTACAGAATGCTTCCAGGAGTGCATCAGAAACTACTACTGGTCTTACAGGGAACGATCAAAGCGTAGACTGTTTGGGACATTACTCCCACGGAGGAATGTGCGCATGGTGACTGTTGTATTCATCCCGATGCAATTTCTGTGTTTCATCAACACTCTGATAGTCCATAGATTACAGAATGCCTCCAGATGTGCATCGGAAACTACTACTGGTCTTCCAGGGAACGATCAAAGCGTAGACTGTTTGAGACATTACTTTTATGGAGGAAAGTGCGCATGGTGACTGTTGTATTGAATCCCGAAGCAATTTCTGTCTTTCATCAACACTCTGATACTCCACAGAATACAGAATGCCTCCAGATGTTAATCGGAAACTACTACTGGTCTTCCAGGGAACGACCAAAGCGAAGCCTGTTAGAGAGATTACTCCCATGGAGGAAAGTGCGGATGGTGACTGTTGTATTCAATCCCGATGCAATTTCTGTGTATCATCAACACTCTGATAGTCCACAGATTACAGAATGCCGCCAGCTGTTTATCGGAAACTACTACTGGTCTTCCAGGGATCGATCAAAGCGTAGACTGTTTAAGACATTACTATCGTGGAGGAAAGTGAGCGTGATGACTGTTGTATTCATTCCCGATGCAATTTCTGTGTTTCATCAACACTCTGATAGTCCACAGATTACAGAATGCCTCCAGATGTTCATCGGAAACTACTACTGGTCTTCCAGGAACGATCAAAGCGTAAACTGTTTGAGACATTACTCCCATTGAGGAAACTGCGCATGGAAACTTTTGTATTCAATCCCGATGCAATTTCTGTGTTTCATCAACACTCTGATAGTCCACAGTGTACAGAAAGCCTCCAGATGTGTATAGGAAACTACTACTGGTCTTACAGGGAACGATCAAAGCGTTGACTGTTTGAGGATTACTACCATGGAGGAAAGTGCGCATGGTGACTGTTGTATTCAATACCGATGCAATTTCTGTGTTTCATCAACGCTCTGATAGGCCACAGATTACAGAATGCCACCAGATGTGCATCGGAAACTACTACTGGTCTTCCAGGGAACGATCAAAGCGTAGACTGTTTGAGACATTACTCCTATGGAGGAAAGTACGCATGGTGACTTTTGTATTCAATACCGATGCAATTTCTGTGTTTCATCAACACTCTAATAGTCCACAGATTACAGAATGCCTCCAGACGTGCATCGGAAACTACTACTGGTCTTCCAGGGAACGATCAAAGCGTTGACTGTTTGGGACATTACTATCGTGGAGGAAAGTGCGCATGGTGACTGTTGTATTCAATACCGATGCAATTTCTGTGTTTCATCATCACTCTGATAGTCCACAGATTACAGAATGCCTCCAGATGTGCATCGAAAACTACTACTGGTCTTCCAGGGAACGATCAAAGCGTAGACTGTTTGAGACATTACATTATGGAGGCATGTGCGCATGGTGACTGTTGTATTCAATCCCGATGCAATTTCTGTGTTTCATCAACACTCTGATAGTCCACAGATTACAGAATGCTTCCAGGTGTGCATCGGAAACTACTACTGGTCTTACAGGGAACGATCAAAGCGTAGACTGTTTGGGACATTACTCCCATGGAGGAAAGTGCGCATGGTGACTGTTGTATTCATCCCGATGCAATTTCTGTGTTTCATCAACACTCTGATAGTCCATAGATTACAGAATGCCTCCAGAAGTGCATCGGAAACTACTACTGGTCTTCCAGGGAACGATCAAAGCGTAGACTGTTTGAGACATTACTTTTATGGAGGAAAGTGCGCATGGTGACTGTTGTATTGAATCCCGAAGCAATTTCTGTCTTTCATCAACACTCTGATACACCACAGAATACAGAATGCCTCCAGATGTTAATCGGAAACTACTACTGGTCTTACAGGGAACGAACAAAGCATAGACTGTTTGAGAATTACTCCCATGGAGGAAAGTGCGCATGGTGACTGTTGTATTCAATCCCGATGCAATTTCTGTGTTTCATCAACACTCTAATAGGCCACAGATTAAAGAAAGCCCCCACGTGTGCATCGGAAACTACTACTGGTCTTCCAGGGAACGATCAAAGCGAAGCCTGTTAGATACATTACTCCCATGGAGGAAAGTGCGCATGGTGACTGTTGTATTCAATCCCGATGCAATTTCTGTGTTTCATCAACACTCTGATAGTCCACAGATTACAGAATGCCGCCAGCTGTTTATCGCAAACTACTACTGGTCTTCCAGGGAACGATCAAAGCGTAGACTGTTTGAGACATTACTACCGTGGAGGAAAGTGCGCGTGGTGACTGTTGTATTCATTCCCGATGCAATTTCTGTGTTTCATCAACAATCTGATAGTCCACAGATTACAGAATGCCTCCAGATGTTCATCGGAAACTACTACTGGTCTTCCAGGAACGATCAAAGCGTAAACTGTTAGAGACATTACTCCCATTGAGACAACTGCGCATGGAGACTGTTGTATTCAATCCCGATGCAATTTCTGTGTGTCATCAACACTCTGATAGTCCACAGTGTACAGAAAGCCTCCAGATGTGTAGAGGAAACTACTACTGGTCTTCTGGGGACGATCAAAGCGTAGACCGTTAGAGACATTACTCCTATGGAAGAAAGTGCGCATGGTGACTGTTGTATTGAATCCCGATGCAATTTCTGTGTTTCATCAACACTTGATACTCCACAGAATACAGAATGCCTCCAGATGTTAATCGGAAACTACTACTGGTCTTCCAGAGAACGATCAAAGCGTAGACTGTTAGAGACATTACTCCCATGGACGAAAGTGCGCATGGCGACTGTTGTATTCAATTCCGATGCAATTACTGTGTTTCATCAACACTCTGATAGTCCACAGATTTCAAAATGCCTCCAGATGTGCATCGGAAACTACTACTGGTCTTCCAGGGAAAGATCAAAGCGTAGACTGTTTGAGAAATTACTCCCATGGAGGAAAGTGCGCATGGTGACTGTTGTATTCAATACCGATAAAATTTCTGTCTTTCATCAACGCTCTGATAGGCCACAGATTACAGAATGCCACCAGATGTGCATCGGAAACTACTACTGGTCTTCCAGGGAACGATCGAAGCGTAGACTGTTTGAGACATACCTCCAGTGGAGGAAAGTGCGCATGAAGTCTGTTGTATTCATTCCCGACGCAATTTCTGTGTTTCATCAACACTCTGATAGTCTACACATCACAGAATGCCACCAGATGTGCATCGGAAACTTCTACTGGTCTTCCAGGGAACGATCAAAGCGTAGATTATTTGAGACATTTCTCCCGTGGAGGGAAGTGCGCATGGTGACTGTTGCATTCAATCCGGATGCTATTTCTGTGTTTCATCAATACTCTGATAGTCCACATTTTACAGAATGCCTCCAGATGTGCATCGGAAGCTACTACTGGTCTTCCAGGGAACGATCAAAGCGTAGACTGTTTGAGACATTACTCCCGTGGACTAAAGTGCGCATGGAGAATGTTGTATTCAATCCCGATGCAATATCTGTGTTTCATCAACACTCTGATACTCCACAAAATACAGAATGCCTCCAGATGTTAATCGGAAACTACTACTGGCCTTCCAGGGAACGATCAAAGCGTAGACTGTTTGAGACATTACTATCATTGAGGAAAGTACGCATGGTGACTGTTGTATTCAATCCCGATGCAATTTCTGTGTTTCATCAACACTCTAATAGTCCACAGATTACAGAATGCCTCCAGATGTGCATCGGAAACTACTACTGGTCTTCCAGGGAACGATCAAACGTTGACTGTTTGGGACATTACTCCCATGGAGGAAAGTGCGCATGGTGACTGTTGTATTCAATACCGATGCAATTTCTGTGTTTCATCATCACTCTGATAGTCCACAGATTACAGAATGCCTCCAGATGTGCATCGGAAACTACTACTGGTCTTCCAGGGAACGATCAAAGCGTAGACTGTTTGAGACATTACTATTATGGAGGAATGTGCGCGTGGAGACTGTTGTATTCAATCCCGATGCAATTTCTGTGTTTCATCAACACTCTGATAGTCCACAGATTACAGAATGCTTCCAGGAGTGCATCAGAAACTACTACTGGTCTTACAGGGAACGATCAAAGCGTAGACTGTTTGGGACATTACTCCCACGGAGGAATGTGCGCATGGTGACTGTTGTATTCATCCCGATGCAATTTCTGTGTTTCATCAACACTCTGATAGTCCATAGATTACAGAATGCCTCCAGATGTGCATCGGAAACTACTACTGGTCTTCCAGGGAACGATCAAAGCGTAGACTGTTTGAGACATTACTTTTATGGAGGAAAGTGCGCATGGTGACTGTGTATTGAATCCCGAAGCAATTTCTGTGTTTCATCAACACTCTGATACTCCACAGAATACAGAATGCCTCCAGATGTTAATCGGAAACTACTACTGGTCTTACAGGGAACGAACAAATCATAGACTGTTTGAGAATTACTCCCATGGAGGAAAGTGCGCATGGTGACTGTTGTATTGAATCCCGATGCAATTTCTGTGTTTCATCAACACTCTAATAGGCCACAGATTAAAGAAAGCCCCCAGATGTGCATCGGAAACTACTACTGGTCTTCCAGGGAACGATCAAAGCGAAGTCTGTTAGAGACATTACTCCTATGGAGGAAAGTGCGCATGGTGACTGTTGTATTCAATCCCGATGCAATTTCTGTGTTTCATCAACACTCTGATAGTCCACAGATTACAGAATGCCGCCAGCTGTTTATCCGAAACTACTACTGGTCTTCCAGGGAACGATCAAAGCGTATACTGTTTGAGACATTACTACCGTGGGGGAAAGTGCGCGTGGTGAGTGTTGTATTCATTCCCGATGCAATTTCTGTGTTTCATCAACACTCTGATAGTCCACAGATTACAGAATGCCTCCAGATGTTCATCGGAAACTACTACTGGTCTTCCAGGAACGATCAAATCGTAAACTGTTTGAGACATTACTCCCATTGAGGAAACTGCGCATGGAGACTGTTGTATTCAATCCCGATGCAATTTCTGTGTGTCATCAACACTCTGATAGTCCACAGTGTACAGAAAGCCTCCAGATGTGTATAGGAAACTACTACTGGTCTTCTGGGGAACGATCAAAGCGTACACTGTTAGAGACATTACTCCTATGGAGGAAAGTGCGCATGGTGACTGTTGTATTGAATCCCGATGCTATTACTGTGTTGCATCAACACTCTGATAGTCTACTCATTACAGAATGCCACCAGATGTGCATCGGAAACTACTACTGGTCTTCCAGGGAACGATCTAAGCGTAGATTGTTTGAGACATTTCTCCCGTGGAGGAAAGTGCGCATGAAGACTGTTGTATTCATTCCCGATGCAATTTCTGTGTTTCATCAACAGTATGATAGTCAACATTTTACAGAATGCCTCCAGATGTGCATCGGAAACTACTACTGGTCTTCCAGGGAACGATCAAAGCGTAAACTGTTTGAGACATTACTCCCATGGAGGAAAGTGCGCATGGAGACTGTTGTATTCAACCCCGATGCAATTTCTGTGTTTCATCAACACTCTGATAGTCCACAGTGTACAGAAAGCCTCCAGATGTGCATAGGAAACTACTAGTGGTCTTCTGGGGAACGATAAAAGCGTAGACTGTTAGAGACACTACTGCCATGGAGGAAAGTGCGCATGATGACTGTTGTATTCAATCCCGAAGCAATTACTGTGTTTCATCATCACTCTGATAGTCTACACATTACAGAATGACACCAGATGTGCATCGGAAACTTCTACTGTTCTTCCAGGGAACGATCAAAGCGTAGATTGTTTGAGACATTTCTCCCGTGGAGGAAAGTGCGCATGGTGACTCTTGTATTCAATCCGGATGCTATTTCTGTGTTTCATCATCACTCTGATAGTCCACATTTTACAGAATGCCTCCAGATGTGCATCGGAAACTACTACTGGCCTTCCAGGGAACGATCAAAGCGTAGACTGTTTGAGACATTACTCCCATGGAGGAAAGTGCGCATGGAGAATGTTGTATTCAATCCCGATGCAATTTCTGTGTTTCATCAACACTCTGATACTCCACAGAATACAGAATGCCTCCAGATGTTAATCGGAAACTACTACTGGTCTTCCAGGGAACGATCAAAGCGTAGACTGTTTGAGACATTACTATCATTGAGGAAAGTACACATGGTGACTGTTGTATTCAATACCGATGCAATTTCTGTGTTTCATCAACACCCTAATAGTCCACAGATTACAGAATGCCTCCAGATGTGCATCGGAAACTACTACTGGTCTTCCAGGGAACGATCAAAGCGTTGACTGTTTGGGACATTACTCCCATGGAGGAAAGTGCGCATGGTGACTGTTGTATTCAATACCGATGCAATTTCTGTGTTTCATTATCACTCTGATAGTCCACAGATTACAGAATGCCTCCAGATGTGCATCGGAAACTACTACTGGTCTTCCAGGGAACGATCAAAGCGTAGACTGTTTGAGACATTACTATTATGGAGGAATGTGCGCATGGTGACTGTTGTATTCAATCCCGATGCAATTTCTGTGTTTCATCAACACTCTGATAGTCCACAGATTAAAGAAAGCACCCAGATGTGCATCGGAAACTACTACTGGTCTTCCAGGGAACGATCAAAGCGAAGCCTGTTAGAGACATTACTCCTGTGGAGGAAAGTGCGCATGGTGACTGTTGTATTCATTCCCGATGCAATTTCTGTGTTTCATCAACACTCTGATAGTCCACAGATTACAGAATGCCTCCAGATGTTCATCGGAAACTACTACTGGTCTTCCAGGAACGATCAAAGCGTAAACTGTTTGAGACATTACTCCCATTGAGGAAACTGCGCATGGAAACTTTTGTATTCAATCCCGATGCAATTTCTGTGTTTCATCAACACTCTGATAGTCCACAGTGTACAGAAAGCCTCCAGATGTGTATAGGAAACTACTACTGGTCTTACAGGGAACGATCAAAGCGTTGACTGTTTGAGGATTACTACCATGGAGGAAAGTGCGCATGGTGACTGTTGTATTCAATACCGATGCAATTTCTGTGTTTCATCAACGCTCTGATAGGCCACAGATTACAGAATGCCACCAGATGTGCATCGGAAACTACTACTGGTCTTCCAGGGAACGATCAAAGCGTAGACTGTTTGAGACATTACTCCTATGGAGGAAAGTACGCATGGTGACTGTTGTATTCAATACCGATGCAATTTCTGTGTTTCATCAACACTCTAATAGTCCACAGATTACAGAATGCCTCCAGACGTGCATCGGAAACTACTACTGGTCTTCCAGGGAACGATCAAAGCGTTGACTGTTTGGGACATTACTCCCATGGAGGAAAGTGCGCATGGTGACTGTTGTATTCAATACCGATGCAATTTCTGTGTTTCATCATCACTCTGATAGTCCACAGATTACAGAATGCCTCCAGATGTGCATCGGAAACTACTACTGGTCTACCAGGGAACGATCAAAGCGTAGACTGTTTGAGACATTACATTATGGAGGAATGTGCGCATGGTGACTGTTGTATTCAATCCCGATGCAATTTCTGTGTTTCATCAACACTCTGATAGTCCACAGATTACAGAATGCTTCCAGGTGTGCATCGGAAACTACTACTGGTCATACAGGGAACGATCAAAGCGTAGACTGTTTGGGACATTACTCCCATGGAGGAAAGTGCGCATGGTGACTGTTGTATTCATCCCGATGCAATTTCTGTGTTTCATCAACACTCTGATAGTCCATAGATTACAGAATGCCTCCAGAAGTGCATCGGAAACTACTACTGGTCATCCAGGGAACGATCAAAGCGTAGACTGTTTGAGACATTACTTTTATGGAGGAAAGTGCGCATGGTGACTGTTGTATTGAATCCCGAAGCAATTTCTGTCTTTCATCAACACTCTGATACACCACAGAATACAGAATGCCTCCAGATGTTAATCGGAAACTACTACTGGTCTTACAGGGAACGAACAAAGCATAGACTGTTTGAGAATTACTCCCATGGAGGAAAGTGCGCATGGTGACTGTTGTATTCAATCCCGATGCAATTTCTGTGTTTCATCAACACTCTAATAGGCCACAGATTAAAGAAAGCCCCCACGTGTGCATCGGAAACTACTACTGGTCTTCCAGGGAACGATCAAAGCGAAGCCTGTTAGATACATTACTCCCATGGAGGAAAGTGCGCATGGTGACTGTTGTATTCAATCCCGATGCAATTTCTGTGTTTCATCAACACTCTGATAGTCCACAGATTACAGAATGCCGCCAGCTGTTTATCGCAAACTACTACTGGTCTTCCAGGGAACGATCAAAGCGTAGACTGTTTGAGACATTACTACCGTGGAGGAAAGTGCGCGTGGTGACTGTTGTATTCATTCCCGATGCAATTTCTGTGTTTCATCAACAATCTGATAGTCCACAGATTACAGAATGCCTCCAGATGTTCATCGGAAACTACTACTGGTCTTCCAGGAACGATCAAAGCGTAAACTGTTAGAGACATTACTCCCATTGAGACAACTGCGCATGGAGACTGTTGTATTCAATCCCGATGCAATTTCTGTGTGTCATCAACACTCTGATAGTCCACAGTGTACAGAAAGCCTCCAGATGTGTATAGGAAACTACTACTGGTCTTCTGGGGACGATCAAAGCGTAGACCGTTAGAGACATTACTCCTATGGAGGAAAGTGCGCATGGTGACTGTTGTATTGAATCCCGATGCAATTTCTGTGTTTCATCAACACTTGATACTCCACAGAATACAGAATGCCTCCAGATGTTAATCGGAAACTACTACTGGTCTTCCAGAGAACGATCAAAGCGTAGACTGTTAGAGACATTACTCCCATGGACGAAAGTGCGCATGGCGACTGTTGTATTCAATTCCGATGCAATTACTGTGTTTCATCAACACTCTGATAGTCCACAGATTTCAAAATGCCTCCAGATGTGCATCGGAAACTACTACTGGTCTTCCAGGGAAAGATCAAAGCGTAGACTGTTTGAGAAATTACTCCCATGGAGTAAAGTGCGCATGGTGACTGTTGTATTCAATCCCGATGCAATTTCTGTGTTTCATCATCACTCTGATAGTCCATAGATTACAGAATGCCTCCAGATGTTTATCGGAAACTACTACTGGTCTTCCAGGTAACGATCAAAGGGTACTCTGTTTGAGACATTACTTTTATGGAAGAATGTGCGCATGGTGACTGTTGTAATCAATCCCGATGCAAATTCTGTGTTTCATCATCACTCTAGTAGTCCACAGATTACAGAATGCCTCCAGATGTGCATCGGAAACTACTACTGGTCTTACAGGGAACGATGAAAGCGTTGACTGTTTAAGGATTACTCCCAAGGAGGAAAGTGCGCATGGTGACTGTTGTATTCAATACCGATAAAATTTCTGTCTTTCATCAACGCTCTGATAGGCCACAGATTACAGAATGCCACCAGATGTGCATCGGAAACTACTACTGGTCTTCCAGGGAACGATCGAAGCGTAGACTGTTTGAGACATACCTCCAACGGAGGAAAGTGCGCATGAAGACTGTTGTATTCATTCCCGACGCAATTTCTGTGTTTCATCAACACTCTGATAGTCTACACATTACAGAATGCCACCAGATGTGCATCGGAAACTTCTACTGGTCTTCCAGGGAACGATCAAAGCGTAGATTATTTGAGACATTTCTCCCGTGGAGGGAAGTGCGCATGGTGACTGTTGCATTCAATCCGGATGCTATTTCTGTGTTTCATCAACACTCTGATAGTCCACATTTTACAGAATGCCTCCAGATGTGCATCGGAAGCTACTACTGGTCTTCCAGGGAACGATCAAAGCGTAGACTGTTTGAGACATTACTCCCGTGGAGGAAAGTGCGCATGGAGAATGTTGTATTCAATCCCGATGCAATTTCTGTGTTTCATCAACACTCTGATACTCCACAAAATACAGAATGCCTCCAGATGTTAATCGGAAACTACTACTGGCCTTCCAGGGAACGATCAAAGCGTAGACTGTTTGAGACATTACTATCATTGAGAAAAGTACGCATGGTGACTGTTGTATTCAATACCGATGCAATTTCTGTGTTTCATCAACACTCTAATAGTCCACAGATTACAGAATGCCTCCAGATGTGCATCGGAAACTACTACTGGTCTTCCAGGGAACGATCAAACGTTGACTGTTTGGGACATTACTCCCATGGAGGAAAGTGCGCATGGTGACTGTTGTATTCAATACCGATGCAATTTCTGTGTTTCATCATCACTCTGATAGTCCACAGATTACAGAATGCCTCCAGATGTGCATCGGAAACTACTACTGGTCTTCCAGGGAACGATCAAAGCGTAGACTGTTTGAGACATTACTATTATGGAGGAATGTGCGCATGGAGACTGTTGTATTCAATCCCGATGCAATTTCTGTGTTTCATCAACACTCTGATAGTCCACAGATTACAGAATGCTTCCAGGAGTGCATCAGAAACTACTACTGGTCTTACAGGGAACGATCAAAGCGTAGACTGTTTGGGACATTACTCCCACGGAGGAATGTGCGCATGGTGACTGTTGTATTCATCCCGATGCAATTTCTGTGTTTCATCAACACTCTGATAGTCCATAGAATACAGAATGCCTCCAGATGTGCATCGGAAACTACTACTGGTCTTCCAGGGAACGATCAAAGCGTAGACTGTTTGAGACATTACTTTTATGGAGGAAAGTGCGCATGGTGACTGTTGTATTGAATCCCGAGCAATTTCTGTGTTTCATCAACACTCTGATACTCCACAGAATACAGAATGCCTCCAGATGTTAATCGAAAACTACTACTGGTCTTACAGGGAACGAACAAATCATAGACTGTTTGAGAATTACTCCCATGGAGGAAAGTGCGCATGGTGACTGTTGTATTCAATCCCGATGCAATTTCTGTGTTTCATCAACACTCTAATAGGCCACAGATTAAAGAAAGCCCCCAGATGTGCATCGGAAACTACTACTGGTCTTCCAGGGAACGATCAAAGCGAAGTCTGTTAGAGACATTACTCCTATGGAGGAAAGTGCGCATGGTGACTGTTGTATTCAATCCCGATGCAATTTCTGTGTTTCATCAACACTCTGATAGTCCACAGATTACAGAATGCCGCCAGCTGTTTATCGGAAACTACTACTGGTCTTCCAGGGAACGATCAAAGCGTATACTGTTTGAGACATTACTACCGTGGGGGAAAGTGCGCGTGGTGAGTGTTGTATTCATTCCCGATGCAATTTCTGTGTTTCATCAACACTCTGATAGTCCACAGATTACAGAATGCCTCCGGATGTTCATCGGAAACTACTACTGGTCTTCCAGGAACGATCAAAGCGTAAACTGTTTGAGACATTACTCCCATTGAGGAAACTGCGCATGGAGACTGTTGTATTCAATCCCGATGCAATTTCGGTGTGTCATCAACACTCTGATAGTCCACAGTGTACAGAAAGCCTCCAGATGTGTATAGGAAACTACTACTGGTCTTCTGGGGAACGATCAAAGCGTACACTGTTAGAGACATTACTCCTATGGAGGAAAGTGCGCATGGTGACTGTTGTATTGAATCCCGATGCTATTACTGTGTTGCATCAACACTCTGATAGTCTACTCATTACAGAATGCCACCAGATGTGCATCGGAAACTACTACTGGTCTTCCAGGGAACAATCTAAGCGTAGATTGTTTGAGACATTTCTCCCGTGGAGGAAAGTGCGCATGAAGACTGTTGTATTCATTCCCGATGCAATTTCTGTGTTTCATCAACAGTATGATAGTCAACATTTTACAGAATGCCTCCAGATGTGCATCGGAAACTACTACTGGTCTTCCAGGGAACGATCAAAGCGTAAACTGTTTGAGACATTACTCCCATGGAGGAAAGTGCGCATGGAGACTGTTGTATTCAACCCCGATGCAATTTCTGTGTTTCATCAACACTCTGATAGTCCACAGTGTACAGAAAGCCTCCAGATGTGCATAGGAAACTACTACTGGTCTTCTGGGGAACGATAAAAGCGTAGACTGTTAGAGACACTACTGCCATGGAGGAAAGTGCGCATGATGACTGTTGTATTCAATCCCGAAGCAATTACTGTGTTTCATCATCACTCTGATAGTCTACACATTACAGAATGACACCAGATGTGCATCGGAAACTTCTACTGTTCTTCCAGGGAACGATCAAAGCGTAGATTGTTTGAGACATTTCTCCCGTGGAGGAAAGTGCGCATGGTGACTCTTGTATTCAATCCGGATGCTATTTCTGTGTTTCATCAACACTCTGATAGTCCACATTTTACAGAATGCCTCCAGATGTGCATCGGAAACTACTACTGGCCTTCCAGGGAACGATCAAAGCGTAGACTGTTTGAGACATTACTCCCATGGAGGAAAGTGCGCATGGAGAATGTTGTATTCAATCCCGATGCAATTTCTGTGTTTCATCAACACTCTGATACTCCACAGAATACAGAATGCCTCCAGATGTTAATCGGAAACTACTACTGGTCTTCCAGGGAACGATCAAAGCGTAGACTGTTTGAGACATTACTATCATTGAGGAAAGTACACATGGTGACTGTTGTATTCAATACCGATGCAATTTCTGTGTTTCATCAACACCCTAATAGTCCACAGATTACAGAATGCCTCCAGATGTGCATCGGAAACTACTACTGGTCTTCCAGGGAACGATCAAAGCGTTGACTGTTTGGGACATTACTCCCATGGAGGAAAGTGCGCATGGAGACTGTTGTATTCAATACCGATGCAATTTCTGTGTTTCATTATCACTCTGATAGTCCACAGATTACAGAATGCCTCCAGATGTGCATCGGAAACTACTACTGGTCTTCCAGGGAACGATCAAAGCGTAGACTGTTTGAGACATTACTATTATGGAGGAATGTGCGCATGGTGACTGTTGTATTCAATCCCGATGCAATTTCTGTGTTTCATCAACACTCTGATAGTCCACAGATTAAAGAAAGCACCCAGATGTGCATCGGAAACTACTACTGGTCTTCCAGGGAACGATCAAAGCGAAGCCTGTTAGAGACATTACTCCTGTTTAGGAAAGTGCGCATGGTGACTGTTGTATTAATTCCCGATGCAATTTCTGTGTTTCATCAACACTCTGATAATCCACAGATTACAGAATGCCTCCAGATGTTCATCGGAAACTACTACTGGTCTTCCAGGAACGATCAAAGCGTAAACTGTTTGAGACATTACTCCCATTGAGGAAACTGCGCATGGAGACTGTTGTATTCAATCCCGGTGCAATTTCTGTGTGTCATCAACACTCTGATAGTCCACAGTGTACAGAAAGCCTCCAGATGTGTATATGAAACTACTACTGGTCTTCTGGGGAACGATCAAAGCGTAGACTGTTAGAGACATTACTCCTATGGAGGAAAGTGCGCATGGTGACTGTTGTATTGAATCCCGATGCTATTACTGTGTTGCATCAACACTCTGTTAGTCTACACATTACAGAATGCCAACAGATGTGCATCGGAAGTTACTGCTGGTCTTCCAGGGAACGATCTAAGCGTAGATTGTTTGAGACATTTCTCCCGTGGAGGAAAGTGCGCATGGTGACTGTTGTATTCAATCTGGATGCAATTTCTGTGTTTCATCAACAGTATGATAGTCAACATTTTACAGAATGCCTCCAGATGTGCATTGGAAACTACTACTGGTCTTCCAGGGAACGATCAAAGCATAGACTGTTTGAGACATTACTCCCAAGGAGGAAAGTGCGCATGGTGACTGTTGTATTGAATCCCGATGCAATTTCTGTGTTTCATCAACACTTGATACTCCACAGAATAAAGAATGCCTCCAGATGTTAATCGGAAACTACTACTGGTCTTCCAGGGAACGATCAAAGCGTAGACTGTTAGAGACATTACTCCCATGGACGAATGTGCTCATGGCGACTGTTGTATTCAATTCCGATGCAATTACTGTGTTTCATCAACACTCTGATAGTCCACAGATTTCAGAATGCCTCCAGATGTGCATCGGAAACTACTACTGGTCTTCCAGGGAAAGATCAAAGGGTAGACTGTTTGAGACATTACTTTTAAGGAGGAATGTGCGCATGGTGACTGTTGTAATCAATCCCGATGCAATTTCTGTGTTTCATCATCACTCTAGTAGTCCACAGATTACAGAATGCCTCCAGATGTGCATCGGAAACTACTACTGGTCTTCCAGGGAACGATCAAAGCGTAAACTGTTTGAGACATTACTCCCATGGAGGAAACTGCGCATGGAGACTGTTGTATTCAACCCCGATGCAATTTCTGTGTTTCATCAACACTCTGATAGTCCACAGTGTACAGAAAGCCTCCAGATGTGCATAGGAAACTACTACTGGTCTTCTGGGGAACGATCAAAGCGTAGACTGTTAGAGACACTACTGCCATGGAGGAAAGTGCGCATGGAGAATGTTGTATTCAATCCCGATGCAATTTCTGTGTTTCATCAACACTCTGATACTCCACAGAATACAGAATGCCTCCAGATGTTAATCGGAAACTACTACTGGTCTTCCAGGGAACGATCAAAGCGTAGACTGTTTGAGACAATACTATCATGGAGGAAAGTACGCATGGTGACTGTTGTATTCAATACCGATGCAATTTCTGTGTTTCATCAACACTCTAATAGTCCACAGATTACAGAATGCCTCCAGATGTGCATCGGAAACTACTACTGGTCTTCCAGGGAACGATCAAAGCGTTGACTGTTTGGGACATTACTCCCATGGAGGAAAGTGCGCATGGTGACTGTTGTATTCAATACCGATGCAATTTCTGTGTTTCATCATCACTCTGATAGTCCACAGATTACAGAATGCCTCCAGATGTGCATCGGAAACTACTACTGGTCTTCCAGGGAACGATCAAAGCGTAGACTGTTTGAGACATTACTATTATGGAGGAATGTGCGCATGGTGGCTGTTGTATTCAATCCCGATGCAATTTCTGTGTTTCATCAACACTCTGATAGTCCACAGATTACAGAATGCTTCCAGGTGTGCATCGGAAACTACTACTGGTCTTACAGGGAACGATCAAAGCGTAGACTGTTTGGGACATTACTCCCACGAAGGAAAGTGCGCATGGTGACTGTTGTATTCATCCCGATGCAATTTCTGTGTTTCATCAACACTCTGATAGTCCATAGATTACAGAATGCCTCCAGATGTGCATCGGAAACTACTTCTGGTCTTCCAGGGAACGATCAAAGCGTAGACTATTTGAGACATTACTTTTATGGAGGAAAGTGCGCATAGTGACTGTTGTATTGAATCCCGATGCAATTTCTGTGTTTCATCAACACTCTAATAGTCCACAGATTACAGAATGCCTCCAGATGTGCATCGGAAACTACTACTGGTCTTACAGGGAACGAACAAAGCATAGACTGTTTAAGAATTACTCCCATGGAGGAAAGTGCGCATGGTGACTGTTGTATTCAATCCTGATGCAATTTCTGTGTTTCATCAACACTCTAATAGGCCACAGATTAAAGAAAGCCCCCAGATGTGCATCGGAAACTACTACTGGTCTTACAGGGAACGATCAAAGCATAGACTGTTTGAGACATTACTTTTATGGAGGAATGTGCGGATGGTGACTGTTGTATTCAATCTCGATGCAATTTCTGTGTTTCGTCAACATTCTGATAGTCAACAGATTACAGAATGCCTAAAGATGTTCTTCGTAAACTACTATTGGTCTTCCAGGGAACGATCAAATCGTAGACTGTTTGAGACATTACTCCCATGGAGGAAACTGCGCATGTTGACTGTTGTATTCAATCCAGATGCAATTTCTGTGTTTCATCAACACTCTGATAGTCCACATTTTACAGAATGCCTCCAGATGTGCATCGGAAACTACTACTGGTCTTCCAGGGAACGATCAAAGCGTAGACTGTTTGAGACATTACAGCTGTGGAGGAAAGTGCGCATGGTGACTGTTGTATTCAATCCCTATGCAATATCTGTGTTTCATCAACACACTGATAGTCCACAGATTACGGAAAGAGACCAGATGTGCATCGGAAACTCTTACTGGTCTTCTGGGGAACGATCAAAGCGTAGGCTGTTAGAGACATTACTCCCATGGAGTAAAGTGCGCATGGTGACTGTTGTATTCAATCCCGATGCAATATCTGTGTTTCATCAACACTCTGATAGTCCACAGGTTGCAGAATGCCTCCAGACGTGCAATTAAAACTACTACTGGTCTTCCAGGGAACGATCAAAGCGTAGACTGTTTGAGACATTACTTCCATGGAGGAAACTGCGCATGGTGGCTGTTGTATTCAACCCCGATGCAATTTCTGTGTTTCATCAACTCTCTGATAGTCCACAGAGTACAGAAAGCCTCCAGATGTGCATTGGACACTACAACTGGTCTTCCAGGGAACGATCAAAGCGTAGACTGTTAGAGACATTACTCCCACGGAGGAAAGTGCGCATGGCGGTAGTTGTATTGAATCCCGATGCAATTACTGTGTTTCATCAACACTCTGATAGTCTACACATTACAGAATGCCACCAGATGTGCATCGGAAACTACTACTGGTCCTCCAGGGAACGATCAAAGCGTAGAATCTTTGAGACATTACTCCCGTTTTGGAAAGTGCGCATGGTGACTGTTGTATTCAATCCCGATCCAATTTCTGTGTTTAATCAACACTCTGATAGTCCACAGATTACAGAATGCCTCCAGATGTTCATAGGAAACTGCTACTGGTCTTCCAGGGAACGATCAAAGCCTAAACTGTTAGAGACATTACTCCCATGGATCAAAGTGCGCATGATGACTGTTGTATGCATTTCCGATGCAATTTCTCCGTTTCATCATCACTTTAGTAGTCCACAGATTACAGAATGCCTCCAGATATGCATCGGAAACTACTACTGGTCTTACAGGGAAGGATCAAAGCGTAGACTGTTTGAGACATACCTCCCGTGGAGGAAAGTGCGCATGGTGACTGTTGTAATCATTCCCGATGCAATTTCTGTGTTTCATCAACACTCTTATAGTCCACAGATTACAGAATGTCTCCAGATGTGCATCGGAAACTACTACTGGCCTTCCAGGGAACGATCAAAGCGTTGACTGTTTGGGACATTACCCCCATGGAGGGAATTGCGCATGGTGACTGTTGTATTCAATCCCGATGCAATTTCTGAGTTTCATCAACACTCTGATAGTCCCCAGATTACAGAATGCCACCAGATGTGCATCGGAAACTACTACTGGTCTTCCAGGGAACGATCAAATCGTAGACTGTTTGAGACATTACTCCCGTGTTGGAAAGTGTGCATGGTGACTGTTGTACTCAATCCCGATGCAATTTCTGTGTTTCATCAACACTCTGATAGTCCACAGATTACAGAATGCCTCCAGATGTGCATCGGAAACTACTACTGGTCTTCCAGGGAACGATCAAAGCGTAGACTGTTTGAGACATTACTTTTATGGAGGAATGTGCGGATGGTGACTGTTGTATTCAATCCCGATGCAATTTCTGTGTTTCGTCAACATTCTGATAGTCAACAGATTACAGAATGCCTAAAGATGTTCTTCGTAAACTACTACTGGTCTTCCAGGGAACGATCAAATCGTTGACTGTTTGAGACATTACTCCCATGGAGGAAACTGCGCATGTTGACTGTTGTATTCAATCCGGATGCAATTTCTGTGTTTCATCAACACTCTGATAGTCCACATTTTACAGAATGCCTCCAGATGTGCATCGGAAACTACTACTGGTCTTCCAGGGAACGATCAAAGCGTAGACTGTTTGAGACATTACTCCAAAGGAGGAAAGTGCGCATGGTGACTGTTGTATTCAATCCCTATGCAATATCTGTGTTTCATCAACACACTGATAGTCCACATTTTACAGAATGTCTCCAGATGTTCATCGGAAGCTACTACTGGTCTTCCAGGGAACGATCAAATCGTAGACTGTTTGAGACATTACTTTTATGGGGGAATGTGCGCATGGTGTCTGTTGTATTTAATCCCGATGCAATTTCTGTGTTTCATCAACACTCTAATAGTCCACAGATTACAGAATGCCTCCAGATGTTCATCGGAAGCTACTACTGGTCTTACAGGGAACGATCAAAGCATAGACTGTTTGAGAATTACTCCCATGGAGGAAAGTGCGCATGGTGACTGTTGTATTCATTCCCGATGCAATTTCTGTGTTTCTTTAACACTCTGAAGGTCCACAGATTACAGAAGGCCACCAGATGTGCATCGGAAACAACTACTGGTCTTGCAGGGAAGGGTCAAAGAATAGACCGTTTCGGAATTACTTCCATGGAGGAAAGTGCGCATGGTGACTGTTGTATTCAATCCCGAGGCAATTTCTGGGTTTCATCAACACTCTGATAGTCCGCAGATTACAGAATGCCACCAGATGTTCATCGGAAACTACTACTGGTCTTCCAGGGAACGATCAAAGCGTAGACTGTTTGAGACCTTACTTTTATGGAGGAATGTGCGGATGGTGACTGTTGTATTCAATCCCGATGCAATTTCTGTGTTTCGTCAACATTCTGATAGTCAACAGATTACAGAATGCCTAAAGATGTTCATCGTAAACTACTACTGGTCTTCCAGGGAACGATCAAATCGTAGACTGTTTGAGACATTACTCCCATGGAGGAAACTGCGCATGTTGACTGTTGTATTCAATCCCGAGGCAATTTCTGTGTTTCATCAACACTCTGATAGTCCACAGATTACGGAAAGCCCCCAGATGTGCATCGGAAACTTCTACTGGTCGTCCAGGGAACGATCAAAGCGTAGACTGTTTGAGACATTACTTTTATGGAGGAATGTGCGGATGGTGACTGTTGTATTCAATCCCGATGCAATTTCTGTGTTTCGTCAACATTCTGATAGTCAACAGATTACAGAATGCCTAAAGATGTTCATCGTAAACTACTACTGGTCTTCCAGGGAACGATCAAATCGTAGACTGTTTGAGACATTACTCCCATGGAGGAAACTGCGCATGTTGACTGTTGTATTCAATCCCGAGGCAATTTCTGTGTTTCATCAACACTCTGATAGTCCACAGATTACGGAAAGCCCCCAGATGTGCATCGGAAACTTCTACTGGTCGTCCAGGGAACGATCAAAGCGTAGACAGTTTGAGACATTACTCCCATGGAGGAAAGTGCGCATGGTGACTGTTGTATTCATTCCCGATGCAATTTCTGTGTTTCATCTACACTCTGATAGTCCACAGATTACAGAATGCCAGCAGATGTGCATCGGAAAATACTGCTGGTCTTAAAGGGAACGATCAAAGCATAGACTGTTTGAGAATTACTCCCATGGAGGAAAGTGCGCATTATGACTGTTGTATTCAATCCCGAGGCAATTTCTGTGTTTCATCAACACTCTGGTAGTCCACAGATTACAGAAAGCCCCCAGATGTGCATCGGAAACTACTACTGGTCTTCCAGGGAACGATCAAAGCGTAGACTGTTTGAGACATTACTCACATGGAGGAAAGTGCGCATGGTGCCTGTTGAATTCAATCCCGATTCAATTTCTGTGTTTAATCAACACTCTGATAGTCCACAGATTACAGAATGCCTCCAGATGTTCATCGGAAACTGCTACTGGTCTTCCAGGGAACGATCAAAGGGTAGACTGTTTGAGACATTACTTTTATGGAGGAATGTGCGCATGATGACTGTTGTATGCATTTCCGATGCAATTTCTCCGTTTCATCATCACTTTAGTAGTCCACAGATTACAGAATGCCTCCAGATATGCATCGGAAACTACTACTGGTCTTACAGGGAACGATCAAAGCGTAGACTGTTTGAGACATACCTCCCGTGGAGGAAAGTGCGCATGGTGACTGTTGTATTCATTCCCGATGCAATTTCTGTGTTTCATCAACACTCTGATAGTCCACAGATTACAGAAAGCCCCCAGATGTGCATCGGAAACTACTACTGGTCGTCCAGGGAACGATCAAAGCGTAGACTGTTTGAGACATTACTACCGTGGAGGAAAGTGCGCATGGTGACTGTTGTATTCAATCAGGATGCAATTTATGTGTTTCATCAACACTCTAATGGTCCACATTTTACAGAATGCCTCCAGACGTGCATCGGAAACTACTAATAGTTTTCCAGTTAACGATCAAAGCGTAGACTGTTTGAGACATTACTCAAATGGAGGAAAGTGCGCATGGTGACTGTTGTATTCAGTCCCGATGCAATTTCTGTGTTTCATCAACACTCTGATACTCCACAGAATACAGAATGCCCCCAGATGTTAATCGGAAACTACTACTGGTCTTCCAGGGAACGATCAAAGCGTAGACTGTTTGAGACATTACTCCCATGGAGAAAAGTGCGCATGGTGACTGTTGTATTCATTCCCGATGCAATTTCTGTGTTTCATCAACACTCTTATAGTCCACAGATTACAGAATGTCTCCAGATGTGCATCGGAAACTACTACTGGTCTTCCAGGGAACGATCAAAGCGTTGACTGTTTGGGACATTACCCCCATGGAGGGAATTGCGCATGGTGACTGTTGTATTCAATCCGGATGCAATTTCTGTGTTTCATCAACACTCTGATAGTCCACATTTTACAGAATGCCTCCAGATGTGCATCGGAAACTACTACTGGTCTTGCAGGGAAGGGTCAAAGAATAGACCGTTTCGGAATTACTTCCATGGAGGAAAGTGCGCATGGTGACTGTTGTATTCAATCCCGAGGCAATTTCTGTGTTTCATCAACACTCTGATAGTCCGCAGATTACAGAATGCCACCAGATGTGCATCGGAAACTACTACTGGTCTTCCAGGGAACGATCAAAGAGTAGACTGTTTGAAACACTACTCCCGTGGAGGAAAGTGCGCATGGTGACTGTTGTATTCAATCCCGATGCAATTTCTGAGTTTCATCAACACTCTGATAGTCCCCAGATTACAGAATGCCACCAGATGTGCATCGGAAACTACTACTGGTCTTCCAGGGAACGATCAAATCGTAGACTGTTTGAGACATTACTCCCGTGTTGGAAAGTGTTCATGGTGACTGTTGTACTCAATCCCGATGCAATTTCTGTGTTTCATCAACACTCTGATAGTCCACAGATTACAGAATGCCTCCAGATGTGCATCGGAAACTACTACTGGTCTTCCAGGGAACGATCAAAGCGTAGACTGTTTGAGACATTACTTTTAAGGAGGAATGTGCGGATGGTGACTGTTGTATTCAATCCCGATGCAATTTCTGTGTTTCGTCAACATTCTGATAGTCAACAGATTACAGAATGCCTAAAGATGTTCTTCGTAAACTACTACTGGTCTTCCAGGGAACGATCAAATCGTAGACTGTTTGAGACATTACTCCCATGGAGGAAACTGCGCATGTTGACTGTTGTATTCAATCCGGATGCAATTTCTGTGTTTCATCAACACTCTGATAGTCCACATTTTACAGAATGCCTCCAGATGTGCATCGGAAACTACTACTGGTCTTCCAGGGAACGATCAAAGCGTAGACTGTTTGAGACATTACTCCAAAGGAGGAAAGTGCGCATGGTGACTGTTATATTCAATCCCTATGCAATATCTGTGTTTCATCAACACACTGATAGTCCACATTTTACAGAATGTCTCCAGATGTTCATCGGAAGCTACTACTGGTCTTCCAGGGAACGATCAAATCGTAGACTGTTTGAGACATTACTTTTATGGGGGAATGTGCGCATGGTGTCTGTTGTATTTAATCCCGATGCAATTTCTGTGTTTCATCAACACTCTAATAGTCCACAGATTACAGAATGCCTCCAGATGTTCATCGGAAACTACTACTGGTCTTACAGGGAACGATCAAAGCATAGACTGTTTGAGAATTACTCCCATGGAGGAAAGTGCGCATGGTGACTGTTGTATTCAATCCCGATGCAATTTCTGTGTTTCATCAACACTCCGATAGGCCACAGATTACAGAATGCCACCAGATGTGCATCGGACACTACTACTGGTCTTCCAGGGAACGATCAAAGCGTAGACTGTTCGAGACATACCTCCCGTGGAGGAAAGTGCGCATGGTGACTGTTGTATTCATTCCCGATGCAATTTCTGTGTTTCTTTAACACTCTGAAGGTCCACAGATTACAGAAGGCCACCAGATGTGCATCGGAAACAACTACTGGTCTTGCAGGGAAGGGTCAAAGAATAGACCGTTTCGGAATTACTTCCATGGTGGAAAGTGCGCATGGTGACTGTTGTATTCAATCCCGAGGCAATTTCTGGGTTTCATCAACACTCTGATAGTCCGCAGATTACGGAATGCCACCAGATGTTCATCGGAAACTACTACTGGTCTTCCAGGGAACGATCAAAGCGTAGACTGTTTGAGACATTACTTTTATGGAGGAATGTGCGGATGGTGACTGTTGTATTCAATCCCGATGCAATTTCTGTGTTTCGTCAACATTCTGATAGTCAACAGATTACAGAATGCCTAAAGATGTTCATCGTAAACTACTACTGGTCTTCCAGGGAACGATCAAATCGTAGACTGTTTGAGACATTACTCCCATGGAGGAAACTGCGCATGTTGACTGTTGTATTCAATCCCGAGGCAATTTCTGTGTTTCATCAACACTCTGATAGTCCACAGATTACGGAAAGCCCCCAGATGTGCATCGGAAACTTCTACTGGTCGTCCAGGGAACGATCAAAGCGTAGACTTTTTGAGACATTACTCCCATGGAGGAAAGTGCGCATGGTGACTGTTGTATTCATTCCCGATGCAATTTCTGTGTTTCATCTACACTCTGATAGTCCACAGATTACAGAATGCCAGCAGATGTGCATCGGAAACTACTGCTGGTCTTAAAGGGAACGATCAAAGCATAGACTGTTTGAGAATTACTCCCATGGAGGAAAGTGCGCATTATGACTGTTGTATTCAATCCCGAGGCAATTTCTGTGTTTCATCAACACTCTGGTAGTCCACAGATTACAGAAAGCCCCCAGATGTGCATCGGAAACTACTACTGGTCTTCCAGGGAACGATCAAAGCGTAGACTGTTTGAGACTTTACTCACATGGAGGAAAGTGCGCATGGTGCCTGTTGAATTCAATCCCGATTCAATTTCTGTGTTTCATCAACACTCTGATAGTCCACAGATTACAGAATGCCTCCATATGTGCATCGGAAGCTACTGCTGGTCTTCTAGGGAACGATCAAAGCGTAGACTGTTTGAGACATTACTTTTATGGAGGAAAGTGAGCATGGTGACTGTTGTATTCAATCCCGATGCAATTACTGTGTTTCATCAACACCCTGATAGTCTACACATTACAGAATGCCACCAGATGTGCATCGGAAACTACTACTGGTCTTACAGGGACCGATCAAAGCATAGACTGTTTGAGAATTATTCCCACAAAGGAAAGTGCGCATGGTGACTGTTGTATTCATCCCGATGCAATTTCTGTGTTTCATCAACACTCTGATACTCCACACATAACAGAAAGCCACCAGATGTGCATCGGAAACTACTACTGGTCTTCCAGGGAACGATCAAAGCTTAGACTGTTTGAGACATTACTCCAATTAAGGAAAGTGCGCATGGTGACTGTTGTATTCAATCCCGATGCAATTTCTGTGTTTCATGAACACTCTGGTATTCCACAGATTACAGAATGCCTCCAGATGTTCATCGGAAGCTACTACTGGTCTTCCAGGGAACGATCAAACCGTAGACTGTTTGAGACATTACTTTTATGGTTGAATGTGCGCATGGTTTCTGTTGTATTTAATCCCGATGCAATTTCTGTGTTACATCAACACTCTAATAATCCACAGATTACAGAATGCCTCCATATGTTCATCGGAAACCTCTACTGGTCTTACAGGGAACGATCAAAGCATAGACTGTTTGAGAATTACTCCAATGGAGGAAAGTGCGCATGGTGACTTTTGTATTCAATCCCGATGCAATTTCTGTGTTTAATCAACACTCTGATAAACCACAGAATACAGAATGCCACCAGATGTGCATCGGACTCTACTACTGGTCTTAAAGGGAACGATCAAAGCGTTGACTGTTCGAGACATACCTCCCGTGGAGGAAAGTGCGCATGGTAACTGTTGGATTCATTCCCGATGCAATTTCTATGTTTCTTTAACACTCTGAAGTCCACAGATTACAGAAGGCCACCAGATGTGCATCGGAAAGTACTACTGGTCTTACAGGGAAGGATCAAAGAATAGACTGTTTGAGAATTACTTCCATGGAGGAAAGTGCGCATGGCGACTGTTGTATTCAATCCCGAGGCAATTTCTGTGTTTCATCAACGCTCTGATAGTCCGCAGATTACAGAATGCCACCAGATGTGCATCGGAAACTACTACTGGTCTTCCAGGGAACGATCAAAGCGTAAACTGTTTGAGACATTACTCCCATTGAGGAAACTGCGCATGGAGACTGTTGTATTCAATCCCGGTGCAATTTTTGTGTGTCATCAACACTCTGATAGTCCACAGTGTACAGAAAGCCTCCAGATGTGTATATGAAACTACTACTGGTCTTCTGGGGAACGATCAAAGCGTAGACTGTTAGAGACATTACTCCTATGGAGGAAAGTGCGCATGGTGACTGTTGTATTGAATCCCGATGCTATTACTGTGTTGCATCAACACTCTGTTAGTCTACACATTACAGAATGCCACCAGATGTGCATCGGAAATTACTACTGGTCTTCCAGGGAACGATCTAAGCGTAGATTGTTTGAGACATTTCTCCCGTGGAGGAAAGTGCGCATGGTGACTGTTGTATTCAATCTGGATGCAATTTCTGTGTTTCATCAACAGTATGATAGTCAACATTTTACAGAATGCCTCCAGATGTGCATTGGAAACTACTACTGGTCTTCCAGGGAACGATCAAAGCATAGACTGTTTGAGACATTACTCCCAAGGAGGAAAGTGCGCATGGTGACTGTTGTATTGAATCCCGATGCAATTTCTGTGTTTCATCAACACTTGATACTCCACAGAATACAGAATGCCTCCAGATGTTAATCGGAAACTACTACTGGTCTTCTAGAGAACGATCAAAGCGTAGACTGTTAGAGACATTACTCCCATGGACGAATGTGCTCATGGCGACTGTTGTATTCAATTCCGATGCAATTACTGTGTTTCATCAACACTCTGATAGTACACAGATTTCAGAATGCCTCCAGATGTGCATCGGAAACTACTACTGGTCTTCCAGGGAAAGATCAAAGCGTAGACTGTTTGAGAAATTACTCCCATGGATGAAAGTGCGCATGGTGACTGTTGTATTCAATCCCGATGCAATTTCTGTGTTTCATCATCACTCTGATAGTCCACAGATTACAGAATGCCTCCAGATGTTCATCGGAGACTACTAGTGGTCTTCCAGGTAACGATCAAAGGGTAGACTGTTTGAGACATTACTTTTATGGAAGAATGTGCGCATGGTGACTGTTGTAATCAATCCCGATGCAATTTCTGTGTTTCATCATCACTCTAGTAGTCCACAGATTACAGAATGCCTCCAGATGTGCATCTTAAACTACTACTGGTCTTCCAGGGAACGATCAAAGCGTAAACTGTTTGAGACATTACTCCCATGGAGGAAACTACGCATGGAGACTGTTGTACTCAACCCCGATGCAATTTCTGTGTTTCATCAACACTCTGATAGTCCACAGTGTACAGAAAGCCTCCAGATGTGCATAGGAAACTACTACTGGTCTTCTGGGGAACGATCAAAGCGTAGACTGTTAGAGACACTACTGCCATGGAGGAAAGTGCGCATGGAGAATGTTGTATTCAATCCCGATGCAATTTCTGTGTTTCATCAACACTCTGATACTCCACAGTATACAGAATGCCTCCAGATGTTAATCGGAAACTACTACTGGTCTTCCAGGGAACGATCAAATCGTAGACTGTTTGAGACATTACTATCAGGGAGGAAAGTACGCATGGTGACTGTTGTATTCAATACCGATGCAATTTCTGTGTTTCATCAACACTCTAATAGTCCACAGATTACAGAATGCCTCCAGATGTGCATCGGAAACTACTACTGGTCTTCCAGGGAACGATCAAAGCGTTGACTGTTTGGGACATTACTCCCATGGAGGAAAGTGCGCATGGTGACTGTGGTATTCAATACCGATGCAATTTCTGTGTTTCATCATCACTCTGATAGTCCACAGATTACAGAATGCCTCCAGATTTGCATCGGAAACTACTACTGGTCTTCCAGGGAACGATCAAAGCGTAGACTGTTTGAGACATTACTATTATGGAGGAATGTGCGCATGGTGGCTGTTGTATTCAATCCCGATGCAATTTCTGTGTTTCATCAACACTCTGATAGTCCACAGATTACAGAATGCTTCCAGGTGTGCATCGGAAACTACTACTGGTCTTACAGGGAACGATCAAAGCGTAGACTGTTTGGGACATTACTCCCACGGAGGAAAGTGCGCATGGTGACTGTTGTATTCATCCCGATGCAATTTCTGTGTTTCATCAACACTCTGATAGTCCATAGATTACAGAATGCCTCCAGATGTGCATCGGAAACTACTTCTGGTCTTCCAGGGAACGATCAAAGCGTAGACTATTTGAGACATTACTTTTATGGAGGAAAGTGCGCATAGTGACTGTTGTATTGAATCCCGATGCAATTTCTGTGTTTCATCAACACTCTAATAGTCCACAGATTACAGAATGCCTCCAGATGTGCATCGGAAACTACTACTGGTCTTACAGGGAACGAACAAAGCATAGACTGTTTGAGAATTACTCCCATGGAGGAAAGTGCGCATGGTGACTGTTGTATTCAATCCTGATGCAATTTCTGTGTTTCATCAACACTCTAATAGGCCACAGATTAAAGAAAGCCCCCAGATGTGCATCGGAAACTATTACTGGTCTTACAGGGAACGATCAAAGCATAGACTGTTTGAGACATTACTTTTATGGAGGAATGTGCGGATGGTGACTGTTGTATTCAATCCCGATGCAATTTCTGTGTTTCGTCAACATTCTGATAGTCAACAGATTACAGAATGCCTAAAGATGTTCTTCGTAAACTACTACTGGTCTTCCAGGGAACGATCAAATCGTAGACTGTTTGAGACATTACTCCCATGGAGGAAACTGCGCATGTTGACTGTTGTATTCAATCCGGATGCAATTTCTGTGTTTCATCAACACTCTGATAGTCCACATTTTACAGAATGCCTCCAGATGTGCATCGGAAACTACTACTGGTCTTCCAGGGAACGATCAAAGCGTAGACTGTTTGAGACATTACTCCAATGGAGGAAAGTGCGAATGGTGACTGTTGTATTCAATCCCTATGCAATATCTGTGTTTCATCAACACACTGATAGTCCACAGATTACGGAAAGAGACCAGATGTGCATCGGAAACTCTTACTGGTCTTCTGGGGAACGATCAAAGCGTAGACTGTTAGAGACATTACTCCCATGGAGTAAAGTGCGCATGGTGACTGTTGTATTCAATCCCGATGCAATATCTGTGTTTCATCAACACTCTGATAGTCCACAGGTTGCAGAATGCCTCCAGACGTGCAATTAAAACTACTACTGGTCTTCCAGGGAACGATCAAAGCGTAGACTGTTTGAGACATTACTTCCATGGAGGAAACTGCGCATGGTGGCTGTTGTATTCAACCCCGATGCAATTTCTGTGTTTCATCAACTCTCTGATAGTCCACAGAGTACAGAAAGCCTCCAGATGTGCATTGGACACTACAACTGGTCTTCCAGGGAACGATCAAAGCGTAGACTGTTAGAGACATTACTCCCACGGAGGAAAGTGCGCATGGCGATTGTTGTATTGAATCCCGATGCAATTACTGTGTTTCATCAACACTCTGATAGTCTACACATTACAGAATGCCACCAGATGTGCATCGGAAACTACTACTGGTCCTCCAGGGAACGATGAAAGCGTTGACTGTTTGAGACATTACTCCCGTTTTGGAAAGTGCGCATGGTGACTGTTGTATTCAATCCCGATCCAATTTCTGTGTTTAATCAACACTCTGATAGTCCACAGATTACAGAATGCCTCCAGATGTTCATCGGAAACTGCTACAGGTCTTCCAGGGAACGATAAAAGGGTAGACTGTTTGAGACATTACTTTTATGGAGGAATGTGCACATGATGACTGTTGTATGCATTTCCGATGCAATTTCTCCGTTTCATCATCACTCTAGTAGTCCACAGATTACAGAATGCCTCCAGATATGCATCGGAAACTACTACTGGTCTTACAGGGAACGATCAAAGCGTAGACAGTTTGAGACATACCTCCCGTGGAGGAGAGTGCGCATGGTGACTGTTGTATTCATTCCCGATGCAATTTCTGTGTTTCATCAACACTCTGATAGTCCACAGATTACAGAAAGCCCCCAGATGTGCATCGGAAACTACTACTGGTCGTCCAGGGAACGATCAAATCGTAGACTGTTTGAGACATTACTACCGTGGAGGAAAGTGCGCATGGTGACTGTTGTATTCAATCAGGATGCAATTTATGTGTTTCATCAACACTCTGATGGTCCACATTTTACAGAATGCCTCCAGACGTGCATCGGAAACTACAAATAGTCTTCCAGTTAACGATCAAAGCGTAGACTGTTTGAGACATTACTCAAATGGAGGAAAGTGCGCATGGTGACTGTTGTATTCAGTCCCGATGCAATTTCTGTGTTTCATCAACACTCTGATACTCCACAGAATACAGAATGCCCCCAGATGTTAATCGGAAACTACTACTGGTCTTCCAGGGAACGATCAAAGCGTAGACTGTTTGAGACATTACTCCCATCGAGAAAAGGGCGCATGGTGACTGTTGTATTCATTCCCGATGCAATTTCTGTGTTTCATCAACACTCTTATAGTCCACAGATTACAGAATGTCTCCAGATGTGCATCGGAAACTACTACTGGTCTTCCAGGGAACGATCAAAGCGTTGACTGTTTGGGACATTACCCCCATGGAGGGAATTGCGCATGGTGACTGTTGTATTCAATCCGGATGCAATTTCTGTGTTTCATCAACACTCTGATAGTCCACATTTTACAGAATGCCTCCAGATGTGCATCGGAAACTACTACTGGTCTTCCAGGGAACGATCAAGGCGTAGACTGTTTGAGACATTACTCCAATGGAGGAAAGTGCGCATGGTGACTGTTGTATTCAATCCCTATGCAATATCTGTGTTTCATCAACACACTGATAGTCCACATTTTACAGAACGCCTCCAGATGTTCATCGGAAGCTACTACTGGTCTTCCAGGGAACGATCAAATCGTAGACTGTTTAAGACATTACTTTTATGGGGGAATGTGCGCATGGTGTCTGTTGTATTTAATCCCGATGCAATTTCTGTGTTTCATCAATACTCTAATAGTCCACAGATTACAGAATGCCTCCAGATGTTCATCGGAAACTACTACTGGTCTTACAGGGAACGATCAAAGCATAGACTGTTTGAGACATTACTCCCATGGAGGAAAGTACGCATGGTGACTGTTGTATTCAATCCCGATGCAATTTCTGTGTTTCATCAACACTCCGATAGGCCACAGATTACAGAATGCCACCAGATGTGCATCGGACACTACTACTGGTCTTCCAGGGAACGATCAAAGCGTAGACTGTTCGAGACATACCTCCCGTGGAGGAAAGTGCGCATGGTGACTGTTGTATTCATTCCCGATGCAATTTCTGTGTTTCTTTAACACTCTGAAGGTCCACAGATTACAGAAGGCCACCAGATGTGCATCGGAAACAACTACTGGTCTTGCAGGGAAGGGTCAAAGAATAGACCGTTTCGGAATTACTTCCATGGAGGAAAGTGCGCATGGTGACTGTTGTATTCAATCCCGAGGCAATTTCTGTGTTTCATCAACACTCTGATAGTCCGCAGATTACAGAATGCCACCAGATGTGCATCGGAAACTACTACTGGTCTTCCAGGGAACGATCAAAGAGTAGACTGTTTGAAACACTACTCCCGTGGAGGAAAGTGCGCATGGTGACTGTTGTATTCAATCCCGATGCAATTTCTGAGTTTCATCAACACTCTGATAGTCCCCAGATTACAGAATGCCACCAGATGTGCATCGGAAACTACTACTGGTCTTCCAGGGAACGATCAAAGCGTAGACTGTTTGAGACATTACTATTATGGAGGAATGTGCGCATGGTGGCTGTTGTATTCAATCCCGATGCAATTTCTGTGTTTCATCAACACTCTGATAGTCCACAGATTACAGAATGCTTCCAGGTGTGCATCGGAAACTACTACTGGTCTTACAGGGAACGATCAAAGCGTAGACTGTTTGGGACATTACTCCCACGGAGGAAAGTGCGCATGGTGACTGTTGTATTCATCCCGATGCAATTTCTGTGTTTCATCAACACTCTGATAGTCCATAGATTACAGAATGCCTCCAGATGTGCATCGGAAACTACTTCTGGTCTTCCAGGGAACGATCAAAGCGTAGACTATTTGAGACATTACTTTTATGGAGGAAAGTGCGCATAGTGACTGTTGTATTGAATCCCGATGCAATTTCTGTGTTTCATCAACACTCTAATAGTCCACAGATTACAGAATGCCTCCAGATGTGCATCGGAAACTACTACTGGTCTTACAGGGAACGAACAAAGCATAGACTGTTTGAGAATTACTCCCATGGAGGAAAGTGCGCATGGTGACTGTTGTATTCAATCCTGATGCAATTTCTGTGTTTCATCAACACTCTAATAGGCCACAGATTAAAGAAAGCCCCCAGATGTGCATCGGAAACTATTACTGGTCTTACAGGGAACGATCAAAGCATAGACTGTTTGAGACATTACTTTTATGGAGGAATGTGCGGATGGTGACTGTTGTATTCAATCCCGATGCAATTTCTGTGTTTCGTCAACATTCTGATAGTCAACAGATTACAGAATGCCTAAAGATGTTCTTCGTAAACTACTACTGGTCTTCCAGGGAACGATCAAATCGTAGACTGTTTGAGACATTACTCCCATGGAGGAAACTGCGCATGTTGACTGTTGTATTCAATCCGGATGCAATTTCTGTGTTTCATCAACACTCTGATAGTCCACATTTTACAGAATGCCTCCAGATGTGCATCGGAAACTACTACTGGTCTTCCAGGGAACGATCAAAGCGTAGACTGTTTGAGACATTACTCCAATGGAGGAAAGTGCGAATGGTGACTGTTGTATTCAATCCCTATGCAATATCTGTGTTTCATCAACACACTGATAGTCCACAGATTACGGAAAGAGACCAGATGTGCATCGGAAACTCTTACTGGTCTTCTGGGGAACGATCAAAGCGTAGACTGTTAGAGACATTACTCCCATGGAGTAAAGTGCGCATGGTGACTGTTGTATTCAATCCCGATGCAATATCTGTGTTTCATCAACACTCTGATAGTCCACAGGTTGCAGAATGCCTCCAGACGTGCAATTAAAACTACTACTGGTCTTCCAGGGAACGATCAAAGCGTAGACTGTTTGAGACATTACTTCCATGGAGGAAACTGCGCATGGTGGCTGTTGTATTCAACCCCGATGCAATTTCTGTGTTTCATCAACTCTCTGATAGTCCACAGAGTACAGAAAGCCTCCAGATGTGCATTGGACACTACAACTGGTCTTCCAGGGAACGATCAAAGCGTAGACTGTTAGAGACATTACTCCCACGGAGGAAAGTGCGCATGGCGATTGTTGTATTGAATCCCGATGCAATTACTGTGTTTCATCAACACTCTGATAGTCTACACATTACAGAATGCCACCAGATGTGCATCGGAAACTACTACTGGTCCTCCAGGGAACGATGAAAGCGTTGACTGTTTGAGACATTACTCCCGTTTTGGAAAGTGCGCATGGTGACTGTTGTATTCAATCCCGATCCAATTTCTGTGTTTAATCAACACTCTGATAGTCCACAGATTACAGAATGCCTCCAGATGTTCATCGGAAACTGCTACAGGTCTTCCAGGGAACGATAAAAGGGTAGACTGTTTGAGACATTACTTTTATGGAGGAATGTGCACATGATGACTGTTGTATGCATTTCCGATGCAATTTCTCCGTTTCATCATCACTCTAGTAGTCCACAGATTACAGAATGCCTCCAGATATGCATCGGAAACTACTACTGGTCTTACAGGGAACGATCAAAGCGTAGACAGTTTGAGACATACCTCCCGTGGAGGAGAGTGCGCATGGTGACTGTTGTATTCATTCCCGATGCAATTTCTGTGTTTCATCAACACTCTGATAGTCCACAGATTACAGAAAGCCCCCAGATGTGCATCGGAAACTACTACTGGTCGTCCAGGGAACGATCAAATCGTAGACTGTTTGAGACATTACTACCGTGGAGGAAAGTGCGCATGGTGACTGTTGTATTCAATCAGGATGCAATTTATGTGTTTCATCAACACTCTGATGGTCCACATTTTACAGAATGCCTCCAGACGTGCATCGGAAACTACAAATAGTCTTCCAGTTAACGATCAAAGCGTAGACTGTTTGAGACATTACTCAAATGGAGGAAAGTGCGCATGGTGACTGTTGTATTCAGTCCCGATGCAATTTCTGTGTTTCATCAACACTCTGATACTCCACAGAATACAGAATGCCCCCAGATGTTAATCGGAAACTACTACTGGTCTTCCAGGGAACGATCAAAGCGTAGACTGTTTGAGACATTACTCCCATCGAGAAAAGGGCGCATGGTGACTGTTGTATTCATTCCCGATGCAATTTCTGTGTTTCATCAACACTCTTATAGTCCACAGATTACAGAATGTCTCCAGATGTGCATCGGAAACTACTACTGGTCTTCCAGGGAACGATCAAAGCGTTGACTGTTTGGGACATTACCCCCATGGAGGGAATTGCGCATGGTGACTGTTGTATTCAATCCGGATGCAATTTCTGTGTTTCATCAACACTCTGATAGTCCACATTTTACAGAATGCCTCCAGATGTGCATCGGAAACTACTACTGGTCTTCCAGGGAACGATCAAGGCGTAGACTGTTTGAGACATTACTCCAATGGAGGAAAGTGCGCATGGTGACTGTTGTATTCAATCCCTATGCAATATCTGTGTTTCATCAACACACTGATAGTCCACATTTTACAGAACGCCTCCAGATGTTCATCGGAAGCTACTACTGGTCTTCCAGGGAACGATCAAATCGTAGACTGTTTAAGACATTACTTTTATGGGGGAATGTGCGCATGGTGTCTGTTGTATTTAATCCCGATGCAATTTCTGTGTTTCATCAATACTCTAATAGTCCACAGATTACAGAATGCCTCCAGATGTTCATCGGAAACTACTACTGGTCTTACAGGGAACGATCAAAGCATAGACTGTTTGAGACATTACTCCCATGGAGGAAAGTACGCATGGTGACTGTTGTATTCAATCCCGATGCAATTTCTGTGTTTCATCAACACTCCGATAGGCCACAGATTACAGAATGCCACCAGATGTGCATCGGACACTACTACTGGTCTTCCAGGGAACGATCAAAGCGTAGACTGTTCGAGACATACCTCCCGTGGAGGAAAGTGCGCATGGTGACTGTTGTATTCATTCCCGATGCAATTTCTGTGTTTCTTTAACACTCTGAAGGTCCACAGATTACAGAAGGCCACCAGATGTGCATCGGAAACAACTACTGGTCTTGCAGGGAAGGGTCAAAGAATAGACCGTTTCGGAATTACTTCCATGGAGGAAAGTGCGCATGGTGACTGTTGTATTCAATCCCGAGGCAATTTCTGTGTTTCATCAACACTCTGATAGTCCGCAGATTACAGAATGCCACCAGATGTGCATCGGAAACTACTACTGGTCTTCCAGGGAACGATCAAAGAGTAGACTGTTTGAAACACTACTCCCGTGGAGGAAAGTGCGCATGGTGACTGTTGTATTCAATCCCGATGCAATTTCTGAGTTTCATCAACACTCTGATAGTCCCCAGATTACAGAATGCCACCAGATGTGCATCGGAAACTACTACTGGTCTTCCAGGGAACGATCAAATCGTAGACTGTTTGAGACATTACTCCCGTGTAGGAAAGTGCGCATGGTGACTGTTGTACGCAATCCCGATGCAATTTCTGTGTTTCATCAACACTCTGATAGTCCACAGATTACAGAATGCCTCCAGATGTGCATCGGAAACTACTACTGGTCTTCCAGGGAACGATCAAAGCGTAGACTGTTTGAGACATTACTTTTATGGAGGAATGTGCAGATGGTGACTGTTGTATTCAATCCCGATGCAATTTCTGTGTTTCGTCAACATTCTGATAGTCAACAGATTACAGAATGCCTAAAGATGTTCTTCGTAAACTACTACTGGTCTTCCAGGGAACGATCAAATCGTAGACTGTTTGAGACATTACTCCCATGGAGGAAACTGCGCATGTTGTCTGTTGTATTCAATCCGGATGCAATTTCTGTGTTTCATCAACACTCTGATAGTCCACATTTTACAGAATGCCTCCAGATGTGCATCGGAAACTACTACTGGTCTTCCAGGGAACGATCAAAGCGTAGACTGTTTTAGACATTACTCCAAAGGAGGAAAGTGCGCATGGTGACTGTTGTATTCAATCCCTATGCAATATCTGTGTTTCATCAACACACTGATAGTCCACATTTTACAGAATGCCTCCAGATGTTCATCGGAAACTACTACTGGTCTTACAGGGAACGATCAAAGCATAGACTGTTTGAGAATTACTCCCATGGAGGAAAGTGCGCATGGTGACTGTTGTATTCAATCCCGATGCAATTTCTGTGTTTCATCAACACTCCGATAGGCCACAGATTACAGAATGCCACCAGATGTGCATCGGACACTACTACTGGTCTTCCAGGGAACGATCAAAGCGTAGACTGTTCGAGACATACCTCCCGTGGAGGAAAGTGTGCATGGTGACTGTTGTATTCATTCCCGATGCAATTTCTGTGTTTCTTTAACACTCTGAAGGTCCACAGATTACAGAAGGCCACCAGATGTGCATCGGAAACAACTACTGGTCTTGCAGGGAAGGGTCAAAGAATAGACCGTTTCGGAATTACTTCCATGGAGGAAAGTGCGCATGGTGACTGTTGTATTCAATCTCGAGGCAATTTCTGTGTTTCATCAACACTCTGATAGTCCGCAGATTACAGAATGCCACCGGATGTTCATCGGAAACTACTACTGGTCTTCCAGGGAACGATCAAAGCGTAGACTGTTTGAGACATTACTTTTATGGAGGAATGTGCGGATGGTGACTGTTGTATTCAATCCCGATGCAATTTCTGTGTTTCGTCAACATTCTGATAGTCAACAGATTACAGAATGCCTAAAGTAGTTCATCGTAAACTACTACTGGTCTTCCAGGGAACGATCAAATCGTAGACTGTTTGAGACATTACTCCCATGGAGGAAACTGCGCATGTTGACTGTTGTATTCAATCCCGAGGCAATTTCTGTGTTTCATCAACACTCTGATAGTCCACAGATTACGGAAAGCCCCCAGATGTGCATCGGAAACTTCTACTGGTATTCCAGGGAACGATCAAAGCGTAGACTGTTTGAGACATTACTCCCATGGAGGAAAGTGCGCATGGTGACTGTTGTATTCATTCGCGATGCAATTTCTGTGTTTCATCTACACTCTGATAGTCCACAGATTACAGAATGCCAGCAGATGTGCATCGGAAACTACTGCTGGTCTTAAAGGGAACGATCAAAGCATAGACTGTTTGAGAATTACTCCCATGGAGGAAAGTGCGCATTATGACTGTTGTATTCAATCCCGAGGCAATTTCTGTGTTTCATCAACACTCTGGTAGTCCACAGATTACAGAAAGCCCCCAGATGTGCATCGGAAACTACTACTGGTCTTCCAGGGAACGATCAAAGCGTAGACTGTTTGAGACATTACTCACATGGAGGAAAGTGCGCATGGTGCCTGTTGAATTCAATCCCGATTCAATTTCTGTGTTTCATCAACACTCTGATAGTCCACAGATTACAGAATGCCTCCATATGTGCATCGGAAGCTACTGCTGGTCTTCTAGGGAACGATCAAAGCGTAGACTGTTTGAGACATTACTTTTATGGAGGAAAGTGAGCATGGTGACTGTTGTATTCAATCCCGATGCAATTACTGTGTTTCATCAACACCCTGATAGTCTACACATTACAGAATGCCACCAGATGTGCATCGGAAACTACTACTGGTCTTACAGGGACCGATCAAAGCATAGACTGTTTGAGAATTAATCCCACAAAGGAAAGTGCGCATGGTGACTGTTGTATTCATCCCGATGCAATTTCTGTGTTTCATCAACACTCTGATACTCCACACATAACAGAAAGCCACCAGATGTGCATCGGAAACTACTACTGGTCTTCCAGGGAACGATCAAAGCGTAGACTGTTTGAGACATTACTCCCATTAAGGAAAGTGCGCATGGTGACTGTTGTATTCAATCCCGATGCAATTTCTGTGTTTCATCAACACTCTGATATTCCACAGATTACAGAATGCCTCCAGATGTTCATCGGAAGCTACTACTGGTCTTCCAGGGAACGATCAAACCGTAGACTGTTTGAGACATTACTTTTATGGTTGAATGTGCGCATGGTTTCTGTTGTATTTAATCCCGATGCAATTTCTGTGTTACATCAACACTCTAATAATCCACAGATTACAGAATGCCTCCATATGTTCATCGGAAACTACTACTGGTCTTACAGGGAACGATCAAAGCATAGACTGTTTGAGAATTACTCCAATGGAGGAAAGTGCACATGGTGACTTTTGTATTCAATCCCGATGCAATTTCTGTGTTTAATCAACACTCTGATAACCCACAGAATACAGAATGCCACCAGATGTGCATCGGACTCTACTACTGGTCTTAAAGGGAACGATCAAAGCGTAGACTGTTCGAGACATACCTCCCGTGGAGGAAAGTGCGCATGGTAACTGTTGGATTCATTCCCGATGCAATTTCTATGTTTCTTTAACACTCTGAAGTCCACAGATTACAGAAGGCCACCAGATGTGCATCGGAAAGTACTACTGGTCTTACAGGGAAAGATCAAAGAATAGACTGTTTGAGAATTACTTCCATGGAGGAAAGTGCGCATGGCGACTGTTGTATTCAATCCCGAGGCAATTTCTGTGTTTCATCAACGCTCTGATAGTCCGCAGATTACAGAATGCCACCAGATGTGCATCGGAAACTACTACTGGTCTTCCAGGGAACGATCAAAGAGTAGACTGTTTGAGACACTACTCCCGTGTAGGAAAGTGCGCATGGTGACTGTTGTACTCAATCCCGATGCAATTTCTGTGTTTCATCAACACCCTGATAGTCTACACATTACAGAATGACACCAGATGTGCATCGGAAACTACTACTGGTCTTACAGGGAACGATCAAAGCATAGACTGTTTGAGAATTACCCCCATGGAGGAAACTGCGCATGTTGTCTGTTGTATTCAATCCGGAGGCAATTTCTGTGTTTCATCAACTCTCTGATAGTCCACAGATTACGGAAAGCCCCCAGATGTGCATCGGAAACTTCTACTGGTCTTTCAGGGGACGATCAAAGCGTAGACTCTTTGAGACAATACCCCCATGGAGGAAAGTGCGCATGGTGACTGTTGTACTCAATCCCGATGCTATTTCTGCGTTTCATCAGCACTCTGATAGTCCACAGATTACAGAATGCCTCCAGATGTGCATCGGAAGCTACTACTGGTCTTCCAGGGAACGATCAAAGCGTAGACTGTTTGAGACATTACTTTTATGGAGTAAAGTGCGTATGGTGACTGTTGTATTCAATCCCGTTGCAATTACTGTGTTTCATCAACACCCTGATAGTCTACACATTACAGAATTTCACCAGATGTGCATCGGAAACTACTACTGGTCTTACAGGGAACGATCAAAGCATAGACTTTTTGAGAATTACTCCCACGGAGGAAAGTGCGCATGTTGACTGTTGTATTCAATCCCGAGGCAATTTCTGTGTTTCATCAACACTCTGATAGTCCACAGAATTCGGAAAGCCCCCAGATGTGCATCGGAAACTTCTACTGGTCTTTCAGGGAACGATCAAAGCGTAGACTGTTTGAGACATTACTCCCATGGAGGAAAGTGCGCATGGTGACTGTTGTATTCATTCCCGATGCAATTTCTGTGTTTCACCAACACTCTGATAGTCCACAGATTACAGAAAGCCCCCAGATGTGCATCGGGAACTACTACTGGTCTTCCAGGGAACGATCAAAGCGTAGACTGTTTGAGACATTACTCACATGGAGGAAAGTGCGCATGGTGTCTGTTGAAAGAATCCCGATGCAATTTCTGTGTTTCATCAACACTCTGATAGTCCACAGATTACAGAATGCCTCCAGATGAGCATCGGAAGCTACTACTGGTCTTCCAGGGAACGATCAAAGCGTAGACTGTTTGAGACATTACTCCCATGGAGGAAAGTGCGTATGGTGACTGTTGTATTCAATCCCGTAGCAATTACTGTGTTTCATCAACACCCTGATAGTCTACACATTACAGAATGCCACCAGATGTGCATCGGAAACTACTACTGGTCTTACAGGGAACGATCAAAGCATTGACTTTTTGAGCATTACTCCCACGGAGGAAAGTGCGCATGTTGACTGTTGTATTCAATTCCGAGGCAATTTCTGTGTATCATCAACACTCTGATAGTCCACAGATTACGGAAAGCCCCCAGATGTGCGTCGGAAACTTCTACTAATCTTCCAGGGAACGATCAAAGCGTAGACTGTTTGAGACATTACTCCCATGGAGGAAAGTGCGCATGGTGACTGTTGTATTCAATCCCGATGCAATTTCTGTGTTTCATCAACAATCTGATAGGCCACAGATTACAGAATGCCACCAGATGTGCATCGGAAACTACTACTAGTCTTCCAGGGAACGATCAAAGCGTAGACTGTTCGAGACATACCTCCCGTGTAGGAAAGTGCGCATGGTGACTGTTGTATTCATTCCCGATGCAATTTCTGTGTTTCTTTAACACTCCGATAGTCCATAGATTACAGAATGCCAGCAGATGTGCATCTGAAACTACTACTGCTCTTCCAGGGAGCGATCAAATCGTAGACTGTTTCAGACATTACTCCCGTGTAGGAAAGTGCGCATGGTAACTGTTGTATTCAATCCCGATGTAATTTCTGTGTTTCATCAACACTCTGATACTCCACACATTACAGAAAGCCTCCAGATGTGCATCGGAAACTACTCCTGGTCTTCCAGGGAACGATCAAAGCGTAGACTGTTTGAGACATTACTTCCATGGAGGAAAGGGCGAATGGTGACTGTTGTATTCAATCATGATGCAATTTCAGTGTTTCATCAACACTCTGATATTCCACAGATTACAGAATGCCTCCAGATGTGCATCGGAAACTACTACTGGTCTCCCAGGGAACGATCAAAGCGTAGACTGTTGAGACATTACATTCATGGAGGAATGGGCGCATGGTGACTGTTGTATTCAATCCCGATGCAATTTCTGTGTTTCATCAACACTCTGGTAGTCTACAGATTACAGAATGCCTCCAGATGTGCATCGGAAACTGCTACTGGTCTTCCAGTGAACGATCAAAGCGTAAACTCATTGAAACATTACTCCCATGGAGGAAAGTGCGCATGGTGACTGTTGTATTCAATCCCGATGTAATTTCTGTGTTTCATCAACACTCTGATACTCCACACATTACAGAAAGCCTCCAGATGTGCATCGGAAACTACTCCTGGTCTTCCAGGGAACGATCAAAGCGTAGACTGTTTGAGACATTACTTCCATGGAGGAAAGTGCGCATGGTGATTGTTGTATTCAATCTCGATGAAATTTCTGTGTTTCATCAACACTCTGATAGTCCACAGATTACAGAATTCCTCCAGATGTGCATCGGAAACTACTACTGGTCTTAAAGGGAACGATCAAAGCGTTGACTGTTTGGGACATTACTCCCATGGAGGAAAGTGCGCATGGTGCCTGTTGAATTCAATCCCGATGCAATTTCTGTGTTTCATCAACACTCTGATAGTCCACAGATTACAGAATGCCACCAGATGTGCATCGGAAATTACTACTGGTCTTACAGGGAACGATCAAAGCATAGACTGCTTGAGAATTACTCCCATTGAGGAAGGTACGCATGTTGACTGTTGTATTCAATCCCGAGGCAATTTCTGTGTTTCATCAACACTCTGATAGTCCACAGATTACGGAAAGCCCCCAGATGTGCATCGGAAACTACTACTGGTCTTCCAGGGAACGATCAAAGCGTAGACTGTTTGAGACACTACTCCCACGGAGGAAACTGTGCATAGTGACTGTTGTATTCATTCCCGATGCAATTTCTGTGTTTCATCAACACTCTGATAGTCCACAGATTACAGAATGCCACCAGATTTGCATCGAAAACTACTACTGGTCTTACAGGGAACGATCAAAGCATAGACTGTTTGAGAATTACTTCCATGGAGGAAAGTGCGCATATGGACTGTTCTATTCAATCCCGAGGCAATTCCTGTGTTTCATCAACACTCTGATAGTCCACAGATTACAGAATGCCTCCAGATGTGCATCGGAAACTACTACTGGTCTTCCAGGGAACGATCAAAGCGGACACGGTTAGAGACATTACTCCCATGGAGTATAGTGCGCATGGTGACTGTTGTATTCAATCCCGATGCAATTTCTGTGTTTCATCAACACTATGGTAGTCCACAGATTACAGAAGCCTCCAGATGTGCATCGAAAGCTACTACTGGTCTTCCAGGGAACGATCAAAGCATAGACTGTTTGAGAATTACTCCCATGGAGGAAAGTGCGCATGGTGTCTGTTGAATTCAATCCCGATGCAATTTCTGTGTTTCATCAACACTCTGATAGTCCACAGATTACAGAATGCCTCCAGATGTGCATCGGAAGCTACTACTGGTCTTACAGGGAACGATCAAAGCATAGACTTTTTGAGAATTACTCCCACGGAGGAAAGTGCGCATGGTGACTGTTGTATTCAATCCCGATGCAATTTCTGTGTTTCATCAACAATCTGATAGGCCACAGATTACAGAATGCCACCAGATGTGCATCGGAAACTTCTACTGCTCTTCCAGGGAACGATCAAATCGTAGACTGTTTCAGACATTACTCCCATGGAGGAAAGTGCGCATGGTGACTGTTGTATTCATTCCCGATGTAATTTCTGTGTTTCATCAACACTCTGATATTCCACAGATTACAGAATGCCTCCAGATGTGCATCGGAAGCTACTACTGGTCTTACAGGGAACGATCAAAGCATAGACTTTTTGAGAATTACTCCCACGGAGGAAAGTGCGCATGGTGACTGTTGTATTCAATCCCGATGCAATTTCTGTGTTTCATCAACAATCTGATAGGCCACAGATTACAGAATGCCACCAGATGTGCATCGGAAACTTCTACTGCTCTTCCAGGGAACGATCAAATCGTAGACTGTTTCAGACATTACTCCCATGGAGGAAAGTGCGCATGGTGACTGTTGTATTCATTCCCGATGTAATTTCTGTGTTTCATCAACACTCTGATATTCCACAGATTACAGAATGCCTCCAGATGTGCATCGGAAACTACTACTGGTCTTCCAGGGAACGATCAAAGCGTAGACTGTTGAGACATTACTTTTATGGAGGAATGGGCGCATGGTGACTGTTGTATTCAATCCTGTTGCAATTTCGGTGTTTCATCAACACTCTGATAGTCTACAGATTACAGAATGCCTCCAGATGTGCATCGGAAACTGCTACTGGTCTTCCAGTGAACGATCAAAGCGTAAACTCTTTGAAACATTACTCCCATGGAGGAAAGTGCGCATGGTGACTGTTGTATTCAATCATGATGCAATTTCTGTGTTTCATCAACACTCTGATATTCCACAGATTACAGAATGCCTCCAGATGCCCATCGGAAACTACTACTGGTCTTCCAGGGAACGATCAAAGCGTAGACTGTTGAGACATTACTTTTATGGAGGAATGGGCGCATGGTGACTGTTGTTTTCAATCCCGATGCAATTACTGTGTTTCATCAACACCCTGATAGCCTACACATTACAGAATGCCACCAGATGCGCATCGGAAACTACTACTGGTCTTCCAGGGAACGATCAAAGCGTAGACTGTTAGAGACATTACTCATATGGAGGAAAGTGCGCATGGTGACTGTTGTAATCAATCCCGATGCTATTTCTGTGTTTCATCAACACTCTGATAGTCCACAGATTACGGAAAGCCCCCAGATGTGCATCGGAAACTACTACTGGTCTTCCAGGGAACGATCAAAGCGTAGACTGTTTGATACATTACTCCCATGGAGGAAACTGCGCATTGTGACTGTTGTATTCATTCCCGATGCAATTTCAGTGTTTCATCAACACTCTGATAGTCCACGGATTACAGAATGCCACCAGATCTGCATCGGAAACTACTACTGGTCTTACAGGGAACGATCAAAGCATAGACTGTTTGAGAATTACTCCCATGGAGGAAAGTGCGCATGTTGACTGTTATATTCAATCCCGAGGCAATTTCTGTGTTTCATCAGCACTCTGATAGTCCACAGATTACAGAAAGCCCCCAGATGTGCATCGGAAACTACTACTGGTCTACCAGGGAACAATCAAAGCGTAGACTGTTTGAGACATTACTCTTATGGACGAAACTGCGCATGGAGACTGTTGTATTCAATCCCGATGCAATTTCTGTGTTTCATCAACACTCTGATAGTCCACAGATTACAGAATGCCTCCAGATGTTCATCGGAAAGTACTACTTGTCTTCCAGGGAACGATCAAAGCGTAGACTGTTTGAGACTTTACTCCCATGGAGGAATGTGCGCATGGTTACTGTTGTATTCAATCGCGATGCAATTTCTGTGTTTCATCAACACTCTGATAGTCCACAGTGTACAGAAAGCCTCCAGATGTGCATAGGAAACTACTACTGGTCTTCCAGGGAACGATAAAAGCGTAAACTGTTAGAGACATTACTCCCATTGAGGAAAGTGCGCATGGTGACTGTTGTATTCAATCCCGATGCAATTTCTGTGTTTCATCAACATTCTGATAGTCCACAGATTACAGAATGCCCTCAGATGTTCATCGTAAACTACTACTTGTCTTCCAGGGAGCGATCAAAGCGTAGACTGTTTGATACATTACTCCCATGGAGGAAACTGCGCATGGAGACTCTTGTATTCAACCCCGATGCAATTTCTGTCTTTTATCAACACTGTGATAGTCCACAGATTACAGAATGCCTCCAGATGTGCATCGGAAACTACTACTGGTCTTCCAGGGAACGATCAAAGCGTAGACTGTTTGAGACATTACTTTTATGGAGGAATGTGCAGATGGTGACTGTTGTATTCAATCCCGATGCAATTTCTGTGTTTCGTCAACATTCTGATAGTCAACAGATTACAGAATGCCTAAAGATGTTCTTCGTAAACTACTACTGGTCTTCCAGGGAACGATCAAATCGTAGACTGTTTGAGACATTACTCCCATGGAGGAAACTGCGCATGTTGACTGTTGTATTCAATCCGGATGCAATTTCTGTGTTTCATCAACACTCTGATAGTCCACATTTTACAGAATGCCTCCAGATGTGCATCGGAAACTACTACTGGTCTTCCAGGGAACGATCAAAGCGTAGACTGTTTGAGACATTACTCCAAAGGAGGAAAGTGCGCATGGTGACTGTTGTATTCAATCCCTATGCAATATCTGTGTTTCATCAACACACTGATAGTCCACATTTTACAGAATGCCTCCAGATGTTCATCGGAAGCTACTACTGGTCTTCCAGGGAACGATCAAATCGTAGACTGTTTGAGACATTACTTTTATGGGGGAATGTGCGCATGGTGTCTGTTGTATTTAATCCCGATGCAATTTCTGTGTTTCATCAACACTCTAATAGTCCACAGATTACAGAATGCCTCCAGATGTTCATCGGAAACTACTACTGGTCTTACAGGGAACGATCAAAGCATAGACTGTTTGAGAATTACTCCCATGGAGGAAAGTGCGCATGGTGACTGTTGTATTCAATCCCGATGCAATTTCTGTGTTTCATCAACACTCCGATAGGCCACAGATTACAGAATGCCACCAGATGTGCATCGGACACTACTACTGGTCTTCCAGGGAACGATCAAAGCGTAGACTGTTCGAGACATACCTCCCGTGGAGGAAAGTGCGCATGGTGACTGTTGTATTCATTCCCGATGCAATTTCTGTGTTTCTTTAACACTCTGAAGGTCCACAGATTACAGAAGGCCACCAGATGTGCATCGGAAACAACTACTGGTCTTGCAGGGAAGGGTCAAAGAATAGACCGTTTCGGAATTACTTCCATGGAGGAAAGTGCGCATGGTGACTGTTGTATTCAATCTCGAGGCAATTTCTGTGTTTCATCAACACTCTGATAGTCCGCAGATTACAGAATGCCACCAGATGTTCATCGGAAACTACTACTGGTCTTCCAGGGAACGATCAAAGCGTAGACTGTTTGAGACATTACTTTTATGGAGGAATGTGCGGATGGTGACTGTTGTATTCAATCCCGATGCAATTTCTGTGTTTCGTCAACATTCTGATAGTCAACAGATTACAGAATGCCTAAAGTTGTTCATCGTAAACTACTACTGGTCTTCCAGGGAACGATCAAATCGTAGACTGTTTGAGACATTACTCCCATGGAGGAAACTGCGCATGTTGACTGTTGTATTCAATCTCGAGGCAATTTCTGTGTTTCATCAACACTCTGATAGTCCGCAGATTACAGAATGCCACCAGATGTTCATCGGAAACTACTACTGGTCTTCCAGGGAACAATCAAAGCGTAGACTGTTTGAGACATTACTCTTATGGACGAAACTGCGCATGGAGACTGTTGTATTCAATCCCGATGCAATTTCTGTGTTTCATCAACACTCTGATAGTCCACAGATTACAGAATGCCTCCAGATGTTCATCGGAAAGTACTACTTGTCTTCCAGGGAACGATCAAAGCGTAGACTGTTTGAGACTTTACTCCCATGGAGGAATGTGCGCATGGTTACTGTTGTATTCAATCGCGATGCAATTTCTGTGTTTCATCAACACTCTGATAGTCCACAGTGTACAGAAAGCCTCCAGATGTGCATAGGAAATTACTACTGGTCTTCTGGGGAACGATCAAGGCGTAGACTGTTAGAGACATTACTCCCATGGAGGAAAGTGCGAATGCTGACTGTTGTATTCAATCCCGATGCAATTTCTGTGTTTCATCAACACTCTGATAGTCCACAGAGAACAGAAAGCCTCCAGATGTGCATAGGAAACTACTACTGGTCTTCCAGGGAACGATAAAAGCGTAAACTGTTAGAGACATTACTCCCATTGAGGAAAGTGCGCATGGTGACTGTTGTATTCAATCCCGATGCAATTTCTGTGTTTCATCAACATTCTGATAGTCCACAGATTACAGAATGCCCTCAGATGTTCATCGTAAACTACTACTTGTCTTCCAGGGAACGATCAAAGCGTAGACTGTTTGATACATTACTCCCATGGAGGAAACTGCGCATGGAGACTCTTGTATTCAACCCCGATGCAATTTCTGTCTTTTATCAACACTGTGATAGTCCACAGATTACAGAATGCCTCCAGATGTGCATCGGAAACTACTACTGGTCTTCCAGGGAACGATCAAAGCGTAGACTGTTTGAGACATTACTTTTATGGAGGAATGTGCAGATGGTGACTGTTGTATTCAATCCCGATGCAATTTCTGTGTTTCGTCAACATTCTGATAGTCAACAGATTACAGAATGCCTAAAGATGTTCTTCGTAAACTACTACTGGTCTTCCAGGGAACGATCAAATCGTAGACTGTTTGAGACATTACTCCCATGGAGGAAACTGCGCATGTTGACTGTTGTATTCAATCCGGATGCAATTTCTGTGTTTCATCAACACTCTGATAGTCCACATTTTACAGAATGCCTCCAGATGTGCATCGGAAACTACTACTGGTCTTCCAGGGAACGATCAAAGCGTAGACTGTTTGAGACATTACTCCAAAGGAGGAAAGTGCGCATGGTGACTGTTGTATTCAATCCCTATGCAATATCTGTGTTTCATCAACACACTGATAGTCCACATTTTACAGAATGCCTCCAGATGTTCATCGGAAGCTACTACTGGTCTTCCAGGGAACGATCAAATCGTAGACTGTTTGAGACATTACTTTTATGGGGGAATGTGCGCATGGTGTCTGTTGTATTTAATCCCGATGCAATTTCTGTGTTTCATCAACACTCTAATAGTCCACAGATTACAGAATGCCTCCAGATGTTCATCGGAAACTACTACTGGTCTTACAGGGAACGATCAAAGCATAGACTGTTTGAGAATTACTCCCATGGAGGAAAGTGCGCATGGTGACTGTTGTATTCAATCCCGATGCAATTTCTGTGTTTCATCAACACTCCGATAGGCCACAGATTACAGAATGCCACCAGATGTGCATCGGACACTACTACTGGTCTTCCAGGGAACGATCAAAGCGTAGACAGTTCGAGACATACCTCCCGTGGAGGAAAGTGCGCATGGTGACTGTTGTATTCATTCCCGATGCAATTTCTGTGTTTCTTTAACACTCTGAAGGTCCACAGATTACAGAAGGCCACCAGATGTGCATCGGAAACAACTACTGGTCTTGCAGGGAAGGGTCAAAGAATAGACCGTTTCGGAATTACTTCCATGGAGGAAAGTGCGCATGGTGACTGTTGTATTCAATCTCGAGGCAATTTCTGTGTTTCATCAACACTCTGATAGTCCGCAGATTACAGAATGCCACCAGATGTTCATCGGAAACTACTACTGGTCTTCCAGGGAACGATCAAAGCGTAGACTGTTTGAGACATTACTTTTATGGAGGAATGTGCGGATGGTGACTGTTGTATTCAATCCCGATGCAATTTCTGTGTTTCGTCAACATTCTGATAGTCAACAGATTACAGAATGCCTAAAGTTGTTCATCGTAAACTACTACTGGTCTTCCAGGGAACGATCAAATCGTAGACTGTTTGAGACATTACTCCCATGGAGGGAACTGCGCATGTTGACTGTTGTATTCAATCCCGAGGCAATATCTGTGTTTCATCAACACTCTGATAGTCCACAGATTACGGAAAGCCCCCAGATGTGCATCGGAAACTTCTACTGGTATTCCAGGGAACGATCAAAGCGTAGACTGTTTGAGACATTACTCCCATGGAGGAAAGTGCGCATGGTGACTGTTGTATTCATTCCCGATGCAATTTCTGTGTTTCATCTACACTCTTATAGTCCACAGATTACAGAATGCCAGCAGATGTGCATCGGAAACTACTGCTGGTCTTAAAGGGAACGATCAAAGCATAGACTGTTTGAGAATTACTCCCATGGAGGAAAGTGCGCATTATGACTGTTGTATTCAATCCCGAGGCAATTTCTGTGTTTCATCAACACTCTGGTAGTCCACAGATTACAGAAAGCCCCCAGATGTGCATCGGAAACTACTACTGGTCTTCCAGGGAACGATCAAAGCGTAGACTGTTTGAGACATTACTCACATGGAGGAAAGTGCGCATGGTGCCTGTTGAATTCAATCCCGATTCAATTTCTGAGTTTCATCAACACTCTGATAGTCCACAGATTACAGAATGCCTCCATATGTGCATCGGAAGCTACTGCTGGTCTTCTAGGGAACGATCAAAGCGTAGACTGTTTGAGACATTACTTTTATGGAGGAAAGTGAGCATGGTGACTGTTGTATTCAATCCCGATGCAATTACTGTGTTTCATCAACACCCTGATAGTCTACACATTACAGAATGCCACCAGATGTGCATCGGAAACTACTACTGGTCTTACAGGGACCGATCAAAGCATAGACTGTTTGAGAATTAATCCCACAAAGGAAAGTGCGCATGGTGACTGTTGTATTCATCCCGATGCAATTTCTGTGTTTCATCAACACTCTGATACTCCACACATAACAGAAAGCCACCTGATGTGCATCGGAAACTACTACTGGTCTTCCAGGGAACGATCAAAGCGTAGACTGTTTGAGACATTACTCCCATTAAGGAAAGTGCGCATGGTAACTGTTGTATTCAATCCCGATGCAATTTCTGTGTTTCATCAACACTCTGATATTCCACAGATTACAGAATGCCTCCAGATGTTCATCGGAAGCTACTACTGGTCTTCCAGGGAACGATCAAACCGTAGACTGTTTGAGACATTACTTTTATGGTTGAATGTGCGCATGGTTTCTGTTGTATTTAATCCCGATGCAATTTCTGTGTTACATCAACACTCTAATAATCCACAGATTACAGAATGCCTCCATATGTTCATCGGAAACTACTACTGGTCTTACAGGGAACGATCAAAGCATAGACTGTTTGAGAATTACTCCAATGGAGGAAAGTGCACATGGTGACTTTTGTATTCAATCCCGATGCAATTTCTGTGTTTAATCAACACTCTGATAACCCACAGAATACAGAATGCCACCAGATGTGCATCGGACTCTACTACTGGTCTTAAAGGGAACGATCAAAGCGTAGACTGTTCGAGACATACCTCCCGTGGAGGAAAGTGCGCATGGTAACTGTTGGATTCATTCCCGATGCAATTTCTATGTTTCTTTAACACTCTGAAGTCCACAGATTACAGAAGGCCACCAGATGTGCATCGGAAAGTACTACTGGTCTTACAGGGAAAGATCAAAGAATAGACTGTTTGAGAATTACTTCCATGGAGGAAAGTGCGCATGGCGACTGTTGTATTCAATCCCGAGGCAATTTCTGTGTTTCATCAACGCTCTGATAGTCCGCAGATTACAGAATGCCACCAGATGTGCATCGGAAACTACTACTGGTCTTCCAGGGAACGATCAAAGAGTAGACTGTTTGAGACACTACTCCCGTGTAGGAAAGTGCGCATGGTGACTGTTGTACTCAATCCCGATGCAATTTCTGTGTTTCATCAACACCCTGATAGTCTACACATTACAGAATGACACCAGATGTGCATCGGAAACTACTACTGGTCTTACAGGGAACGATCAAAGCATAGACTGTTTGAGAATTACCCCCATGGAGGAAACTGCGCATGTTGACTGTTGTATTCAATCCCGAGGCAATTTCTGTGTTTCATCAACACTCTGATAGTCCACAGATTACGGAAAGCCCCCAGATGTGCATCGGAAACTTCTACTGGTCTTTCAGGGGACGATCAAAGCGTAGACTGTTTGAGACAATACTCCCATGGAGGAAAGTGCGCATGGTGACTGTTGTACTCAATCCCGATGCTATTTCTGCGTTTCATCAGCACTCTGATAGTCCACAGATTACAGAATGCCTCCAGATGTGCATCGGAAGCTACTACTGGTCTTCCAGGGAACGATCAAAGCGTAGACTGTTTGAGACATTACTTTTATGGAGTAAAGTGCGTATGGTGACTGTTGTATTCAATCCCGTTGCAATTACTGTGTTTCATCAACACCCTGATAGTCTACACATTACAGAATGCCACCAGATGTGCATCGGAAACTACTACTGGTCTTACAGGGAACGATCAAAGCATAGACTTTTTGAGAATTACTCCCACGGAGGAAAGTGCGCATGTTGACTGTTGTATTCAATCCCGAGGCAATTTCTGTGTTTCATCAACACTCTGATAGTCCACAGAATTCGGAAAGCCCCCAGATGTGCATCGGAAACTTCTACTGGTCTTTCAGGGAACGATCAAAGCGTAGACTGTTTGAGACATTACTCCCATGGAGGAAAGTGCGCATGGTGACTGTTGTATTCATTCCCGATGCAATTTCTGTGTTTCACCAACACTCTGATAGTCCACAGATTACAGAAAGCCCCCAGATGTGCATCGGGAACTACTACGGGTCTTCCAGGGAACGATCAAAGCGTAGACTGTTTGAGACATTACTCACATGGAGGAAAGTGCGCATGGTGTCTGTTGAAAGAATCCCGATGCAATTTCTGTGTTTCATCAACACTCTGATAGTCCACAGATTACAGAATGCCTCCAGATGAGCATCGGAAGCTACTACTGGTCTTCCAGGGAACGATCAAAGCGTAGACTGTTTGAGACATTACTCCCATGGAGGAAAGTGCGTATGGTGACTGTTGTATTCAATCCCGTAGCAATTACTGTGTTTCATCAACACCCTGATAGTCTACACATTACAGAATGCCACCAGATGTGCATCGGAAACTACTACTGGTCTTACAGGGAACGATCAAAGCATTGACTTTTTGAGCATTACTCCCACGGAGGAAAGTGCGCATGTTGACTGTTGTATTCAATCCCGAGGCAATTTCTGTGTATCATCAACACTCTGATAGTCCACAGATTACGGAAAGCCCCCAGATGTGCGTCGGAAACTTCTACTAATCTTCCAGGGAACGATCAAAGCGTAGACTGTTTGAGACATTACTCCCATGGAGGAAAGTGCGCATGGTGACTGTTGTATTCAATCCCGATGCAATTTCTGTGTTTCATCAACAATCTGATAGGGCCACAGATTACAGAATGCCACCAGATGTGCATCGGAAACTACTACTGGTCTTAAAGGGAACGATCAAAGCGTTGACTGTTTGGGACATTACTCCCATGGAGGAAAGTGCGCATGGTGCCTGTTGAATTCAATCCCGATGCAATTTCTGTGTTTCATCAACACTCTGATAGTCCACAGATTACAGAATGCCACCAGATGTGCATCGGAAACTACTACTGGTCTTACAGGGAACGATCAAAGCATAGACTGCTTGAGAATTACTCCCATTGAGGAAGGTACGCATGTTGACTGTTGTATTCAATCCCGAGGCAATTTCTGTGTTTCATCAACACTCTGATAGTCCACAGATTACGGAAAGCCCCCAGATGTGCATCGGAAACTACTACTGGTCTTCCAGGGAACGATCAAAGCGTAGACTGTTTGAGACACTACTCCCACGGAGGAAACTGTGCATAGTGACTGTTGTATTCATTCCCGATGCAATTTCTGTGTTTCATCAACACTCTGATAGTCCACAGATTACAGAATGCCACCAGATTTGCATCGAAAACTACTACTGGTCTTACAGGGAACGATCAAAGCATAGACTGTTTGAGAATTACTTCCATGGAGGAAAGTTCGCATATGGACTGTTCTATTCAATCCCGAGGCAATTCCTGTGTTTCATCAACACTCTGATAGTCCACAGATTACAGAATGCCTCCAGATGTGCATCGGAAACTACTACTGGTCTTCCAGGGAACGATCAAAGCGTAGACTTTCGAGACATTAATTTTATGGAGGAATGTGCGCATGGTGACTGTTGTATTCAATCCCGATGCAATTTCTGTGTTTCATCAACACTCTGATAGTCCACAGATTACAGAATGCCTCCAGATGTGCATCGGAAACTGCTACTGGTATTCCAGGGAACGATCAAAACGTAAACTCTTTGAAACATTACTCCCATTGAGGAAAGTGTGCATGGTGACTGTTGTATTCAATCCCGATGCAATTTCTGTGTTTCATCAACACTCTGATAGTCCACAGATTACGGAAAGCCTCCGTAAGTGCATCAGAAACTACTACTGGTCTTCCAGGGAACGATCAAAGCGGACACGGTTAGAGACATTACTCCCATGGAGTATAGTGCGCATGGTGACTGTTGTATTCAATCCCGATGCAATTTCTGTGTTTCATCAACACTATGGTAGTCCACAGATTACAGAATGCCTCCAGATGTGCATCGGAAGCTACTACTGGTCTTCCAGGGAACGATCAAAGCATAGACTGTTTGAGAATTACTCCCATGGAGGAAAGTGCGCATGGTGTCTGTTGAATTCAATCCCGATGCAATTTCTGTGTTTCATCAACACTCTGATAGTCCACAGATTACAGAATGCCTCCAGATGTGCATCGGAAGCTACTACTGGTCTTACAGGGAACGATCGAAGCATAGACTTTTTGAGAATTACTCCCACGGAGGAAAGTGCGCATGGTGACTGTTGTATTCAATCCCGATGCAATTTCTGTGTTTCATCAACAATCTGATAGGCCACAGATTACAGAATGCCACCAGATGTGCATCGGAAACTTCTACTGCTCTTCCAGGGAACGATCAAATCGTAGACTGTTTCAGACATTACTCCCATGGAGGAAAGTGCGCATGGTGACTGTTGTATTCATTCCCGATGTAATTTCTGTGTTTCATCAACACTCTGATATTCCACAGATTACAGAATGCCTCCAGATGTGCATCGGAAGCTACTACTGGTCTTACAGGGAACGATCAAAGCATAGACTTTTTGAGAATTACTCCCACGGAGGAAAGTGCGCATGGTGACTGTTGTATTCAATCCTGATGCAATTTCGGTGTTTCATCAACACTCTGATAGTCTACAGATTACAGAATGCCTCCAGATGTGCATCGGAAACTGCTACTGGTCTTCCAGTGAACGATCAAAGCGTAAACTCTTTGAAACATTACTCCCATGGAGGAAAGTGCGCATTGTGACTGTTGTATTCAATCATGATGCAATTTCTGTGTTTCATCAAAACTCTGATATTCCACAGATTACAGAATGCCTCCAGATGCCCATCGGAAACTACTACTGGTCTTCCAGGGAACGATCAAAGCGTAGACTGTTGAGACATTACTTTTATGGAGGAATGGGCGCATGGTGACTGTTGTTTTCAATCCCGATGCAATTACTGTGTTTCATCAACACCCTGATAGCCTACACATTACAGAATGCCACCAGATGCGCATCGGAAACTACTACTGGTCTTCCAGGGAACGATCAAAGCGTAGACTGTTAGAGACATTACTCATATGGAGGAAAGTGCGCATGGTGACTGTTGTAATCAATCCCGATGCTATTTCTGTGTTTCATCAACACTCTGATAGTCCACAGATTACGGAAAGCCCCCAGATGTGCATCGGAAACTACTACTGGTCTTCCAGGGAACGATCAAAGCGTAGACTGTTTGATACATTACTCCCATGGATGAAACTGCGCATTGTGACTGTTGTATTCATTCCCGATGCAATTTCAGTGTTTCATCAACACTCTGATAGTCCACGGATTACAGAATGCCACCAGATCTGCATCGGAAACTACTACTGGTCTTACAGGGAACGATCAAAGCATAGACTGTTTGAGAATTACTCCCATGGAGGAAAGTGCGCATGTTGACTGTTATATTCAATCCCGAGGCAATTTCTGTGTTTCATCAGCACTCTGATAGTCCACAGATTACAGAAAGCCCCCAGATGTGCATCGGAAACTACTACTGGTCTTCCAGGGAACAATCAAAGCGTAGACTGTTTGAGACATTACTCTTATGGACGAAACTGCGCATGGAGACTGTTGTATTCAATCCCGATGCAATTTCTGTGTTTCATCAACACTCTGATAGTCCACAGATTACAGAATGCCTCCAGATGTTCATCGGAAAGTACTACTTGTCTTCCAGGGAACGATCAAAGCGTAGACTGTTTGAGACTTTACTCCCATGGAGGAATGTGCGCATGGTTACTGTTGTATTCAATCGCGATGCAATTTCTGTGTTTCATCAACACTCTGATAGTCCACAGTGTACAGAAAGCCTCCAGATGTGCATAGGAAATTACTACTGGTCTTCTGGGGAACGATAAAAGCGTAAACTGTTAGAGACATTACTCCCTTTGAGGAAAGTGCGCATGGTGACTGTTGTATTCAATCCCGATGCAATTTCTGTGTTTCATCAACACTCTGATAGTCCACAGATTACAGAATGCCTCCAGATGTGCATCGGAAACTGCTACTGGTATTCCAGGGAACGATCAAAACGTAAACTCTTTGAAACATTACTCCCATTGAGGAAAGTGTGCATGGTGACTGTTGTATTGAATCCCGATGCAATTTCTGTGTTTCAACAACACTCTGATAGTCCACAGATTACGGAAAGCCTCCGTAAGTGCATCAGAAACTACTACTGGTCTTCCAGGGAACGATCAAAGCGGACACGGTTAGAGACATTACTCCCATGGAGTATAGTGCGCATGGTGACTGTTGTATTCAATCCCGATGCAATTTCTGTGTTTCATCAACACTATGGTAGTCCACAGATTACAGAATGCCTCCAGATGTGCATCGGAAGCTACTACTGGTCTTCCAGGGAACGATCAAAGCATAGACTGTTTGAGAATTACTCCCATGGAGGAAAGTGCGCATGGTGTCTGTTGAATTCAATCCCGATGCAATTTCTGTGTTTCATCAACACTCTGATAGTCCACAGATTACAGAATGCCTCCAGATGTGCATCGGAAGCTACTACTGGTCTTACAGGGAACGATCAAAGCATAGACTTTTTGAGAATTACTCCCACGGAGGAAAGTGCGCATGGTGACTGTTGTATTCAATCCCGATGCAATTTCTGTGTTTCATCAACAATCTGATAGGCCACAGATTACAGAATGCCACCAGATGTGCATCGGAAACTTCTACTGCTCTTCCAGGGAACGATCAAATCGTAGACTGTTTCAGACATTACTCCCATGGAGGAAAGTGCGCATGGTGACTGTTGTATTCATTCCCGATGTAATTTCTGTGTTTCATCAACACTCTGATATTCCACAGATTGCAGAATGCCTCCAGATGTGCATCGGAAACTACTACTGGTCTTCCAGGGAACGATCAAAGCGTAGACTGTTGAGACATTACTTTTATGGAGGAATGGGCGCATGGTGACTGTTGTATTCAATCCTGATGCAATTTCGGTGTTTCATCAACACTCTGATAGTCTACAGATTACAGAATGCCTCCAGATGTGCATCGGAAACTGCTACTGGTCTTCCAGTGAACGATCAAAGCGTAAACTCTTTGAAACATTACTCCCATGGAGGAAAGTGCGCATGGTGACTGTTGTACTCAATCATGATGCAATTTCTGTGTTTCATCAAAACTCTGATATTCCACAGATTACAGAATGCCTCCAGATGCCCATCGGAAACTACTACTGGTCTTCCAGGGAACGATCAAAGCGTAGACTGTTGAGACATTACTTTTATGGAGGAATGGGCGCATGGTGACTGTTGTTTTCAATCCCGATGCAATTACTGTGTTTCATCAACACCCTGATAGCCTACACATTACAGAATGCCACCAGATGCGCATCGGAAACTACTACTGGTCTTCCAGGGAACGATCAAAGCGTAGACTGTTAGAGACATTACTCATATGGAGGAAAGTGCGCATGGTGACTGTTGTAATCAATCCCGATGCTATTTCTGTGTTTCATCAACACTCTGATAGTCCACAGATTACGGAAAGCCCCCAGATGTGCATCGGAAACTACTACTGGTCTTCCAGGGAACGATCAAAGCGTAGACTGTTTGATACATTACTCCCATGGATGAAACTGCGCATTGTGACTGTTGTATTCATTCCCGATGCAATTTCAGTGTTTCATCAACACTCTGATAGTCCACGGATTACAGAATGCCACCAGATCTGCATCGGAAACTACTACTGGTCTTACAGGGAACGATCAAAGCATAGACTGTTTGAAAATTACTCCCATGGAGGAAAGTGCGCATGTTGACTGTTATATTCAATCCCGAGGCAATTTCTGTGTTTCATCAGCACTCTGATAGTCCACAGATTACAGAAAGCCCCCAGATGTGCATCGGAAACTACTACTGGTCTTCCAGGGAACAATCAAAGCGTAGACTGTTTGAGACATTACTCTTATGGACGAAACTGCGCATGGAGACTGTTGTATTCAATCCCGATGCAATTTCTGTGTTTCATCAACACTCTGATAGTCCACAGATTACAGAATGCCTCCAGATGTTCATCGGAAAGTACTACTTGTCTTCCAGGGAACGATCAAAGCGTAGACTGTTTGAGACTTTACTCCCATGGAGGAATGTGCGCATGGTTACTGTTGTATTCAATCGCGATGCAATTTCTGTGTTTCATCAACACTCTGATAGTCCACAGTGTACAGAAAGCCTCCAGATGTGCATAGGAAATTACTACTGGTCTTCTGGGGAACGATAAAAGCGTAAACTGTTAGAGACATTACTCCCATTGAGGAAAGTGCGCATGGTGACTGTTGTATTCAATCCCGATGCAATTTCTGTGTTTCATCAACATTCTGATAGTCCACAGATTACAGAATGCCCTCAGATGTTCATCGTAAACTACTACTTGTCTTCCAGGGAACGATCAAAGCGTAGACTGTTTGATACATTACTCCCATGGAGGAAACTGCGCATGGAGACTCTTGTATTCAACCCCGATGCAATTTCTGTCTTTTATCAACACTGTGATAGTCCACAGTGTTCAGAAAGCCTCCAGATGTGCATAGGAAACTACTACTGGTCTTCTGGGGAACGATCAAAGCGTACACTGTTTGAGACATTACTCCAATGGAGGAAAGTGCGCATGGTGACTGTTGTATTCAATCCCGAGGCAATTTCTGTGTTTCATCAACACTCTGATAGTCCACAGATTACAGAAAAACCCCAGATGTGCATCGGAATCTACTACTGGTCTTCCAGGGAACGATCAAATCGTAGACTGTTTGAGACATTACTCCCATGGAGGAAACTGCGCATGGTGACTGTTGTATTCCTTCCCGATCCAATTTCTGTGTTTCATCAACACTCCAATAGTCCACAGATTACAGAATGCCTGCAGATGTTCATCGTAAACTACTACTGGTCTTCCAGGGAACGATCAAATCGTAGACTGTTTGAGACATTACTTTTATGGGAGAATGTGCGCATGGTGACTGTTGTATTCAATCCCAATGCAATTTCTGTGTTTCATCAACACTCTAATAGTCCACAGAATACAGAATGCCTCCAGATGTGCATCGGAAACTACTACTGGTCTTACAGGGAACGATCAGAGCATAGACTGTTTGAGAATTACTCCCATGGAGGAAAGTGCGCATGGTGACTGTTGTATTCAATCCCGATGCAATTTCTGTGTATCATCAACACTCTGATATTCCACAGATTACAGAATGCCTCCAGATGTGCATCGGAAACTATTACTGGTCTTCCAGGGAACGATCAAAGCGTAGACTTTCGAGACATTACTGTTATGGAGGAATGTGCGCATGTTAACTGTTGTATTCAATAACGATGCAATTTCTGTGTTTCATCAACACTCTGATACTCCACAGATTACAGAATGCCTCCAGATGTGCATCGGAAACTGCTACTGGTCTTCCAGGAACGATCAAAGCGTAAACTCATTGAAACATTACTCCCATGGAGGAAAGTGCGCATGGTGACTGTTGTATTCAATCCCGATACAATTTCTGTGTTTCATCAACACTCTGATAGTCCACAGATTACGGAAAGCCTCCGTATGTGGATTGGAAACTACTACTGGTCTTCCAGGGAACGATCAAAGCGTAGACTGTTTGAGACATTACTCCCATGGAGGAAACTGCGCATGGAGACTGTTGTATTAAATCCCGATGCAATTTCTGTGTTTCATCAACACTCTGATAGTCCACGGATTACAGAATGCCACCAGATGTGCATCGGAAACTACTACTGGTCTTACAGGGAACGATCAAAGCATAGTCTGTTTGAGAATTACTCCCATGGAGGAAAGTGCGCATGTTGACTGTTATATTCAATCCCGAGGCAATTTCTGTGTTTCATCAGCACTCTGATAGTCCACATATTACAGAAAGCCCCCAGATATGCATCGGAAACTACTACTGGTCTTCCAGGGAACGATCAAAGCGGAAGACTGTTTGAGACATTACTCCCATGGACGAAACTGCGCATGGAGACTGTTGTATTCAATCCCGATGCAATTTCTGTGTTTCATCAACACTCTGATAGTCCACAGATTACAGAATGCCTCCAGATGTTCATCGGAAAGTACTACTTGTCTTCCAGGGAACGATCAAAGCGTAGACTGTTTGAGACTTTACTCCCATGGAGGAATGTGCGCATGGTAACTGCTGTATTCAATCCCGATGCAATTTCTGTGTTTCATCCACACTCTGATACTCCACAGATTACAGATTGCCTCCAGATGTGCATCGGAAACTGCTACTGGTCTTCCAGGAACGATCAAAGCGTAAATTCATTGCAACATTACTCCCATGGAGGAAAGTGCGCATGGTGACTGTTGTATTCAATCCCGATGGAATTTCTGTGTTTCATCAACACTCTGGTAGTCCACAGAATACAGAATGCCTCCAGATGTGCAATTGAAACTACTACTGGTCTTAAAGGGAACGATCAAAGCGTAGACTGTTTGAGACATTACTCCCATGGAGGAAACTGCGCATGAAGACCGTTGTATTCAATCCCGATGCAATTTCTGTGTTTCATCAACACTCTGATAGTCCACAGAGTACAGAAAGCCTCCAGATGTGCATCGGAAACTACTACTGGTCTTCCAGGGAACGATCAAAGCGTAGACTGTTAGAGACATTACTCAAATGGAGGAAAGTGCGCATGGTGACTATTGTATTCAATCCCGATGCAATTTCTGTGTTTCATCAACACTCTGATTGACCACAGAGTACAGAATGCCTCGAGAAGTGCATCGGAAACTACTACTGGTCTTCCAGGGAACGATCAAAGCATAGTCTGTTTGAGAATTACTCCCATGGAGGAAAGTGCACATGTGGACTGTTCTATTCAATCCCGAGGCAATTTCTGTGTTTCATCATCAGTCTGATAGTCCACAGATTACAGAAAGCCCCCAGATGTCCATCGGAAACTACTACTGGTCTTCCAGGGAACGATCAAAGCGTAGACTGTTTGAGATGTTACTCCCATGAGGATACTGCGCATGGAGACTGTTGTATTCAATCCCGATGCAATTTCCGTGTTTCAACACTCTGATAGTCCACAGATTACAGAATGCCACCAGATGTTCATCGGAAAGTACTACTGGTCTTCCAGGGAACGATCAAAGCGTAGACCGTTAGAGACATTACTCATATGGAGGAAAGTGCGCATGGTGACTGTTGTAATCAATCCCGATGCAATTTCTGTGTTTCATCAACACTCTGATAGTCCACAGAGTACAGAATGCCTCGAGATGTGCATCGGAATCTACTACTGGTCTTCCAGGGAACGATCAAAGCATAGACTGTTTGAGAATTACTCCCATGGAGGAAAGTGCGCATGGTGACTGTTGTATTCAATCCCGATGCAATTTCTGTGTTTCATCAACACTTTGATAGTCCACAGAGAACAAAAAGCCTCCAGTTGTTCATCGGAAACTACTACTGGTCTTCCAGAGAACGATCAAAGCGTAAATTGTTAGAGACATTACTCCCATGGAGGAAAGTGCGCATAGTGACTGTTGTATTCAATCCCGATGCAATTTCTGTGTTTCATCAACATTCTGATAGTCCACAGATTACAGAATGCCTCCAGATGTTCATTGTAAACTACTACTGGTCTTCCAGGGAACGATCAAAGCGTAGGCTGTTTGAGACATTACTCCCATGGAGGAAACTGCGCATGGAAACTCTTGTATTCAACCCCGATGCAATTTCTGTCTTTCATCAACACTCTGATAGTCCACAGAGTACAGAATGCCTCGAGATGTGCATCAGAATCTACTACTGGTCTTCCAGGGAACGATCAAAGCATAGACTGTTTGAGAATTACTCCCATGGAGGAAAGTGCGCATGGTGACTGTTGTATTTAATCCCGATGCAATTTCTGTGTTTCATCAACACTCTGATAGTCCACAGAGAACAGAAAGCCTCCAGATGTTCATCGGAAACTACTACTGGTCTTCCAGGGAACGATCAAAGCGTAGACTTTCGAGACATTACTGTTATGGAGGAATGTGCGCATGTTAACTGTTGTATTCAATAACGATGCAATTTCTGTGTTTCATCAACACTCTGATACTCCACAGATTACAGAATGCCTCCAGATGTGCATCGGAAACTGCTACTGGTCTTCCAGGAACGATCAAAGCGTAAACTCATTGAAACATTACTCCCATGGAGGAAAGTGCGCATGGTGACTGTTGTATTCAATCCCGAGGCAATTTCTGTGTTTCATCAACACTCTGATAGTCCACAGATTACAGAAAAACCCCAGATGTGCATCGGAATCTACTACTGGTCTTCCAGGGAACGATCAAATCGTAGACTGTTTGAGACATTACTCCCATGGAGGAAACTGCGCATGGTGACTGTTGTATTCCTTCCCGATCCAATTTCTGTGTTTCATCAACACTCTAATAGTCCACAGAATACAGAATGCCTCCAGATGTGCATCGGAAACTACTACTGGTCTTACAGGGAACGATCAGAGCATAGACTGTTTGAGAATTACTCCCATGGAGGAAAGTGCGCATGGTGACTGTTGTATTCAATCCCGATGCAATTTCTGTGTATCATCAACACTCTGATATTCCACAGATTACAGAATGCCTCCAGATGTGCATCGGAAACTATTACTGGTCTTCCAGGGAACGATCAAAGCGTAGACTTTCGAGACATTACTGTTATGGAGGAATGTGCGCATGTTAACTGTTGTATTCAATAACGATGCAATTTCTGTGTTTCATCAACACTCTGATACTCCACAGATTACAGAATGCCTCCAGATGTGCATCGGAAACTGCTACTGGTCTTCCAGGAACGATCAAAGCGTAAACTCATTGAAACATTACTCCCATGGAGGAAAGTGCGCATGGTGACTGTTGTATTCAATCCCGATACAATTTCTGTGTTTCATCAACACTCTGATAGTCCACAGATTACGGAAAGCCTCCGTATGTGGATTGGAAACTACTACTGGTCTTCCAGGGAACGATCAAAGCGTAGACTGTTTGAGACATTACTCCCATGGAGGAAACTGCGCATGGAGACTGTTGTATTAAATCCCGATGCAATTTCTGTGTTTCATCAACACTCTGATAGTCCACGGATTACAGAATGCCACCAGATGTGCATCGGAAACTACTACTGGTCTTACAGGGAACGATCAAAGCATAGTCTGTTTGAGAATTACTCCCATGGAGGAAAGTGCGCATGTTGACTGTTATATTCAATCCCGAGGCAATTTCTGTGTTTCATCAGCACTCTGATAGTCCACATATTACAGAAAGCCCCCAGATATGCATCGGAAACTACTACTGGTCTTCCAGGGAACGATCAAAGCGGAAGACTGTTTGAGACATTACTCCCATGGACGAAACTGCGCATGGAGACTGTTGTATTCAATCCCGATGCAATTTCTGTGTTTCATCAACACTCTGATAGTCCACAGATTACAGAATGCCTCCAGATGTTCATCGGAAAGTACTACTTGTCTTCCAGGGAACGATCAAAGCGTAGACTGTTTGAGACTTTACTCCCATGGAGGAATGTGCGCATGGTAACTGCTGTATTCAATCCCGATGCAATTTCTGTGTTTCATCCACACTCTGATACTCCACAGATTACAGATTGCCTCCAGATGTGCATCGGAAACTGCTACTGGTCTTCCAGGAACGATCAAAGCGTAAATTCATTGCAACATTACTCCCATGGAGGAAAGTGCGCATGGTGACTGTTGTATTCAATCCCGATGGAATTTCTGTGTTTCATCAACACTCTGGTAGTCCACAGAATACAGAATGCCTCCAGATGTGCAATTGAAACTACTACTGGTCTTAAAGGGAACGATCAAAGCGTAGACTGTTTGAGACATTACTCCCATGGAGGAAACTGCGCATGAAGACCGTTGTATTCAATCCCGATGCAATTTCTGTGTTTCATCAACACTCTGATAGTCCACAGAGTACAGAAAGCCTCCAGATGTGCATCGGAAACTACTACTGGTCTTCCAGGGAACGATCAAAGCGTAGACTGTTAGAGACATTACTCAAATGGAGGAAAGTGCGCATGGTGACTATTGTATTCAATCCCGATGCAATTTCTGTGTTTCATCAACACTCTGATTGACCACAGAGTACAGAATGCCTCGAGAAGTGCATCGGAAACTACTACTGGTCTTCCAGGGAACGATCAAAGCATAGTCTGTTTGAGAATTACTCCCATGGAGGAAAGTGCACATGTGGACTGTTCTATTTAATCCCGAGGCAATTTCTGTGTTTCATCATCAGTCTGATAGTCCACAGATTACAGAAAGCCCCCAGATGTCCATCGGAAACTACTACTGGTCTTCCAGGGAACGATCAAAGCGTAGACTGTTTGAGATGTTACTCCCATGAGGATACTGCGCATGGAGACTGTTGTATTCAATCCCGATGCAATTTCCGTGTTTCAACACTCTGATAGTCCACAGATTACAGAATGCCACCAGATGTTCATCGGAAAGTACTACTGGTCTTCCAGGGAACGATCAAAGCGTAGACCGTTAGAGACATTACTCATATGGAGGAAAGTGCGCATGGTGACTGTTGTAATCAATCCCGATGCAATTTCTGTGTTTCATCAACACTCTGATAGTCCACAGAGTACAGAATGCCTCGAGATGTGCATCGGAATCTACTACTGGTCTTCCAGGGAACGATCAAAGCATAGACTGTTTGAGAATTACTCCCATGGAGGAAAGTGCGCATGGTGACTGTTGTATTCAATCCCGATGCAATTTCTGTGTTTCATCAACACTTTGATAGTCCACAGAGAACAAAAAGCCTCCAGTTGTTCATCGGAAACTACTACTGGTCTTCCAGAGAACGATCAAAGCGTAAATTGTTAGAGACATTACTCCCATGGAGGAAAGTGCGCATAGTGACTGTTGTATTCAATCCCGATGCAATTTCTGTGTTTCATCAACATTCTGATAGTCCACAGATTACAGAATGCCTCCAGATGTTCATTGTAAACTACTACTGGTCTTCCAGGGAACGATCAAAGCGTAGGCTGTTTGAGACATTACTCCCATGGAGGAAACTGCGCATGGAAACTCTTGTATTCAACCCCGATGCAATTTCTGTCTTTCATCAACACTCTGATAGTCCACAGAGTACAGAATGCCTCGAGATGTGCATCAGAATCTACTACTGGTCTTCCAGGGAACGATCAAAGCATAGACTGTTTGAGAATTACTCCCATGGAGGAAAGTGCGCATGGTGACTGTTGTATTTAATCCCGATGCAATTTCTGTGTTTCATCAACACTCTGATAGTCCACAGAGAACAGAAAGCCTCCAGATGTTCATCGGAAACTACTACTGGTCTTCCAGGGAACGATCAAAGCGTAGACTGTTTGATACATTACTCCCATGGAGGAAACTGCGCATTGTGACTGTTGTATTCATTCCCGATGCAATTTCAGTGTTTCATCAACACTCTGATAGTCCACGGATTACAGAATGCCACCAGATCTGCATCGGAAACTACTACTGGTCTTACAGGGAACGATCAAAGCATAGACTGTTTGAGAATTACTCCCATGGAGGAAAGTGCGCATGTTGACTGTTATATTCAATCCCGAGGCAATTTCTGTGTTTCATCAGCACTCTGATAGTCCACAGATTACAGAAAGCCCCCAGATGTGCATCGGAAACTACTACTGGTCTTCCAGGGAACGATCAAAGCGTAGACTGTTTGAGACATTACTCCCATGGACGAAACTGCGCATGGAGACTGTTGTATTCAATCCCGATGCAATTTCTGTGTTTCATCAACACTCTGATAGTCCACAGATTACAGAATGCCTCCAGATGTTCATCGGAAAGTACTACTTGTCTTCCAGGGAACGATCAAAGCGTAGACTGTTTGAGACTTTACTCCCATGGAGGAATGTGCGCATGGTGACTGTTGTATTCAATCGCGATGCAATTTCTGTGTTTCATCAACACTCTGATAGTCCACAGTGTACAGAAAGCCTCCAGATGTGCATAGGAAATTACTACTGGTCTTCTGGGGAACGATCAAGGCGTAGACTGTTAGAGACATTACTCCCATGGAGGAAAGTGCGAATGCTGACTGTTGTATTCAATCCCGATGCAATTTCTGTGTTTCATCAACACTCTGATAGTCCACAGAGAACAGAAAGCCTCCAGATGTGCATCGGAAACTACTACTGGTCTTCCAGGGAACGATCAAAGCGTAAACTGTTAGAGACATTACTCCCATTGAGGAAAGTGCGCATGGTGACTGTTGTATTCAATCCCGATGCAATTTCTGTGTTTCATCAACATTCTGATAGTCCACAGATTACAGAATGCCCTCAGATGTTCATCGTAAACTACTACTTGTCTTCCAGGGAACGATCAAAGCGTAGACTGTTTGATACATTACTCCCATGGAGGAAACTGCGCATGGAGACTCTTGTATTCAACCCCGATGCAATTTCTGTCTTTTATCAACACTGTGATAGTCCACAGTGTTCATAAAGCCTCCAGATGTGCATAGGAAACTACTACTGGTCTTCTGGGGAACGATCAAAGCGTAGACTGTTTGAGACATTACTCCAATGGAGGAAAGAGCGCATGGTGACTGTTGTATTCAATCCCGAGGCAATTTCAGTGTTTCATCAACACTCTGATAGTCCACAGATTACAGAGAAACCCCAGATGTGCATCGGAATCTACTACTGGTCTTCCAGGGAACGATCAAATCGTAGACTGTTTGAGACATTACTCCCATGGAGGAAACTGCGCATGGTGACTGTTGTATTCCTTCCCGATCCAATTTCTGTGTTTCATCAACACTCCAATAGTCCACAGATTACAGAATGCCTGCAGATGTTCATCGTAAACTACTACTGGTCTTCCAGGGAACGATCAAAGCATAGACTGTTTGAGAATTACTCCCATGGAGAAAAGTGCGCATGTTGACTGTTATATTCAATCCCGAGGCAATTTCTGTGTTTCATCAGCACTCTGATAGTCCACAGATTACGAAAGCCCCCAGATGTGCATCGGAAACTACTACTGGTTTTCCAGGTAACGATCAAAGCGTAGACTTTTGAGACATTACTTTTATGGAGGAATGTGCGCATGGTAACTGCTGTATTCAATCCCGATGCAATTTCTGTGTTTCATCCACACTCTGATACTCCACAGATTACAGAATGCCTCCAGATGTGCATCGGAAACTGCTACTGGTCTTCCAGGAACGATCAAAGCGTAAATTCATTGCAACATTACTCCCATGGAGGAAAGTGCGCATGGTGACTGTTGTATTCAATCCCGATGGAATTTCTGTGTTTCATCAACACTCTGGTAGTCCACAGAATACAGAATGCCTCCAGATGTGCAATTGAAACTACTACTGGTCTTAAAGGGAACGATCAAAGCGTAGACTGTTTGAGACATTACTCCCATGGAGGAAACTGCGCATGAAGACCGTTGTATTCAATCCCGATGCAATTTCTGTGTTTCATCAACACTCTGATAGTCCACAGAGTACAGAAAGCCTCCAGATGTGCATCGGAAACTACTACTGGTCTTCCAGGGAACGATCAAAGCGTAGACTGTTAGAGACATTACTCAAATGGAGGAAAGTGCGCATGGTGACTATTGTATTCAATCCCGATGCAATTTCTGTGTTTCATCAACACTCTGATTGACCACAGAGTACAGAATGCCTCGAGAAGTGCATCGGAAACTACCACTGGTCTTCCAGGGAACGATCAAAGCATAGTCTGTTTGAGAATTACTCCCATGGAGGAAAGTGCACATGTGGACTGTTCTATTCAATCCCGAGGCAATTTCTGTGTTTCATCATCAGTCTGATAGTCCACAGATTACAGAAAGCCCCCAGATGTCCATCGGAAACTACTACTGGTCTTCCAGGGAACGATCAAAGCGTAGACTGTTTGAGATGTTACTCCCATGAGGATACTGCGCATGGAGACTGTTGTATTCAATCCCGATGCAATTTCCGTGTTTCAACACTCTGATAGTCCACAGATTACAGAATGCCACCAGATGTTCATCGGAAAGTACTACTGGTCTTCCAGGGAACGATCAAAGCGTAGACCGTTAGAGACATTACTCATATGGAGGAAAGTGCGCATGGTGACTGTTGTAATCAATCCCGATGCAATTTCTGTGTTTCATCAACACTCTGATAGTCCACAGAGTACAGAATGCCTCGAGATGTGCATCGGAATCTACTACTGGTCTTCCAGGGAACGATCAAAGCATAGACTGTTTGAGAATTACTCCCATGGAAAAAAGTGCGCATGGTGACTGTTGTATTCAATCCCGATGCAATTTCTGTGTTTCATCAACACTTTGATAGTCCACAGAGAACAAAAAGCCTCCAGTTGTTCATCGGAAACTACTACTGGTCTTCCAGAGAACGATCAAAGCGTAAACTGTTAGAGACATTACTCCCATGGAGGAAAGTGCGCATAGTGACTGTTGTATTCAATCCCGATGCAATTTCTGTGTTTCATCAACATTCTGATAGTCCACAGATTACAGAATGCCTCCAGATGTTCATTGTAAACTACTACTGGTCTTCCAGGGAACGATCAAAGCGTAGGCTGTTTGAGACATTACTCCCATGGAGGAAACTGCGCATGGAAACTCTTGTATTCAACCCCGATGCAATTTCTGTCTTTCATCAACACTCTGATAGTCCACAGAGTACAGAATGCCTCGAGATGTGCATCAGAATCTACTACTGGTCTTCCAGGGAACGATCAAAGCATAGACTGTTTGAGAATTACTCCCATGGAGGAAGGTGCGCATGGTGACTGTTGTATTTAATCCCGATGCAATTTCTGTGTTTCATCAACACTCTGATAGTCCACAGAGAACAGAAAGCCTCCAGATGTTCATCGGAAACTACTACTGGTCTTCCAGGGAAAGATCAAAGCGTAGACTGTTTGATACATTACTCCCATGGAGGAAACTGCGCATTGTGACTGTTGTATTCATTCCCGATGCAATTTCAGTGTTTCATCAACACTCTGATAGTCCACGGATTACAGAATGCCACCAGATCTGCATCGGAAACTACTACTGGTCTTACAGGGAACGATCAAAGCATAGACTGTTTGAGAATTACTCCCATGGAGGAAAGTGCGCATGTTGACTGTTATATTCAATCCCGAGGCAATTTCTGTGTTTCATCAGCACTCTGATAGTCCACAGATTACAGAAAGCCCCCGGATGTGCATCGGAAACTACTACTGGTCTTCCAGGGAACGATCAAAGCGTAGACTGTTTGAGACTTTACTCCCATGGAGGAATGTGCGCATGGTGACTGTTGTATTCAATCGCGATGCAATTTCTGTGTTTCATCAACACTCTGATAGTCCACAGTGTACAGAAAGCCTCCAGATGTGCATAGGAAATTACTACTGGTCTTCTGGGGAACGATCAAGGCGTAGACTGTTAGAGACATTACTCCCATGGAGGAAAGTGCGAATGCTGACTGTTGTATTCAATCCCGATGCAATTTCTGTGTTTCATCAACACTCTGATAGTCCACAGAGAACAGAAAGCCTCCAGATGTGCATCGGAAACTACTACTGGTCTTCCAGGGAACGATAAAAGCGTAAACTGTTAGAGACATTACTCCCATTGAGGAAAGTGCGCATGGTGACTGTTGTATTCAATCCCGATGCAATTTCTGTGTTTCATCAACATTCTGATAGTCCACAGATTACAGAATGCCCTCAGATGTTCATCGTAAACTACTACTTGTCTTCCAGGGAACGATCAAAGCGTAGACTGTTTGATACATTACTCCCATGGAGGAAACTGCGCATGGAGACTCTTGTATTCAACCCCGATGCAATTTCTGTCTTTTATCAACACTGTGATAGTCCACAGTGTTCAGAAAGCCTCCAGATGTGCATAGGAAACTACTACTGGTCTTCTGGGGAACGATCAAAGCGTACACTGTTTGAGACATTACTCCAATGGAGGAAAGTGCGCATGGTGACTGTTGTATTCAATCCCGAGGCAATTTCTGTGTTTCATCAACACTGTGATAGTCCACAGATTACAGAAAAACCCCAGATGTGCATCGGAATCTACTACTGGTCTTCCAGGGAACGATCAAATCGTAGACTGTTTGAGACATTACTCCCATGGAGGAAACTGCGCATGGTGACTGTTGTATTCCTTCCCGATCCAATTTCTGTGTTTCATCAACACTCCAATAGTCCACAGATTACAGAATGCCTGCAGATGTTCATCGTAAACTACTACTGGTCTTCCAGGGAACGATCAAATCGTAGACTGTTTGAGACATTACTTTTATGGGGGAATGTGCGCATGGTGACTGTTGTATTCAATCCCAATGCAATTTCTGTGTTTCATCAACACTCTAATAGTCCACAGAATACAGAATGCCTCCAGATGTGCATCGGAAACTACTACTGGTCTTACAGGGAACGATCAGAGCATAGACTGTTTGAGAATTACTCCCATGGAGGAAAGTGCGCATGGTGACTGTTGTATTCAATCCCGATGCAATTTCTGTGTATCATCAACACTCTGATATTCCACAGATTACAGAATGCCTCCAGATGTGCATCGGAAACTATTACTGGTCTTCCAGGGAACGATCAAAGCGTAGACTTTCGAGACATTACTGTTATGGAGGAATGTGCGCATGGTAACTGTTGTATTCAATCCCGATGCAATTTCTGTGTTTCATCAACACTCTGATACTCCACAGATTACAGAATGCCTCCAGATGTGCATCGGAAACTGCTACTGGTCTTCCAGGAACGATCAAAGCGTAAACTCATTGAAACATTACTCCCATGGAGGAAAGTGCGCATGGTGACTGTTGTATTCAATCCCGATACAATTTCTGTGTTTCATCAACACTCTGATAGTCCACAGATTACGGAAAGCCTCCGTATGTGGATCGGAAACTACTACTGGTCTTCCAGGGAACGATCAAAGCGTAGACTGTTTGAGACATTACTCCCATGGAGGAAACTGCGCATGGAGACTGTTGTATTAAATCCCGATGCAATTTCTGTGTTTCATCAACACTCTGATAGTCCACGGATTACAGAATGCCACCAGATGTGCATCGGAAACTACTACTGGTCTTACAGGGAACGATCAAAGCATAGTCTGTTTGAGAATTACTCCCATGGAGGAAAGTGCGCATGTTGACTGTTATATTCAATCCCGAGGCAATTTCTGTGTTTCATCAGCACTCTGATAGTCCACATATTACAGAAAGCCCCCAGATATGCATCGGAAACTACTACTGGTCTTCCAGGGAACGATCAAAGCGGAAGACTGTTTGAGACATTACTCCCATGGACGAAACTGCGCATGGAGACTGTTGTATTCAATCCCGATGCAATTTCTGTGTTTCATCAACACTCTGATAGTCCACAGATTACAGAATGCCTCCAGATGTTCATCGGAAAGTACTACTTGTCTTCCAGGGAACGATCAAAGCGTAGACTGTTTGAGACTTTACTCCCATGGAGGAATGTGCGCATGGTGACTGTTGTATTCAATCGCTATGCAATTTCTGTGTTTCATCAACACTCTGATAGTCCACAGTGTACAGAAAGCCTCCATATGTGCATAGGAAATTACTACTGGTCTTCTGGGGAACGATCAAGGCGTAGACTGTTAGAGACATTACTCCCATGGAGGAAAGTGCGAATGGTGACTGTTGTATGCAATCCCGAGGCAATTTCTGTGTTTCATCAACACTCTGATAGTCCACAGATTACAGAAAAACCCCAGATGTGCATCGGAATCTACTACTGGTCTTCCAGGGAACGATCAAATCGTAGACTGTTTGAGACATTACTCCCATGGAGGAAACTGCGCATGGTGACTGTTGTATTCCTTCCCGATCCAATTTCTGTGTTTCATCAACACTCCAATAGTCCACAGATTACAGAATGCCCTCAGATGTTCATCGTAAACTACTACTTGTCTTCCAGGGAACGATCAAAGCGTAGACTGTTTGATACATTACTCCCATGGAGGAAACTGCGCATGGAGACTCTTGTATTCAACCCCGAAGCAATTTCTGTCTTTTATCAACACTGTGATAGTCCACAGTGTTCAGAAAGCCTCCAGATGTGCATAGGAAACTACTACTGGTCTTCTGGGGAACGATCAAAGCGTAGACTGTTTGAGACATTACTCCAATGGAGGAAAGAGCGCATGGTGACTGTTGTATTCAATCCCGAGGCAATTTCTGTGTTTCATCAACACTCTGATAGTCCACAGATTACAGAAAAACCCCAGATGTGCATCGGAATCTACTACTGGTCTTCCAGGGAACGATCAAATCGTAGACTGTTTGAGACATTACTCCCATGGAGGAAACTGCGCATGGTGACTGTTGTATTCCTTCCCGATCCAATTTCTGTGTTTCATCAACACTCCAATAGTCCACAGATTACGAAAGCCCCCACATGTGCATCGGAAACTACTACTGGTTTTCCAGGGAACGATCAAAGCGTAGACTTTTGAGACATTACTTTTATGGAGGAATGTGCGCATGGTAAATGCTGTATTCAATCCCGATGCAATTTCTGTGTTTCATCCACACTCTGATACTCCACAGATTACAGAATGCCTCCAGATGTGCATCGGAAACTGCTACTGGTCTTCCAGGAACGATCAAAGCGTAAATTCATTGCAACATTACTCCCATGGAGGAAAGTGCGCATGGTGACTGTTGTATTCAATCCCGATGGAATTTCTGTGTTTCATCAACACTCTGGTAGTCCACAGAATACAGAATGCCTCCAGATGTGCAATTGAAACTACTACTGGTCTTAAAGGGAACGATCAAAGCGTAGACTGTTTGAGACATTACTCCCATGGAGGAAACTGCGCATGAAGACCGTTGTATTCAATCCCGATGCAATTTCTGTGTTTCATCAACACTCTGATAGTCCACAGAGTACAGAAAGCCTCCAGATGTGCATCGGAAACTACTACTGGTCTTCCAGGGAACGATCAAAGCGTAGACTGTTAGAGACATTACTCAAATGGAGGAAAGTGCGCATGGTGACTATTGTATTCAATCCCGATGCAATTTCTGTGTTTCATCAACACTCTGATTGACCACAGAGTACAGATTGCCTCGAGAAGTGCATCGGAAACTACTACTGGTCTTCCAGGGAACGATCAAAGCATAGTCTGTTTGAGAATTACTCCCATGGAGGAAAGTGCACATGTGGACTGTTCTATTCAATCCCGAGGCAATTTCTGTGTTTCATCATCAGTCTGATAGTCCACAGATTACAGAAAGCCCCCAGATGTCCATCGGAAACTACTACGGGTGTTTCAGGGAACGATCAAAGCGTAGACTGTTTGAGATGTTACTCCCATGAGGATACTGCGCATGGAGACTGTTGTATTCAATCCCGATGCAATTTCCGTGTTTCAACACTCTGATAGTCCACAGATTACAGAATGCCACCAGATGTTCATCGGAAAGTACTACTGGTCTTCCAGGGAACGATCAAAGCGTAGACCGTTAGAGACATTACTCATATGGAGGAAAGTGCGCATGGTGACTGTTGTAATCAATCCCGATGCAATTTCTGTGTTTCATCAACACTCTGACAGTCCACAGAGTACAGAATGCCTCGAGATGTGCATCGGAATCTACTACTGGTCTTCCAGGGAACGATCAAAGCATAGACTGTTTGTGAATTACTCCCATGGAGGAAAGTGCGCATGGTGACTGTTGTATTCAATCCCGATGCAATTTCTGTGTTTCATCAACACTTTGATAGTCCACAGAGAACAAAAAGCCTCCAGTTGTTCATCGGAAACTACTACTGGTCTTCCAGAGAACAATCAAAGCGTAAACTGTTAGAGACATTACTCCCATGGAGGAAAGTGCGCATAGTGACTGTTGTATTCAATCCCGATGCAATTTCTGTGTTTCATCAACATTCTGATAGTCCACAGATTACAGAATGCCTCCAGATGTTCATTGTAAACTACTACTGGTCTTCCAGGGAACGATCAAAGCGTAGGCTGTTTGAGACATTACTCCCATGGAGGAAACTGCGCATGGAAACTCTTGTATTCAACCCCGATGCAATTTCTGTCTTTCATCAACACTCTGATAGTCCACAGAGTACAGAATGCCTCGAGATGTGCATCAGAATCTACTACTGGTCTTCCAGGGAACGATCAAAGCATAGACTGTTTGAGAATTACTCCCATGGAGGAAAGTGCGCATGGTGACTGTTGTATTTAATCCCGATGCAATTTCTGTGTTTCATCAACACTCTGATAGTCCACAGAGAACAGAATGCCTCCAGATGTTCATCGGAAACTACTACTGGTCTTCCAGAGAACGATCAAAGCGTAAGCTGTTAGAGACATTACTCCCATGGAGGAAAGTGCGCATAGTGACTGTTGTATTCAATCCCGATGCAATTTCTGTGTTTCATCAACACTCTGATAGTCCACAGATTACGGAAAGCCCCCAGATGTGCATCGGAAACTACTACTGGTCTTCCAGGGAACGATCAAAGCGTAGACTGTTTGATACATTACTCCCATGGAGGAAACTGCGCATGGAGACTCTTGTATTCAACCCCGATGCAATTTCTGTCTTTCATCAACACTGTGATAGTCCACAGTGTTCAGAAAGCCTCCAGATATGCATAGGAAACTACTACTGGTCTTCTGGGGAACGATCAAAGCGTAGACTGTTTGAGACATTACTCCAATGGAGGAAAGTGCGCATGGTGACTGTTGTATTCAATCCCGAGGCAATTTCTGTGTTTCATCAACACTCTGATAGTCCACAGATTACAGAAAAACCCCAGATGTGCATCGGAATCTACTACTGGTCATCCAGGGAACGATCAAATCGTAGACTGTTTGAGACATTACTCCCATGGAGGAAACTGCGCATGGTGACTGTTGTATTCCTTCCCGATACAATTTCTGTGTTTCATCAACACTCCAATAGTCCACAGATTACAGAATGCCTCCAGATGTTCATCTTAAACTACTACTGGTCTTCCAGGGAACGATCAAATCGTAGACTGTTTGAGACATTACTTTTATGGGGGAATGTGCGCATGGTGACTGTTGTATTCAATCCCGATGCAATTTCTGTGTTTCATCAACACTCTAATGGTCCACAGATTACAGAATGCCTCCAGATGTGCATCGGAAACTACTACTGGTCTTACAGGGAACGATCAAAGCATAGACTGTTTGAGAACTACTCCCATGGAGGAAAGTGCGCATGGTGACTGTTGTATTCAATCCCGATGCAATTTCTGTGTATCATCAACACTTTGATATTCCACAGATTACAGAATGCCTCCAGATGTGCATCGGAAACTACTACTGGTCTTCCAGGGAACGATCAAAGCGTAGACTGTTAGAGACATTACTCCCATGGAGTAACGTGCGCATGGTGACTGTTGTATTCAATCCCGATGGAATTTCTGTGTTTCATCAACACTCTGGTAGTCCACAGAATACAGATTGCCTCCAGATGTGCAATTGAAACGACTACTGGTCTTCCAGGGAACGATCAAAGCGTAGACTGTTTGAGACATTACTCCCATGGAGGAAACTGCGCATGAAGACCGTTGTATTCAATCCCGTTTCAATTTCAGTGTTTCATCAACACTCTGATAGTCCACAGAGTACAGAAAGCCTCCAGATGTGCATCGGAAACTACTACTGGTCTTCCAGGGAACGATCAAAGCGTAGACTGTTAGAGACATTACTCAAATGGAGGAAAGTGCGCATGGTGACTATTGTATTCAATCCCGATGCAATTTCTGTGTTTCATCAACACTCTGATTGACCACAGAGTACAGAATGCCTCGAGATGTGCATCGGAAACTACTACTGGTCTTCCAGGGAACGATCAAAGCATAGTCTGTTTGAGAATTACTCCCATGGAGGAAAGTGCGCATGTGGACTGTTCTATTCAATCCCGAGGCAATTTCTGTGTTTCATCAACAGTCTGATAGTCCACAGATTACAGAAAGCCCCCAGATGTCCATCGGAAACTACTACTGGTCTTCCAGGGAACGATCAAAGCGTAGACTGTTTGAGATATTACTCCCATGAGGATACTGCGCATGGAGACTGTTGTATTCAATCCCGATGCAATTTCCGTGTTTCAACACTCTGATAGTCCACAGATTACAGAATGCCACCAGATGTTCATCGGAAAGAACTACTGGTCTTCCAAGGGACGATCAAAGCGTAGACTGTTTGAGACTTTACTCCCATGGAGGAATGTGCGCATGGTGACTGTTGTATTCAATCCCGATGCAATTTGTGTGTTTCATTAACACTCTGATAGTCCACAGTGTACAGAAATCCTCCAGGTGTGCATAGGAAACCACTACTGGTCCTCTGGGGATCGATTAAAGCGTAGACTGTTAGAGACATACTCCCATGGAGGAAAGTGCGCATGGTGACTGTTGTATTCAATCCTGATGCAATTACTGTGTTTCATCAACACCCTGATAGTCTACACATTACAGAATGCCTCCAGATGTGCATCTGAAACTACTACTGGTCTTCCAGGGAACGTTCAAAGCGTAGACTTTCCAGACATTACTTTTATGGAGGAAAGTGGGCATGGTGACTGTTGTATTCAATCCCGATGCAATTTCTGTGTTTAATCAACACTCTGATAGTCCACAGATTACAGAATGCCTCCAGATGTGCATCGGAAACTGCTAATGGTATTCCAGGGAACGATCAAAGAGTAAACTCTTTGAAACATTACTCCCATGGAATAAAGGGCGCATGGTGACTGTTGTATTCAATCCCGATGCAATTTCTGTGTTTCATCAACACTCTGATAGTCCACAGATTACAGAATGCCACCAGATGTGCATCGGAAACTACTACTGGTCTTCCAGGGAACGATCAAATCGTAGATTGTTTGAGATATTACTCCCGTGGAGGAAAGTGCGCATGGTGACTGTTGTATTCAATCCGGATCCAATTTCTGTGTTTCATCAACACTCTTATTGTCCACATTTTACAGAATGCCTCCAGATGTGCATCGGAAACTACTACTGGTCTTCCAGGGAACGATCAAAGCGTAGACTCTTTGAGACATTACTCCCATGGAGGAAAGTGCGCATGGTGACTGTTGTATTCAATCCCGATGCATTTTCTGTGTTTCATCAACAATCTGATAGGCCACAGATTACAGAATGCCACCAGATGTGCATCGGAAACTACTACTGGTCTTCCAGGGAACGTTCAAAGCGTAGACTATTCGAGACACACCTCCCGTGGAGAAAAGTGCGCATGGTGACTGTTGTATTCAATCCTTATGCAATTTCTGTGTTTCTTTAACACTCTGATAGTCCACAGATTACAGAATGCCACCAGATGTGCATCGGAAACTACTACTGGTCTTACAGGGAACGATCAAAGAATAGACTGTTTGAGAACTACTTCCATGGAGGAAAGTGCGCATGGTGACTGTTGTATTCAATCCCGAGGCAATTTCTGTGTTTCATCAACACTCTGATAGTCTATAGATTACAAAATGCCTCCAGGTGTGCATCGGAAGCTACTACTGGTCTTCCAGGGAACGATCAAAGCGTAGACTGTTTGAGACATTACTCAAACGGAGGAAAGTGCGCATGGTGACTGTTGTATTCAATCCCGATGCAATTTCTGTGTTTCATGAACACTCTGATATTCCACAGATTACAGAATGCCTCCAGATGTGCATCTGAAACTACTACTGGTCTTCCAGGGAACGTTCAAAGCGTAGACTTTCCAGACATTACTTTTATGGAGGAAAGTGGGCATGGTGACTGTTGTATTCAATCCCGATGCAATTTCTGTGTTTAATCAACACTCTGATAGTCCACAGATTACAGAATGCCTCCAGATGTGCATCGGAAACTGCTAATGGTATTCCAGGGAACGATCAAAGAGTAAACTCTTTGAAACATTACTCCCATGGAATAAAGGGCGCATGGTGACTGTTGTATTCAATCCCGATGCAATTTCTGTGTTTCATCAACACTCTGATAGTCCACAGATTACAGAATGCCACCAGATGTGCATCGGAAACTACTACTGGTCTTACAGGGAACGATCAAAGCATAGACTGTTTGAGTATTACTCCCATGGAGGAAAGTACGCATGTTGACTGTTGTATTCAATCCCAATGCATTTTCTGTGTTTCATCAACACTCTGATAGTCCACAGATTACAGAATGCCACGAGATGTGCATCGGAAACTACTACTGGTCTTCCTGGGAACGTTCCAGGCGTAGACTGTTTCAGACATTACTTCGATGGAGGAAAGTGCGGATGGTGACTGTTGTATTCAATCCCGATGCAATTTCTGTGTTTTATCAACACTCTGATAGTCCACAGTGTACAGAAAGCCTCCAGATGTGCATAGGAAACCACTACTGGTCCTCTGGGGAACGATCAAAGCGTAGACTGTTAGAGACTTTACTCCCATGGAGGGAAGTGCGCATGGTGACTGTTGTTTTCCATCCCGATGCAATTACTGTGTTTCATCAACACCCTGATAGCCTACACATTACAGAATGCCACCAGATGTGCATCGGAAACTACTACTGGTCTTCCAGGGAACGATCAAATCGTAGATTGTTTGAGACATTACTCCCGTGGAGGAAAGTGCGCATGGTGACTGTTGTATTCAATCCGGATCCAATTTCTGTGTTTCATCAACACTCTGATAGTCCACATTTTACAGAATGCCTCCAGATGTGCATCGGAAACTACTACTGGTCTTCCAGGGAACGATCAAAGCGTAGACTCTTTGAGACATTACTCCCATGGAGGAATGTGCGCATGGTGACTGTTGTATTCAATCCCGATGCATTTTCTGTGTTTCATCAACACTCTGATAGGCCACATATTACAGAATGCCACCTAGTGTGCATCGGAAACTACTACTGGTCTTCCAGGGAACGTACAAAGCGTAGACTGTTCGAGACATACATCCCGTGGGGAAAAGTGCGCTTGGTGGCTGTTGTATTCAATCCTTATGCAATTTCTGTGTTTCTTTATACTCTGATAGTCCACAGATTACAGAAGGCCACCAGATGTGCATCGGAAACTACTAATGGTCTTACAGGGAACGATCAAATAATAGACAGTTTGAGAATTACTTCCATGGAGGTAAGTGCGCATGGTGACTGTTGTATTCAATCCCGATGCAATTTCTGTGTTTCATCAACACTCTGATATTCCACAGATTACAGAATGCCTCCAGATGTGCATCGGAAACTACTACTGGTCTTCCAGGGAACAATCAAAGCGTAGACTTTCGAGACATTACTTTTATGGAGGAATGTGCGCATGGTGACTGTTGTATTCAATCCCGATGCAGTTTCTGTGTTTCATCAACACTCTGATACTCCACAGATTACAGAATGCCTCCAGAAGTGCATCGGAAACTGCTACTGGTATTCCAGGGAACGATCAAAGCGGACACTGTTAGAGACATTACTCCCATGGAGTAAAGAGCGCATGGTGACTGTTGTATTCAATCCCGATGCAATTTCTGTGTTTCATCAACACTCTGGTAGTCCACAGATTACAGAATGCCTCCAGATGTGCAATTGAAACTACTACTGGTCTTCCAGGGAAAGATCAAAGCGTAGACTGTTTGAGACATTACTCCCATGGAGGAAACTGCGTATGGAGACTTTTGTATTCAATCCCGATGCAATTTCTGTGTTTCATCAACATTCTGATTGTCCACAGATTGCAGAATGCCTCCAGATGTTCATCGCAAACTACTACTGGTCTTCCAGGGAACGATCAAAACGTAGGCTGTTTGAGACATTACTCCCATGGAGTAAAGAGCGCATGGTGACTGTTGTATTCAATCCCGATGCAATTTCTGTGTTTCATCAACACTCTGGTAGTCCACAGATTACAGAATGCCTCCAGATGTGCAATTGAAACTACTACTGGTCTTCCAGGGAAAGATCAAAGCGTAGACTGTTTGAGACATTACTCCCATGGAGGAAACTGCGTATGGAGACTTTTGTATTCAATCCCGATGCAATTACTGTGTTTCATCAACATTCTGATTTTCCACAGATTGCAGAATGCCTCCAGATGTTCATCGCAAACTACTACTGGTCTTCCAGGGAACGATCAAAGCGTAGGCTGTTTGAGACATTACTCCCATGGAGGAAACTGCGCATGGAAACTTTTGTATTCAACCCCGATGCAATTTCTGTCTTTCATCAACACTCAGATAGTCCACAGTGTACAGCAAGCCTCCAGATGTGCATAGGAAACTATTACTGGTCTTCTGGGGAACGATCAAAGCGTAGACTGTTAGAGACGTTACTCCCATGGAGGAAAGTGCGCATGGTGACTGTTGTATTCAATCCCGTGGCAATTTCTGTATTTCATCAACACTCTGATAGTCCACAGATTACAGAATGCCTCCAGATGTGCATCGGAAAATACTACTGGTCTTACAGGGAACGATCAAAGCATAGACAGTTTGAGAATTACTCCCTTGGAGGAAAGTGCGCATGGTGACTGTTGTATTCAATCCGGATGCAATTTCTGTGTTTCATCAACACTCTGATAGTATACAGATTACGGAAAGCCCCCAGATGTGCATCGGAAACTACTACTGGTCTTCCAGGCAGCGATCAAAGCGCAGACTGTTTGAGACATTACTCCCATGGAGGAAACTGCGCATGGTGACTGTTGTATTCATTCCCGATGCAGATTTCTGTGTTTCATCACACTCTGTTAGTCCACAGATTACAGAATGCCTCCAGATGTGCATCGGAAAATACTACTGGTCTTACAGGGAACGATCAAAGCATAGACAGTTTGAGAATTACTCCCTTGGAGGAAAGTGCGCATGGTGACTGTTGTATTCAATCCGGATGCAATTTCTGTGTTTCATCAACACTCTGATAGTATACAGATTACGGAAAGCCCCCAGATGTGCATCGGAAACTACTACTGGTCTTCCAGGGAACGATCAAAGGGTAGACTGTTTGAGACATTACTCCCATGGACGAAACTGCGCATGGAGACTGTTGTATTCAATCCCGATGCAATTTCTGTGTTTCATCAACACTCTGATAGTCCACAGTGTACAGAAAGCCTCCAGATGTGCATAGGAAATTACTACTGGTCTTCCAGGGAACGATCAAAGCGTAGACTGTTTGATACATTACTCCCATGGAGGAAACTGCGCATGGAGACTCTTGTATTCAACGCCGATGCAATTTCTGTCTTTCATCAACACTGTGATAGTCCACAGTGTTCAGAAAGCCTCCAGATGTGCATAGGAAACTACTACTGGTATTCTGGGGAACGATCAAAGCGTAGACTGTTAGAGACATTACTCCCATTGAGGAAAGTGCGCATGGTGACAGTTGTATTCAATCCCGATGCAATTTCTGTGTTTCATCAACATTCTGATAGTCCACAGATTACAGAATGCATTCAGATGTTCATCGTAAACTACTACTGGTCTTCCAGGGAACGATCAAAGCGTAGACTGTTTGATACATTACTCCCATGGAGGAAACTGCGCATGGAGACCCTTGTATTCAACCCCGATGCAATTTCTGTCTTTCATCAACACTGTGATAGTCCACAGTGTTCAGAAAGCCTCCAGATGTGCATAGGAAACTACTACTGGTATTCTGGGGAACGATCAAAGCGTAGACTGTTAGAGACATTACTCCCATTGAGGAAAGTGCGCATGGTGACTATTGTATTCAATCCCGATGCAATTTCTGTGTTTCATCAACATTCTGATAGTCCACAGATTACAGAATGCATTCAGATGTTCATCGTAAACTACTACTAGTCTTACAGGGAACGATCAAAGCATAGATTGTTTGAGAATTACTCCCATGGAGGAAAGTGCGCATGGTGACTGTTGTTTTCAATCCCGATGCAATTTCTGTGTTTCATCAACACTCTGATATTCCACAGATTACAGAATGCCTCCAGATGTGCATCGGAAACTATTACTGGTCTTCCAGGGAACGATCAAAGCGTAGACTTTTGAGACATTACTTTTATGGAGGAATGTGCACATGGTAACTGTTGTATTCAATCCCGATGCAATTTCTGTGTTTCATCAACATTCTGATAGTCCACAGATTACAGAATGCATTCAGATGTTCATCGTAAACTACTACTGGTCTTCCAGGGAACGATCAAAACGTAGACTGTTTGATAGATTACTCCCATGGAGGAAACTGCGCATGGAGACTCTTGTATTCAACCCCGATGCAATTTCTGTCTTTCATCAACACTGTGATAGTCCACAGTGTTCAGAAAGCCTCCAGATGTGCATAGGAAACTACTACTGGTATTCTGCGGAACGATCAAATCGTAGACTGTTTGAGACATTACTCCCATGGAGGAAAGTGCGGAAGGTGACTGTTGTATTCAATCCCGATGCAATTTCTGTGTTTCATCAACACTCTGATAGTCCACAGATTACAGAATGCCACGAGATGTGCATCGGAAACTACTACTGGTCTTAAAGGGAACGATCAAATCGAAGTCTGTTTGGGACATTACTCCCATGGAGGAAAGTGCGGAAGGTGACTGTTGTATTCAATCCCGATGCAATTTCTGTGTTTCATCAACACTCTGATAGTCCACAGATTACAGAATCCCACCAGATGTGCATCGGAAACTACTACTACTCTTCCAGGGAACGATCAAAGCGTAACTGTTTGAGACATACCTCCCATGGAGGAAAGTGCGCATGGTGACTGTTGTATTCAATCCCGATGCAATTTCTGTGTTTCATCAACACTCTGATAGTCCACAGTGTACAGAAAGCCTCCAGATGTGCATCGGAAACTACTACTGGTCTTCCAGGAAACGATCAAAGCGTAAACCGTTAGAGACATTACTCCCATTGAGGAAAGTGCGCATGGAGACTGTTGTATTCAATCCCGATGCAATTTCTGTGTATCATCAACACTCTGATATTCCACAGATTACAGAATGCCTCCAGATGTGCATCGGAAACTATTACTGGTCTTCCAGGGAACGATCAAAGCGTAGACTTTTGAGACATTACTTTTATGGAGGAATGTGCACATGGTAACTGTTGTATTCAATCCCGATGCAATTTCTGTGTTTCATCAACATTCTGATAGTCCACAGATTACAGAATGCATTCAGATGTTCATCGTAAACTACTACTGGTCTTCCAGGGAACGATCAAAGCGTAGACTGTTTGATACATTACTCCCATGGAGGAAACTGCGCATGGAGACTCTTGTATTCAACCCCGATGCAATTTCTGTCTTTCATCAACACTGTGATAGTCCACAGTGTTCAGAAAGCCTCCAGATGTGCATAGGAACTACTACTGGTATTCTGGGGAACGATCAAATCGTAGACTGTTTGAGACATTACTTTTATGGGGGAATGTGCGCATGGTGACTGTTGTATTCAATCCCGATGCAATTTCTGTGTTTCATCAACACTCTGATAGTCCACAGATTACAGAATGCCACGAGATGTCCATCGGAAACTACTACTGGTCTTAAAGGGAACGATCAAATCGAAGTCTGTTTGGGACATTACTCCCATGGAGGAAAGTGCGGATGGTGACTGTTGTATTCAATCCCGATGCAATTTCTGTGTTTCATCAACACTCTGATAGGCCACAGATTACAGAATCCCACCAGATGTGCATCGGAAACTACTACTACTCTTCCAGGGAACGATCAAAGCGTAACTGTTTGAGACATACCTCCCATGGAGGAAAGTGCGCATGGTGACTGTTGTATTCAATCCCGATGCAATTTCTGTGTTTCATCAACACTCTGATAGTCCACAGAGAACAGAAAGCCTCCAGATGTGCATCGGAAACTACTACTCGTCTTCCAGGGAACGATCAAAGCGTAAACTGTTAGGGACATTACTCCCATTGAGGAAAGTGCGCATGGTGAATGTTGTATTCAATCCCGATGCAATTTCTGTGTTTCATCAACACTCTAATAGTCCACAGATTACAGAATGCCTCCAGATGTGGATCGGAAAATACTACTGGTCTTACAGGGAACGATCAAAGCATAGACTGTTTGAGAATTACTCCCATGGAGGAAAGTGCGCATGGTGACTGTTGGTTTCAATCCCGATGCAATTTCTGTGTATCATCAACACTCTGATATTCCACAGATTACAGAATGCTTCCAGATGTGCATCGGAAACTATTACTGGTCTTCCAGGGAACGATCAAAGCGTAGACTTTTGAGACATTACTTTTATGGAGGAATGTGCACATGGTAACTGTTGTATTCAATCCCGATGCAATTTCTGTGTTTCATCAACACTCTGATACTCCACAGATTACAGAATGCCTCCAGTTGTGCATCGGAAACTGCTACTGGTCTTCCAGGAACGATCAAAGCGTAAACTCATTGAAACATTACTCCCATGGAGGAAAGTGCGCATGGTGACTGTTGTATTCAATCCCGATACAATTTCTGTGTTTCATCAACACTCTGATAGTCCACAGATTACGGAAAGCCTCCGTATGTGGATCGGAAACTACTACTGGTCTTCCAGGGAACGATAAAAGCATAGACTGTTAGAGACATTACTCCCATGGAGTAACGTGCATATGGTGACTGTTGTATTCAATCCCGATGGAATTTCTATGTTTCATCAACACTCTGGTAGTCCACAGAATACAGAATGCCTCCAGATGTGCAATTGAAACTACTGCTGGTCTTCCAGGGAACGATCAAAGCGTAGACTGTTTGAGACATTACTCCCATGGAGGAAACTGCGCATGAAGACCGTTGTATTCAATCCCGATGCAATTTCTGTGTTTCATCAACACTACGATAGTCCACAGAGTACAGAAAGCCTCCAGATGTGCATCGGAAACTACTACTGGTCTTCCAGGGAAAGATCAAAGCGTAGACTGTTAGAGACATTACTCAAATGGAGGAAAGTGCGCATTGTGACTATTGTATTCAATCCCGATGCAATTTCTGTGTTTCATCAACACTCTGATTGATCACAGAGTACAGAATGCCTCGAGATGTGCATCGTAAACTACTACTGGTCTTCCAGGGAACGATCAAGGAATAGACTGTTTGAGAATTACTCCCATGGAGGAAAGTGCGCATGTGGACTGTTCTATTCAATCCCGAGGCAATTTCTGTGTTTCATCAACAGTCTGATAGTCCACAGATTACAGAAAGCCCCCAGATGTCCATCGGAAACTACTACTGGTCATCCAGAGAACGATCAAAGCGTAGAGTGTTTGAGATATTACTCCCATGAGGAAACTGCGCATGGAGACTGTTGTATTCAATCCCGATGCAATTTCTGTGTTTCAACACTCTGATAGTCCACAGATTACAGAATGCCTCCAGATGTTCATCGGAAAGTACTACTGGTCTTCCAGGGAACGATCAAAGCGTAGACTGCTTGAGACTTTACTCCCATGGAGGAATGTGCGCATGGTGACTATTGTATTCAATCCCGATGCAATTTGTGTGTTTCATCTACACTCTGATAGTCCACAGTGTACAGAAAGCCTCCAGGTGTGCATAGGAAACCACTACTGGTCCTCTGGGGATCGATTAAAGCGTAGACTGTTAGAGACATTACTCACATGGAGGAAAGTGCGCATGGTGACTGTTGTATTCAATCCTGATGCAATTACTGTGTTTCATCAACACCCTGATAATCTACACATTACAGAATGTCACCAGATGTGCATCGGAAACTACTACTGGTCTTCCAGGGAACGATCAAATCGTAGATTGTTTGAGACATTACTCCCGTGGAGGAAAGTGCGCATGGTGACTGTTGTATTCAATCCGGATCCAATTTCTGTGTTTCACCAACACTCTGATAGTCCACATTTTACAGAATGCCTCCAGATGTGCATCGGAAACTACTACTGGTCTTCCAGGGAACGATCAAAGCCTAGACTCTTTGAGACATTACTCCCATGGAGGAAAGTGCGCATGGTGACTGTTGTATTCAATCCCGATGCATTTTCTGTGTTTCATCAACACTCTGATAGGCCACAGATTACAGAATGCCACCAGATGCGCATCGGAAACTACTACTGGTCTTCCAGGGAACGATCAAAGCGTAGACTATTCGAGACATACCTCGCGTGGAGAAAAGTGCGCATGGTGACTGTTGTATTCAATCCTTATGCAATTTCTGTGTTTCTTTAACACTCTGATAGTCCACAGATTACAGAATGCCACCAGATGTGCATCGGAAACTACTACTGGTCTTACAGGGAACGATCAAAGAATAGACTGTTTGAGAATTACTTCCATGGAGGAAAGTGCGCATGGTGACTGTTGTATTCAATCCCGAGGCAATTTCTGTGTTTCATCAACACTCTGATAGTCCACAGATTACAGAATGCCTCCAGGTGTGCATCGGAAGCTACTACTGGTCCTCCAGGGAACGATCAAAGCGTAGACTGTTTGAGACATTACTCCCACGGAGGAAAGTGCGCATGGTGACTGTTGTATTCAATCCCGATGCAATTTCTGTGTTTCATCAACACTCTGATATTCCACAGATTACAGAATGCCTCCAGATGTGCATCGGAAACTACTGCTGGTCTTCCAGGGAACGATCAAAGCGTAGACTTTCGAGACATTAGTTTTATGGAGGAAAGTGCGCATGGTGACTGTTGTATTCAATCCCGATGCAATTTCTGTGTTTCATCAACACTCTGATAGTCCACAGATTACAGAATGCCTCCAGATGTGCATCGGAAACTGCTACTGGTATTCCAGGGAACGATCAAAGCGTAAACTCTTTGAAACATTACTCCCATGGAATAAAGTGCGCATGGTGACTGTTGTAATCAATCCCGATGCAATTTCTGTGTTTCATGAACACTCTGATAGTCCACAGAGTACAGAATGCCTCGAGATGTGTATCGCAAACTACTACTGGTCTACCAGGGAACGATCTAAGCATAGCCTGTTTGTGAATTACTCCCATGGAGGAAAGTGCGCATGGTGACTGTTGTTTTCAATCCCGATGCAATTTCTGTGTATCATCAACACTCTGATATTCCACAGATTACAGAATGCTTCCAGATGTGCATCGGAAACTATTACTGGTCTTCCAGGGAACGATCAAAGCGTAGACTATTGAGACATTACTTTTATGGAGGAATGTGCACATGGTAACTGTTGTATTCAATCCCGATGCAATTTCTGTGTTTCATCAACACTCTGATACTCCACAGATTACAGAATGCCTCCAGATGTGCATCGGAAACTGCTACTGGTCTTCCAGGAACGATCAAAGCGTAAACTCATTGAAACATTACTCCCATGGAGGAAAGTGCGCATGGTGACTGTTGTATTCAATCCCGATACAATTTCTGTGTTTCATCAACACTCTGATAGTCCACAGATTACGGAAAGCCTCCGTATGTGGATCGGAAACTACTACTGGTCTTCCAGGGAACGATAAAAGCATAGACTGTTAGAGACATTAGTCCCATGGAGTAACGTGCGCATGGTGACTGTTGTATTCAATCCCGATGGAATTTCTATGTTTCATCAACACTCTGGTAGTCCACAGAATACAGAATGCCTCCAGATGTGCAATTGAAACTACTGCTGGTCTTCCAGGGAACGATCAAATTGTAGACTGTTTGAGACATTACTCCCATGGAGGAAACTGCGCATGAAGACCGTTGTATTCAATCCCGATGCAATTTCTGTGTTTCATCAACACTACGATAGTCCACAGAGTACAGAAAGCCTCCAGATGTGCATCGGAAACTACTACTGGTCTTCCAGGGAAAGATCAAAGCGTAGACTGTTAGAGACATTACTCAAATGGAGGAAAGTGCGCATTGTGACTATTGTATTCAATCCCGATGCAATTTCTGTGTTTCATCAACACTCTGATTGATCACAGAGTACAGAATGCCTCGAGATGTGCATCGTAAACTACTACTGGTCTTCCAGGGAACGATCAAGGAATAGACTGTTTGAGAATTACTCCCATGGAGGAAAGTGCGCATGTGGACTGTTCTATTCAATCCCGAGGCAATTTCTGTGTTTCGTCAACAGTCTGATAGTCCACAGAGAACAGAAAGCCCCCAGATGTCCATCGGAAACTACTACTGGTCATCCAGGGAACGATCAAAGCGTAGAGTGTTTGAGATATTACTCCCATGAGGAAACTGCGCATGGAGACTGTTGTATTCAATCCCGATGCAATTTCTGTGTTTCAACACTCTGATAGTCCACAGATTACAGAATGCCTCCAGATGTTCATCGGAAAGTACTACTGGTCTTCCAGGGAACGATCAAAGCGTAGACTGCTTGAGACTTTACTCCCATGGAGGAATGTGCGCATGGTGACTATTGTATTCAATCCCGATGCAATTTGTGTGTTTCATCTACACTCTGATAGTCCACAGTGTACAGAAAGCCTCCAGGTGTGCATAGGAAACCACTACTGGTCCTCTGGGGATCGATTAAATCGTAGACTGTTAGAGACATTACTCCCATGGAGGAAAGTGCGCATGGTGACTGTTGTATTCAATCCTGATGCAATTACTGTGTTTCATCAACACCCTGATAGTCTACACATTACAGAATGTCACCAGATGTGCATCGGAAACTACTACTGGTCTTCCAGGGAACGATCAAATCGTAGATTGTTTGAGACATTACTCCCGTGGAGGAAAGTGCGCATCGTGACTGTTGTATTCAATCCGGATCCAATTTCTGTGTTTCACCAACACTCTGATAGTCCACATTTTACAGAATGCCTCCAGATGTGCATCGGAAACTACTACTGGTCTTCCAGGGAACGATCAAAGCGTAGACTCTTTGAGACATTACTCCCATGGAGGAAAGTGCGCATGGTGACTGTTGTATTCAATCCCGATGCATTTTCTGTGTTTCATCAACACTCTGATAGGCCACAGATTACAGAATGCCACCAGATGCGCATCGGAAACTACTACTGGTCTTCCAGGGAACGATCAAAGCGTAGACTATTCGAGACATACCTCGCGTGGAGAAAAGTGCGCATGGTGACTGTTGTATTCAATCCTTATGCAATTTCTGTGTTTCTTTAACACTCTGATAGTCCACAGATTACAGAATGCCACCAGATGTGCATCGGAAACTACTACTGGTCTTACAGGGCACGATCAAAGAATAGACTGTTTGAGAATTACTTCCATGGAGGAAAGTGCGCATGGTGACTGTTGTATTCAATCCCGAGGCAATTTCTGTGTTTCATCAACACTCTGATAGTCCACAGATTACAGAATGCCTCCAGGTGTGCATCGGAAGCTACTACTGGTCCTCCAGGGAACGATCAAAGCGTAGACTGTTTGAGACATTACTCCCACGGTGGAAAGTGCGCATGGTGACTGTTGTATTCAATCCCGATGCAATTTCTGTGTTTCATCAACACTCTGATATTCCACAGATTACAGAATGCCTCCAGATGTGCATCGGAAACTACTGCTGGTCTTCCAGGGAACGATCAAAGCGTAGACTTTCGAGACATTACTTTTATGGAGGAAAGTGCGCATGGTGACTGTTGTATTCAATCCCGATGCAATTTCTGTGTTTCATCAACACTCTGATGGTCCACAGTCTTCAGAAAGCCTCCAGATGTTCATCGGAAACTACTACTGGTCTTCCAGGGAACGATCAAAGCGTAAACTGTTAGAAACATTACTCCCATGGAGGAAAGATCGCATGGTGACTGTTGTATTCAATCCCGATGCAATATCTGAGTTTCATCAACATTCTGATAGTCCACAGATTACAGAATGCCTCCAGATGTTCATCGTAAACTACTACTGGTTTTTCAGGGAACGATCAAAGCGTAGGCTGTTTGAGACATTACTCCCATGGAGGAAACTGCGCATGGAGACTCTTGTATTCAACCCCGATGCAATTTCTGTCTTTCATCAACACTCAGATAGTCCACAGTGTACAGAAAGCATCCAGATGTGCATAGGAAACTATTACTGGTCTTCTGGGAAACGATCAAAGCGTAGTCTGTTAGAGACGTTACTCCCATGGAGCAAAGTGCGCATGGTGACTGTTGTATTCAATCCCGAGGCAATTTCTGTGTTTCATCAACACTCTGATAGTCCATAGATACAGAATGCCTCCAGATGTGCATCGGAAACTACTACTGGCCTTACAGTGAACCATCAAAGCATAGACTGTTTGAGAATTACTCCCATGGAGGAAAGTGCGCATGGTGACTGTTGTATTCAATCCGGATGCAATTTCTGTGTTTCATCAACACTCTAATAGTCCACAGATTACGGAAAGCCCCCCGATGTGCTTCGGAAACTACTACTGGTCTTCCAGGGAACGATCAAAGCGTAGACTGTTTGAGACATTACTCCCATGGAGGAAACTGCGCATGTGACTGTTGTATTCCTTCCCGATCCAATTTCTGTGTTTCATCAACACTCTAATAGTCCACAGATTACAGAATGCCTCCAGATTTCATCGTAAACTACTACTGGTCTTCCAGGGAACGATCAAATCGTAGACTGTTTGAGACATTACTTATATCCGGGAATGTGCGCATGGTGATTGTTGTATACAATCCCGATGCAATTTCTGTGTTTCATCAACACTCTAATAGTATACACATTACAGAATGCCTCCAGATGTGCATCGGAAACTCCTACTGGTCTTCCAGGGAAAGATCAAAGCATAGACTGTTTGAGAATTACTCCCGTGGAGGAAAGTGCGCATGGTGACCGTTGTATTCAATCCCGATGCAATTTCTGTGTTTCATCAACACTCTGATAGTCCACAGTCTTCAGAAAGCCTCCAGATGTTCATCGGAAACTACTACTGGTCTTCCAGGGAACGATCAAAGCGTAAACTGTTAGAAACATTACTCCCATGGAGGAAAGTTCGCATGGTGACTGTTGTATTCAATCCCGATGCAATTTCTGAGTTTCATCAACATTCGGATAGTCCACAGATTACAGAATGCCTCCAGATGTTCATCGTAAACTACTACTGGTCTTCCAGGGAACGATCAAATCGTAGGCTGTTTGAGACATTACTCCCATGGAGGAAACTGCGCATGGAGACTCTTGTATTCAACCCCGATGCAATTTCTGTCTTTCATCAACACTCAGATAGTCCACAGTGTACAGAAAGCATCCAGATGTGCAAAGGAAACTATTACTGGTCTTCTGGGGAACGATCAAAGCGTAGACTGTTAGAGACGTTACTCCCATGGAGGAAAGTGCGCATGGTGACTGTTGTATTCAATCCCGAGGCAATTTCTGTGTTTCATCAACACTCTGATAGTCCAGAGATACAGAATGCCTCCAGATGTGCATCGGAAACTACTACTGGCCTTACAGGGAACCATCAAAGCATAGACTGTTTGAGAATTACTCCCATGGAGGGAAGTGCGCATGGTGACTGTTGTATTCAATCCGGATGCAATTTCTGTGTTTCATCAACACTCTGATAGTCCACAGATTACGGAAAGCCCCCAGATGTGCATCGGAAACTACTACTGGTCTTCCAGGGAACGATCAAAGCGTAGACTGTTTGATACATTACTCCCATGGAGGAAACTGGGCATAGTGACTGTTGTATTCATTCCCGATGCAATTTCAGTGTTTCATCAACACTCTGATAGTCCACAGATTACAGAATGCCACCAGATGTGCATCGGAAACTACTACTGGCCTTACAGGGAACGATCAAAGCATAGACTGTTTGAGAATTACTCCCATGGAGGAAAGTGCGCATGTTGGCTGCTGTATTCAATCCCGAGGCAATTTCTGTGTTTCATCAGCACTCCGATAGTCCACAGATTACAGAAAGCCCCCAGATGTGCATCGTAAACTACTACTGGTCTTCCAGGGAACGATCAAAGCGTAGACTGTTTGAGACATTACTCCCATGGACGTAACTGCGCATGGAGACTGTTGTATTCAATCCCGATGCAATTTCTGTGTTTCATCAACACTCTGATAGTCCACAGATTACAGAATGCCTCCAGATGTTCATCGGAAAGTACTACATGTCTTCCAGGGAACGATCAAAGCGTAGACTGTTTGAGACTTTACTCCCATGGAGGAATGTGCGCATGGTGACATATTCAATCGCGAGGCAATTTCTGTGTTTCATCAACACTCTGATAGTACACAGATTAAAGAAAACCCCACATGTGCATCGGAATCTACTACTGGTCTTCCAGGGAACGATCAAAGCGTAGACTGTTTTAGACATTACTCCCATGGAGGAAACTGCGCATGTGACTGTTGTATTCCTTCCCGATCCAATTTCTGTGTTTCATCAACACTCTAATAGTCCACAGATTACAGAATGCCTCCAGATGTTCATCGTAAACTACTACTGGTCTTCCTGGGAACGATCAAATCGTAGACTGTTTGAGACATTACTTATATGGGGGAATGTAGGCATGGTGATTGTTGTATACAATCCCGATGCAATTTCTGTGTTTCATCAACACTCTAATAGTATACACATTACAGAATGCCTCCAGATGTGCATCGGAAACTACTACTGGTCTTCCAGGGAACGATCAAAGCGTAGACTGTTAGAGACATTACTCCCATGGAGTAAAGTGCGCACGGTGACTGTTGTATTCAATCCCGATGCAATTCCTGTGTTTCATCAACACTCTGGTAGTCCACAGAATACAGAATGCTTCCAGATGTGCAATTGAAACTACTACTGGTCTTCCAGGGAACGATCAAAGCGTAGACTGTTAGAGACATTACTCAAATGGTGGAAAGTGCGCATGGTGACTATTGTATTCAATCCCGATGCAATTTCTGTGTTTCATCAACTCTCTGATTGACCACAGAGTACAGAATGCCTCGAGATGTGCATCGGAAACTGCTACTGGTCTTCCAGGGAAGGATCAAAGCATAGACTGTTTGAGAATTACTCCCGTGGAGGAAAGTGCGCATGGTGACTGTTGTATTCTATCCCGATGCAATTTCTGTGTTTCATCAACACTCTGATATTCCACAGATTACAGAATGCCTCCAGATGTGCATCAGAAACTACTACTGGTCTACCAGGGAACGATCAAAGCGTAGACTGTTTGAGACATTACTCCCATGGAGGAAACTGCGCAAGGAGACTGTTGTATTCAATCCCGATGCAATTTCTGTGTTTCATCAACACTCTGATAGTCCACAGTCTTCAGAAAGCCTCCAGATGTTCATCGGAACCTACTACTGGTCTTCCAGGGAACGATCAAAGCGTAAACTGTTAGAAACATTACTCCCATGGAGGAAAGTTCGCATGGTGACTGTTGTATTCAATCCCGATGCAATTTCTGAGTTTCATCAACATTCTGATAGTCCACAGATTACAGAATGCCTCCAGATGTTCATCGTAAACTATTACTGGTCTTCCAGGGAACGATCAAATCGTAGGCTGTTTGAGACATTACTCCCATGGAGGAAACTGCGCATGGAGACTCTTGTATTCAACCCCGATGCAATTTCTGTCTTTCATCAACACTCAGATAGTCCACAGTGTACAGAAAGCATCCAGATGTGCAAAGGAAACTATTACTGGTCTTCTGGGGAACGATCAAAGCGTAGACTGTTAGAGACGTTACTCCCATGGAGGAAACTGGGCATAGTGACTGTTGTATTCATTCCCGATGCAATTTCAGTGTTTCATCAACACTCTGATAGTCCACAGATTACAGAATGCCACCAGATGTGCATCGGAAACTACTACTGGCCTTACAGGGAACGATCAAAGCATAGACTGTTTGAGAATTACTCCCATGGAGGAAAGTGCGCATGTTGACTGCTGTATTCAATCCCGAGGCAATTTCTGTGTTTCATCAGCACTCCGATAGTCCATAGATTACAGAAAGCCCCCAGATGTGCATCGTAAACTACTACTGGTCTTCCAGGGAACGATCAAATCGTAGACTGTTTGAGACATTACTCCCATGGACGTAACTGCGCATAGAGACTGTTGTATTCAATCCCGATGCAATTTCTGTGTTTCATCAACACTCTGATAGTCCACAGATTACAGAATGCCTCCAGATGTTCATCGGAAAGTACTACATGTCTTCCAGGGAACGATCAAAGCGTAGACTGTTTGAGACTTTACTCTCTTGGAGGAATGTGCGCATGGTGACATATTCAATCGCGAGGCAATTTCTGTGTTTCATCAACACTCTGATAGTCCACAGATTAAAGAAAAACCCCACATGTGCATCGGAATCTACTACTGGTCTTCCAGGGAACGATCAAAGCGTAGACTGTTTGAGACATTACTCCCATGGAGGAAACTGCGCATGTGACTGTTGTATTCCTTCCCGATCCAATTTCTGTGTTTCATCAACACTCTAATAGTCCACAGATTACAGAATGCCTCCGAATGTTCATCGTAAACTACTACTGGTCTTCCAGGGAACGATCAAATCGTAGACTGTTTGAGACATTACTTATATGGGGGAATGTGCGCATGGTGATTGTTGTATACAATCCCGATGCAATTTCTGTGTTTCATCAACACTCTAATAGTATACACATTACAGAATGCCTCCAGATGTGCATCGGAAACTACTACTGGTCTTCCAGGGAACGATCAAAGCGTAGACTGTTAGAGACATTACTCCCATGTAGTAAAGTGCGCATGGTGACTGTTGTATTCAATCCCGATGCAATTCCTGTGTTTCATCAACACTCTGGTGGTCCACAGAATACAGAATGCTTCCAGATGTGCAATTGAAACTACTACTGGTCTTCCAGGGAACGATCAAAGCGTAGACTGTTAGAGACATTACTCAAATGGTGGAAAGTGCGCATGGTGACTATTGTATTCAATCCCGATGCAATTTCTGTGTTTCATCAACACTCTGATTGACCACAGAGTACAGAATGCCTCGAGATGTGCATCGGAAACTGCTACTGGTCTTCCAGGGAAGGATCAAAGCATAGACTGTTTGAGAATTACTCCCGTGGAGGAAAGTGCGCATGGTGACTGTTGTATTCTATCCCGATGCAATTTCTGTGTTTCATCAACACTCTGATATTCCACAGATTACAGAATGCCTCCAGATGTGCATCAGAAACGACTACTGGTCTTCCAGGGAACGATCAAAGCGTAGACTGTTTGAGACATTACTCCCATGGAGGAAACTGCGCAAGGAGACTGTTGTATTCAATCCCGATGCAATTTCTGTGTTTCATCAACACTCTGATAGTCCACAGAGTACAGAAAGCCTCCAGATGCGCATCGGAAACTACTACTGGTCTTCCAGGGAACGATCAAAGCGTAGACTGTTAGAGACATTACTCCTATGGAGGAAAGTGCGCATGGTGACTGTTGTAATCAATCCCGATGCAATTTCTGTGTTTCATGAACACTCTGATAGTCCACAGAGTACAGAATGCCTCGAGATGTGCATCGGAAACTACTACTGGTCTTCCAGGGAACGATTAAAGCATACACTGCTTGAGATTTACTCCCATGGAGGAAAGTGCGCATGGTGACTGTTGTATTCAATCCCGATGCAATTTCTGTGTTTCACCAACACTCTGATAGTCCACAGATTACAGAATGCCTTTAGATGTTCATCGGAAAGTACTACTTGTCTTCCAGGGAACGATCAAAGCGTACACTGTTTGAGACTTTACTCCCATGGAGGAATGTGGGCATGGTGACTGTTGTATTCAATCGCGAGGCAATTTCTGTGTTTCATCAACACTCTGATAGTCCACAGATTACAGAAAAACCCAAGATGTGCATCGGAATCTACTACTGGTCTTCCAGGGAACGATCAAAGCGTAGACTGTTTGAGACATTACTCCCATGGAGGAAACTGCGCATGGTGACTGTTGTATTCCTTCCCGATCCAATTTCTGTGTTTCATCAACACTCTAATATTCCACAGATTACAGAATGCCTCCAGATGTTCATCGTAAACTACTACTGGTCTTCCAGGGAACGATCAAATCGTAGACTGTTTGAGACATTAGTTATATGGGGGAATGTGCGCATGGTGATTGTTGTATACAATCCCGATGCAATTTCTGTGTTTCATCAACACTCTAATAGTATACACATTACAGAATGCCTCCAGATGTGCATCGGAAACTACTACTGGTCTTACAGGGAACGATCAAAGCATAGACTGCTTGAGAATTACTCCCATGGAGGAAAGTGCGCATGGTGACTGTTGTATTCAATCCCGATGCAATTTCTGTGTATCATCAACACTCTGATATTCCACAGATTACAGAATGCCTCCAGATGTGCATCGGAAACTATTACTGGTCTTCCAGGGAACGATCAAAGCGTAGACTTTTGAGACATTACTTTTATGGAGGAATGTGCGCATTGTGACTGTTGTATTCAATCCCGATGCAATTTCTGTGTTTCATCAACACTCTGATACTCCACAGATTACAGAATGCCTCCAGATGTGCATCGGAAACTGCTACTGGTCTTCCAGGAACGATCAAAGCGTAAACTCTTTGAAACATTACTCCCATGGAGGGAAGTGCGCATGGTGACTGTTGTATTCAATCCCGATGCAATTTCTGTGTTTCATCAACACTCTGATAGTCCACAGATTACGGAAAGCCTCCGTATGTGCATCGGAAACTACTACTGGTCTACCAGGGAACGATCAAAGCGTAGACTGTTAGAGACATTACTCCCATGGACGTAACTGCGCATGGAGACTGTTGTATTCAATCCCGATGCAATTTCTGTGTTTCATCAACACTCTGATAGTCCACAGATTACAGAATGCCTCCAGAGGTTCATCGGAAAGTACTACATGTCTTCCAGGGAACGATCAAAGCGTAGACTGTTTGAGACTTTACTCCCATGGAGGAATGTGCGCATGGTGACATATTCAATCGCGAGGCAATTTCTGTGTTTCATCAACACTCTGATAGTCCACAGATTACAGTAAAACCCCAGATGTGCATCGGAATCTACTACTGGTCTTCCTGGGAACGATCAAAGCGTAGACTGTTTGAGACATTACTCCCATGGAGGAAACTGCGCATGTGACTGTTGTATTCCTTCCCGATCCAATTTCTGTGTTTCATCAACACTCTAATAGTCCACATATTACAGAATGCCTCCAGATGTTCATCGTAAACTACTACTGGTCTTCCAGGGAACGATCGAATCGTAGACTGTTTGAGACATTACTTATATGGGGGAATGTGCGCATGGTGATTGTTGTATACAATCCCGATGCAATTTCTGTGTTTCATCAACACTCTAATAGTATACACATTACAGAATGCCTCCAGATGTGCATCGGAAACTACTACTGGTCTTCCAGGGAACTATCAAAGCGTAGACTGTTAGAGACATTACTCCCATGGAGTAAAGTGCGCATGGTGACTGTTGTATTCAATCCCGATGCAATTCCTGTGTTTCATCAACACTCTGGTAGTCCACAGAATACAGAATGCTTCCAGATGTGCAATTGAAACTACTACTGGTCTTCCAGGGAACGATCAAAGCGTAGACTGTTAGAGACATTACTCAAATGGTGGAAAGTGCGCATGATGACTATTGTATTCAATCCCGATGCAATTTCTGTGTTTCATCAACACTCTGATTGACCACAGAGTACAGAATGCCTCGAGATGTGCATCGGAAACTGCTACTGGTCTTCCAGGGAAGGATCAAAGCATAGACTGTTTGAGAATTACTCCCGTGGAGGAAAGTGCGCATGGTGACTGTTGTATTCTATCCCGATGCAATTTCTGTGTTTCATCAACACTCTGATATTCCACAGATTACAGAATGCCTCCAGATGTGCATCAGAAACTACTACTGGTCTTCCAGGGAACGATCAAAGCGTAGACTGTTTGAGACATTACTCCCATGGAGGAAACTGCGCAAGGAGACTGTTGTATTCAATCCCGATGCAATTTCTGTGTTTCATCAACACTCTGATAGTCCACAGAGTACAGAATGCCTCGAGATGTGCATCGGAAACTACTACTGGTCTTCCAGGGAACGATTAAAGCATACACTGCTTGAGATTTACTCCCATGGAGGAAAGTGCGCATGGTGACTGTTGTATTCAATCCCGATGCAATTTCTGTGTTTCACCAACACTCTGATAGTCCACAGTCTTCAGAAAGCCTCCAGCTGTTCATCGGAAACTACTACTGGTCTTTCAGGGAGCGATCAAAGCGTAAACTGTTAGAGACATTACTCCCATGGAGAAAAGTGCGCATGGTGACTGTTGTATTCAATCCCGATGCAATTTCAGTGTTTCATCAACACTCTGATAGTCCACAGATTACAGAATGCCACCAGATGTGCATCGGAAACTACTACTGGCCTTACAGGGAACGATCAAAGCGTAGACTGTTTGAGACATTAGTCCCGTGGAGGAAAGTGCGCATGGTGACTGTTGTATTCAATCCCGAGGCAATTTCTGTGTTTCATCAACACTCTGATAGTCCACAGATTACAGAATGCCTCCAGATGTTCATCGGAAAGTACTACTTGTCTTCCAGGGAACGATCAAAGCGTAGACTGTTTGAGACTTTACTCCCATGGAGGAATGTGGGCATGGTGACTGTTGTATTCAATCGCGAGGCAATTTCTGTGTTTTATCAAAACTCTGATAGTCCACAGATTACAGAAAAACCCAAGATGTGCATCGGAATCTACTACTGGTCTTCCAGGGAACGATCAAAGCGTAGACTGTTTGAGACATTACTCCCATGGAGGAAACTGCGCATGGTGACTGTTGTATTCCTTCCCGATCCAATTTCTGTGTTTCATCAACACTCTAATATTCCACAGATTACAGAATGCCTCCAGATGTTCATCGTAAACTACTACTGGTCTTCCAGGGAACGATCAAATCGTAGACTGTTTGAGACATTAGTTATATGGGGGAATGTGCGCATGGTGATTGTTGCATACAATCCCGATGCAATTTCTGTGTTTCATCAACACTCTAATAGTATACACATTACAGAATGCCTCCAGATGTGCATCGGAAACTACTACTGGTCTTACAGGGAACGATCAAAGCATAGACTGTTTGAGAATTACTCCCATGGAGGAAAGTGCGCATGGTGACTGTTGTATTCAATCCCGATGCAATTTCTGTGTATCATCAACACTCTGATATTCCACAGATTACAGAATGCCTCCAGATGTGCATCGGAAACTATTACTGGTCTTCCAGGGAACGATCAAAGCGTAGACTTTTGAGACATTACTTTTATGGAGGAATGTGCTCTTTGTGACTGTTGTATTAAATCCCGATGCAATTTCTGTGTTTCATCAACACTCTGATACTCCACAGATTACAGAATGCCTCCAGATGTGCATCGGAAACTGCTACTGGTCTTCCAGGAACGATCAAAGCGTAAACTCTTTGAAACATTACTCCCATGGAGGAAAGTGCGCATGGTGACTGTTGTATTCAATCCCGATGCAATTTCTGTGTTTCATCAACACTCTGATAGTCCACAGATTACGGAAAGCCTCCAGATGCGCATCGGAAACTACTACTGGTCTTCCAGGGAACGATCAAAGCGTAGACTGTTAGAGACATTACTCCTATGGAGGAAAGTGCGCATGGTGACTGTTGTATTCAATCCCGATGCAATTCCTGTGTTTCATCAACACTCTGGTAGTCCACAGAATACAGAATGCCTCCAGATGTGCAATTGAAACTACTACTGGTCTTCCAGGGAACGATCAAAGCCTAGACTGTTAGAGACATTACTCAAATGGTGGAAAGTGCGCATGGTGACTTTTGTATTCAATAACGATGCAATTTCTGTGTTTCATCAACACTCTGATTGACCGCAGAGTACAGAATGCCTCGAGATGTGCATCGGAAACTGCTACTGGTCTTCCAGGGAAGGATCAAAAAATAGATTGTTTGAGAATTACTCCCGTGGAGGAAAGTGCGCATGGTGACTGTTGTATTCTATCCCGATGCAATTTCTGTGTTTCATCAACACTCTGATATTCCACAGATTACAGAATGCCTCCAGATGTGCATCAGAAACTACTACTGGTCTTCCAGGGAACGATCAAAGCGTAGACTGTTTGAGACATTACTCCCATGGAGGAAACTGCGCATGGAGACTGTTGTATTCAATCCCGATGCAATTTCTGTGTTTCATCAACACTCTGATAGTCCACAGAGTACAGAAAGCCTCCAGATGCGCATCGGAAACTACTACTGGTCTTCCAGGGAACGATCAAAGCGTAGACTGTTAGAGACATTACTCCTATGGAGGAAAGTGCGCATGGTGACTATTGTAATCAATCCCGATGCAATTTCTGTGTTTCATGAACACTCTGATAGTGCACAGAGTACAGAATGCCTCGAGATGTGCATCGGAAACTACTACTGGTCTTCCAGGGAACGATTAAAGCATACACTGCTTGAGTATTACTCCCATGGAGGAAAGTGCGCATGGTGACTGTTGTATTCAATCCCGATGCAATTTCTGTGTTTCATCAACACTCTGATAGTCCACAGTCTTCAGAAAGCCTCCAGATGTTCATCGGAAACTACTACTGGTCTTTCTGGGAGCGATCAAAGCGTAAACTGTTAGAGACATTACTCCCATGGAGAAAAGTGCGCATGGTGACTGTTGTATTCAATCCCCATGCAATTTCAGTGTTTCATCAACACTCTGATAGTCCACAGATTACAGAATGCCACCAGATGTGCATCGGAAACTACTACTGGCCTTACAGGGAACGATCAAAGCGTAGACTGTTTGAGACATTAGTCCCGTGGAGGAAAGTGCGCATGGTGACTGTTGTATTCAATCCCGAGGCAATTTCTGTGTTTCATCAACACTCTGATAGTCCACAGATTACAGAATGCCTCCAGATGTTCATCGGAAAGTACTTCTTGTCTTCCAGGGAAGGATCAAAGCGTAGACTGTTTGAGACTTTACTCCCATGGAGGAATAAGGGCATGGTGACTGTTGTATTCAATCGCGAGGCAATTTCTGTGTTTCATCAACACTCTGATAGTCCACAGATTACAGAAAAACCCAAGATGTGCATCGGAATCTACTACTGGTCTTCCAGGGAACGTTCAAAGCTTAGACTGTTTGAGACATTACTCCCATGGAGGAAACTGCGCATGGTGACTTTGTATTCCTTCCCGATCCAATTTCTGTGTTTCATCAACACTCTAATAGTCCACAGATTACAGAATGCCTCCAGATGTTCATCGTAAACTACTACTGGTCTTCCAGGGAACGATCAAATCGTAGACTGTTTGAGACATTAGTTATATGGGAGAATGTGCGCATGGTGATTGTTGTATACAATCCCGATGCAATTTCTGTGTTTCATCAACACTCTAATAGTATACACATTACAGAATGCCTCCAGATGTGCATCGGAAACTACTACTGGTCTTACAGGGAACGATCAAATCATAGACTGTTTGAGAATTACTCCCATGGAGGAAAGTGCGCATGGTGACTGTTGTATTCAATCCCGATGCAATTTCTGTGTATCATCAACACTCTGATATTCCACAGATTACAGAATGCCTCCAGATGTGCATCGGAAACTATTACTGGTCTTCCAGGGAACGATCAAAGCGTAGACTTTTGAGACATTACTTTTATGGAGGAATGTGCGCATTGTGACTGTTGTATTCAATCCCGATGCAATTTCTGTGTTTCATCAACACTCTGATACTCCACAGATTACAGAATGCCTCCAGATGTGCATCGGAAACTGCTACTGGTCTTCCAGGAACGATCAAAGCGTAAACTCTTTGAAACATTACTCTCATGGAGGAAAGTGCGCATGGTGACTGTTGTATTCAATCCCGATGCAATTTCTGTGTTTCATCAACACTCTGATAGTCCACAGATTACGGAAAGCCTCCGTATGTGCATCGGAAACTACTACTGGTCTTCCAGGGAACGATCAAAGCGTAGACTGTTAGAGCCATTACTCCCATGGAGGAAAGTGCCCATGGTGACTGTTGTATTCAATCCAGAGGCAATTTCTGTGTTTCATCAACACTCTGATAGTCCAGAGATACAGAATGCCTCCTGATGTGCATCGGAAACTACTACTGGCCTTACAGGGAACCATCAAAACATAGACTGTTTGAGAATTACTCCCATGGAGGAAAGTGCGCATGGTGACTGTTGTATTCAATCCGGATGCAATTTCTGTGTTTCATCAGCACTCCGATAGTCCACAGATTACAGAAAGCCCCCAGATGTGCATCGGAAACTACTACTGGTCTTCCAGGGAACGTTCAAAGCGTAGACTGTTTGAGACATTACTCCCATGGACGTAACTGCGCATGGAGACTGTTGTATTCAATCCCGATGCAATTTCTGTGTTTCATCAACACACTGATAGTCCACAGATTACAGAATGCCTCGAGATGTGCATCGGAAACTGCTACTGGTCTTCTAGGGAACGATCAAAGCGTAGACTGTTTGAGAATTACTCCCATGTAGGAAAGTGCGCATGGTCACTGTTGTATTCAATCCCGATGCAATTTCTGTGTTTCATCAACACTCTGATAGTCCACAGAGAACAGAACGCCTCCAGATGTGCATATTAAACTACTACTGGTCTTCTGGGGAACGATCAAAGCGTAGACTGTTAGAGCCATTACTCCCATGGAGGAAACTGCGCGTGGTGACTGTTGTATTCCTTCCCGATCCAATTTCTGTGTTTCATCAACACTCTGATAGTCCACAGAGTACAGAAAGCCTCCAGATGTGCATCGGAAACTACTACTGGTCTTCCAGGGAACGATCAAAGCGTAGACTGTTAGAGACATTACTCAAATGGAGGAAAGTGCGCATGGTGACTATTGTATTCAATCCCGATGCAATTTCTGTGTTTCATCAACATTCTGATAGTCCACAGTCTTCAGAAAGCCTCCAGATGTGCATATTAAACTACTACTGGTCTTCTGGGGAACGATCAAAGCGTAGACTGTTAGAGACATTACTCCCATGGAGGAAAGTGCGCATGGTAACTGTTGTATTGAATCCCGAGGCAATTTCTGTGTTTCATCAACACTCTGATAGTCCACAGGTTACAGAAAGCCCCCAGATGTGCATCGAAATGTACTACTGGTCCTCCAGGGAACGATCAAAGCGTAGACTGTTTGAGACATTACTCCCATGGAGGAAAATGCGCATGGTGACTGTTGTATTCATTCCCCATGCAATTTCTGTGTTTCATCAACACTCTCATAGTCAACAGATTACAGAATTTCTCCAGATGCGTATCGGAAACTACTACTGGTCTTACAGAGAACGATCAAAGCATAGACTGTTTGAGAATTACTCCCATGGAGGAAAGTGAGCATGGTGACTGTTGTATTCAATCCCGATGCAATTTCTGTGTTTCATCAACACTCAGATTGACCACAGAGTACAGAATGCCTCGAGATGTGCATCGGAAACTGCTACTGGTCTTCCAGGGAACGATCAATGCGTAGACTGTTTGAGACATTACTCCCATGGACGAAACTGCGCATGGAGACTGTTGTATTCAATCCCGATGCAATTTCTGTGTTTCATCAACACTCTGATAGTCCTCAGATTACAGAATGCCTCCAGATGTTCATCGGAAAGTACTACTTGTCTTCCAGGGAAAGATCAAAGCGTAGACTGTTTGAGACTTTACTCCCATGGAGGAATGTGCGCATGGTGACTGTTGTATTCAATCGCGAGGCAATTTCTGTGTTTCATCAACACTCTGATAGTCCACAGATTACAGAAAAACCCCAGATGTGCATCGGAATCTACTACTGGTCTTCCAGGGAACGATCAAAGCGTTGACTGTTTGAGACATTACTCCCATGGAGGAAACAGCGCATGGTGACTGTTGTATATCTTCCCGATCCAATTTCTGTGTTTCATCAACACTCTAATAGTCCACACATTACAGAATGCCTCCAGTTGTTCATCGTAAACTACTACTGGTCTTCCAGGGAACGATCAAATCGTAGACTGTTTGAGACATTACTTATAAGGGTTAATGTGCGCATGGTGACTGTTGTATTCAATCCCGATGCAATTTCTGTGTTTCATCAACACTCTAATAGTCCACAGATTACAGAATGCCTCCAGATGTGCTTCGGAAACTACTACTGGTCTTACAGGGAACGATCAAAGCGTAGACTTTTGAGACATTACTTTTATGGAGGAATGTGCGCATGGTGACTGTTGTATTCAATCCCGATGCAATTTCTGTGTTTCATCAACACTCTGATACTCCACAGTTTACAGAATACCTCCAGATGTGCATCGGAAACTGCTACTGGTCTTCCAGGAACGATCAAAGCGTAAACTCTTTGAAACATTACTCCCATGGAGGAAAGTGCGCATGGTGACTGTTGTATTCAATCCCGATGCAATTTCTGTGTTTCATCAACACTCTGATAGTCCACAGATTACGGAAAGCCTCCGTTTGTGCATCGGAAACTACTACTGGTCTTCCAGGGAACGATCAAAGCGTAGACTGTTAGAGACATTACTCCCATGGAGTAAAGTGCGCATGGTGACTGTTGTATTTAATCCCGATGCAATTTCTGTGTTTCATCAACACTCTGATACTCCACAGAGTACAGAAAACCTCCAGATGTGCATCGGAAACTACTACTGGTCTTCCAGGGAACGATCAAAGTGTAGACTGTTAGAGACATTACTCAAATGGAGGAAAGTGCGCATGCTGACTATTGTATTCAATCCCGATGCAATTTCTGTGTTTCATCAACACTCTGATTAACCACAGAGTACAGAATGCCTCGAGATGTGCATCGGAAACTGCTACTGGTCTTCCAGGGAACGATCAAAGCATAGACTGTTTGAGAATTACTCCCATGGAGGAAAGTGCGCATGGTGACTGTTGTATTCAATCCCGATGCAATTTCTGTGTTTGATCAACACTCTGATAGTTCACACATTACGGAAAGCCCCCAGATGTGCATCAGAAACTACTACTGGTCTTCCAGGGAACGATCAAAGCGTAGACTGTTTGAGACATTACTCCCATGGAGGAAACTGCGCATAGTGACTGTTGTATTCATTCCCGATGCAATTTCTGTGTTTCATCAACACTCTGATAGTCCACAGATTACAGAATGCCACCAGATGTGCATCGGAAACTACTACTGGTCTTCCAGGGAACGATCAAATCGTAGACTGTTTGAGACATTACTTATATGGGGGAATGTGCGCATGGTGACTGTTGTATTCAATCCCGATGCAATTTCTGTGTTTCATCAACACTCTAATAGTCCACAGATTACAGAATGCCTCCAGATGTGCATCGGAAACTACTACTGGTCTTACAGGGAACGATCAAAGCATAGACTGTTTGAGAATTACTCCCATGGAGGAAAGTGCGCATGGTGACTGTTGTATTCAATCCCGATGCAATTTCTGTTTATCATCAACACTCTGATATTCCACAGATTACAGAATGCCTCCAGATGTGCATCGGAAACTATTACTGGCCTTCCAGGGAACGATCAAAGCGTAGACTTTTGAGACATTACTATTATGGAGGAATGTGCGCATATTGACTGTTGTATTCAATCCCGATGCAATTTCTGTGTTTCATCAACACTCCGATACTCCACAGATTACAGAATGCCTCCAGATGTGCATCGGAAACTGCTACTGGTCTTCCAGGAACGATCAAAGCGTAAACTCTTTGAAACATTACTCCCATGGAGGAAAGTGCGCATGGTGACTGTTGTATTCAATCCCGATGCAATTTCTGTGTTTCATCAACACTCTGATAGTCCACAGATTACGGAAAGCCTCCGTATGTGCGTCGGAAACTACTACTGGTCTTCCAGGGAACGATCAAAACGTAGACTGTTAGAGACATTACTCCCATGGAGTAAAGTGCGCATGGTGACTGTTGTATTCAATCCCGATGCAATTTCTGTGTTTCATCAACACTCTGATTGACCACAGATTACAGAATGCCTCCAGATGTGCATCGGAAACTTCCACTGGTCTTCCAGGGAACGATCAAAGCGTAGACTTTTGAGACATTACTTTTATGGAGGAATGTGCGCATGGTGACTGTTGTATTCAAACCCGATGCAATTTCTGTGTTTCATCAACACTCTGATACTCCACAGTTTACAGAATACCTCCAGATGTGCATCGGAAACTGCTACTGGTCTTCCAGGAACAATCAAAGCGTAAACTCTTTGAAACATTACTCCCATGGAGGAAAGTGCGCATGGTGACTGTTGTATTCAATCCCGATGCAATTTCTGTGTTTCATCAACACTCTGATAGTCCACAGATTACGGAAAGCCTCCGTTTGTGCATCGGAAACTACTACTGGTCTTCCAGGGAACGATCAAAGCGTAGACTGTTAGAGACATTACTCCCATGGAGGAATGTGCGCATGGTGACTGTTGTATTCAATCGCGAGGCAATTTCTGTGTTTCATCAACACTCTGATAGTCCACAGATTACAGAAAAACCCAGATGTGCATCGGAATCTACTACTGGTCTTCCAGGGAACGATCAAAGCGTAGACTGTTTGAGACATTACTCCCATGGAGGAAACAGCGCATGGTGACTGTTGTATATCTTCCCGATCCAATTTCTGTGTTTCATCAACACTCTAATAGTCCACAGATTACAGAATGCCTCCAGATGTTCATCGTAAACTACTACTGGTCTTCCAGGGAACGATCAAATCGTAGACTGTTTGAGACATTACTTATAAGGGTTAATGTGCGCATGGTAACTGTTGTATTCAATCCCGATGCAATTTCTGTGTTTCACAACACTCTAATAGTCCACAGATTACAGAATGCCTCCAGATGTGCTTCGGAAACTACTACTGGTCTTACAGGGAACGATCAAAGCATAGACTGTTTGAGAATTACTCCCATGGAGGAAAGTGCGCATGGTGACTGTTGTATTCAATCCCGATGAAATTTCTGTGTATCATCAACACTCTGATATTCCACAGATTACAGAATGCCTCCAGATGTGCATCGGAAACTATTACTGGTCTTCCAGGTAACGATCAAAGCGTAGACTTTTGAGACATTACTTTTATGGAGGAATGTGCGCATGGTGACTGTTGTATTCAATCCCGATGCAATTTCTGTGTTTCATCAACACTCTGATACTCCACAGTTTACAGAATACCTCCAGATGTGCATCGGAAACTGCTACTGGTCTTCCAGGAACGATCAAAGCGTAAACTCTTTGAAACATTACTCCCATGGAGGAAAGTGCGCATGGTGACTGTTGTATTCAATCCCGATGCAATTTCTGTGTTTCATCAACACTCTGATAGTCCACAGATTACGGAAAGTCTCCGTTTGTGCATCGGAAACTACTACTGGTCTTCCAGGGAACGATCAAAGCGTAGACTGTTAGAGACATTACTCCCATGGAGTAAAGTGCGCATGGTGACTGTTGTATTTAATCCCGATGCAATTTCTGTGTTTCATCAACACTCTGGTAGTCCACAGAATACAGAATGCCTCCAGATGTGCAATTGAAACTACTACTGGTCTTCCAGGCAACGATCAAAGCGTAGACTGTTTGAGACATTACTCGAACGGAGGAAACTGCGCATGGAGACCTTTGTATTCAATCCCGATGCAATTTCTGTGTTTCATCAACACTCTGATAGTCCACAGAGTACAGAAAGCCTCCAGATGTGCATCGGAAACTACTACTGGTCTTCCAGGGAACGATCAAAGCGTAGACTGTTAGAGACATTACTCAAATGGAGGAAAGTGCGCATGGTGACTATTGTATTCAATCCCGATGCAATTTCTGTGTTTCATCAACACTCTGATTAACCACAGAGTACAGAATGCCTCGAGATGTGCATCGGAAACTGCTACTGGTCTTCCAGGGAACGATCAAAGCATAGACTGTTTGAGAATTACTCCCATGGAGGAAAGTGCGCATGGTGACTGTTGTATTCAATCCCGATGCAATTTCTGTGTTTCATCAACACTCTGATAGTTCACACATTACGGAAAGCCCCCAGATATGCATCAGAAACTACTACTGGTCTTCCAGGGAACGATCAAAGCGTAGACTGTTTGAGACATTACTCCCATGGAGGAAACTGCGCATAGTGACTGTTGTATTCATTCCCGATGCAATTTCTGTGTTTCATCAACACTCTGATAGTCCACAGATTACAGAATGCCACCAGATGTGCATCGGAAACTACTACTGGTCTTCCAGGGAACGATCAAATCGTAGACTGTTTGAGACATTACTTATATGGGGGAATGTGCGCATGGTGACTGTTGTATTCAATCCCGATGCAATTTCTGTGTTTCATCAACACTCTAATAGTCCACAGATTACAGAATGCCTCCAGATGTGCATCGGAAACTACTACTGGTCTTACAGGGAACGATCAAAGCATAGACTGTTTGAGAATTACTCCCATGGAGGAAAGTGCGCATGGTGACTGTTGTATTCAATCCCGATGCAATTTCTGTGTATCATCAACACTCTGATATTCCACAGATTACAGAATGCCTCCAGATGTGCATCGGAAACTATTACTGGCCTTCCAGGGAACGATCTATGCGTAGACTTTTGAGACATTACTTTTATGGAGGAATGTGCGCATAGTGACTGTTGTATTCAATCCCGATGCAATTTCTGTGTTTCATCAACACTCCGATACTCCACAGATTACAGAATGCCTCCAGATGTGCATCGGAAACTGCTACTGGTCTTCCAGGAACGATCAAAGCGTAAACTCTTTGAAACATTACTCCCATGGAGGAAAGTGCGCATGGTGACTGTTGTATTCAATCCCGATGCAATTTCTGTGTTTCATCAACACTCTGATAGTCCACAGATTACGGAAAGCCTCCGTATGTGCATCGAAAACTACTACTGGTCTTTTAGGGAACGATCAAAACGTAGACTGTTAGAGACATTACTCCCATGGAGTAAAGTGCACATGGTGACTGTTGTATTCAATCCCGATGCAATTTCTGTGTTTCATCAACACTCTGATTGACCACAGAGTACAGATTGCCTCGAGATGTGCATCGGAAACTGCTACTGGTCTTCCAGGGAGCGATCAATGCGTAGACTGTTTGAGACATTACTCCCATGGACGAAACTGCGCATGGAGACTGTTGTATTCAATCCCGATGCAATTTCTGTGTTTCATCAACACTCTGATAGTCCTCAGATTACAGAATGTCTCCAGATGTTCATCGGAAAGTACTAATTGTCTTCCAGGGAAAGATCAAAGCGTAGACTGTTTGAGACTTTACTCCCATGGAGGAATGTGCGCATAGTGACTGTTGTATTCAATCGCGAGGCAATTTCTGAGTTTCATCAACACTCTGATAGTCCACAGATTACAGAAAAACCCCAGATGTGCATCGGAATCTACTACTGGTCTTCCAGGGAACGATCAAATCGTAGACTGTTTGAGACATTGCTCCCATGGAGGAAACAGCGCATGGTGACTGTTGTATATCTTCCTGATCCAATTTCTGTGTTTCATCAACACTCTAATAGTCCACAGATTACAGAATGCCTCCAGATGTTCATCGTAAACTACTACTGGTCTTCCAGGGAACGATCAAATCGTAGAATGTTTGAGACATTACTTACAAGGGTTAATGTGCGCATGGTGACTGTTGTATTCAATCCCGATGCAATTTCTGTGTTTCATCAACACTCTAATAGTCCACAGATTACAGAATGCCTCCAGATGTGCTTCGGAAACTACTACTGGTCTTACAGGGAACGATCAAAGCATAGACTGTTTGAGAATTACTCCCATGGAGGAAAGTGCGCATGGTGACTGTTGTATTCAATCCCGATGAAATTTCTGTGTATCATCAACACTCTGATATTCCACAGATTACAGAATGCATCCAGATGTGCATCGGAAACTATTACTGGTCTTCCAGGGAACGATCAAAGCGTAGACTTTTGAGACATTACTTTTATGGAGGAATGTGCGCATGGTGACTGTTGTATTCACTCCCGATGCAATTTCTGTGTTTCATCAACACTCTGATACTCCACAGTTTACAGAATACCTCCAGATGTGCATCGGAAACTGCTACTGGTCTTCCAGGAACGATCAAAGCGTAAACTCTTTGAAACATTACTCCCATGGAGGAAAGTGCGCATGGTGACTGTTGTATTTAATCCCGATGCAATTTCTGTGGTTCATCAACACTCTGGTAGTCCACAGTATACAGAATGCCTCCAGATGTGCAATTGAAACTACTACTGGTCTTCCAGGGAACGATCAAAGCGTAGACTGTTTGAGACATTACTCGAACGGAGGAAACTGCGCATGGAGACCGTTGTATTCAATCCCGATGCAATTTCTGTGTTTCATCAACACTCTGATAGTCCACAGAGTACAGAAAGCCTCCAGATGTGCATCGGAAACTACTACTGGTCTTCCAGGGAACGATCAAAGCGTAAACTGTTAGAGACATTACTCAAATGGAGGAAAGTGCGCATGGTGACTATTGTATTCAATCCCGATGCAATTTCTGTGTTTCATCAACACTCTGATTGACCACAGAGTACAGAATGCCTCGAGATGTGCATCGGAAACTGCTACTGGTCTTCCAGGGAACGATCAAAGCATAGACTGTTTGAGAATTACTCCCATGGAGGAAAGTGCGCATGGTGACTGTTGTATTCAATCCCGATGCAATTTCTGTGTTTCATCAACACTCTGATAGTTCACACATTACGGAAAGCCCCCAGATGTGCATCAGAAACTACTACTGGTCTTCCAGGGAACGATCAAAGCGTAGACTGTTTGAGACATTACTCCCATGGAGGAAACTGCGCATAGTGACTGTTGTATACATTCCCGATGCAATTTCTGTGTTTCATCAACACTCTGATAGTCCACTGACTACAGAATGCCACCAGATGTGCATCGGAAACTACTACTGGTCTTCCAGGGAACGATCAAATCGTAGACTGTTTGAGACATTACTTATATGGGGGAATGTGCGCATGGTGACTGTTGTATTCAATCCCGATGCAATTTCTGTGTTTCATCAACACTCTAATAGTCCACAGATTACAGAATGCCTCCAGATGTGCATCGGAAACTACTACTGGTCTTACAGGGAACGATCAAAGCATAGACTGTTTGAGAATTACTCCCATGGAGGAAAGTGGGCATAATGACTGTTGTATTCAATCCCGATGCAATTTCTGTGTATCATCAACACTCTGATATTCCACAGATTACAGAATGCCTCCAGATGTGCATCGGAAACTATTACTGGCCTTCCAGGGAACGATCAAAGCGTAGACTTTTGAGACATTACTTTTATGGAGGAATGTGCGCATAGTGACTGTTGTATTCAATCCCGATGCAATTTCTGTGTTTCATCAACACTCCGATACTCCACAGATTACAGAATGCCTCCAGATGTGCATCGGGAACTGCTACTGGTCTTCCAGGAACGATCAAAGCGTAAACTCTTTGAAACATTACTCCCATGGAGGAAACTGCGCATGGTGACTGTTGTATTCATTCCCCATGCAATTTCTGTGTTTCATCAACACTCTGATAGTCAACAGACCACAGAATTTCTCCAGATGCGTATCGGAAACTACTACTGGTCTTACAGAGAACGATCAAAGCATAGACTGTTTGAGAATTACTCCCATGGAGGAAAGTGCGCATGGTGACTGTTGTATTCAATCCCGATGCAATTTCTGTGTTTCATCAACACTCTGATAGTCCACAGATTACGGAAAGCCCCCAGATGTGCATCAGAAACTACTACTGGTCTTCCAGGGAACGAGCAAAGCGTAGACTGTTAGAGACATTACTCAAATGGAGGAAAGTGCGCATGGTGACTATTGTATTCAATCCCGATGCAATTTCTGTGTTTCATCAACACTCTGATTGACCACAGAGTACAGAATGCCTCGAGATGTGCATCGGAAACTGCTACTGGTCTTCCAGGGAACGATCAATGCGTAGACTGTTTGAGACATTACTCCCATGGACGAAACTGCGCATGGAGACTGTTGTATTCAATCCCGATGCAATTTCTGTGTTTCATCAACACTCTGATAGTCCTCAGATTACAGAATGCCTCCAGATGTTCATCGGAAAGTACTACTTGTCTTCCAGGGAAAGATCAAAGCGTAGACTGTTTGAGATTTTACTCCCATGGAGGAATGTGCGCATGGTGACTTGTATTCAATCGCGAGGCAATTTCTGTGTTTCATCAACACTCTGATAGTCCACAGATTACAGAAAAACCCCAGATGTGCATCGGAATCTACTACTGGTCTTCCAGGGAACGATCAAAGCGTAGACTGTTTGAGACATTACTCGAATGGAGGAAACAGCGCATGGTGACTGTTGTATATCTTCCCGATCCAATTTCTGTGTTTCATCAACACTCTAATAGTCCACAGATTACAGAATGCCTCCAGATGTTCATCGTAAACTACTACTGGTCTTCCAGGGAACGATCAAATCGTAGACTGTTTGAGACATTACTTATAAGGGTTAATGTGCGCATGGTGACTGTTGTATTCAATCCCGATGCAATTTCTGTGTTTCATCAACACTCTAATAGTCCACAGATTACAGAATGCCTCCAGATGTGCTTCGGAAACTACTACTGGTCTTACAGGGAACGATCAAAGCATAGACTGTTTGAGAATTACTCCCATGGAGGAAAGTGCGCATGGTGACTGTTGTATTCAATCCCGATGAAATTTCTGTGTATCATTAACACTCTGATATTCCACAGATTACAGAATGCCTCCAGATGTGCATCGGAAACTATTACTGGTCTTCCAGGGAACGATCAAAGCGTAGACTTTTGAGACATTACTTTTATGGAGGAATGTGCGCATGGTGACTGTTGTATTCAATCCCGATGCAATATCTGTGTTTCATCAACACTCTGATACTCCACAGTTTACAGAATACCTCCAGATGTGCATCGGAAACTGCTACTGGTCTTCCAGGAACGATCAAAGCGCAAACTCTTTGAAACATTACTCCCATGGAGGAAAGTGCGCATGGTGACTGTTGTATTCAATCCCGATGCAATTTCTGTGTTTCATCAACACTCTGATAGTCCACAGATTACGGAAAGCCTCCGTTTGTGCATCGGAAACTACTACTGGTCTTCCAGGGAACGATCAAAGCGTAGACTGTTAGAGACATTACTCCCATGGAGTAAAGTGCGCATGGTGACTGTTGTATTTAATCCCGATGCAATTTCTGTGTTTCATCAACACTCTGGTAGTCCACAGAATACAGAGTGCCTCCAGATGTGCAATTGAAACTACTACTGGTCTTCCAGGCAACGATCAAAGCGTAGACTGTTTGAGACATTACTCGAACGGAGGAAACTGCGCATGGAGACCTTTGTATTCAATCCCGATGCAATTTCTGTGTTTCATCAACACTCTGATAGTCCACAGAGTACAGAAAGCCTCCAGATGTGCATCGGAAACTACTACTGGTCTTCCAGGGAACGATCAAAGCGTAGACTGTTAGAGACATTACTCAAATGGAGGAAAGTGCGCATGGTGACTATTGTATTCAATCCCGATGCAATTTCTGTGTTTCATCAACACTCTGATTAACCACAGAGTACAGAATGCCTCGAGATGTGCATCGGAAACTGCTACTGGTCTTCCAGGGAACGATCAAAGCATAGACTGTTTGAGAATTACTCCCATGGAGGAAAGTGCGCATGGTGACTGTTGTATTCAATCCCGATGCAATTTCTGTGTTTCATCAACACTCTGATAGTTCACACATTACGGAAAGCCCCCAGATATGCATCAGAAACTACTACTGGTCTTCCAGGGAACGATCAAAGCGTAGACTGTTTGAGACATTACTCCCATGGAGGAAACTGCGCATAGTGACTGTTGTATTCATTCCCGATGCAATTTCTGTGTTTCATCAACACTCTGATAGTCCACAGATTACAGAATGCCACCAGATGTGCATCGGAAACTACTACTGGTCTTCCAGGGAACGATCAAATCGTAGACTGTTTGAGACATTACTTATATGGGGGAATGTGCGCATGGTGACTGTTGTATTCAATCCCGATGCAATTTCTGTGTTTCATCAACACTCTAATAGTCCACAGATTACAGAATGCCTCCAGATGTGCATCGGAAACTACTACTGGTCTTACAGGGAACGATCAAAGCATAGACTGTTTGAGAATTACTCCCATGGAGGAAAGTGCGCATGGTGACTGTTGTATTCAATCCCGATGCAATTTCTGTGTATCATCAACACTCTGATATTCCACAGATTACAGAATGCCTCCAGATGTGCATCGGAAACTATTACTGGCCTTCCAGGGAACGATCTATGCGTAGACTTTTGAGACATTACTTTTATGGAGGAATGTGCGCATAGTGACTGTTGTATTCAATCCCGATGCAATTTCTGTGTTTCATCAACACTCCGATACTCCACAGATTACAGAATGCCTCCAGATGTGCATCGGAAACTGCTACTGGTCTTCCAGGAACGATCAAAGCGTAAACTCTTTGAAACATTACTCCCATGGAGGAAAGTGCGCATGGTGACTGTTGTATTCAATCCCGATGCAATTTCTGTGTTTCATCAACACTCTGATAGTCCACAGATTACGGAAAGCCTCCGTATGTGCATCGAAAACTACTACTGGTCTTTTAGGGAACGATCAAAACGTAGACTGTTAGAGACATTACTCCCATGGAGTAAAGTGCACATGGTGACTGTTGTATTCAATCCCGATGCAATTTCTGTGTTTCATCAACACTCTGATTGACCACAGAGTACAGATTGCCTCGAGATGTGCATCGGAAACTGCTACTGGTCTTCCAGGGAGCGATCAATGCGTAGACTGTTTGAGACATTACTCCCATGGACGAAACTGCGCATGGAGACTGTTGTATTCAATCCCGATGCAATTTCTGTGTTTCATCAACACTCTGATAGTCCTCAGATTACAGAATGTCTCCAGATGTTCATCGGAAAGTACTAATTGTCTTCCAGGGAAAGATCAAAGCGTAGACTGTTTGAGACTTTACTCCCATGGAGGAATGTGCGCATAGTGACTGTTGTATTCAATCGCGAGGCAATTTCTGAGTTTCATCAACACTCTGATAGTCCACAGATTACAGAAAAACCCCAGATTTGCATCGGAATCTACTACTGGTCTTCCAGGGAACGATCAAATCGTAGACTGTTTGAGACATTGCTCCCATGGAGGAAACAGCGCATGGTGACTGTTGTATATCTTCCTGATCCAATTTCTGTGTTTCATCAACACTCTAATAGTCCACAGATTACAGAATGCCTCCAGATGTTCATCGTAAACTACTACTGGTCTTCCAGGGAACGATCAAATCGTAGAATGTTTGAGACATTACTTACAAGGGTTAATGTGCGCATGGTGACTGTTGTATTCAATCCCGATGCAATTTCTGTGTTTCATCAACACTCTAATAGTCCACAGATTACAGAATGCCTCCAGATGTGCTTCGGAAACTACTACTGGTCTTACAGGGAACGATCAAAGCATAGACTGTTTGAGAATTACTCCCATGGAGGAAAGTGCGCATGGTGACTGTTGTATTCAATCCCGATGAAATTTCTGTGTATCATCAACACTCTGATATTCCACAGATTACAGAATGCATCCAGATGTGCATCGGAAACTATTACTGGTCTTCCAGGGAACGATCAAAGCGTAGACTTTTGAGACATTACTTTTATGGAGGAATGTGCGCATGGTGACTGTTGTATTCACTCCCGATGCAATTTCTGTGTTTCATCAACACTCTGATACTCCACAGTTTACAGAATACCTCCAGATGTGCATCGGAAACTGCTACTGGTCTTCCAGGAACGATCAAAGCGTAAACTCTTTGAAACATTACTCCCATGGAGGAAAGTGCGCATGGTGACTGTTGTATTTAATCCCGATGCAATTTCTGTGGTTCATCAACACTCTGGTAGTCCACAGTATACAGAATGCCTCCAGATGTGCAATTGAAACTACTACTGGTCTTCCAGGGAACGATCAAAGCGTAGACTGTTTGAGACATTACTCGAACGGAGGAAACTGCGCATGGAGACCGTTGTATTCAATCCCGATGCAATTTCTGTGTTTCATCAACACTCTGATAGTCCACAGAGTACAGAAAGCCTCCAGATGTGCATCGGAAACTACTACTGGTCTTCCAGGGAACGATCAAAGCGTAAACTGTTAGAGACATTACTCAAATGGAGGAAAGTGCGCATGGTGACTATTGTATTCAATCCCGATGCAATTTCTGTGTTTCATCAACACTCTGATTGACCACAGAGTACAGAATGCCTCGAGATGTGCATCGGAAACTGCTACTGGTCTTCCAGGGAACGATCAAAGCATAGACTGTTTGAGAATTACTCCCATGGAGGAAAGTGCGCATGGTGACTGTTGTATTCAATCCCGATGCAATTTCTGTGTTTCATCAACACTCTGATAGTTCACACATTACGGAAAGCCCCCAGATGTGCATCAGAAACTACTACTGGTCTTCCAGGGAACGATCAAAGCGTAGACTGTTTGAGACATTACTCCCATGGAGGAAACTGCGCATAGTGACTGTTGTATACATTCCCGATGCAATTTCTGTGTTTCATCAACACTCTGATAGTCCACTGACTACAGAATGCCACCAGATGTGCATCGGAAACTACTACTGGTCTTCCAGGGAACGATCAAATCGTAGACTGTTTGAGACATTACTTATATGGGGGAATGTGCGCATGGTGACTGTTGTATTCAATCCCGATGCAATTTCTGTGTTTCATCAACACTCTAATAGTCCACAGATTACAGAATGCCTCCAGATGTGCATCGGAAACTACTACTGGTCTTACAGGGAACGATCAAAGCATAGACTGTTTGAGAATTACTCCCATGGAGGAAAGTGGGCATAATGACTGTTGTATTCAATCCCGATGCAATTTCTGTGTATCATCAACACTCTGATATTCCACAGATTACAGAATGCCTCCAGATGTGCATCGGAAACTATTACTGGCCTTCCAGGGAACGATCAAAGCGTAGACTTTTGAGACATTACTTTTATGGAGGAATGTGCGCATAGTGACTGTTGTATTCAATCCCGATGCAATTTCTGTGTTTCATCAACACTCCGATACTCCACAGATTACAGAATGCCTCCAGATGTGCATCGGGAACTGCTACTGGTCTTCCAGGAACGATCAAAGCGTAAACTCTTTGAAACATTACTCCCATGGAGGAAACTGCGCATGGTGACTGTTGTATTCATTCCCCATGCAATTTCTGTGTTTCATCAACACTCTGATAGTCAACAGACCACAGAATTTCTCCAGATGCGTATCGGAAACTACTACTGGTCTTACAGAGAACGATCAAAGCATAGACTGTTTGAGAATTACTCCCATGGAGGAAAGTGCGCATGGTGACTGTTGTATTCAATCCCGATGCAATTTCTGTGTTTCATCAACACTCTGATAGTCCACAGATTACGGAAAGCCCCCAGATGTGCATCAGAAACTACTACTGGTCTTCCAGGGAACGAGCAAAGCGTAGACTGTTAGAGACATTACTCAAATGGAGGAAAGTGCGCATGGTGACTATTGTATTCAATCCCGATGCAATTTCTGTGTTTCATCAACACTCTGATTGACCACAGAGTACAGAATGCCTCGAGATGTGCATCGGAAACTGCTACTGGTCTTCCAGGGAACGATCAATGCGTAGACTGTTTGAGACATTACTCCCATGGACGAAACTGCGCATGGAGACTGTTGTATTCAATCCCGATGCAATTTCTGTGTTTCATCAACACTCTGATAGTCCTCAGATTACAGAATGCCTCCAGATGTTCATCGGAAAGTACTACTTGTCTTCCAGGGAAAGATCAAAGCGTAGACTGTTTGAGATTTTACTCCCATGGAGGAATGTGCGCATGGTGACTTGTATTCAATCGCGAGGCAATTTCTGTGTTTCATCAACACTCTGATAGTCCACAGATTACAGAAAAACCCCAGATGTGCATCGGAATCTACTACTGGTCTTCCAGGGAACGATCAAAGCGTAGACTGTTTGAGACATTACTCGAATGGAGGAAACAGCGCATGGTGACTGTTGTATATCTTCCCGATCCAATTTCTGTGTTTCATCAACACTCTAATAGTCCACAGATTACAGAATGCCTCCAGATGTTCATCGTAAACTACTACTGGTCTTCCAGGGAACGATCAAATCGTAGACTGTTTGAGACATTACTTATAAGGGTTAATGTGCGCATGGTGACTGTTGTATTCAATCCCGATGCAATTTCTGTGTTTCATCAACACTCTAATAGTCCACAGATTACAGAATGCCTCCAGATGTGCTTCGGAAACTACTACTGGTCTTACAGGGAACGATCAAAGCATAGACTGTTTGAGAATTACTCCCATGGAGGAAAGTGCGCATGGTGACTGTTGTATTCAATCCCGATGAAATTTCTGTGTATCATTAACACTCTGATATTCCACAGATTACAGAATGCCTCCAGATGTGCATCGGAAACTATTACTGGTCTTCCAGGGAACGATCAAAGCGTAGACTTTTGAGACATTACTTTTATGGAGGAATGTGCGCATGGTGACTGTTGTATTCAATCCCGATGCAATATCTGTGTTTCATCAACACTCTGATACTCCACAGTTTACAGAATACCTCCAGATGTGCATCGGAAACTGCTACTGGTCTTCCAGGAACGATCAAAGCGCAAACTCTTTGAAACATTACTCCCATGGAGGAAAGTGCGCATGGTGACTGTTGTATTCAATCCCGATGCAATTTCTGTGTTTCATCAACACTCTGATAGTCCACAGATTACGGAAAGCCTCCGTTTGTGCATCGGAAACTACTACTGGTCTTCCAGGGAACGATCAAAGCGTAGACTGTTAGAGACATTACTCCCATGGAGTAAAGTGCGCATGGTGACTGTTGTATTTAATCCCGATGCAATTTCTGTGTTTCATCAACACTCTGGTAGTCCACAGAATACAGAGTGCCTCCAGATGTGCAATTGAAACTACTACTGGTCTTCCAGGGAACGATCAAAGCGTAGACTGTTTGAGACATTACTCGAACGGAGGAAACTGCGCATGGAGACCGTTGTATTCAATCCCGATGCAATTTCTGTGTTTCATCAACACTCTGATAGTCCACAGAGTACAGAAAGCCTCCAGATGTGCATCGGAAACTACTACTGGTCTTCCAGGGAACGATCAAAGCGTAGACTGTTAGAGACATTACTCAAATGGAGGACAGTGCGCATGGTGACTATTGTATTCAATCCCGATGCAATTTCTGTGTTTCATCAACACTCTGATTGACCACAGAGTACAGAATGCCTCGAGATGTGCATCGGAAACTGCTACTGGTCTTCCAGGGAACGATCAAAGCATAGACTGTTTGAGAATTACTCCCATGGAGGAAAGTGCGCATGGTGACTGTTGTATTCAATCCCGATGCAATTTCTGTGTTTCATCAACACTCTGATAGTTCACACATTACGGAAAGCCCCCAGATGTGCATCAGAAACTACTACTGGTCTTCCAGGGAACGATCAAAGCGTAGACTGTTTGAGACATTACTCCCATGGAGGAAACTGCGCATAGTGACTGTTGTATTCATTCCCGATGCAATTACTGTGTTTCATCAACACTCTGATAGTCCACAGATTACAGAATGCCACCAGATGTGCATCGGAAACTACTACTGGTCTTCCAGGGAACGATCAAATCGTAGACTGTTTGAGACATTACTTATATGGGGGAATGTGCGCATGGTGACTGTTGTATTCAATCCCGATGCAATTTCTGTGTTTCATCAACACTCTAATAGTCCACAGATTACAGAATGCCTCCAGATGTGCATCGGAAACTACTACTGGTCTTACAGGGAACGATCAAAGCACAGACTGTTTGAGAATTACTCCCATGGAGGAAAGTGCGCATGGTGACTGTTGTATTCAATCCCGATGCAATTTCTGTGTATCATCAACACTCTGATATTCCACAGATTACAGAATGCCTCCAGATGTGCATCGGAAACTATTACTGGCCTTCCAGGGAACGATCAAAGCGTAGACTTTTGAGACATTACTTTTATGGAGGAATGTGCGCATAGTGAATGTTGTATTCAATCCCGATGCAATTTCTGTGTTTCATCAACACTCCGATACTCCACAGATTACAGAATGCCTCCAGATGTGCATCGGAAACTGCTACTGGTCTTCCAGGAACGATCAAAGCGTAAACTCTTTGAAACATTACTCCCATGGAGGAAACTGCGCATGGTGACTGTTGTATTCAATCCCGATGCAATTTCTGTGTTTCATCAACACTCTGATAGTCCACAGATTACGGAAAGCCTCCGTATGTGCATCGGAAACTACTTCTGGTCTTCCAGGGAACGATCAAAACGTAGACTGTTAGAGACATTACTCCCATGGAGTAAAGTGCGCATGGTGACTGTTATATTCAATCCCGATGCAATTTCTGTGTTTCATCAACACTCTGGTAGTCCACAGAATACAGAATGCCTCCAGATGTGCAATTGAACCTACTACTGGTCTTCCAGGGAACGATCAAAGCGTAGACTGTTTGAGACATTACTCTCACGGAGGAAACTGCGCATGGAGACCGTTGTATTCAATCCCGATGCAATTTCTGTGTTTCATCAACACTCTGATAGTCCACAGGGTACAGAAAGCCTCCAGATGTGCATCGGAAACTACTACTGGTCTTCCAGGGAACGATCAAAGCGTAGACTGTTAGAGACATTACTCAAATGGAGGAAAGTGCGCATGGTGACTATTGTATTCAATCCCGATGCAATTTCTGTGTTTCATCAACGCTCTGATTGACCACAGAGTACAGAATGCCTCGAGATGTGCATCGGAAACTGCTACTGGTCTTCCAGGGAACGATCAAAGCATAGACTGTTTGAGAATTACTCCCATGGAGGAAAGTGCGCATGGTGACTGTTGTATTCAATCCCGATGCAATTTCCGTGTTTCATCAACACTCTGATAGTCCACAGAGAACAGAAAGCCTCCAGATGTGCATCGGAAACTACTACTGGTCTTCCAGGGAACGATCAAAGCCTAAATTGTTAGAGACATTACTCCCATGGAGGAAAGTTCGCATGGTGACTGTTGTATTCAATCCCGATGCAATTTCTGTGTTTCATCAACATTCTGGTAGTCCACAGATTACAGACTGCCGTGAGATGTGCATCGGAAACTGCTACTGGTCTTCCAGGGAACGATCAAAGCATAGACTGTTTGAGAATTAATCCCATGGAGGAAAGTGCGCATGGTGACTGTTGTATTCAATCCCGATGCAATTTCTGTGTTTCATCAACACTCTGATACTCCACAGATTACAGAATGCCTCCAGATGTGCATCGGAAACTGCTACTGGTCTTCCAGGAACGATCAAAGCATAAATTCTTTGAAACATTACTCCCATGGAGGAAAGTGCGCATGGTGACTGTTGTATTCAATCCCGATGCAATTTCTGTGTTTCATCAACACTCTGATAGTCCACAGATTACGGAAAGCCTCCGTATGTGCATCGGAAACTACTACTGGTCTTCCAGGGAACGATCAAAGCGTAGACTGTTAGAGACATTACTCCCATGGAGTAAAGTGCGCATGGTGACTGTTGTATTCAATCCCGATGCAATTTCTGTGTTTCATCAACACTCTGGTAGTCCACAGAATACAGAATGCCTCCAGATGTGCATCGGAAACTACTACTGGTCTTCCAGGGAACGATCAAAGCGCAGACTGTTAGAGACATTACTCAAATGGTGGAAAGTGCGCATGGTGACTATTGTATTCAATCCCGATGCAATTTCTGTGTTTCATCAACACTCTGATTGACCACAGAGTACAGAATGCCTCGAGATGTGCATCGGAAACTGCTACTGGTCTTCCAGGGAACGATCAAAGCATAGACTGTTTGAGACATTACTCCCATTGAGGAAACTGCGCATAGTGACTGTTGTATTCATTCCCGATGCAATTTCTGTGTTTCATCAACACTCTGATAGTCCACAGATTACAGAATGCCACCAGATGTGCATCGGAAACCACTACTGGACTTCCAGGGAACGATCAAATCGTAGACTGTTTGAGACATTACTTATATGGGGGAATGTGCGCATGGTGACTGTTGTATTCAATCCCGATGCAATTTCTGTGTTTCATCAACACTCTAATAGTCCACAGATTACAGAATGCCTCCAGATGTGCATCGGAAACTACTACTGGTCTTACAGGGAACGATCAAAGCCTAGACTGTTTGAGAATTACTCCCATGGAGGAAAGTGCGCATGGTGACTGTTGTATTCAATCCCGATGCAATTTCTGTGTATCATCAACACTCTGATATTCCACAGATTACAGAATGCCTCCAGATGTGCATCGGAAACTATTACTGGCCTTCCAGGGAACGATCAAAGCGTAGACTTTTGAGACATTACTTTTATGGAGGAATGTGCGCATAGTGACTGTTGTATTCAATCCCGATGCAATTTCTCTGTTTCATCAACACTCTGATACTCCACAGATTGCAGAATGCCTCCAGATGTGCATCGGAAACTGCTACTGGTCTTCCAGGAACGATCAAAGCGTAAACCCTTTGAAACATTACTCCCATGGAGGAAAGTGCGCATGGTGACTGTTGTATTCTATCCCGATGCAATTTCTGTGTTTCATCAACACTCTGATAGTCCACAGATTACGGAAAGCCTCCGTATGTGCATCGGAAACTACTACTGGTCTTCCAGGGAACGATCAAAGCGTAGACTGTTAGAGACATTACTCCCATGGAGTAAAGTGCGCATGGTGACTGTTGTATTCCATCCCGATGCAATTTCTGTGTTTCATCAACACTCTGGTAGTCCACAGAATACAGAATGCCTCCAGATGTGCAATTGAAACTACTACTGGTCTTCCAGGGAACTATCAAAGCGTAGACTGTTTGAGACATTACTCCCACGGAGGAAACTGCGCATGGAGACCGTTGTATTCAATCCCGATGCAATTTCTGTGTTTCATCAACACTCTGATAGTCCACAGAGTACAGAAAGCCTCCAGATGTGCATCGGAAACTACTACTGGTCTTCCAGGGAACGATCAAAGCGTAGACTGTTAGAGACATTACTCAAATGGAGGAAAGTGCGCATGGTGACTATTGTATTCAATACCGATGCAATTTCTGTGTTTCATCAACACTCTGATTGACCACAGAGTACAGAATGCCTCCAGATGTGCATCGGAAACTGCTACTGGTCTTCCAGGGAACGATCAAAGCATAGACTGTTTGACAATTACTCCCATGGAGGAAATTGCGCATGGTGACTGTTGTATTCAATCCCGATGCAATTTCTGTGTTTCATCAACACTCTGATAGTCCACAGAGAACAGAAAGCCTCCAGATGTGCATCGGAAACTACTACTGGTCTTCCAGGGAACGATCAAAGCCTAAACTGTTAGAGACATTACTCCCATGGAGGAAAGTTCGCATGGTGACTGTTGTATTCAATCCCGATGCAATTTCTGTGTTTCATCAACATTCTGGTAGTCCACAGATTACAGAATGCCGTGAGATGTGCATCGGAAACTGCTACTGGTCTTCCAGGGAACGATCAAAGCATAGACTGTTTGAGAATTAATCCCATGGAGGAAAGTGCGCATGGTGACTGTTGTATTCAATCCCGATGCAATTTCTGTGTTTCATCAACACTCTAATAGTCCACAGAGAACAGAAAGCCTCCAGATGTGCATCGGAAACTACTACTGGTCTTCCAAGGAACGATCAAAGCTTAAACTGTTAGAGACATTACTCCCATGGAGGAAAGTTCGCATGGTGACTGTTGTATTCAATCGCGATGCAATTTCTGTGTTTCATCAACATTCTCATAGTCCACAGTCTTCAGAAAGCCTCCAGACGTGCATATTAAACTACTACTGGTCCTCTGGGGAACGATCAAATCGTAGACTGTTAGAGACATTACTCCCATGGAGGAAAGTGCGCATGGTAACTGTTGTATTCAATCCCGAGGCAATTTCTGTGTTTCATCAACACTCTGATAGTCCACAGATTACAGAAAGCCCCCAGATGTGCATCGGAATCTACTACTGGTCTTCCAGGGAACGATCAAAGCGTAGACTGTTTGAGACATTACTCCCATGGAGGAAACTGCGCATGGTGACTGTTGTATTCATTCCCCATGCAATTTCTGTGTTTCATCATCACTCTGATAGTCCACAGATTACAGAATTTCTCCAGATGCGTATCGGAAACTACTACTGGTCTTACAGGGAACGATCAAAGCATAGACTGTTTGAGAATTACTCCCACGGAGGAAAGTGCGCATGGTGACTGTTGTATTGAATCCCGATGCAATTTCTGTGTTTCATCAACACTCTGATAGTCCACACATTACGGAAAGAACCCAGATGTGCATCAGAAACTACTACTGGTCTTCCAGGGAACGATCAAAACGTAGACTGTTTGAGACATTACTCCCATGGAGGAAACTGCGCATAGTGACTGTTGTATTCATTCCCGATGCAATTTCTGTGTTTCATCAACACTCTGATAGTCCACAGATTACAGAATGCCTCCAGATGTTCAACGGAAGGTACTACTTGTTTTCCAGGGAACTATCAAAGCGTAGACTGTTTGAGACTTTACTCCCATGGAGGAATGTGCGCATGGTGACTGTTGTATTCAATCCGGATGCAATTTCTGTGTTTCATCAACACTCTGATAGTTCACAGATTACAGAAAAACCCCAGATGTGCATCGGAATCTACTAATGGTCTTCCAGGGAACGATCAAAGCGTAGACTGTTTGAGACATAACTCCCATGGAGGGAACTGCGCATGGTGACTGTTGTATTCCTTCCCGATCCAATTTCTGTGTTTCATCAACACTCTGATAGTCCACAGAGTACAGAAAGCCTCCAGATGTGCATCGGAAACTACTACTGGTCTTCCAGGGAACGATCAAAGCGGAGACTGTTAGAGACATTACTCATATGGAGTAAAGTGCGCATGGTGACTGTTGTATTCAATCCCGATGCAATTTCAGTGTTTCATCAACACTCTGGTAGTCCACAGAATACAGAATGCCTCCAGATGTGCAATTGAAACTACTACTGGTCTTCCAGGGAACGATCAAAGCGTAGACTGTTTGAGACATTACTCCCATGGAGGAAACTGCGCATGGAGACCGTGGTATTCAATCCCGATGCAATTTCTGTGTTTCATCAACACTCTGATAGTCCACAGAGAACAGAAAGCCTCCAGATGTGCATCGGAAACTACTACTGGTCTTCCAGGGAACGATCAAAGCCTAAACTGTTAGAGACATTACTCCCATGGAGGAAAGTTCGCATGGTGACTGTTGTATTCAATCCCGATGCAATTTCTGTGTTTCATCAACATTCTCATAGTCCACAGATTACAGAATGCCGTGAGATGTGCATCGGAAACTGCTACTGGTCTTCCAGGGAACGATCAAATCATAGACTGTTTGAGAATTAATCCCATGGAGGAAAGTCCGCATGGTGACTGTTGTATTCAATCCCGATGCAATTTCTGTGTTTCATCAACACTCTGATAGTCCACAGAGAACAGAAAGCCTCCAGATGTGCATCGGAAACTACTACTAATCTTCCAGGGAACGATCAAAGCCTAAACTGTTAGAGACATTACGCCCATGGAGGAAAGTTCGCATGGTGACTGTTGTATTCAGTCCCGATGCAATTTCTGTGTTTCATCAACATTCTCATAGTCCACAGTCTTCAGAAAGCCTCCAGATGTGCATATTAAACTACTACCGGTCTTCTGGGGAACGATCAAAGCGTAGACTGTTAGAGACATTACTCCCATGGAGGAAAGTGCGCATGGTAACTGTTGTATTCAATCCCGAGGCAATTTCTGTGTTACATCAACACTCTGATAGTCCACAGACTACAGAAAGCCCCCAGATGTGCATCGGAATCTACTACTGGTCTTCCAGGGAACGATCAAAGCATAGACTGTTTGAGAATTACTCCCATGGAGGAAAGTGTGCATGGTGACTGTTGTATTCAATCCCGATGCAATTTCTGTGTTTCATCAACACTCTGATAGTCCACAGAGAACAGAAAGCCTCCAGATGTGCATCGGAAACTACTACTGGTATTCCAGGGAACGATCAAACCTAAACTGTTAGAGACATTACTCCCATGGAGGAAAGTTCGCATGGTGACTGTTGTATTCAATCCCGATGCAATTTCTGTGTTTCATCAACATTCTGGTAGTCCACAGATTACAGAATGCCTGGAGATGTGCATCGGAAACTGCTACTGGTCTTCCAGGGAACGATCAAAGCATAGACTGTTTGAGAATTAATCCCATGGAGGAAAGTGCGCATGGTGACTGTTGTATTCAATCCCGATGCAATTTCTGTGTTTCATCAACACTCTGATAGTCCACAGAGAACAGAAAGCCTCCAGATGTGCATCGGAAACTACTACTGGTCTTCCAGGGACGATCAAAGCCTAAACTGTTAGAGACATTACTCCCATGGAGGAAAGTTCGCATGGTGACTGTTGTATTCAATCCCGATGCAATTTCTGTGTGTCATCAACATTCTCATAGTCCACAGTCTTCAGAAAGCCTCCAGAGGTGCTTATTAAACTACTACTGGTCTTCTGGGGAACGATCAAAGCGTAGACTGTTAGAGACATTACTCCCATGGAGGAAAGTGCGCATGGTAACTGTTGTATTCAATCCCGAGGCAATCTCTGTGTTTCATCAACACTCTGATAGTCCACAGATTATAGAAAGCCCCCAGATGTGCATCGGAATCTACTACTGGTCTTCCAGGGAACGATCAAAGCGTAGACTGTTAGAGACATTACTCCCATGGAGTAAAGTGCGCATGGTGACTGTTGTATTCCATCCCGATGCAATTTCTGTGTTTCATCAACACTCTGGTAGTCCACAGAATACAGAATGCCTCCAGATGTGCAATTGAAACTACTACTGGTCTTCCAGGGAACTATCAAAGCGTAGACTGTTTGAGACATTACTCCCACGGAGGAAACTGCGCATGGAGACCGTTGTATTCAATCCCGATGCAATTTCTGTGTTTCATCAACACTCTGATAGTCCACAGAGTACAGAAAGCCTCCAGATGTGCATCGGAAACTACTACTGGTCTTCCAGGGAACGATCAAAGCGTAGACTGTTAGAGACATTACTCAAATGGAGGAAAGTGCGCATGGTGACTATTGTATTCAATACCGATGCAATTTCTGTGTTTCATCAACACTCTGATTGACCACAGAGTACAGAATGCCTCCAGATGTGCATCGGAAACTGCTACTGGTCTTCCAGGGAACGATCAAAGCATAGACTGTTTGACAATTACTCCCATGGAGGAAAGTGCGCATGGTGACTGTTGTATTCAATCCCGATGCAATTTCTGTGTTTCATCAACACTCTGATAGTCCACAGAGAACAGAAAGCCTCCAGATGTGCATCGGAAACTACTGCTGGTCTTCCAGGGAACGATCAAAGCGTAGACTGTTTGAGACATTACTCCCATGGAGGAAACTGCGCATGGTGACTGTTGTATTCATTCCCCATGCAATTTCTGTGTTTCATCATCACTCTGATAGTCCACAGATTACAGAATTTCTCCAGATGCGTATCGGAAACTACTACTGGTCTTACAGGGAACGATCAAAGCATAGACTGTTTGAGAATTACTCCCACGGAGGAAAGTGCGCATGGTGACTGTTGTATTGAATCCCGATGCAATTTCTGTGTTTCATCAACACTCTGATAGTCCACAGAGAACAGAAAGCCTCCAGATGTGCATCGGAAACTACTACTGGTCTTCCAAGGAACGATCAAAGCCTAAACTGTTAGAGACATTACTCCCATGGAGGAAAGTTCGCATGGTGACTGTTGTATTCAATCGCGATGCAATTTCTGTGTTTCATCAACATTCTCATAGTCCACAGTCTTCAGAAAGCCTCAAGACGTGCATATTAAACTACTACTGGTCTTCTGGGGAACGATCAAATCGTAGAATGTTAGAGACATTACTCCCATGGAGGAAAGTGCGCATGGTAACTGTTGTATTCAATCCCGAGGCAATTTCTGTGTTTCATCAACACTCTGATAGTCCACAGATTACAGAAAGCCCCCAGATGTGCATCGGAATCTACTACTGGTCTTCCAGGGAACGATCAAAGCGTAGACTGTTTGAGACATTACTCCCATGGAGGAAACTGCGCATGGTGACTGTTGTATTCATTCCCCATGCAATTTCTGTGTTTCATCATCACTCTGATAGTCCACAGATTACAGAATTTCTCCAGATGCGTATCGGAAACTACTACTGGTCTTACAGGGAACGATCAAAGCATAGACTGTTTGAGAATTACTCCCACGGAGGAAAGTGCGCATGGTGACTGTTGTATTGAATCCCGATGCAATTTCTGTGTTTCATCAACACTCTGATAGTCCACACATTACGGAAAGAACCCAGATGTGCATCAGAAACTACTACTGGTCTTCCAGGGAACGATCAAAACGTAGACTGTTTGAGACATTACTCCCATGGAGGAAACTGCGCATAGTGACTGTTGTATTCATTCCCGATGCAATTTCTGTGTTTCATCAACACTCTGATAGTCCACAGATTACAGAATGCCTCCAGATGTTCAACGGAAGGTACTACTTGTTTTCCAGGGAACTATCAAAGCGTAGACTGTTTGAGACTTTACTCCCATGGAGGAATGTGCGCATGGTGACTGTTGTATTCAATCCGGATGCAATTTCTGTGTTTCATCAACACTCTGATAGTTCACAGATTACAGAAAAACCCCAGATGTGCATCGGAATCTACTAATGGTCTTCCAGGGAACGATCAAAGCGTAGACTGTTTGAGACATAACTCCCATGGAGGGAACTGCGCATGGTGACTGTTGTATTCCTTCCCGATCCAATTTCTGTGTTTCATCAACACTCTGATAGTCCACAGAGTACAGAAAGCCTCCAGATGTGCATCGGAAACTACTACTGGTCTTCCAGGGAACGATCAAAGCGGAGACTGTTAGAGACATTACTCATATGGAGTAAAGTGCGCATGGTGACTGTTGTATTCAATCCCGATGCAATTTCAGTGTTTCATCAACACTCTGGTAGTCCACAGAATACAGAATGCCTCCAGATGTGCAATTGAAACTACTACTGGTCTTCCAGGGAACGATCAAAGCGTAGACTGTTTGAGACATTACTCCCATGGAGGAAACTGCGCATGGAGACCGTGGTATTCAATCCCGATGCAATTTCTGTGTTTCATCAACACTCTGATAGTCCACAGAGAACAGAAAGCCTCCAGATGTGCATCGGAAACTACTACTGGTCTTCCAGGGAACGATCAAAGCCTAAACTGTTAGAGACATTACTCCCATGGAGGAAAGTTCGCATGGTGACTGTTGTATTCAATCCCGATGCAATTTCTGTGTTTCATCAACATTCTGGTAGTCCACAGATTACAGAATGCCGTGAGATGTGCATCGGAAACTGCTACTGGTCTTCCAGGGAACGATCAAATCATAGACTGTTTGAGAATTAATCCCATGGAGGAAAGTCCGCATGGTGACTGTTGTATTCAATCCCGATGCAATTTCTGTGTTTCATCAACACTCTGATAGTCCACAGAGAACAGAAAGCCTCCAGATGTGCATCGGAAACTACTACTAATCTTCCAGGGAACGATCAAAGCCTAAACTGTTAGAGACATTACGCCCATGGAGGAAAGTTCGCATGGTGACTGTTGTATTCAGTCCCGATGCAATTTCTGTGTTTCATCAACATTCTCATAGTCCACAGTCTTCAGAAAGCCTCCAGATGTGCATATTAAACTACTACCGGTCTTCTGGGGAACGATCAAAGCGTAGACTGTTAGAGACATTACTCCCATGGAGGAAAGTGCGCATGGTAACTGTTGTATTCAATCCCGAGGCAATTTCTGTGTTACATCAACACTCTGATAGTCCACAGACTACAGAAAGCCCCCAGATGTGCATCGGAATCTACTACTGGTCTTCCAGGGAACGATCAAAGCATAGACTGTTTGAGAATTACTCCCATGGAGGAAAGTGTGCATGGTGACTGTTGTATTCAATCCCGATGCAATTTCTGTGTTTCATCAACACTCTGATAGTCCACGGAGAACAGAAAGCCTCCAGATGTGCATCGGAAACTACTACTGGTATTCCAGGGAACTATCAAAGCCTAAACTGTTAGAGACATTACTCCCATGGAGGAAAGTTCGCATGGTGACTGTTGTATTCAATCCCGATGCAATTTCTGTGTTTCATCAACATTCTGGTAGTCCACAGATTACAGAATGCCTGGAGATGTGCATCGGAAACTGCTACTGGTCTTCCAGGGAACGATCAAAGCATAGACTGTTTGAGAATTAATCCCATGGAGGAAAGTGCGCATGGTGACTGTTGTATTCAATCCCGATGCAATTTCTGTGTTTCATCAACACTCTGATAGTCCACAGAGAACAAAAAGCCTCCAGATGTGCATCGGAAACTACTACTGGTCTTCCAGGGACGATCAAAGCCTAAACTGTTAGAGACATTACTCCCATGGAGGAAAGTTCGCATGGTGACTTTTGTATTCAATCCCGATGCAATTTCTGTGTGTCATCAACATTCTCATAGTCCACAGTCTTCAGAAAGCCTCCAGAGGTGCTTATTAAACTACTACTGGTCTTCTGGGGAACGATCAAAGCGTAGACTGTTAGAGACATTACTCCCATGGAGGAAAGTGCGCATGGTAACTGTTGTATTCAATCCCGAGGCAATCTCTGTGTTTCATCAACACTCTGATAGTCCACAGATTATAGAAAGCCCCCAGATGTGCATCGGAATCTACTACTGGTCTTCCAGGGAACGATCAAAGCGTAGACTGTTTGAGACATTACTCCCATGGAGGAAACTGCGCATGGTGACTGTTGTATTCATTCAACATGCAATTTCTGTTTTTCATCAACACTCTGATAGTCCACAGATTACAGAATTTCTCCAGATGCGTATCGGTAACTACTACTGGTCTTACAGTGAACGATCAAAGCATAGACTGTTTGAGAATTACCCCCACGGAGGAAAGTGCGCATGGTGACTGTTGTATTCAATCCCGATGGAATTTCTGTGTTTCATCAACACTCTGATAGTCCACACATTACGGAAAGCCCCCGGATGTGCATCAGAAACTACTACTGGTCTTCCAGGGAACGATCAAAGCGTAGACTGTTTGAGACATTACTCCCATGGAGGAAACTGCGCATTGTGACTGTTGTATTCATTCCCGATGCAATTTCTGTGTTTCATCAACACTCTGATAGTCCACAGATTACAGAATGCCACCAGATGTGCATCGGAAACTACTACTGGTCTTACAGGGAACGATCAAAGCATAGACTGCTTGAGAATTACTCCCATGGACGAAACTGCTCATGGAGACTGTTGTATTCAATCCCAATGCAATTTCTGTGTTTCATCAACACTCTGATAGTCCACAGATTACAGAATGCCTCCAGATGTTCAACGGAAAGTACTACTTGTTTTCCAGGGAACGATCAAAGCGTAGACTGTTTGAGACTTTACTCCCATGGAGGAATGTGCGCATGGTGACTGTTGTATTCAATCGCGAGGCAATTTCTGTGTTTCATCAACACTCTGATAGTCCACAGATTACAGAAAAACCCCAGATGTGCATCGGAATCTACTAATGGTCTTCCAGGGAATGATCAAATCGTAGACTGTTTGAGACATTACTCCTATGGAAGAAACTGCTCATGGTGACTGTTGTATTCCTTCCCGAACCAAAATCTGTGTTTCATCAATACTCTGATAGTCCACAGAGTACAGAAAGCCTCCAGATGCGCATCGGAAGCTACTACTGGTCTTCCAGGGAACGATCAAAGCGTAGACTGTTAGAGACATTACTCAAATGGAGGAAAGTGCGCATGGTGACTATTGTATGCAATCCCGATGCAATTTCTGTGTTTCATCAACACTCTGATTGACCACAGAGTACAGAATGCCTCGAGATGTGCATCGGAAACTGCTACTGGTCTTCCATGGAACGATCAAACCACAGACTAATTGAGAATTACTCACATGGAGGAAAGTGCGCATGGTGACTATTGTATTCAATCCCGTTGCAATTTCTGTGTTTCATCAACACTCTGATAGTCCACAGAGAACACAAAGCATCCAGATGTTCATCGGAAACTACTACTGGTCTTCCAGGGAACGATCAAAGCCCAAACTGTTAGAGACATTACTCCCATTGAGGAAAGTGCGCATGGTGACTGTTGTATTCAATCCCAATGCAATTTCTGTGTTTCATCAACATTCTGATAGTCCACAGATTACAGAATGCCCTCAGACGTTCATCGTAAACTACTACTGGTCTTCCAGGGAACGATCAAAGCGTAGACTGTTTGAGACATTACTCCCATGGACGAAACTGCGCATGGAGACTGTTGTATTCAATCCCGATGCAATTTCTGTGTTTCATCAACACTCTGATAGTCCACAGATTACAGAATGCCTAGAGATGTTCATCGGAAAGTACTACTTGTCTTCCAGGGAACGATCAAATCGTAGACTGTTTGAGACTTAACTCCCATGGAGGAATGTGCGCATGGTGACTGTTCTATTCAATCGCGAGGCAATTTCTGTGTTTCATCAACACTCTGATAGTCCACAGATTACGGAAAAACCCCAGATGTGCATCGGAATCTACTACTGGTCTTCCAGGGAACGATCAAAGCGTAGACTGTTTGAGACATTACTCCCATTGAATAAAGTGCGCATGGTGACTGTTGTATTCAATCCCAATGCAATTTCTGTGTTTCATCAACACTCTAATAGTCCACAGGTTACAGAATGCTTCCAGATGTTCATCTTAAACTACTACTGGTCTTCCAGGGAACGATCAAATCGTAGACTGTTTGAGACATTACTTATATGGGGGAATGTGCGCATGGTGACTGTTGTATTCAATCCCGATGCAATTTCTGTGTTTCATCAACACTCTGATAGTCCACAGATTACGGAAAGCCTCCGTATGTGCATCGGAAACTACTACTGGTCTTCCAGGGAGCGATCAAAGCGTAGACTGTTAGAGACATTACTCCCATGGAGTAAAGTGCGCATGGTGACTGTTGTATTCAATCCCGATGCAATTTCTGTGTTTCATCAACACTCTGGTAGTCCACAGAATACAGAATGCCTCCAGATGTGCATCGGAAACTACTACTGGTCTTCCAGGGAACGATCAAAGCGTAGACTGTTAGAGACATTACTCAAATGGTAGAAAGTGCGCATGGTGACTATTGTATTCAATCCCGATGCAATTTCTGTGTTTCATCAACACTCTGATTGACCACAGAGTACAGAATGCCTCGAGATGTGCATCGGAAACTGCTACTGGTCTTCCAGGGAACGATCAAAGCATAGACTGTTTGAGAATTACTCCCATGGAGGAAAGTGCGCATGGTGACTGTTGTATTCAATCCCGATGCAATTTCTGTGTTTCATCAACACTCTGATAGTCCACAGAGAACAGAAAGCCTCCAGATGTGCATCGGAAACTACTACTGGTCTTCCAGGGAACGATCAAAGATTAAACTGTTAGAGACATTACTCCCATGGAGGAAAGTTCGCATGGTGACTGTTGTATTCAATCCCGATGCAATTTCTGTGTTTCATCAACACTCTGATAGTCCACACATTATTGAAAGCCCCCAGATGTGCATCAGAAACTACTACTGGTCTTCCAGGGAACGATCAAAGCGTAGACTGTATGAGACATTACTCCCATTGAGGAAACTGCGCATAGTGACTGTTGTATTCATTCCCGATGCAATTTCTGTGTTTCATCAACACTCTGATAGTCCACAGATTACAGAATGCCACCAGATGTGCATCGGAAACCACTACTGGACTTCCAGGGAACGATCAAATCGTAGACTGTTTGAGACATTACTTATATGGGGGAATGTGCGCATGGTGACTGTTGTATTCAATCCCGATGCAATTTCTGTGTTTCATCAACACTCTAATAGTCCACAGATTACAGAATGCCTCCAGATGTGCATCGGAAACTATTACTGGCCTTCCAGGGAACGATCAAAGCGTAGACTTTTGAGACATTACTTTTATGGAGGAATGTGCGCATAGTGACTGTTGTATTCAATCCCGATGCAATTTCTCTGTTTCATCAACACTCTGATACTCCACAGATTACAGAATGCCTCCAGATGTGCATCGGAAACTGCTACTGGTCTTCCAGGAACGATCAAAGCGTAGACTGTTTGAGACATTACTCCCACGGAGGAAACTGCGCATGGAGACCGTTGTATTCAATCCCGATGCAATTTCTGTGTTTCATCAACACTCTGATAGTCCACAGAGTACAGAAAGCCTCCAGATGTGCATCGGAAACTACTACTGGTCTTCCAGGGAACGATCAAAGCGTAGACTGTTAGAGACATTACTCAAATGGAGGAAAGTGCGCATGGTGACTATTGTATTCAATACCGATGCAATTTCTGTGTTTCATCAACACTCTGATTGACCACAGAGTACAGAATGCCTCCAGATGTGCATCGGAAACTGCTACTGGTCTTCCAGGGAACGATCAAAGCATAGACTGTTTGACAATTACTCCCATGGAGGAAAGTGCGCATGGTGACTGTTGTATTCAATCCCGATGCAATTTCTGTGTTTCATCAACACTCTGATAGTCCACAGAGAACAGAAAGCCTCCAGATGTGCATCGGAAACTACTACTGGTCTTCCAGGGAACGATCAAAGCCTAAACTGTTAGAGACATTACTCCCATGGAGGAAAGTTCGCATGGTGACTGTTGTATTCAATCCCGATGCAATTTCTGTGTTTCATCAACATTCTGGTAGTCCACAGATTACAGAATGCCGTGAGATGTGCATCGGAAACTGCTACTGGTCTTCCAGGGAACGATCAAAGCATAGACTGTTTGAGAATTAATCCCATGGAGGAAAGTGCGCATGGTGACTGTTGTATTCAATCCCGATGCAATTTCTGTGTTTCATCAACACTCTGATAGTCCACAGAGAACAGAAAGCCTCCAGATGTGCATCGGAAACTACTACTGGTCTTCCAAGGAACGATCAAAGCCTAAACTGTTAGAGACATTACTCCCATGGAGGAAAGTTCGCATGGTGACTGTTGTATTCAATCGCGATGCAATTTCTGTGTTTCATCAACATTCTCATAGTCCACAGTCTTCAGAAAGCCTTCAGACGTGCATATTAAACTACTACTGGTCTTCTGGGGAACGATCAAAGCGTAGACTGTTAGAGACATTACTCCCATGGAGGAAAGTGCGCATGGTAACTGTTGTATTCAATCCCGAGGCAATTTCTGTGTTTCATCAACACTCTGATAGTCCACAGATTACAGAAAGCCCCCAGATGTGCATCGGAATCTACTACTGGTCTTCCAGGGAACGATCAAAGCGTAGACTGTTTGAGACATTACTCCCATGGAGGAAACTGCGCATGGTGACTGTTGTATTCATTCCCCATGCAATTTCTGTGTTTCATCATCACTCTGATAGTCCACAGATTACAGAATTTCTCCAGATGCGTATCGGAAACTACTACTGGTCTTACAGGGAACGATCAAAGCATAGACTGTTTGAGAATTACTCCCACGGAGGAAAGTGCGCATGGTGACTGTTGTATTGAATCCCGATGCAATTTCTGTGTTTCATCAACACTCTGATAGTCCACACATTACGGAAAGAACCCAGATGTGCATCAGAAACTACTACTGGTCTTTCAGGGAACGATCAAAACGTAGACTGTTTGAGACATTACTCCCATGGAGGAAACTGCGCATAGTGACTGTTGTATTCATTCCCGATGCAATTTCTGTGTTTCATCAACACTCTGATGGTCCACAGATTACAGAATGCCTCCAGATGTTCAACGGAAGGTACTACTTGTTTTCCAGGGAACTATCAAAGCGTAGACTGTTTGAGACTTTACTCCCATGGAGGAATGTGCGCATGGTGACTGTTGTATTCAATCCGGATGCAATGTCTGTGTTTCATCAACACTCTGATAGTTCACAGATTACAGAAAAACCCCAGATGTGCATCGGAATCTACTAATGGTCTTCCAGGGAACGATCAAAGCGTAGACTGTTTGAGACATAACTCCCATGGAGGGAACTGCGCATGGTGACTGTTGTATTCCTTCCCGATCCAATTTCTGTGTTTCATCAACACTCTGATAGTCCACAGAGTACAGAAAGCCTCCAGATGTGCATCGGAAACTACTACTGGTCTTCCAGGGAACGATCAAAGCGGAGACTGTTAGAGACATTACTCATTTGGAGTAAAGTGCGCATGGTGACTGTTGTATTCAATCCCGATGCAATTTCAGTGTTTCATCAACACTCTGGTAGTCCACAGAATACAGAATGCCTCCAGATGTGCAATTGAAACTACTACTGGTCTTCCAGGGAACGATCAAAGCGTAGACTGTTTGAGACATTACTCCCATGGAGGAAACTGCGCATGGAGACCGTGGTATTCAATCCCGATGCAATTTCTGTGTTTCATCAACACTCTGATAGTCCACAGAGAACAGAAAGCCTCCAGATGTGCATCGGAAACTACTACTGGTCTTCCAGGGAACGATCAAAGCCTAAACTGTTAGAGACATTACTCCCATGGAGGAAAGTTCGCATGGTGACTGTTGTATTCAATCCCGATGCAATTTCTGTGTTTCATCAACATTCTGGTAGTCCACAGATTACAGAATGCCGTGAGATGTGCATCGGAAACTGCTACTGGTCTTCCAGGGAATGATCAAATCATAGACTGTTTGAGAATTAATCCCATGGAGGAAAGTCCGCATGGTGACTGTTGTATTCAATCCCGATGCAATTTCTGTGTTTCATCAACACTCTGATAGTCCACAGAGAACAAAAAGCCTCCAGATGTGCATCGGAAACTACTACTAATCTTCCAGGGAACGATCAAAGCCTAAACTGTTAGAGACATTACGCCCATGGAGGAAAGTTCGCATGGTGACTGTTGTATTCAGTCCCGATGCAATTTCTGTGTTTCATCAACATTCTCATAGTCCACAGTCTTCAGAAAGCCTCCAGATGTGCATATTAAACTACTACCGGTCTTCTGGGGAACGATCAAAGCGTAGACTGTTAGAGACATTACTCCCATGGAGGAAAGTGCGCATGGTAACTGTTGTATTCAATCCCGAGGCAATTTCTGTGTTTCATCAACACTCTGATAGTCCACAGACTACAGAAAGCCCCCAGATGTGCATCGGAATCTACTACTGGTCTTCCAGGGAACGATCAAAGCATAGACTGTTTGAGAATTACTCCCATGGAGGAAAGTGTGCATCGTGACTGTTGTATTCAATCCCGATGCAATTTCTGTGTTTCATCAACACTCTGATAGTCCACAGAGAACAGAAAGCCTCCAGATGTGTATCGGAAACTACTACTGGTCTTCCAGGGAACGATCAAAGCCTAAACTGTTAGAGACATTACTCCCATGGAGGAAAGTTCGCATGGTGACTGTTGTATTCAATCCCGATGCAATTTCTGTGTTTCATCAACATTCTGGTAGTCCACAGATTACAGAATGCCTGGAGATGTGCATCGGAAACTGCTACTGGTCTTCCAGGGAACGATCAAAGCATAGACTGTTTGAGAATTAATCCCATGGAGGAAAGTGCGCATGGTGACTGTTGTATTCAATCCCGATGCAATTTCTGTGTTTCATCAACACTCTGATAGTCCACAGAGAACAGAAAGCCTCCAGATGTGCATCGGAAACTACTACTGGTCTTCCAGGGACGATCAAAGCCTAAACTGTCAGAGACATTACTCCCATGGAGGAAAGTTCGCATGGTGACTGTTGTATTCAATCCCGATGCAATTTCTGTGTGTCATCAACATTCTCATAGTCCACAGTCTTCAGAAAGCCTCCAGAGGTGCATATTAAACTACTACTGGTCTTCTGGGGAACGATCAAAGAGTAGACTGTTAGAGACATTACTCCCATGGAGGAAAGTGCGCATGGTAACTGTTGTATTCAATCCCGAGGCAATTTCTGTGTTTCATCAACACTCTGATAGTCCACAGATTATAGAAAGCCCCCAGATGTGCATCGGAATCTACTACTGGTCTTCCAGGGAACGATCAAAGCGTAGACTGTTTGAGACATTACTCCCATGGAGGAAACTGCGCATGGTGACTGTTGTATTCATTCCCCATGCAATTTCTGTTTTTCATCAACACTCTGATAGTCCACAGATTACAGAATTTCTCCAGATGCGTATCGGTAACTACTACTGGTCTTACAGGGAACGATCAAAGCATAGGCTGTTTGAGAATTACCCCCACGGAGGAAAGTGCGCATGGTGACTGTTGTATTCAATCCCGATGGAATTTCTGTGTTTCATCAACACTCTGATAGTCCACACATTACGGAAAGCCCCCGGATGTGCATCAGAAACTACTACTGGTCTTCCAGGGAACGATCAAAGCGTAGACTGTTTGAGACATTACTCCCATGGAGGAAACTGCGCATTGTTACTGTTGTATTCATTCCCGATGCAATTTCTGTGTTTCATCAACACTCTGATAGTCCACAGATTACAGAATGCCACCAGATGTGCATCGGAAACTACTACTGGTCTTACAGGGAACGATCAAAGCATAGACTGCTTGAGAATTACTCCCATGGACGAAACTGCGCATGGAGACTGTTGTATTCAATCCCAATGCAATTTCTGTGTTTCATCAACACTCTGATAGTCCACAGATTACAGAATGCCTCCAGATGTTCAACGGAAAGTACTACTTGTTTTCCAGGGAACGATCAAAGCGTAGACTGTTTGAGACTTTACTCCCATGGAGGAATGTGCGCATGGTGACTGTTGTATTCAATCGCGAGGCAATTTCTGTGTTTCATCAACACTCTGATAGTCCACAGATTACAGAAAAACCCCAGATGTGCATCGGAATCTACTAATGGTCTTCCAGGGAATGATCAAATCGTAGACTGTTTGAGACATTACTCCTATGGAAGAAACTGCTCATGGTGACTGTTGTATTCCTTCCCGATCCAATTTCTGTGTTTCATCAACACTCTGATAGTCCACAGAGTACAGAAAGCCTCCAGATGTGCATCGGAAACTACTACTGGTCTTCCAGGGAACGATCAAAGCGTAGACTGTTAGAGACATTACTCAAATGGAGGAAAGTGCGCATGGTGACTATTGTATTCAATCCCGATGCAATTTCTGTGTTTCATCAACACTCTGATTGACCACAGAGTACAGAATGCCTCGAGATGTGCATCGGAAACTGCTACTGGTCTTCCATGGAACGATCAAAGCACAGACTAATTGAGAATTACTCGCATGGAGGAAAGTGCGCATGGTGACTATTGTATTCAATCCCGTTGCAATTTCTGTGTTTCATCAACACTCTGATAGTCCACAGAGAACAGAAAGCCTCCAGATGTTCATCGGAAACTACTACTGGTCTTCCAGGGAACGATCAAAGCCCAAACTGTTAGAGACATTACTCCCATTGAGGAAAGTGCGCATGGTGACTGTTGTATTCAATCCCAATGCAATTTCTGTGTTTCATCAACATTCTGATAGTCCACAGATTACAGAATGCCCTCAGATGTTCATCGTAAACTACTACTGGTCTTCCAGGGAACGATCAAAGCGTAGACTGTTTGAGACATTACTCCCATGGACGAAACTGCGCATGGAGACTGTTGTATTCAATCCCGATGCAATTTCTGTGTTTCATCAACACTCTGATAGTCCACAGATTACAGAATGCCTCCAGATGTTCATCGGAAAGTACTACTTGTCTTCCAGGGAACGATCAAATCGTAGACTGTTTGAGACTTTACTCCCATGGAGGAATGTGCGCATGGTGACTGTTCTATTCAATCGCGAGGCAATTTCTGTGTTTCATCAACACTCTGATAGTCCACAGATTACGGAAAAACCCCAGATGTGCATCGGAATCTACTACTGGTCTTCCAGGGAACGATCAAACCGTAGACTGTTTGAGACATTACTCCCATTGAATAAAGTGCGCATGGTGACTGTTGTATTCAATCCCAATGCAATTTCTGTGTTTCATCAACACTCTAATAGTCCACAGGTTACAGAATGCCTCCAGATGTTCATCTTAAACTACTACTGGTCTTCCAGGGAACGATCAAATCGTAGACTGTTTGAGACATTACTTATATGGGGGAATGTGCGCATGGTGACTGTTGTATTCAATCCCGATGCAATTTCTGTGTTTCATCAACACTGTGATAGTCCACAGATTGCGGAAAGCCTCCGTATGTGCATCGGAAACTACTACTGGTCTTCCAGGGAACGATCAAAGCGTAGACTGTAAGAGACATTACTCCCATGGAGTAAAGTGCGCATGGTGACTGTTGTATTCAATCCCGATTTAATTTCTGTGTTTCATCAACACTCTGGTAGTCCACAGAATACAAAATGCCTCCAGATGTGCAATTGAACTACTACTGGTCTTCCAGGGAACGATCAAAGCGTAGACTGTTTGAGACATTACTCCCATGGAGGAAACTGCGCATGGAGACTCTTGTATTCAACCGCGATGCAATTTCTGTGTTTCATCAACACTCTGATAGTCCACAGATTACGGAAAGCCCCCAGAAGTGCATCAGAAACTACTACTGGTCTTCCAGGGAACGATCGAAGCGTAGACTGTTTGAGACATTACTCCCATGGAGGAAACTGCGCATAGTGACTGTTGTATTCATTCCCGATGCAATTTCTGTGTTTGATCAACACTCTGATAGTCCACAGATTACAGAATGCCACCAGATCTGCATCGGAAACTACTACTGGTCTTACAGGGAACGATCAAAGCATAGACTGCTTGAGAATTACTCCCATGGAGGAAAGTGCGCATGTTGACTGTTGTATTCAATCCCGAGGCAATTGCTGTGTTTCATCAACACTCTGATAGTCCACAGATTACAGAAAGCCCGCAGATGTGCATCGGAAACTGCTACTGGTCTTCCAGGGAACGATCAAAGCATAGACTGTTTGAGAATTACTCCCATGGAGGAAAGTGCGCATGGTGACTGTTGTATTCAATCCCGATGCAATTTCTGTGTTTCATCAACACTCTGATAGTCCACAGAGAATAGAAAGCCTCCAGATGTGCATCGGAAACTACTACTGGTCTTCCAGGGAACGATCAAATCGTAAACTATTAGAGACATTACTCCCATTGAGGAAAGTGCGCATGGTGACTGTTGTATTCAATCCCGATGCAATTTCTGTGTTTCATCAACATTCTGATAGTCCACAGATACAGAATGCCACCAGATGTTCATCGTAAACTACTACTGGTCTTACAGGGAACGATCAAAGCGTAGACTGTTTGAGACATTACTCCCATGGAGGAAACTGCGCATGGTGACTGTTGTATTCCTTCCCGATCCAATTTCTGTGTTTCATCAACACTCTAACAGTCCACAGATTACAGAATGCCTCCAGATGTTCATCGTAAACTACTACTGGTCTTCCAGGGAACGATCAAATCGTAGACTGTTTGAGACATTACTTTTATGGGGGAATGTGCGCATGGTGACTGTTGTATTCAATCCCGATGCAATTTCTGTGTTTCATCAAAACTCTAATAGTCCACAGATTACAGAATGCCTCCAGATGTGCATCGGAAACTACTACTGGTCTTACAGGGAACGATCTAAGCATGGACTGTTTCAGAATTACTCCAATGGAGGAAAGTGCGCATGGTGACTGTTGTATTCAATCCCAATGCAATTTCTGTGTATCATCAACACTCTGATATTCCACAGATTACAGAATGATTCCAGATGTGCATCGGAAACTATTACTGGTCTTCCAGGGAATGATCAAAGCGTAGACTTTTGAGACATTACTTTTATGGAGGAATGTGCGCATGGTGACTGTTGTATTCAATCCCGATGGAATTTTTGTGTGTTTCATCAACACTCTGATACTCCACAGATTACAGAATGCCTCCAGATGTGCATTGGAAACTGCTACTGGTCTTCCAGGAATGATCAAAGCGTAAACTCTTTGAAACATTACTCCCATGGAGGAGTGTGGGCATGGTGACTGTTGTATTCAATCCCGATGCAATTTCTGTATATCATCAACACTCTGATAGTCCACAGATTACGGAAAGCCTCCGTATGTGCATCGGAAACTACTACTGGCCTTCCAGGGAACGATCAAAGCGTAGACTGTTTGATACATTACTCCCATGGAGGAAGTTGCGCATGGAGACCGTTGTATTCAATCCCGATGCAGTTTCTGTGTTTCATCAACACTCTGATAGTCCACAGAGTACAGAAAGCCTCCAGATCTGCATCGGAAACTACTACTGGTCTTCCAGGGTACGATCAAAGCGTAGACTGTTAGAAACATTACTCAAATGGAGGAAAGTGCGCATGGTGACTATTGTATTCAATCCCGATGCAATTTCTGTGTTTCACCAACACTCTGATAGTCCACAGAGAACAGAAAGCCTCCTGATGTGCATCGGAAACTACTACTGGTCTTCCAGCGAACGAACAAAGACTAAACTGTTAGAGACATTACTCCCAGGGAGGAAAGTGCGCATGGTGACTGTTGTATTCAATCCCGAGGCAATTTCTGTGTTTCATCAACACTCTGATAGTCCACAGATTACGGAAAGCCCCCAGATGTGCATCAGAAACTACTACTGGTCTTCCAGGGAACGATCAAAGCGTAGACTGTTTGAGACATTACTCCCATGGAGGTAACTGCGCATAGTGACTGTTGTATTCATTCCCGGTGCAATTTCTGTGTTTCATCAACACTCTGATAGTCCACAGATTACAAAATGCCACCAGATGTGCATCGGATACTACTACTGGTCTTTCAGTGAACGATCAAAGCATAGACTGCTTGAGAATTACTCCCATGGAGGAAAGTGCGCATGTTGATTGTTGTATTCAATACCGAGGCAATTGCCGTGTTTCATCAACACTCTGATAGTCCACAGATTACAGAAAGCCCCAAGATGTGCATCGGAAACTCCTACTGGTCTTCCAGGGAACGATCAAAGCGTAGACTGTTTGAGACATTACTCCCATGGAGGAAACTGCGCATGGAGACTTTTGTATTCAATCCCGATGCAATTTCTGTGTTTCATCAACACTCTGATAGTCCACAGAGAACAGAAAGCCTCCAGATGTGCATCGGAAACTACTACTGGTCTTCCAGGGAACGATCAAAGCGTAAACTATTAGAGACATTACTCGGATTGAGGAAAGTGCGCATGGTGACTGTTGTATTCAATCCCGATGCAATTTCTGTGTTTCATCAACATTCTGATAGTCCACAGATACAGAATGCCACCAGATGTTCATCGTAAACTACTACTGGTCTTACAGGGAACGATCAAAGCGTAGACTGTTTGAGACATTACTCCCATGGAGGAAACTGCGCATGGTGACTGTTGTATTCCTTCCCGATCCAATTTCTGTGTTTCATCAACACTCTAATAGTCCACAGATTACAGAAGGCCTCCAGATGTTCATCGTAAACTACTACTGGTCTTCCGGGGAACGATCAAATCGTTGACTGTTTGAGACATTACTTTTATGGGGGAATGTGCGCATGGTGACTGTTGTATTCAATCCCGATGCAATTTCTGTGTTTCATCAAAACTCTAATAGTCCACAGATTACAGAATGCCTCCAGATGTGCATCGGAAACTACTACTGGTCTTACAGGGAACGATCTAAGCATGGACTGTTTCAGAATTACTCCAATGGAGGAAAGTGCGCATGGTGAATGTTGTATTCAATCCCAATGCAATTTCTGTGTATCATCAACACTCTGATATTCCACAGATTACAGAAAGATTCCAGATGTGCATCGGAAACTATTACTGGTCTTCCAGGGAATGATCAAAGCGTAGACTTTTGAGACATTACTTTTATGGAGGAATGTGCGCATGGTGACTGTTGTATTCAATCCCGATGGAATTTTTGTGTGTTTCATCAACACTCTGATACTCCACAGATTACAGAATGCCTCCAGATGTGCATCGGAAACTGCTACTGGTCTTCCAGGAACGATCAAAGCGTAAACTCTTTGAAACATTACTCCCATGGAGGAGTGTGCGCATGGTGACTGTTGTATTCAATCCCGATGCAATTTCTGTGTTTCATCAACACTCTGATAGTCCACAGATTACGGAAAGCCTCCGTATGTGCATCGGAAACTACTACTGGCCTTCCAGGGAACGATCAAAGCGTAGACTGTTAGAGACATTACTCCCATGGAGTAAAGTGCGCATGGTGACTGTTGTATTCAATCCCGATGCAATATCTGTGTTTCATCAACACTCTGGTAGTCCACAGAATACAGAATGCATCCAGATGTGCAATTGAAACTACTACTGGTCTTCCAGGGAACGATCAAAGCGTAGACTGTTTGATACATTACTCCCATGGAGGAAATTGCGCATGGAGACCGTTGTATTCAATCCCGATGCAATTTCTGTATTTCATCAACACTCTGATAGTCCACAGATTACGGAAAGCCTCCGTATGTGCATCGGAAACTACTACTGGCCTTCCAGGGAACGATCAAAGCGTAGACTGTTTGATACATTACTCCCATGGAGGAAGTTGCGCATGGAGACCGTTGTATTCAATCCCGATGCAATTTCTGTGTTTCATCAACACTCTGATAGTCCACAGAGTACAGAAAGCCTCCAGATCTGCATCGGAAACTACTACTGGTCTTCCAGGGTACGATCAAAGCGTAGACTGTTAGAAACATTACTCAAATGGAGGAAAGTGCGCATGGTGACTATTGTATTCAATCCCGATGCAATGTCTGTGTTTCACCAACACTCTGATAGTCCACAGAGAACAGAAAGCCTCCTGATGTGCATCGGAAACTACTACTGGTCTTCCAGCGAACGAACAAAGACTAAACTGTTAGAGACATTACTCCCATGGAGGAAAGTGCGCATGGTGACTGTTGTATTCAATCCCGATGCAATTTCTGTGTTTCATCAACATTCTGATAGTCCACAGATTACAGAATGCCTCCAGATGTTCATCGTAAACTACTACTGGTGTTCCAGGGAACGATCAAAGCGTAGACTGTTTGAGACATTACTCCCATGGAGGAAACTGCGCATGGAGACTCTTGTATTCAACCCCGATGCAATTTCTGTCTTTCATCAACACTATGATAGTCCACAGTCTTCAGAAAGCCTCCAGATGTGCATATTAAACTACTACTGGTCTTCTGGGGAACGATCAAAGCGTAGACTGTTAGAGACATTACTCCCATGGAGGAAAGTGCGCATGGTAACTGTTGTATTCAATCCCGAGGCAATTTCTGTGTTTCATCAACACTCTGATAGTCCACAGATTACGGAAAGCCCCCAGATGTGCATCAGAAACTACTACTGGTCTTCCAGGGAACGATCAAAGCGTAGACTGTTTGAGACATTACTCCCATGGAGGAAACTGCGCATAGTGACTGTTGTATTCATTCCCGGTGCAATTTCTGTGTTTCATCAACACTCTGATAGTCCACAGATTACAAAATGCCACCAGATGTGCATCGGATACTACTACTGGTCTTTCAGTGAACGATCAAAGCATAGACTGCTTGAGAATTACTCCCATGGAGGAAAGTGCGCATGTTGATTGTTGTATTCAATCCCGAGGCAATTGCCGTGTTTCATCAACACTCTGATAGTCCACAGATTACAGAAAGCCCCAAGATGTGCATCGGAAACTCCTACTGATCTTCCAGGGAACGATCAAAGCTTAGACTGTTTGAGACATTACTCCCATGGAGGAAACTGCGCATGGAGACTTTTGTATTCAATCCCGATGCAATTTCTGTGTTTCATCAACACTCTGATAGTCCACAGAGAACAGAAAGCCTCCAGATGTGCATCGGAAACTACTACTGGTCTTCCAGGGAACGATCAAAGCGTAAACTATTAGAGACATTACTCGGATTGAGGATAGTGCGCATGGTGACTGTTGTATTCAATCCCGATGCAATTTCTGTGTTTCATCAACATTCTGATAGTCCACAGATACAGAATGCCACCAGATGTTCATCGTAAACCACTACTGGTCTTACAGGGAACGATCAAAGCGTAGACTGTTTGAGACATTACTCCCATGGAGGAAACTGCGCATGGTGACTGTTGTATTCCTTCCCGATCCAATTTCTGTGTTTCATCAACACTCTAATAGTCCACAGATTACAGAATGCCTCCAGATGTTCATCGTAAACTACTACTGGTCTTCCAGGGAACGATCAAATCGTTGACTGTTTGAGACATTACTTTTATGGGGGAATGTGCGCATGGTGACTGTTGTATTCAATCCCGATGCAATTCCTGTGTTTCATCAAAACTCTAATAGTCCACAGATTACAGAATGCCTCCAGATGTGCATCGGAAACAACTACTGGTCTTACAGGGAACGATCTAAGCATGGACTGTTTCAGAATTACTCCAATGGAGGAAAGTGCGCATGGTGACTGTTGTATTCAATCCCAATGCAATTTCTGTGTATCATCAACACTCTGATATTCCACAGATTACAGAAAGATTCCAGATGTGCATCGGAAACTATTACTGGTCTTCCAGGGAATGATCAAAGCGTAGACTTTTGAGACATTACTTTTATGGAGGAATGTGCGCATGGTGACTGTCGTATTCAATCCCGATGGAATTTTTGTGTGTTTCATCAACACTCTGATACTCCACAGATTACAGAATGCCTCCAGATGTGCATCGGAAACTGCTACTGGTCTTCCAGGAACGATCAAAGCGTAAACTCTTTGAAACATTACTCCCATGGAGGAGTGTGCGCATGGTGACTGTTGTATTCAATCCCGATGCAATGTCTGTGTTTCATCAACACTCTGATAGTCCACAGATTACGGAAAGCCTCCGTATGTGCGTCGGAAACTACTACTGGCCTTCCAGGGAACGATCAAAGCGTAGACTGTTTGAGACATTACTCCCATGGAGTAAAGTGCGCATGGTGACTGTTGTATTCAATCCCGATGCAATATCTGTGTTTCATCAACACTCTGGTAGTCCACAGAATACAGAATGCATCCAGATGTGCAATTGAAACTACTACTGGTCTTCCAGGGAACGATCAAAGCGTAGACTGTTTGATACATTACTCCCATGGAGGAAATTGCGCATGGAGACCGTTGTATTCAATCCCGATGCAATTTCTGTGTTTCATCAACACTCTGATGGTCCACAGAGTACAGAAAGCCTCCAGATCTGCATCGGAATCTACTACTGGTCTTCCAGGGTACGATCAAAGCGTAGACTGTTAGAGACATTACTCAAATGGAGGAAAGTGCGCATGGTGACTGTTGTATTCAATCCCGATGCAATTTCTGTGTTTCATCAACACTCTGATAGTCCACAGAGAACAGAAAGCCTCCAGATGTGCATCCGAAACTACTACTGGTCTTCCAAGGAACGATCAAAGCCTAAACTGTTAGAGACATTACTCCCATGGATCAAAGTGCGCATGGTGACTGTTGTTTTCAATCCCGATGCAATTTCTGTGTTTCATCAACATTCTGATAGTCCACAGATTACAGAATGCCTCCAGATGTTCATCGTAAACTACTACTGGTCTTCCAGGGAACGATCAAAGCGTAGACTGTTTGAGACATTACTCCCATGGAGGAAACTGCGCATGGAGACTCTTGTATTCAACCCCGATTCAATTTCTGTCTTTCATCAACACTGTGATAGTCCACAGATTACAGAAAAACCCCAGATATGAATCGGAATCTACTACTGGTCTTCCAGGGAACGATCAAAGCGTAGACTGTTTGAGACATTACTCCCATTGAGGAAAGTGCGCATGGTGACTGTTGTATTCAATCCCGATGCAATTTCTGTGTTTCATCAACACTCTGGTAGTCCACAGAATACAGAATGCCTCCAGATGTGCAATTGAAACTACTACTGGTCTTCCTGCGAACGATCAAAGCGTAGACTGTTTGAGACATTACTCCCATGGAGGAAACTGCGCATGGAGGCCGTTGTATTCAATCCCGATGCAATTTCTGTGTTTCATCAACACTCTGATGGTCCACAGAGTACAGAAAGCCTCCAGATGTGCATCGGAAACTACTACTGGTCTTCCAGGGAACGATCAGAGCGTAGACTGTTAGAGACATTACTCAAATGGAGGAAAGTGCGCATGGTGACTATTGTATTCAATCCCGATGCAATTTCTGTGATTCATCATCACTCTGATTGACCACAGAGTACAGAATGCCTCGAGATGTGCATCGGAAACTACTACTGGTCTTCCAGGGAACGATCAAAGCATAGACTGTTTGAGAATTACTCCCGTGGAGGAAAGTGCGCATGGTGACTGTTGTATTCAATCCCGAAGCAATTTCTGTGTTTCATCAACACTCTGATAGTCCACAGAGAACAGAAAGCCTCCAGATGTGCATCGGAAACTACTACTGGTCTTCCAGGGAACGATCAAAGCCTAAACTGTTAGAGACATTACTACCATGGAGAAAAGTGCGCATGGTGACTGTTGTTTTCAATCCCGATGCAATTTCTGTGTTTCATCAACATTCTGATAGTCCACAGATTACAGAATGCCTACAGATGTGCATCGGAAACTGCTACTGGTCTTCCAGGAACGATCAAAGCGTAAACTCTTTGAAACATTACTCCCATGGAGGAAAGTGCGCATGGTGACTGTTGTATTCAATCCCGATGCAATTTCTGTGTTTCATCAACACTCTGATAGTCCACAGATTACGGAAAGCCTCCGTATGTGCATCGGAAACTACTACTGGTCTTCCAGGTTACGATCAAAGCGTAGACTGTTAGAGACATTACTCCCATGGAGTAAAGTGCGCATGGTGACTGTTGTATTCAATCCCGATGCAATTTCTGTGTTTCATCAACACTCTGGTAGTCCACAGAATACTGAATGCCTCCAGATGTGCAATTGAAACTACTACTGGTCTTCCAGGGAACGATCAAAGCGTAGACTGTTAGAGACATTACTCAAATGGAGGAAAGTGCGCATGGTGACTATTGTATTCAATCCCGATGCAATTTCTGTGTTTCACCAACACTCTGATAGTCCACAGAGAACAGAAAGCCTCCAGATGTGCATCGGAAACTACTACTGGTCTTCCAGCGAACGATCAAAGACTAAACTGTTAGAGACATTACTCCCATGGAGGAAAGTGCGCATGGTGACTGTTGTATTCAATCCCGATGCAATTTCTGTGTTTCATCAACATTCTGATAGTCCACAGATTACAGAATGCCTCCAGATGTTCATCGTAAACTACTACTGGTCTTCCAGGGAACGATCAAATCGTAGACTGTTTGAGACATTACTCCCATGGAGGAAACTGCGCATGGAGACTCTTGTATTCAACCCCGATGCAATTTCTGTCTTTCATCAACACTATGATAGTCCACAGTCTTCAGAAAGCCTCCAGATGTGCATATTAAACTACTACTGGTCTTCTGGGGAACGATCAAAAAGTAGACTGTTAGAGACATTACTCCCATGGAGGAAAGTGCGCATGGTAACTGTTGTATTCAATCCCGAGGCAATTTCTGTGTTTCATCAACACTCTGATAGTCCACAGATTACGGAAAGCCCCCAGATGTGCATCAGAAACTACTACTGGTCTTCCAGGGAACGATCAAAGCGTAGACTGTTTGAGACATTACTCCCATGGAGGAAACTGCGCATAGTGACTGTTGTATTCATTCCCGGTGCAATTTCTGTGTTTCATCAACACTCTGATAGTCCACAGATTACAAAATGCCACCAGATGTGCATCGGATACTACTACTGGTCTTTCAGTGAACGATCAAAGCATAGACTGCTTGAGAATTACTCCCATGGAGGAAAGTGCGCATGTTGATTGTTGTATTCAATCCCGAGGCAATTGCTGTGTTTCATCAACACTCTGATAGTCCACAGATTACAGAAAGCCCCAAGATGTGCATCGGAAACTCCTACTGGTCATCCAGGGAACGATCAAAGCGTAGACTGTTTGAGACATTACTCCCATGGAGGAAACTGCGCATGGAGACTGTTGTATTCAATCCCGATGCAATTTCTGTGTTTCATCAACACTCTGATAGTCCACAGATTACAGAATTTCTCCAGATGTTCATCGGAAAGTACCACTGGTCTTCCAGGGAACGATCAAAGCGTAGACTGTTTGAGACTCTACTCCGAAGGAAGAATGTGCGCATGGTGACTGTTGTATTCAATCCCGAGGCAATTTCTGTGTTTCATCAACACTCTGATAGTCCACAGATTACAGAAAGCCCCCAGATGTGCATCGGAATCTACTACTGGTCATCCAGGGAACGATCAAAGCGTAGACTGTTTGAGACTTTACTCCTATGGAGGAAACTGCGCATGGTGACTGTTGTATTCATTCCCGATGCAATTTCTGTGTTTCATCAACACTCTGATAGTCCACAGATTACGAAAAGCCTCCGTATGTGCATCGGAAACTACTACTGGTCTTCCAGGGAACGATCAAAGCGAAGACTGTTAGAGACATTACTCCCATGGAGTAAAGTGCACATGGTGACAGTTGTATTCGATCCCGATGCAATTTCTGTGTTTCATCAACACTCTGGTAGTCCACAGATTACAGAATGCCTCCAGATGTGCAATCGAAACTACTACTGGTCTTCCAGGGAACGATCAAAGCGTAGACTGTTTGAGACATTACTCCCATGGAGGAAACTGCGCATGGAGACTGTTATATTCAATCCCGATGAAATTTCTGTGTTTCATCAACACTCTGATAGTCCACAGAGTACAGAAAGCCTCCAGATGCGCATCGGAAACTACTACTGGTCTTCCAGGGAACGATCAAAGCATAGAGTGTTTGAGAATTACTCCCATGGAGGAAAGTGCTCATCTTGACTGTTGTATTCAATCCCGAGGCAATTTCTGTGTTTCATCAACACTCTGATGGTCCACAGATTACATAATGCCTCCAGATGTTCATCGTAAACTACTACTGCTCTTCCAGGGAACGATTAGAGCGTAGACTGTTTCAGACGTTACTCCCATGGAGGAAACTGCGCATGGAGACTCTTGGATTCAACCCCGATGCAATTTCTGTCTTTCATCAACACTCAGATAGTCCACAGTGTACAGAAAGCCTCCAGATGTGCATAGGAAACTACTACTGGTCTTCTGGGGAACGATCAAAGCGTAGACTGTTAGAGACGTTACTCCCATGGAGGAAAGTGCACATGGTGACTGTTGTATTCAATCCCGAGGCAATTTCTGTGTTTCATCAACACTCTGATAGTCCACAGATTACAGAAAGCCCCCAGATATGCTTCGGAATCTACTACTGGTCTTCCAGGGAACGATCAAAGCGTAGACTGTTTGAGACATTACTCCCATGGAGGAAACTGCGCATGGTGACTGTTGTATTCAATCCCGACACAATTTCTGTGTTTCATCAACACTCTGATATTCCACAGATTACGGAAAGCCCCCAGATGTGCATCGGAAACTACTACTGGTCTTCCAGGGAGCGATCAAAGCGTAGACTGTTTGAGACATTACTCCCATGGAGGAAACTGCGCATAGTGACTGTTGTATTCATTCCCGATGCAATTTCTGTGTTTCATCAACACTCTGATAGTCCACAGATTACAGAATGCCTCCAGATGTGCATAGGAAACTACTACTGGTCTTACAGGGAACGATCAAAGCATAGGCTGTTTGAGAATTACTCCCATGGAGGAAAGTGCGCATGGTGACTGTTGTATTTAATCCCGATGCAATTTCTGTGTATCATCAACACTCTGATTTTACACAGATTACAGAATGCCTCCAGATGTGCATCGGAAACTATTACTGGTCTTCCAGGGAATGATCAAAGCGTAGACTTTTGAGACATTACTTTTATGGAGGAATGTGCGCAAGGTGACTGTTCTATTCAATCCCGATGCAATTTCTGTGTTTCATCAACACTCTGATACTCCACAGATTACAGAATGCCTCCAGATGTGCATCGGAAACTGCTACTGGTCTTCAAGGGAACGATCAAATCGTAAACTCTTTGAAACATTACTCCATTGGAGAAAAGTGCGCATGGTGACTGTTGTATTCAATCCCGATGCAATTTCTGTAGTTCATCAACACTCTGATAGTCCACAGATTACGGAAACCCACCGTATGTGCATCGGAAACTACTACTGGTCTTCCAGGGAAGGTATAGCGTAGACTGCTAGAGACATTACTCCCATGGAGGAAAGTGCGCATAGTGACTGTTGTATTCAATCCCGATGCAATTTCTGTGTTTCATCAACACTCTGATAGTCCACAGATTACGGAAAGTCCCCAGATGTGCATCGGAAACTACTACTGGTCTTCCAGGGAACGATCAAAGCGTAGACTGTTTGAGACATTACTCCCATGGAGGAAACTGCTCATAGTGACTGTTGTATTCGTTCCCGATGCAATTTCTGAGTTTCATCAACACTCTGATAGTCCACAGATTACAGAATGCCTCCAAATGTTCATCGGAAACTACTACTGGTCTTCCAGGGAACGATCAAATCGTAGACTGTTTGAGACATTACTTTTATGGGGGAATGTGCGCAAGGTGACTGTTGTATTCAATCCCGACGCAATTTCTGTGTTTCGTCAACACTCTAATAGTCCACAGATTACAGAATGCCTCCAGATGTGCATCGGAAACTACTACTGGTCTTACAGGGAACGATCAAAGCATAGACTGTTTGAGAATTACTCCCATATAGGAAAGTGCGCATGGTGACTGTTGTATTGAATCCCGATGCAATTTCTGTGTATCATCAACACTCTGGTATTCCACAGATTACAGAATGCCTCCAGATGTGCATCGGAAACTACTACTGGTCTTCCAGGGAACGATCAAAGCGTAGACTTTTTAGACATTACTTTTATGGAGGAGTGTACGCATGGTGACTGTTGTATTCAATCCCGATGCAAATTCTGTGTTTCATCAACACTCTGATACGCCACAGATTACGGAAAGCCTCCGTGTGTGCATCGGAAACTACTACTGGTCTTCCAGGGAACGATCAAATCGTAGACTGTTAGAGACATTACTCCCATGGAGAAAAGTGCGCATGGTGACTGTTGTATACAATCCCGATGCAATTTCTGTGATTCATCAACACTCTGGTTGTCCACAGATTACAGAATGCCTCCAGATGTGCAATTGAAACTACTACTGGTCTTCCAGGGAACGATCAAAGCGTAGACTGTTTGAGACATTACTCCCATGGAGGAAACTGCGCATGGAGACTGTTGTATTCAATCCCGCTGCAATTTCTGTGTTGCATCAACACTCTGATAGTCCACAGATTACAGAAAAACCCCAGATATGCATCGGAATCTACTACTGGTCTTCCAGGGAACGATCAAAGCGTAGACTGTTTGAGACATTACTCCCATTGAGGAAAGTGCGCATGGTGACTGTTGTATTCAATCCCGATGCAATTTCTGTGTTTCATCAACACTCTGGTAGTCCACAGAATACAGAATGCCTCCAGATGTGCAATTGAAACTACTACTGGTCTTCCTGGGAACGATCAAAGCGTAGACAGTTTGAGACATTACTCCCATGGAGGAAACTGCGCATGGAGGCCGTTGTATTCAATCCCGATGCAATTTCTGTGTTTCATCAACACTCTGATGGTCCACAGAGTACAGAAAGCCTCCAGATGTGCATCGGAAACTACTACTGGTCTTCCAGGGAACGATCAGAGCGTAGACTGTTAGAGACATTACTCAAATGGAGGAAAGTGCGCATGGTGACTATTGTATTCAATCCCGATGCAATTTCTGTGATTCATCATCACTCTGATTGACCACAGAGTACAGAATGCCTCGAGATGTGCATCGGAAACTACTACTGGTCTTCCAGGGAACGATCAAAGCATAGACTGTTTGAGAATTACTCCCATAGAGGAAAGTGCGCATGGTGACTGTTGTATTCAATCCCGATGCAATTTCTGTGTTTCATCAACACTCTGATAGTCCACAGAGAACAGAAAGCCTCCAGATGTGCATCGGAAACTACTACTGGTCTTCCAGGGAACGATCAAAGCCTAAACTGTTAGAGACATTACTACCATGGAGAAAAGTGCGCATGGTGACTGTTGTTTTCAATCCCGATGCAATTTCTGTGTTTCATCAACATTCTGATAGTCCACAGATTACGGAAAGCCTCCGTATGTGCATCGGAAACTACTACTGGTCTTCCAGGGAAGGTATAGCGTAGACTGTTAGAGACATTACTCCCATGGAGGAAAGTGCGCATAGTGACTGTTGTATTCAATCCCGATGCAATTTCTGTGTTTCATCAACACTCTGATAGTCCACAGATTACGGAAAGTCCCCAGATGTGCATCGGAAACTACTACTGGTCTTCCAGGGAACGATCAAAGCATAGACTGTTTGAGAATTACTCCCATGGAGGAAAGTGCGCATGGTGACTGCTGTATTGAATCCCGATGCAATTTCTGTGTATCATCAACACTCTGGTATTCCACAGATTACAGAATGCCTCCAGATGTGCATCGGAAACTACTACTGGTCTTCCAGGGAACGATCAAAGCGTAGACTTTTTAGACATTACTTTTATGGAGGAGTGTACGCATGGTGACTGTTGTATTCAATCCCGATGCAAATTCTGTGTTTCATCAACACTCTGATACGCCACAGATTACAGAATGCCTCGAGATGTGCATTGAAAACTGCTACTGGTCTTCCAGGGAACGATCAAAGCGTAAACTCTTTGAAACATTACTCCCATGGAGGAAAGTGCGCATGGTGACTGTTGTATTCAATCCCGATGCAATTTCTGTGTTTCATCAACACTCTGATAGTCCACAGATTACGGAAAGCCTCCGTGTGTGCATCGGAAACTACTACTGGTCTTCCAGGGAACGATCAAATCGTAGACTGTTAGAGACATTACTCCCATGGAGAAAAGTGCGCATGGTGACTGTTGTATTCAATCCCGATGCAATTTCTGTGATTCATCAACACTCTGGTTGTCCACAGATTACAGAATGCCTCCAGATGTGCAATTGAAACTACTACTGGTCTTCCAGGGAACGATCAAAGCGTAGACTGTTTGAGACATTACTCCCATGGAGGAAACTGCGCATGGAGACTGTTGTATTCAATCCCGCTGCAATTTCTGTGTTGCATCAACACTCTGATAGTCCACAGATTACAGAAAAACCCCAGATATGCATCGGAATCTACTACTGGTCTTCCAGGGAACGATCAAAGCGTAGACTGTTTGAGACATTACTCCCATTGAGGAAAGTGCGCATGGTGACTGTTGTATTCAATCCCGATGCAATTTCTGTGTTTCATCAACACTCTGGTAGTCCACAGAATACAGAATGCCTCCAGATGTGCAATTGAAACTACTACTGGTCTTCCTGGGAACGATCAAAGCGTAGACAGTTTGAGACATTACTCCCATGGAGGAAACTGCGCATGGAGGCCGTTGTATTCAATCCCGATGCAATTTCTGTGTTTCATCAACACTCTGATGGTCCACAGAGTACAGAAAGCCTCCAGATGTGCATCGGAAACTACTACTGGTCTTCCAGGGAACGATCAGAGCGTAGACTGTTAGAGACATTACTCAAATGGAGGAAAGTGCGCATGGTGACTATTGTATTCAATCCCGATGCAATTTCTGTGATTCATCATCACTCTGATTGACCACAGAGTACAGAATGCCTCGAGATGTGCATCGGAAACTACTACTGGTCTTCCAGGGAACGATCAAAGCATAGACTGTTTGAGAATTACTCCCATAGAGGAAAGTGCGCATGGTGACTGTTGTATTCAATCCCGATGCAATTTCTGTGTTTCATCAACACTCTGATAGTCCACAGAGAACAGAAAGCCTCCAGATGTGCATCGGAAACTACTACTGGTCTTCCAGGGAACGATCAAAGCCTAAACTGTTAGAGACATTACTACCATGGAGAAAAGTGCGCATGGTGACTGTTGTTTTCAATCCCGATGCAATTTCTGTGTTTCATCAACATTCTGATAGTCCACAGATTACAGAATGCCTCCAGATGTGCATCGGAAACTGCTACTGGTCTTCCAGGAACGATCAAAGCGTAAACTCTTTGAAACATTACTCCCATGGAGGAAAGTGCGCATGGTGACTGTTGTATTCAATCCCGATGCAATTTCTGTGTTTCATCAACACTCTGATAGGCCACAGATTACGGAAAGCCTCCGTATGTGCATCGGAAACTACTACTGGTCTTCCAGGTTACGATCAAAGCGTAGACTGTTAGAGACATTACTCCCATGGAGTAAAGTGCGCATGGTGACTGTTGTATTCAATCCCGATGCAATTTCTGTGTTTCATCAACACTCTGGTAGTCCACAGAATACTGAATGCCTCCAGATGTGCATCGGAAACTACTACTGGTCTTTCAGTGAACGATCAAAGCATAGACTGCTTGAGAATTACTCCCATGGAGGAAAGTGCGCATGTTGATTGTTGTATTCAATCCCGAGGCAATTGCTGTGTTTCATCAACACTCTGATAGTCCACAGATTACAGAAAGCCCCAAGATGTGCATCGGAAACTCCTACTGGTCTTCCAGGGAACGATCAAAGCTTAGACTGTTTGAGACATTACTCCCATGGAGGAAACTGCGCATGGAGACTGTTGTATTCAATCCCGATGCAATTTATGTGTTTCATCAACACTCTGATAGTCCACAGATTACAGAATTTCTCCAGATGTTCATCGGAAAGTACCACTGGTCTTCCAGGGAACGATCAAAGCGTAGACTGTTTGAGACTCTACTCCGATGGAAGAATGTGCGCATGGTGACTGTTGTATTGAATCCCGATGTAATTTCTGTGTTTCATGAACACTCTGATAGTCCACAGAGTACAGAATGCCTCGAGATGTCCATCGGAAACTACTACTGGTCTTCCAGGGAACGATCAAAGCATAGACTGATTGAGAATTACTCCCATGGAGGAAAGTGCTCATCTTGACTGTTGTATTCAATCCCGGTGCAATTTCTGTGTTTCATCAACACTCTGATAGTCCACAGATTACATAATGCCTCCAGATGTTCATCGTAAACTACTACTGCTCTTCCAGGGAACGATTAGAGCGTAGACTGTTTCAGACGTTACTCCCATATAGGAAACTGCGCATGGAGACTCTTGTATTCAACCCCGATGCAATTTCTGTCTTTCATCAACACTCAGATAGTCCACAGTGTACAGAAAGCCTCCAGATGTGCATAGGAAACAACTACTGGTCTTCTGGGGAACGATCAAAGCGTAGACTGTTAGAGACGTTACTCCCATGGAGGAAAGTGCGCATGGTGACTGTTGTATTCAATCCCGAGGCAATTTCTGTGTTTCATCAACACTCTGATAGTCCACAGATTACAGAAAGCCCCCAGATATGCATCGGAATCTACTACTGGTCTTCCAGGGAACGATCAAAGCGTAGACTGTTTGAGACATTACTCCCATGGAGGAAACTGCGCATGGTGACTGTTGTATTCAATCCCGACACAATTTCTGTGTTTCATCAACACTCTGATATTCCACAGATTACGGAAAGCCCCCAAATGTGCATCGGAAACTACTACTGGTCTTCCAGGCAACGATCAAAGCGTAGACTGTTTGAGACATTACTCCAATGGAGGAAACTGCGCATAGTGACTGTTGTATTCATTCCCGATGCAATTTCTGTGTTTCATCAACACTCTGATAGTCCACAGATTACAGAATGCCTCCGGATGTGCATCGGAAACTACTACTGGTCTTACAGGGAACGATCAAAGCATAGGCTGTTTGAGAATTACTCCCATGGAGGAAAGTGCGCATGGTGACTGTTGTATTCAATCCCGATGCAATTTCTGTGTATCATCAACACTCTGATTTTACACAGATTACAGAATGCCTCCAGATGTGCATCGGAAACTATTACTGGTCTTCCAGGGAATGATCAAAGCGTAGACTTTTGAGACATTACTTTTATGGAGGAATGTGCGCAAGGTGACTGTTGTATTCAATCCCGATGCAATTTCTGTGTTTCATCAACACTCTGATACTCCACAGATTACAGAATGCCTCCAGATGTGCATCGGAAACTGCTACTGGTCTTCAAGGGAACGATCAAATCGTAAACTCTTTGAAACATTACTCCCATGGAGAAAAGTGCGCATGGTGACTGTTGTATTCAATCCCGATGCAATTTCTGTGGTTCATCAACACTCTGATAGTCCACTGATTACGGAAAGCCACCGTATGTGCATCGGAAACTACTACTGGTCTTCCAGGGAAGGTATAGCGTAGACTGTTAGAGACATTACTCCCATGGAGGAAAGTGCGCATAGTGACTGTTGTATTCAATCCCAAAGCAATTTCTGTTTTTCATCAACACTCTGATAGTCCACAGATTACGGAAAGCCCCCAGATGTGCATCGGAAACTACTACTGGTCTTCCAGGGAACGATCAAAGCGTAGACTGTTTGAGACATTACTCCCATGGAGGAAACTGCTCATAGTGACTGTTGTATTCATTCCCGATGCAATTTCTGAGTTTCATCAACACTCTGATAGTCCACAGATTACAGAATGCCTCCAAATGTTCATCGGAAACTACTACTGGTCTTCCAGGGAACGATCAAATCGTAGACTGTTTGAGACATTACTTTTATGGGGGAATGTGCGCAAGGTGACTGTTGTATTCAATCCCGATGCAATTTCTGTGTTTCATCAACACTCTAATAGTCCACAGATTACAGAATGCCTCCAGATGTGCATCGGAAACTACTACTGGTCTTACAGGGAACGATCAAAGCATAGACTGTTTGAGAATTACTCCCATGGAGGAAAGTGCGCATGGTGACTGTTGTATTGAATCCCGATGCAATTTCTGTGTATCATCAACACTCTGATATTCCACAGATTACAGAATGCCTCCTGATGTGCATCGGAAACTACTACTGGTCTTCCAGGGAACGATCAAAGCGTAGACTTTTTAGACATTACTTTTATGGAGGAATGTGCGCATGGTGACTGTTGTATTCAATCCCGATGCAATTTATGTGTTTCATCAACACTCTGATACGCCACAGATTACAGAATGCCTCGAGATGTGCATCGAAAACTGCTACTGGTCTTCCAGGGAACGATCAAAGCGTAAACTCTTTAAAACATTACTCCCATTGAGGAAAGTGCGCATGGTGACTGTTGTATTCAATCCCGATTCAATTTCTGTGTTTCATCAACACTCTGATAGTCCACAGATTACGGAAAGCCCCCAGATGTGCATCGGAAACTACTACTGGTCTTCCAGGGAACGATCAAAGCGTAGACTGTTTGAGACATTACTCCCATGGAGGAAACTGCGCATAGTGACTGTTGTATTCATTCCCGATGCAATTTCTGTGTTTCATCAACACATTCTGATTGTCCACAGATTACAGAATGCCACCAGATGTGCATCGGAAACTACTACTGGTCTTACAGGGAACGATCATCGCATAGACTGTTTGAGAATTTCTCCCATGGAGGAAAGTGCGCATGTTGACTGTTGTATTCAATCCCGAGGCAATTTCTGTGTTTCATCAACACATTCTGATTGTCCACAGATTACAGAAAGCCACCAGATGTGCATCGGAAACTACTACTGGTCTTACAGGGAACGATCATCGCATAGACTGTTTGAGAATTACTCCCATGGAGGAAACTGCGCATGGTGACTGTTGTATTCAATCCCGATGCAATTTCTGTGTTTCATCAACACTCTAATAGTCCACAGATTACAGAATGCCTCCAGATGTGCATCAGAAACTACTACTGGTCTTACAGGGAACGATCAAAGCATAGACTGTTTGAGAATTACTCCCATTGAGGAAAGTGCGCATTGTGACTGTTGCATTCAATCCCGATGCAATTTCTGTGTTTCATCAACTCTCTGATAGCCCACAGATTACAGAATGCCACCAGATTTGCATCGGAAACTACTACTGGTCTTCCAGGGAAGGATCAAAGCGTAGACTGTTCGAGACATACCTCCCGTGGAGGAAAGTGCGCATGGTGACTGTTGTATTCATTCCCGATGCAATTTTTGTGTTTCATCAACACTCTGATAGTCCACAGAGAACAGAAAGCCTCCATATGTGCATCGAAAAGTATTACTGGTCTTCCAGGGAACGATCAAAGCGTAAACTGTTAGAGACATTACTCCAATGGAAGAAAGTGCGCATGGTGACTGTTGTATTCAATCCCGATGCAATTTCTGTGTTTCATCAACATTCTGATAGTCCACAGATTACAGAATGCCTCGAGATGTTCATCGTAAACTACTACTGGTCTTCCGGGGAACGATCAAATCGTAGACTGTTTGAGACATTACTCCCATGGAGGAAACTGCGCATGGAGACTCTTGTATTCATCCCCCATGCAATTTCTGTCTTTCATCATCACTGTGATAGCCCACAGTGTTCAGAAAGCCTCCAGATGTGCATAGGAAACTACTACTGGTCTTCTAGGGAACGATCAAAGTGTAGACTGTTTGAGACATTACTCCCATGGAGGAAAGAGCGCATGGTGACTGTTGTAATCATTCCAGTTGCAATTTCTGTGTTTCTTTAACACTCTAATAGTCCACAGATTACAGAAAGCCACCAGATGTGCATCGGAAACTACTACTGGTCTTACAGGGAACGATCAAAGAATAGACTGTTTGAGAATTACTCCCATGGAGTAAAGTGCGCATGGTGACTGTTGTATTCAATCCCGATGCAATTTCTGTGTTTCATCAAGACTCTGGTAGTCCACAGATTACAGAATGCCTCCAGATGTGCAATTCAAACTACTACTGGTCTTCCAGGGAACGATCAAAGCGTAGACTGTTTGAGACATTACTCCCATGGAGGAAACTGCGCATGGAGACTGTTGTATTCAATCCCGATGCAATTTCTGTGTTTCATCAACACTCTGATAGTCCACAGAGTACAGAAAGCCTCCAGATGTGAATCGGAAACTACTACTGGTCTTCCAGGGAACGATCAAAGCCTAGACTGTTAGAGACATTACTCAAATGGAGGAAAGTGCGCATGGAGACTGTTGTATTCAATCCCGATATAATTTCTGTGTTTCAACAACACTCTGATAGTCCACAGAGAACAGAAAGCCTATAGATGTGCATCGGAAACTACTACTGGTCTTCCAGGGAACGATCAAAGCGTAAACTGTTAGAGACATTACTCCCATGGAGGAAAGTGCGCATGGTGACTGTTGTATTCAATCCCGATGCAATTTCTGTGTTTTATCAACATTCTGATAGTCCACAGATTACAGAATGCCTCCAGATGTTCATCGTAAACTACTACTGGTCTTCCAGGGAACGACCAAATCGTAGACTGTTTGAGACATTACTCCCTTGGAGAAAAGTGCGCATGGAGACTCTTGTATTCAACCCCGATGCAATTTCTGTCTTTCATCAACACTCTGATAGTCCACAGTGTACAGAAAGCCTCCAGATGTGCATAGGAAACTACTACTGGTCTTCTGGGGAACGATCAAAGCGTAGACTGTTAGAGACATTACTCCCATGGAGGAAAGTGCGCATGGTGACTGTTGTATTCAATCCCGAGGCCATTTCTGTGTTTCATCAACACTCTGATAGTCCACAGATTACAGAAAGGCCCCAGATGTGCATCGGTATCTACTACTGGTCTTCCAGGGAACGATCAAAGCGTAAACTGTTAGAGACATTACTCAAATGGAAAAAAGTGCGCATGGTGACTGTTGTATTCAATCCCGATGCAATTTCTGTGTTTCATCAACACTCTGATAGTCCACAGAGTACAGAATGCCTCGAGATGTGCATCGGAAACTACTACTGGTCTTCCAGGGAACGATCACAGCATAGACTGTTTGAGAATTACTCCCATGGAGGAAAGTGCGCATGGTGACTCTTGTATTCAACCTCGATGCTATTTCTGTCTTTCATCAACACTCTGATAGTCCACAGTGTACAGAAAGCATCCAGATGTGCATAGGAAACTACTAGTGGTCTTCTGGGGAACGATCAAAGCATAGACTGTTAGAGACATTACTCACATGGTGGAAAGTGCGCATGGTGACTGTTGTATTCAATCCCGATGCAATTTCTGTGTTTCGTCAACATTCTGATAGTCCACAGATTACAGAATGCCTCCAGATATTCATCGTAAACTACTACTGGTCTTCCAGGGAACGATCAAAGCCTACACTGTTTGAGACATTGCACCCATGGAGGAAACTGCGCATACAGACTGTTGTATTCAACCCCGATGCAATTTCTGTCTTTCATCAACACTCTGATAGCCCACATTTTACAGAATGCCTCCAGATGTGCATCGGAAACTACTACTGGTCTTCCAGGGAACGATCAAAGCGTAGACTGTTTAGACATTACTGCCATGGAGGAAAGTGCGCATGGTGACTGTTGTATTCAATCCCGATGCAATTTCTGTGTTTCATCAACACTCTGATAGTCCACAGTTTACAGAATGCCTCCAGATGTTCATCGGAAAGGACTACTGGTCTTCCAGGGAACGATCAAATCGTAGACTGTTTGAGACTTTACTCCCATGGAGGAATGCGCGCATAGTGACTGTTGTATTCAATCCCGATGCAATTTCTGTGTTTCATCAACACTCTGATAGTCCACAGTGTACAGAAAGCCTACAGATGTGCATAGGAAACTACTACTGGTCTTCTGGGGAACGACCAAATCGTAGACTGTTAGAGACATTACTCCCATGGAGGAAAATGCGCATGGTGACTGTTGTATTCAATCCCGATGCAATTACTGTGTTTCATCAACACCCTGATAGTCTACACATTACAGAATGCCACCAGATGTGCATCGGAAACTACTACTGGTCTTCCAGGGAACGATCAAATCGTAGATTGTTTGAGACATTACTCCCATGGAGGAAAGTGCGCATGATGACTGTTGTATTAAATCCGTATGCAATTTCTGTGCTTCATCAACACTCTGATAGTCCACATTTTACAGAATGCCTCCAGATGTGCGTCGGAAACTACTACTGGTCTTCCAGGGAACGATCAAAGCGTTGACTGTTTGAGACATTACTCCAATGGAGGAAAGTGCGCATGGTGACTGTTGTATTCAATCCCAAAGCAATTTCTGTGTTTCATCAACACTCTGATAGTCCACAGATTAAGGAATGCCTCCAGATGTTCATCGGAAACTACTACTAGTATTCCAGGGAACGATCAAATCGTAGACTGTTTGAGACATTACTTTCATGGGTGAATGTGCGCATGGTGACTGTTGTATTCAATCCCGATGCAATTTCTGTGTTTCATCAACACTCTAATAGTCAACAGATTACAGAATGCCTCCAGATGTGCATCGGAAACTACTACTGGTCTTACAGGGAACGATCAAAGCATAGACTGTTTGAGAAATACTCCCATGGAGGAAAGTGCGCATTGTGACTTTTGTATTCAATCCCGATGCAATTTCTGTGTTTCATCAACACTCTGATAGGTCACAGATTACAGAGTGCCACCAGATGTGCATCGGAAACTACTACTTTTCTTCCAGGGAATGATCAAAGCGTAGACTGTTCGAGACATACCTCCCGTGGAGGAAAGTGCGCATGGTGACTGTTGTATTCATTCCCGATGCAATTTCTGTGTTTCTTTAACACTCTGATAGTCCAAAGATTACAGAAGGCCACCAGATGTGCATGGGAAACTACTACTGGTCTTACAGGAACGATCAAAGAATAGACTGTTTGAGAATTACTTCCATGGAGGAAAGTGCGCATGGTGACTGTTGTATTCAATCAGGAGCCAATTTCTGTGTTTCATTAACACTCTGATAGTCCACAGATTACAGAAAGCCCCCAGATGTGCATCGGAATCTACTACTGGTCTTCCATGGATCGATCAAAGCGTAGACTGTTTGAGACTTTACTTTTATGGAGGAATGTGAGCATGGTGACTGTTGTATTCAATGCCGATGCTATTTCTGTGTTTCATCGACACTCTGATACTCCACAGAATACAGAATGCCTCCAGATGTTAATCGGAAACTACTACTGGTCTTCCAGGGAACGATCAAAGCGTAGACTGTTTGAGACATTACTCCCATGGAGGAAACTGCGCATAGTGACTGTTGTATTCATTCCCGATGCAATTTCTGTGTTTCATCAACACATTCTGATTGTCCACAGATTACAGAATGCCACCAGATGTGCATCGGAATCTACTACTGGTCTTCCAGGTAACGATCAAAGCGTAGACTGTTTGAGACATTACTCCCATGGAGGAAACTGCGCATAGTGACTGTTGTATTCATTCCCGATGCAATTTCTGTGTTTCATCAACACTCTGGTAGTCCACAGATTACAGAATGCCTCCAGATGTGCAAATCAAACTACTAATGGTCTTCCAGGGAACGATCAAAGCGTAGAATGTTTGAGACATTTCTCCCATGGAGGAAACTGCGCATGGAGACTGTTGCATTCAATCCCGATGCAATTTCTGTGTTTCATCAACACTCTGATGGTCCACAGAGTACAGAATGCCTCGAGATGTGCATCGGAAACTACTACTGGTCTTACAGGGAACGATCAAAGCATAGACTGTTTGAGAATTACTCCCTTGGAGGAAAGTGCGCATGGTGACTGTTGTATTCAATCCCGATGCAATTTCTGTGTTTCATCAACTCTCTGATAGTCCACAGATCACGGAAAGCCCCCAGATGTGCATCGGAAACTACTACTGGTCTTCCAGGAAACGATCAAAGCGTAGACTGTTTGAGACATTACTCCCATGGAGGAAACTGCGCATGGAGACTGTTGTATTCAATCCCGATGTAATTTCTGTGTTTCATCAAGACTCTCATAGTCCACAGAATACAGAAAGCCTCCAGATGTGAATCGGAAACTACTACTGGTCTTCCAGGGAACTATCATAGCCTAGACTGTTAGAGACATTACTCAAATGGAGGAAAGTGCGCATGGTGACTGTTGTATTCAATCCCGATGCAATTTCTGTGTTTCATCAACACTCTGATAGTCCACAGAGTACAGAATGCCTCGAGATGTGCATCGGAAACTACTACTGGTCTTCCAGGGAACGATCAAAGCATAGACTGTTTGAGAATTACTCCCATGGAGGAAAGTGCGCATGGTGACTGTTGTATTCAATCCCGATGCAATTTCTGTGTTTCATCAACTCTCTGATAGTCTACAGAGAACAGAAAGACTCCAGATGTGCATCGGAAACTACTACTGGTCTTCTGGGGAACGATCAAAGCGTAGACTGTTAGAGACATTACTCCCATGGAGGAAAGTGCGCATGGTGACTGTTGTATTCAATCCCGAGGCAATTTCTGTGTTTTATCAACACTCTGATAGTCCACAGATTACTGAATGCTTCCAGATGTGCATCGGAAACCACTGCTGGTCTTCCAGGGAACGATCAAAGCGTAGACTGTTGAGACATAACTCCCATGGACGAAAGTGCGCATGGTGACAGTTGTATTCAATCCCGATGCAATTTCTGTGTTTCATCAACACTCTGATAGTCCACAAATTACGGGAAGCTTCCAGATGTGCATCGGAAACTACTACTGGTCTTCCAGGGAACGATCAAAGCGGAGACTGTTAGAGACATCACTCCCATGGAGGAAAGTGCGCATGGTGACTAATGTATTCAATCCCGATGCAATTTCTGTGTTTCATCAACACTCTGATAGTCCACAGATTACAGAATGCCACCAGATGTGCATCGGAAACTACTACTGGTCTTCCAGGGAACGATCAAAGCGTAGACTGTTTGAGACATTACTCCCATGGAGGAAAGTGCGCATGGTGACTGTTGTATACAATCCCGATGCAATATCTGTGTTTCATCAACACTCTGATAGTCAACAGATTACAGAATGCCACCAGATGAGCATCGGAAACTACTACTGGTCTTCCAGGGAACGAACAAAGCGTTGACTGTTTGGGACAATACTCCCATGGAGGAAAGTGCGCATGGTGACTGTTGTGTTCAATCGGGATGCAATTTCTGTGTTTCATCAACACTCTGATAGTCCACAAATTACGGGAAGCTTCCAGATGTGCATCGGAAACTACTACTGGTCTTCCAGGGAATGATCAAAGCGTAGACTGTTCGAGACATACCTCCCGTGGAGGAAAGTGTGCATGGTGACTGTTGTATTCAATCCCGATGCAATTTCTGTGTTTCATCAACACTCTGATATTCCACAGATTACAGAATGCCTCCAGATGTTCATCGGAAACTACTACTGGTCTTCCAGGGAACGATCAAATCGTTGACTGTTTGAGACATTACTTTTATGGGGGAATGTGCGCATGGTGACTGTTGTATTCAATCCCTATGCAATTTCTGTGTCTCATCAACATTCTAATAGCCCACAGATTACAGAATGCCTCCAGATGTGCATCGGAAACTACTACTGGTCTTCCAGGGAACGATCAAAGCGTAGACTGTTCGAGACATACCTCCCGTGGAGGAAAGTGCGCATGGTGACTGTTATATTCATTCCCCATGCTATTTCTGTGTTTCTTTAACACTCTGATAGTCCACAGATTACAGAAGGCCACCAGATGTGCCTCGGAAACTACTACTATTCTTACAGGGAACGATCAAAGCATAGAATGTTTGAGAATTACTCCCATGGAGGAAAGTGCGCATGGTGACTTTTGTAATCAATCCCGATGAAATATCTGTGTTTCATCAACACTCTGATAGGCCACAGATTACAGAATGCCTCCAGATGTTCATCGGAAACTACTACTGGTCTGCCACGGAACGATCAAATCGTTGACTGTTTGAGACATTACTTTTATGGGGGATGTGCGCATGGTGACTCTTGTATTCAATCCCTATGCAATATCTATGCCTCATCAATACTCTAATAGTCCACAGATTACAGAATGCCTCCAGATGTGCATCGGAAACTACTACTAGCCTTACAGGGAACGATCAAAGCATAGACTGTTTGAGAATTACTCCCATGGAGGAAAGTGTGCATGGTGACTGTTGTATTCAATCCCGATGAAATTTCTGTGTTTCATCAACACTCTGATAGGCCACAGATTACAGAATGCCACCAGATGTGCATCGGAAACTACTACTGGTCTTCCAGGGAACGATCAAAGCGTAGACTGTTTGAGACATTACTCCGATTTAGGAAACTGCGCATGGAGACTGTTGTATTCAATCCCGATGCAATTTCTGTGTTTCATCAACACTCTGATATTCCACAGATTACAGAATGCCTCCAGATGTGCATCGGAAACTACTACTGGTCTTCCAGGGAACGATCAAAGCGTAGACTCTTTGAGACATTACTCCGATTTAGGAAACTGTGCATGGAGAATGTTGTATTCAATCCCGATGAAATTTCTGTGTTTCATCAACACTCTGATAGTCCACAGATTACAGAATGCCGCCAGATGCTCATTGGCAACTACTACTGGTCTTCCAGGGACCGATCAAAGCGTAGACAGTTTGAGACATTACTACCGTGTATGAAACTGCGCATGGTGACTGTTGTATTCAATCCCGATGCAATTTCTGTGTTTCATCAACACTCTGATAGTCCACAGATTACAGAATGCCTCCAGATGTTCATCGTAAACTACTACTGGTCTTCAAGACAACGATCAAAGCGTAGACTGTTTGAGACATTACTCCCATGGAGGTAACTGTGCATGGAGACTGTTGTATTCAACCCCGATGCAATTTCTGTGTTTCACCAACACTCTGATAGTCCACAGTGTACAGAAAGCCTCCAGATGTGCATAGGAAACTACTACTGGTCTTCCAGGGAACGATCAAAGCGTAGACTGTTCGAGAGATACCTCCCGTGGAGGAAAGTGCGCATGGTGACTGTTATATTCATTCCCGATGCAATTTCTGTGTTTCTTTAACACTCTGATAGTCCACAGATTACAGAAGGCCACCAGATGTGCATCGGAAGCTACTACTGGTCTTACAGGGAACGATCAGAGAATAGACTCTTTGAGAATTACTCCCATGGAGGAAAGTGCGCATGGTGACTGTTGTATTCAATCCCGATGCAATTTCTGTGTTTCATCAACACTCTGATATTCCACAGATTACAGAATGCCTCCAGATGTGCATCGGAAACTACTACTGGTCTTCCAGGGAACGATCAAAGCGTAGACTGTTTGAGACATTACTCCGATTTAGGAAACTGTGCATGGAGACTGTTGTATTCAATCCCGATGCAATTTCTGTGTTCCATCAACACTCTGAGAGTCCACAGATTACAGAATGCCTCCAGATGTTCATCGGAAACTACTACTGGTCTTCCAGGCAACGATCAAAGTGTAGACTGTTTGAGACTTTACTCCCATGGAGGAATGTGCGAATGGTGACTGTTGTATTCAATCCCGATGCAATTTCTGTGTTTCATCAACACTCTGATAGTCCACAGATTACAGAATGCCGCCAGATGTTCATTTTCAACTACTACTGGTCTTCCAGGGAACGATCAAAGCGTAGACAGTTTGAAACATTACTACCGTGTATGAAAGTGCGCATGGTGTCTGTTGTATTCAATCCCGATGCAATTTCTGTGTTTCATCAACACTCTGATAGTCCACAGATTACAGAATGCCGCCAGATGCTCATTGGCAACTACTACTGGTCTTCCAGGGACCGATCAAAGCGTAGACAGTTTGAGACATTACTACCGTGTATGAAACTGCGCATGGTGACTGTTGTATTCAATCCCGATGCAATTTCTGTGTTTCATCAACACTCTGATAGTCCACAGATTACAGAATGCCTCCAGATGTTCATCGTAAACTACTACTGGTCTTCAAGACAACGATCAAAGCGTAGACTGTTTGAGACATTACTCCCATGGAGGTAACTGTGCATAGAGACTGTTGTATTCAACCCCGATGCAATTTCTGTGTTTCACCAACACTCTGATAGTCCACAGTGTACAGAAAGCCTCCAGATGTGCATAGGAAACTACTACTGGTCTTCCAGGGAACGATCAAAGCGTAGACTGTTCGAGAGATACCTCCCGTGGAGGAAAGTGCGCATGGTGACTGTTATATTCATTCCCGATGCAATTTCTGTGTTTCTTTAACACTCTGATAGTCCACAGATTACAGAAGGCCACCAGATGTGCATCGGAAGCTACTACTGGTCTTACAGGGAACGATCAGAGAATAGACTCTTTGAGAATTACTCCCATGGAGGAAAGTGCGCATGGTGACTGTTGTATTCAATCCCGATGCAATTTCTGTGTTTCATCAACACTCTGATATTCCACAGATTACAGAATGCCTCCAGATGTGCATCGGAAACTACTACTGGTCTTCCAGGGAACGATCAAATCGTAGACTGTTTGAGACATTACTCCGATTTAGGAAACTGTGCATGGAGACTGTTGTATTCAATCCCGATGCAATTTCTGTGTTCCATCAACACTCTGAGAGTCCACAGATTACAGAATGCCTCCAGATGTTCATCGGAAACTACTACTGGTCTTCCAGGCAACGATCAAAGTGTAGACTGTTTGAGACTTTACTCCCATGGAGGAATGTGCGAATGGTGACTGTTGTATTCAATCCCGATGCAATTTCTGTGTTTCATCAACACTCTGATAGTCCACAGATTACAGAATGCCGCCAGATGTTCATTTTCAACTACTACTGGTCTTCCAGGGAACGATCAAAGCGTAGACAGTTTGAAACATTACTACCGTGTATGAAAGTGCGCATGGTGTCTGTTGTATTCAATCCCGATGCAATTTCTGTGTTTCATCAACACTCTGATAGTCCACAGATTACAGAATGCCTCCAGATGTTCATCGTAAACTACTACTGGTCTTCAAGACAACGATCAAACCGTAGACTGTTTGAGACATTACTCCCATGGAGGTAACTGTGCATGGAGACTGTTGTATTCAACCCCGATGCAATTTCTGTGTTTCATCAACACTCTGATAGTCCACAGTGTACAGAAAGCCTCCAGATGTGCATCGGAAACTACTACTGGTCTTCCAGGGAACGATCAAATCGTAGATCGTTTGAGACATTACTCCCGTGGAGGAAAGTGCGCATGGTGGCTGTTGTATTCAATCCGGATGCAATTTCCGTGTTTTATCAACACTCTGATAGTCTAAATTTTACAGAATGGCTCCAGATGTGCATCGGAAACTACTACTGGTCTTCCAGGGAACGATGAAATCGTAGACTGTTTCAGACATTACTCCCATGGAGGAGAGTGCGGGTGGTGACTGTTGTATTCAATCCAGATGCAATTTCTGTGTTTCATCAACAGCATGATAGTCCACAGATTACAGAATGCCTCCAGATGTGCATCGGAAACAACTACTGGTCTTCCAGTGAAGGATCAAAGCGTAGACTGTTTGAGACATTACTCACGTGTAGGAAAGTGCGCATGGTGACCGTTGTATTCAATCCCGATGCAATTTCTGTGTTTCATCAACACTCTGATAGTCCACAGATTACAGAACGCCTCCAGATGTGCATCGGAAACTACTACTGGTCTTCCAGGGAACGATCAAAGCGTAGACTGTTTGAGACATTACTCCAATTTAGGAAAGTGCGCATGGTGACTGTTGTATTCAATCCCGATGCAATTTCTGTGTTTCATCAACACTCTGATAGTCCACAGATTACAGAATGCCTCCAGATGTTCATCGGAAACTACTACTGGTCTTCCAGGGAACGATCAAAGCGTAGACAGTTTGAGACATTACTACCGTGGAGGAAAGTGCGCATGGTGACTGTTGTATTCAATCCCGATGCAATTTCTTGTGTTTCATCAACACTCTGATACTCCACAGATTACAGAATGCCTCCAGATGTTCATCGGAAACTACTACTGGTCTTCCAGGGAACGATCAAAGCATAGACTGTTTGAGAATTACTTCCATGGAGGAAAGTGTCCATGTTGTCTGTTGTATTAAATCCCGATGCAATTTCTGTGTTTCATCAACACTCTGATAGTCCACAGATTACAGAATGCCTCCAGATGTTCATCGGAAACTACTACTGGTCTTCCACTGAACGATCAAAGCGTAGACTGTTTGAGACAATACTCCCATGGAGGAAACTGCGCATGGAGACTGTTGTATTCAACCCCGATGCAATTTCTGTCTTTCATCAACACTCTGATAGCCCACATTTTACAGAATGCCTCCAGATGTGCATCGGAAACTGCTACTGGTCTTCCAGGGAACGATCAAAGCGTAGACTGTTTAGACATTACTGCCATGGAGGAAAGTGCGCATGGTGACTGTTGTATTCAATCCCGATGCAATTTCTTGTGTTTCATCAACACTCTGATACTCCAAAGATTACAGAATTCCTCCAGATGTTCATTGGCAACTTCTACTGGTCTTCCAGGGAACGATCAAAGCGTAGACAGTTTGAGACATTACTACCGTGTATGAAACTGCGCATGGTGACTGTTGTATTCAATCCGGATGCAATTTCTGTGTTTCATCAACACTCTGATAGTCCACAGATTACAGAATGCCTCCAGATGTTCATCGTAAACTACTACTGGTCTTCAAGACAACGATCAAAGCGTAGACTGTTTGAGACATTACTCCCATGGAGGTAACTGTGCATGGAGACTGTTGTATTCAACCCCGATGCAATTTCTGTGTTTCACCAACACTCTGATAGTCCACAGTGTACAGAAAGCCTCCAGATGTGCATAGGAAACTACTACTGGTCTTCCAGGGAACGATCAAAGCGTAGACTGTTCGAGAGATACCTCCCGTGGAGGAAAGTGCGCATGGTGACTGTTATATTCATTCCCGATGCAATTTCTGTGTTTCTTTAACACTCTGATAGTCCACAGATTACAGAAGGCCACCAGATGTGCATCGGAAGCTACTACTGGTCTTACAGGGAACGATCAGAGAATAGACTGTTTGAGAATTACTCCCATGGAGGAAAGTGCGCATGGTGACTGTTGTATTCAATCCCGATGCAATTTCTGTGTTTCATCAACACTCTGATATTCCACAGATTACAGAATGCCTCCAGATGTGCATCGGAAACTACTACTGGTCTTCCAGGGAACGATCAAAGCGTAGACTGTTTGAGACATTACTCCGATTTAGGAAACTGTGCATGGAGAATGTTGTATTCAATCCCGATGCAATTTCTGTGTTCCATCAACACTCTGAGAGTCCACAGATTACAGAATGCCTCCAGATGTTCATCGGAAACTACTACTGGTCTTCCAGGCAACGATCAAAGTGTAGACTGTTTGAGACTTTACTCCCATGGAGGAATGTGCGAATGGTGACTGTTGTATTCAATCCCGATGCAATTTCTGTGTTTCATCAACACTCTGATAGTCCACAGATTACAGAATGCCGCCAGATGTTCATTTTCAACTACTACTGGTCTTCCAGGGAACGATCAAAGCGTAGACAGTTTGAGACATTACTACCGTGTATGAAAGTGCGCATGGTGTCTGTTGTATTCAATCCCGATGCAATTTCTGTGTTTCATCAACACTCTGATAGTCCACAGATTACAGAATGCCTCCAGATGTTCATCGTAAACTACTACTGGTCTTCAAGACAACGATCAAAGCGTAGACTGTTTGAGACATTACTCCCATGGAGGTAACTGTGCATGGAGACTGTTGTATTCAACCCCGATGCAATTTCTGTGTTTCACCAACACTCTGATAGTCCACAGTGTCGGGAAAGCCTCCAGACGTGCATAGGAAACTACTACTGGTCTAGTGGGGAACGATCAAAGCGTAGACTGTTAGAGACATTACTCGCATGGAGGAAAGTGCGCATGCTGACTGTTGTATTCAATCCCGATGCAATAACTGTGTTTCATCAACAACCTGATAGTCTACACATTACAAAATGTCACCAGATGTGCATCGGAAACTACTACTGGTCTTCCAGGGAACGATCAAATCGTAGATCGTTTGAGACATTACTCCCGTGGAGGAAAGTGCGCATGGTGGCTGTTGTATTCATTCCGGATGCAATTTCCGTGTTTTATCAACACTCTGATAGTCTAAATTTTACAGAATGGCTCCAGATGTGCATCGGAAACTACTACTGGTCTTCCAGGGAACGATGAAATCGTAGACTGTTTGAGATATTACTCCAATGGATGAAAGTGCGCATGGTGAATGTTGTATTCAATCCCTATGCAATTTCTGTGTCTCATCAACACTCTAATAGTCCACAGATTACAGAATGCCTCCAGATGTGCATCGGAAACTACAACTAGTCTTACAGGGAACGATCAAAGCACAGACTGTTTGAGAATTACTCCCATGGAGGAAAGTGCGCATGGTGACTGTGTTATTCAATCCCGATGAAATTTCTGTGTTTCATCAACACTCTGATAGGCCACAGATTACAAAATGCCACCAGATGTGCATCGGAAACTACTACTGGTCTTCCAGGGAACGATAAAAGCGTAGACTGTTCGAGACATACCTCCCGTGGAGGAAAGTGCTCATGGTGACTTCTATATTCATTCCCGATGCAATTTCTGTGTTTCTTTAAGACTCTGATAGTCCACAGATTACAGAAGGCCACCAGATGTGCATCGGAAGCTACTACTGGTCTTACAGGGAAAGATCAGAGAATAGACTGTTTGAGAATTACTCCAATGGAGGAAAGTGCGCATGGTGACTGTTGTATTCAATCCCGAGGCAATTTCTGTGTTTCATCAACACTCTGATAGCCAACAGATTAGAGAATGCCACCAGATGTGCATCGGAAACTACTAGTGGTCTTCCAGTTAACGATCAAATAGTAGACTGTTTGAGACACTACTCCCATGGAGGAAAGTGCGCATGGTGACTGTTGTATTCAATCCCGATGCAATTTCTGAGTTTCATCAACACTCTGATAGTCCCCAGATTACAGAATGCCACCAGATGTGCATCGGAAACTACTACTGGTCTTCCAGGGAACGATCAAATCGTAGACTGTTTCAGACATTACTCCCATGGAGGAGAGTGCGGGTGGTGACTGTTGTATTCAATCCCGATGCAATTTCTGTGTTTCATCAACAGCATGATAGTCCACAGATTACAGAATGCCTCCAGATGTGCATCGGAAACAACTACTGGTCTTCCAGTGAAGGATCAAAGCGTAGACTGTTTGAGACATTACTCACGTGTAGGAAAGTGCGCATGGTGACTGTTGTATTCAATCCCGATGCAATTTCTGTGTTTCATCAACACTCTGATAGTCCACAGATTACAGAACGCCTCCAGATGTGCATCGGAAACTACTACTGGTCTTCCAGGGAACGATCAAAGCGTAGACTGTTTGAGACATTACTCCAATTTAGGAAAGTGCGCATGGTGACTGTTGTATTCAATCCCGATGCAATTTCTGTGTTTCATCAACACTCTGATAGTCCACAGATTACAGAATGCCTCCAGATGTTCATCGGAAACTACTACTGGTCTTCCAGGGAACGATCAAAGCATAGACTGTTTGAGAATTACTCCCATGGAGGAAAGTGTGCATGTTGTCTGATGTATTCAATCCCGAGGCAATTTCTGTGTTTCATCAACACTCTGATAGTCCACAGATTACGGAAAGCCCCAGATGTGCATCGGAAACTACTACTGGTCTTCCAGGGAACGATCAAAGCGTAGACTGTTTGAGACAATACTCCCATGGAGCAAACTGCGCATGGAGACTGTTGTATTCAACCCCGATGCAATTTCTGTCTTTCATCAACACTCTGATAGCCCACATTTTACAGAATGCCTCCAGATGTGCATCGGAAACTGCTACTGATCTTCCAGGGGACGATCAAAGCGTAGACTGTTTAGACATTACTGCCATGGAGGAAAGTGCGCATGGTGACTGTTGTATTCAATCCCGAAGCAATTTCTTGTGTTTCATCAACACTCTGATACTCCACAGATTACAGAATGCCTGCAGATGTTCATCGGAAACTACTACTGGTCTTCCAGGGAACGATCAAAGCATAGACTGTTTGAGAATTACTCCCATGGAGGAAAGTGTGCATGTTGTCTGTTGTATTAAATCCCGAGGCAATTTCTGTGTTTCATCAACACTCTGATAGTCCACAGATTACGCAAAGCCCCCAGATGTGCATCGGAAACTACTACTGGTCTTCCACTGAACGATCAAAGCGTAGACTGTTTGAGACAATACTCCCATGGAGGAAACTGCGCATGGAGACTGTTGTATTCAACCCCGATGCAATTTCTGTCTTTCATCAACACTCTGATAGCCCACATTTTACAGAATGCCTCAAGATGTGCATCGGAAACTGCTACTGGTCTTCCAGGGAACGATCAAAGCGTAGACTGTTTAGACATTACTGCCATGGAGGAAAGTGCGAATGGTGACTGTTGTATTCAATCCCGTTGCAATTTCTGTGTTTCATCAACACTCTGATACTCCACAGATTACAGAATGCCTACAGATGTGCATCGGAAACTACTACTGGTCTTCCAGGGAACTATCAAAGCGTAGACTGTTTGAGACACTACTTTTATGGAGGAATGTGCGCATGGTGACTGTTGTATTCAATCCCGATGCAATTACTGCGTTTCATCATCACCCTGATATTCTACACATTACAGAATGCCACCAGATGTGCATCGGAAACTACTAGTGGTCTTCCAGGGAACGATCAAAGCGTAGATTGTTTGAGATATTACTCCCATGGAAGAAAGTGGGCATGGTGACTGTTGTATGCAATCCAGGTGCAATTTCCTTGTTTCATCAACTCTCTGATAGTGCACAGATTACAGAATGCCTCCAGATGTTCATCGGAAACTACTTCTGGTCTTCCAGGGAACGATCAAAGCGTAGACTGTTTGAGACATTACTCCCATGGAGGAAAGTGCGCATGGTGACTGTTGTATTCAATCCCGATGCAATTTCTGTGTTTCATCTCCAGTCTGATAGTCCACAGATTACAGAAAGCCCCCAAATGTGCATCGGAAACTACTACTGGTCTTCCAGGGAAAGATCAAAGCGTACACTGTTAGAGACATTACTCCCATTTAGGAAACTGCGCATGGAGACTGTTGTATTCAATCCCGATGCAATTTTTGTGTTTCATCAACACTCTGATAGTCCACAGATTACAGAATGCCTCCAGATGTTCATCGGAAACTACTACTGGTCTTCCAGGGAACGATCAAAGCGTAGACAGTTTGAGACATTACTACCGTGGAGGAAAGTGCGCATGGTGACTGTTGTATTCAATCCCGATGCAATTTCTGTGTTTCATCAACACTCTGATAGTCCACAGATTACAGAATGCCTCCAGATGTTCATCGTAATCTACTACTGGTCTTCCATGGAACGATCAAAGCGTAGACAGTTTGAGACATTACTACCGTGGAGGAAAGTGCGCATGGTGACTGTTGTATTCAACCCCGATGAAATTTCTGTGTTTCACCAACACTCTGGTAGTCCACAGTGTACAGAAAGCCTCCAGATGTGCATAGGAAACTACTACTGGTCTTCTGGGGAACGATCAAAGCGTAGACTGTTAGAGACATTACTCCCATGGAGGAAAGAGCGCATGGTGACGGTTGTATTCAATCCCGATGCAATTACTGTGTTTCATCAACAACCTGATAGTCTACACATTACAGAATGCCACCAGATGTGCATCGGAAACTACTACTGGTCTTCCAGGGAACGATCAAATCGTAGATCGTTTGAGACATTACTCCCGTGGAGGAAAGTGCGCATGGTGGCTCTTGTATTCAATCCGGATGCAATTTCCGTGTTTCATCAACACTCTGATAGTCCACATTTTACAGAATGCCTCCAGATGTGCATCGGAAACTACTACTGGTCTTCCAGGGAACGATGATAGCGTAGACTGTTTGAGAATTACTCCCATGGAGGAAAGTGCGCATGGTGACTGCTGTATTCAATCCCGATGCAATTTCTGTGTTTCATCAACACTCTGATAGTCCACAGATTACAGAATGCCTCCAGATGTTCATCGGAAACTACTACTGGTCTTCCAGGGAACGATCAAATCGTTGACTGTTTGAGACATTACTTTTATGGGGGAATGTGCGCATGGTGACTGTCGTATTCAATCCCTATGCAATTTCTGTGTCTCATCAACATTCTAATAGTCCACAGATTACAGAATGCCTCCAGATGTGCATCGGAAACTACTACTGGTCTTCCAGGGAACGATCAAAGCGTAGACTGTTCGAGACATACCTCCCGTGGAGGAAAGTGCGCATGGTGACTGTTATATTAATTCCCCATGCAATTTCTGTGTTTCTTTAACACTCTGATAGTCCACAGATTACAGAAGGCCACCAGATGTGCATCGGAAGCTACTACTGGTCTTACAGGGAACGATCAGAGAATAGACTGTTTGAGAATTACTCCCATGGAGGAAAGTGCGCATGGTGACTGTTGTATTCAATACCGATGCAATTTCTGTGTTTCATCAACACTCTGATATTCCACAAATTACAGAATGCCTCCAGATGTGCATCGGAAACTACTACTAGTCTTCCAGGGAACGATCAAAGCGTAGCCTGTTGAGACATTACTTTTATGGAGGAATGGGCGCATGGTGACTGTTGTTTTCAATCCCGATGCAGTTTCTGTGTTTCATCAACACTCCAATAGTCCACAGATTACAGAATGCCTCCAGATGTACATCGGAAACTACTACTATTCTTACAGTGAACGATCGAAGCATAGAATGTTTGAGAATTACTCCCATGGAGGAGAGTGCGCATGGTGACTTTTGTATTCAATCCCGATGAAATATCTGTGTTTCATCAACACTCTGATAGGCCACAGATTACAGAATGCCTCCAGATGTTCATCGGAAACTACTACTGGTCTTCCAGGGAACGATCAAATCGTTGACTGTTTGAGACATTACTTTTGTGGGGGAATGTGCGCATGGTGACTCTTGTATTCAATCCCTATGCAATTTCTGTGTTTCATCAACACTCTGATACTCCACAGATTACAGAATGCCGCCAGATGTTCATTGGCAACTACTACTGGTCTTCCAGGGAACGATCAAAGCGTAGACAGTTTGAGACATTACTACCGTGTATGAAACTGCGCATGGTGACTGTTGTATTCAATCCCGATGCAATTTCTGTGTTTCATCAACACTCTGATAGTCCACAGATTACAGAATGCCTCCAGATGTTCATCGTAAACTGCTACTGGTCTTCAAGACAACGATCAAAGCGTAGACTGTTTGAGACATTACTCCCATGGAGGTAACTGTGCATGGAGATTGTTGTATTCAACCCCGATGCAATTTCTGTGTTTCACCAACACTCTGATAGTCCACAGTGTACAGAAAGCCTCCAGATGTGCATTGGAAACTACTACTGGTCTTCCAGGGAACGATCAAAGCGTAGACTGTTCGAGACATACCTCCCGTGGAGGAAAGTGCGCATGGTGACTGTTATATTCATTCCCGATGCAATTTCTGTGTTTCTTTAACACTCTGATAGTCCACAGATTACAGAAGGCCACCAGATGTGCATCGGAAGCTACTACTGGTCTTACAGGGTACGATCAGAGAATAGACTGTTTGAGAATTACTCCCATGGAGGAAAGTGCGCATGGTGACTGTTGTATTCAATCCCGATGCAATTTCTGTGTTTCATCAACACTCTGATATTCCACAGATTACAGAATGCCTCCAGGTGTGCATCGGAAACTACTACTGGTCTTCCAGGGAACGATAAAAGCGTAGACTGTTTGAAACATTACTCCGATTTAAGAAACTGTGCATGGAGACTGTTGTATTCAATCCCGATGCTATTTCTGTGTTCCATCAACACTCTGAGAGTCCACAGATTACAGAATGCCTCCAGATGTTCATCGGAAACTACTACTGGTCTTCCAGGCAACGATCAAAGTGTAGACTGTTTGAGACTTTACTCCCATGGAGGAATGTGCGAATGGTGACTGTTGTATTAAATCCCGATGCAATATCTGTGTTTCATCAACACTCTGTTAGTCCACAGATTACAGAATGCCGCCAGATGTTCATTGGCAACTACTACTGGTCTTCCAGGGAACGATCAAAGCGTAGACAGTTTGAGACATTACTACCGTGTATGAAAGTGCGCATGGTGTCTGTTGTATTCAATCCCGATGCAATTTCTGTGTTTCATCAACACTCTGATAGTCCACAGATTACAGAATGCCTCCAGATGTTCATTGTAAACTACTACTGGTCTTCAAGACAACGATCAAAGCGTAGACTGTTTGAGACATTACTCCCATGGAGGTAACTGTGCATGGAGACTGTTGTATTCAACCCCGATGCAATTTCTGTGTTTCACCAACACTCTGATAGTCCACAGTGTACAGAAAGCCTCCAGATGTGCATAGGAAACTACTACTGGTCTTCTGGGGAACGATCAAAGCGTAGACTGTTAGAGACATTACTCGCATGGAGGAAAGTGCGCATGGTGACTGTTGTATTCAATCCCGATGCAATTACTGTGTTTCATCAAGAACCTGATAGTCTACACATTGCAGAATGTCACTAGATGTGCATCGGAAACTACTACTGGTCTTCCGGATAACGATCAAATCGTAGATCGTTTGAGATATTACTCCCATGGAGGAAAGTGCGCATGGTGGCTGTTGTATTCAATCCGGATGCAATTTCCGTGTTTCATCAACACTCTGATAGTCCACATTTTACAGAATGCCTCCAGATGTGCATCGGAAACTACTACTGGTCTTCCAGGGAACGACGAAATCGTAGACTGTTTGAGATATTACTCCAATGAATGAAAGTGCGCATGGTGACTGTTGTATTCAATCCCGATGCAATTTCTGTGTTTCATCAACACTCTGATAGTCCACAGATTACTGAATGCCTCCAGATGTGCATCGGAAACTACTACTGGTCTTCCAGGGAACGATCAAATCGTAGACTGTTTCAGACATTACTCCCATGGAGGAGAGTGCGGGTGGTGACTGTTGTATTCAATCCCGATGCAATTTCTGTGTTTCATCAACAGTATGATAGTCCACAGATTACAGAATGCCTCCAGATGTGCATCGGAAACAACTACTGGTCTTCCAGTGAAGGATCAAACGTAGACTGTTTGAGACATTACTCACGTGTAGGAAAGTGCGCATGGTGACTGTTGTATTCAATCCCGATGCAATTTCTGTGTTTCACCAACACTCTGATAGTCCACAGACTACAGAACGCCTCCAGGTGTGCATCGGAAACTACTACTGGTCTTCCAGGGAACGATCAAAGCGTAGACTGTTTGAGACATTACTCCAATTGAGGAAAGTGCGCATGGTGACTGTTGTATTCAATCCCGAGGCAATTTCTGTGTTTCATCAACACTCTGATAGTCCACAGATTACGGAAAGCCCCCAGATGTGCATCGGAAACTACTACTGGTCTTCCAGGGAACGATCAAAGCGTAGACTGTTTGAGACATTACTCCCATGGAGGAAACTGCGCATGGTGACTGTTGTAATCATTCCCAATGCAATTTCTGTGTTTCATAAACACTCATATAGTCCACAGATTACAGAATGCCACCAGATGTGCATCGGAAACTACTACTGGTCTTACAGGGAACGATCAAAGCATAGACTGTTTGAGAATTACTCCCATGGAGGAAAGTGCGCATGGTGACTGTTGTATTCAATCCCGATGCAATTTTTGTGTTTCATCAACATTCTGATAGTCCACAGATTACAGAATGCAACCAGATGTTCATCGGAAACTACTGCTGGTCTTCCAGGGAACGATCAAAGCGTAGACAGTTTGAGACATTACTACCGTGGAGGAAAGTGCACATGGTGACTGTTGTATTCAATCCCGATGCAATTTCTGTGTTTCATCAACACTCTGATAGTCCACAGATTACAGAATGCCTCCAGATGTTCATCGTAATCTACTACTGGTCTTCCAGGGAACGATCAAAGCGTAGACAGTTTGAGACATTACTACCGAGGAGGAAAGTGCGCATGGTGACTGTTGTATTCAATCCCGATGCAATTTCTGTGTTTCATCAACACTCTGATAGTCCACAGATTACAGAATGCCTCCAGATGTTCATCGTAAACTACTACTGGTCTTCAAGACAACGATCAAACGTAGACTGTTTGAGACATTACTCCCATGGAGGTAACTGCGCATGGAGACTGTTGTATTCAACCCCGATGCAATTTCTGTGTTTCACCAACACTCTGGTAGTCCACAGTGTACAGAAAGCCTCCAGATTTGCATAGGAAACTACTACTGGTTTTCTGGGGAACGATCAAAGCGTAGACTGTTAGAGACATTACTCCCATGGAGGAAAGAGCGCATGGTGACTGTTGTATTCAATCCCGATGCAATTACTGTGTTTCATCAACAACCTGATAGTCTACACATTACAGAATGCCACCAGATGTGCATCGGAAACTACTACTGGTCTTCCAGGGAACGAACAAATCGTAGATCGTTTGAGACATTACTCCCGTGGAGGAAAGTGCGCATGGTGGCTCTTGTATTCAATCCGGATGCAATTTCCGTGTTTCATCAACACTCTGATAGTCCACATTTTACAGAATGCCTCCAGATGTACATCGGAAACTACTACTGGTCTTCCAGGGAACGATGATAGCGTAGACTGTTTGAGATTTACTCCCATGGAGGAAAGTGCGCATGGTGACTGTTGTATTCAATGCCGATGCAATTTCTGTGTTTCATTAACACTCTGATAGTCCACAGATTACAGAATGCCTCCAGATGTTCATCGGAAACTACTACTGGTCTTCCAGAGAACGATCAAATCGTTGACTGTTTGAGACATTACTTTTATGGGGGAATGTGCGCATGGTGACTGTTGTATTCAATCCCTATGCAATTTCTGTGTCTCATCAACATTCTAATAGTCCACAGATTACAGAATGCCTCCAGATGTGCATCGGAAACTACTACTGGTCTTCCAGGGAACGATCAAAGCGTAGACTGTTCGAGACATACCTCTTGTGGAGGAAAGTGCGCATGGTGACTGTTATATTCATTCCCCATGCAATTTCTGTGTTTCTTTAACACTCTGATAGTCCACAGATTACAGAAGGCCACCAGATGTGCATCGGAAGCTACTACTGGTCTTACAGGGAACGATCAGAGAATAGACTGTTTGAGAATTACTCCCATGGAGGAAAGTGCGCATGGTGACTGTTGTATTCAATACCGATGCAATTTCTGTGTTTCATCAACACTCTGATATTCCACAGATTACAGAATGCCTCCAGATGTGCATCGGAAACTACTACTGGTCTTCCAGGGTACGATCAAAGCGTAGACTGTTGAGACATTACTTTTATGGAGGAATCGGAGCATGGTGACTGTTGTATTCAATCCCGATGCAGTTTCTGTGTTTCATCAACACTCTAATAGTCCACAGATTACAGAATGCCTCCAGATGTGCATCGGAAACTACTACTATTCTTACAGTGAACGATCGAAGCATAGAATGTTTGAGAATTACTCCCATGGAGGAAAGTGCGCATGGTGACTTTTGTATTCAATCCCGATGAAATATCTGTGTTTCATCAACACTCTGAAAGGCCACAGATTACAGAATGCCTCCAGATGTTCATCGGAAACTACTACTGGTCTTCCAGGGAACGATCAAATCGTAGACTGTTTGAGACATTACTCCAATTGAGGAAAGTGCGCATGGTGACTGTTGTATTCAATCCCGATGCAATTTCTTGTGTTTCATCAACACTCTGATACTCCACAGATTACGGAAAGCCCCCAGATGTGCATCGGAAACTACTACTGGTCTTCCAGGGAACGATCAAAGCGTAGACTGTTTGAGACATTACTCCCATGGAGGAAACTGCGCATGGTGACTGTTGTAATCATTCCCAATGCAATTTCTGTGTTTCATCAACACTCTGATAGTCCACAGATTACAGAATGCCTCCAGATGTTCATCGTAAACTACTACTGGTCTTCAAGACAACGATCAAACGTAGACTGTTTGAGACATTACTCCCATGGAGGTAACTGCGCATGGAGACTGTTGTATTCAACCCCGATGCAATTTCTGTGTTTCACCAACACTCTGGTAGTCCACAGTGTACAGAAAGCCTCCAGATTTGCATAGGAAACTACTACTGGTTTTCTGGGGAACGATCAAAGCGTAGACTGTTAGAGACATTACTCCCATGGAGGAAAGAGCGCATGGTGACTGTTGTATTCAATCCCGATGCAATTACTGTGTTTCATCAACAACCTGATAGTCTACACATTACAGAATGCCACCAGATGTGCATCGGAAACTACTACTGGTCTTCCAGGGAACGAACAAATCGTAGATCGTTTGAGACATTACTCCCGTGGAGGAAAGTGCGCATGGTGGCTCTTGTATTCAATCCGGATGCAATTTCCGTGTTTCATCAACACTCTGATAGTCCACATTTTACAGAATGCCTCCAGATGTGCATCGGAAACTACTACTGGTCTTCCAGGGAACGATGATAGCGTAGACTGTTTGAGATTTACTCCCATGGAGGAAAGTGCGCATGGTGACTGTTGTATTCAATGCCGATGCAATTTCTGTGTTTCATTAACACTCTGATAGTCCACAGATTACAGAATGCCTCCAGATGTTCATCGGAAACTACTACTGGTCTTCCAGAGAACGATCAAATCGTTGACTGTTTGAGACATTACTTTTATGGGGGAATGTGCGCATGGTGACTGTTGTATTCAATCCCTATGCAATTTCTGTGTCTCATTAACATTCTAATAGTCCACAGATTACAGAATGCCTCCAGATGTGCATCGGAAACTACTACTGGTCTTCCAGGGAACGATCAAAGCGTAGACTGTTCGAGACATACCTCTTGTGGAGGAAAGTGCGCATGGTGACTGTTATATTCATTCCCCATGCAATTTCTGTGTTTCTTTAACACTCTGATAGTCCACAGATTACAGAAGGCCACCAGATGTGCATCGGAAGCTACTACTGGTCTTACAGGGAACGATCAGAGAATAGACTGTTTGAGAATTACTCCCATGGAGGAAAGTGCGCATGGTGACTGTTGTATTCAATACCGATGCAATTTCTGTGTTTCATCAACACTCTGATATTCCACAGATTACAGAATGCCTCCAGATGTGCATCGGAAACTACTACTGGTCTTCCAGGGTACGATCAAAGCGTAGACTGTTGAGACATTACTTTTATGGAGGAATCGGAGCATGGTGACTGTTGTATTCAATCCCGATGCAGTTTCTGTGTTTCATCAACACTCTAATAGTCCACAGATTACAGAATGCCTCCAGATGTGCATCGGAAACTACTACTATTCTTACAGTGAACGATCGAAGCATAGAATGTTTGAGAATTACTCCCATGGAGGAAAGTGCGCATGGTGACTTTTGTATTCAATCCCGATGAAATATCTGTGTTTCATCAACACTCTGAAAGGCCACAGATTACAGAATGCCTCCAGATGTTCATCGGAAACTACTACTGGTCTTCCAGGGAACGATCAAATCGTAGACTGTTTGAGACATTACTCCAATTGAGGAAAGTGCGCATGGTGACTGTTGTATTCAATCCCGATGCAATTTCTTGTGTTTCATCAACACTCTGATACTCCACAGATTACAGAATGCCGCCAGATGTTCATCGGAAACTACTACTGGGCTTCCAGGGAACGATCAAAGCATAGACTGTTTGAGAATTACTCCCATGGAGGAAAGTGTGCATGTTGTCTGTTGTATTCAATCCCGAGGCAATTTCTGTGTTTCATCAACACTCTGATAGTCCACAGATTACGGAAAGCCCCCAGATGTGCATCGGAAACTACTACTGGTCTTCCAGGGAACGATCAAAGCGTAGACTGTTTGAGACATTACTCCCATGGAGGAAACTGCGCATGGTGACTGTTGTGATCATTCCCAATGCAATTTCTGTGTTTCATCAACACTCTGATATTCCACAGATTACAGAATGCCACCAGATGTGCATCGGAAACTACTACTGGTCTTACAGGGAACGATCAAAGCATAGACTGTTTGAGAATTACTCCCATGGAGGAAAGTGCGCATGGTGACTGTTGTATTCAATCCCGATGCAATTTTTGTGTTTCATCAACACTCTGATAGTCCACAGATTACAGAATGCAACCAGATGTTCATCGGAAACTACTGCTGGTCTTCCAGGGAACGATCAAAGCGTAGACAGTTTGAGACATTACTACCGTGGAGGAAAGTGCGCATGGTGACTGTTGTATTCAATCCCGATGCAATTTCTGTGTTTCATCAACACTCTGATAATCCACAGATTACAGAATGCCTCCAGATGTTCATCGTAATCTACTACTGGTCTTCCAGGGAACGATCAAAGCGTAGACAGTTTGAGACATTACTACCGTGGAGGAAAGTGCGCATGGTGACTGTTGTATTCAATCCCGATGCAATTACTGTGTTTCATCAACACTCTGATAGTCCACAGATTACAGAATGCCTCCAGATGTTCATCGTAAGCTACTACTGGTCTTCAAGACAACGATCAAACGTAGACTGTTTGAGACATTACTCCCATGGAGGTAACTGCGCATGGAGACTGTTGTATTCAACCCCGATGCAATTTCTGTGTTTCACCAACACTCTGGTAGTCCACAGTGTACAGAAAGCCTCCAGATGTGCATAGGAAACTACTACTGGTTTTCTGGGGAACGATCAAAGCGTAGACTGTTAGAGACATTACTCCCATGGAGGAAAGAGCGCATGGTGACTGTTGTATTCAATCCCGATGCAATTACTGTGTTTCATCAACTACCTGATAGTCTACACATTACAGAATGCCACCAGATGTGCATCGGAAACTACTACTGGTCTTCCAGGGAACGATCAAATCGTAGATCGTTTGAGACATTACTCCCGTGGAGGAAAGTGCGCATGGTGGCTCTTGTATTCAATCCGGATGCAATTTCCGTGTTTCATCAACACTCTGATAGTCCACATTTTACAGAATGCCTCCAGATGTGCATCGGAAACTACTACTGGTCTTCCAGGGAACGATCAAAGCGTAGACTGTTCGAGACATACCTCTTGTGGAGGAAAGTGCGCATGGTGACTGTTATATTCATTCCCCATGCAATTTCTGTGTTTCTTTAACACTCTGATAGTCCACAGATTACAGAAGGCCACCAGATGTGCATCGGAAGCTACTACTGGTCTTACAGGGAACGATCAGAGAATAGACTGTTTGAGAATTACTCCCATGGAGGAAAGTGCGCATGGTGACTGTTGTATTTAATTCCGATGCAATTTCTGTGTTTCAATCCACACTTTGAAGGTCCACAGATTACAGAATGCCTCCAGATGTGCATCGGAAACTACTACTGGTCTTCCAGGGAACGATCAAAGCGTAGACTGTTGAGACATTACTTTTATGGAGGAATGGGCGCATGGTGACTGTTGTATTCAATCCCGATGCAGTTTCTGTGTTTCATCAACACTCTAATAGTCCACAGATTACAGAATGCCTCCAGATGTGCATCGGAAACTACTACTATTCTTACAGTGAACGATCGAAGCATAGAATGTTTGAGAATTACTCCCTTGGAGGAAAGTGCGCATGGTGACTTTTGTATTCAATCCCGATGAAATATCTGTGTTTCATCAACACTCTGAAAGGCCACAGATTACAGAATGCCTCCAGATGTTCATCGGAAACTACTACTGGTCTTCCAGGGAACGAACAAATCGTTGACTGTTTAAGACATTACTTTTATGGGGGAATGTGCGCATGGTGACTCTTGTATTCAATCCCTATGCAATTTCTGTGTCTCATCAACACTCTGATAGTCCACAGATTACAGAATGCCGCCAGATGTTCATTGGCAACCACTACTGGTCTTCCAGGGAACGATCAAAGCGTAGACTCTTCGAGACATACCACCCGTGAAGGAAAGTGCGCATGGTGACTGTTATATTCATTCCCGATGCAATTTCTGTGTTTCTTTAACACTCTGATAGTCCACAGATTACAGAAGGCCACCAGATGTGCATCGGAAGCTACTACTGGTCTTACAGGGTACGATCAGAGAATAGACTGTTTGAGAATTACTCCCATGGAGGAAAGTGCGCATGGTGACTGTTGTATTCAATCCCGATGCAATTTCAGTGTTCCATCAACACTCTGAGAGTCCACAGATTACAGAATGCCTCCAGATGTTCATCGGAAACTACTACTGATCTTCCAGGCTACGATCAAAGTGTAGACTGTTTGAGACTTTACTCCCATGGAGGAATGTGCGAATGGTGACTGTTGTATTAAATCCCGATGCAATTTCTGTGTTTCATCAACACTATGTTAGTCCACAGATTACAGAATGCCGCCAGATGTTCATTGGCAACTACTACTGGTCTTCCAGGGAACGATCAAAGCGTAGACAGTTTGAGACATTACTACCGTGTATGAAAGTGCGCATGGTGTTTGTTGTATTCAATCCCGATGCAATTTCTGTGTTTCATCAACACTCTGATAGTCCACAGATTACAGAATGCCTCCAGATGTTCATTGTAAACTACTACTGGTCTTCAAGACAACGATCAAAGCGTAGACTGTTTGAGACATTACTCCCATGGAGGTAACTGTGCATGGAGACTGTTGTATTCAACCCCGATGCAATTTCTGTGTTTCACCAACACTCTGATAGTCCACAGTGTACAGAAAGCCTCCAGATGTGCATAGGAAACTACTACTGGTCTTCTGGGGAACGATCAAAGCGTAGACTGTTAGAGACATTACTCGCATGGAGGAAAGTGCGCATGGTGACTGTTGTATTCAATCCCGATGCAATTACTGTGTTTCATCAACAACCTGATAGTCTACACATTGCAGAATGTCACCAGATGTGCATCGGAAACTACTACTGGTCTTCCAGGGAACGATCAAATCGTAGATCGTTTGAGACATTACTCCCGTGGAGGAAAGTGCGCATGGTGGCTGTTGTATTCAATCCGGATGCAATTTCCGTGTTTCATCAACACTCTGATAGTCCACATTTTACAGAATGCCTCCAGATGTGCATCGGAAACTACTACTGGTCTTCCAGGGAACGACGAAATCGTAGACTGTTTGAGATATTACTCCAATGGATGAAAGTGCGCATGGTGACTGTTGTATTCAATCCCGATGCAATTTCTGTGTTTCATCAACACTCCGATAGTCCACAGATTACAGAATGCCTCCAGATGTGCATCGGAAACTACTACTGGTCTTCCAGGGAACGATCAAATCGTAGACTGTTTCAGACATTACTCCCATGGAGGAGAGTGCGGGTGGTGACTGTTGTATTCAATCCCGATGCAATTTCTGTGTTTCATCAACACTCTGTTAGTCCACAGATTACAGAATGCCGCCAGATGTTCATTGGCAACTACTACTGGTCTTCCAGGGAACGATCAAAGCGTAGACAGTTTGAGACATTACTACCGTGTATGAAAGTGCGCATGGTGTTTGTTGTATTCAATCCCGATGCAATTTCTGTGTTTCATCAACACTCTGATAGTCCACAGATTACAGAATGCCTCCAGATGTTCATTGCAAACTACTACTGGTCTTCAAGACAACGATCAAAGCGTAGACTGTTTGAGACATTACTCCCATGGAGGTAACTGTGCATGGAGACTGTTGTATTCAACCCCGATGCAATATCTGTGTTTCACCAACACTCTGATAGTCCACAGTGTACAGAAAGTCTCCAGATGTGCATAGGAAACTACTACTGGTCTTCTGGGGAACGATCAAAGCGTAGACTGTTAGAGACATTACTCGCATGGAGGAAAGTGCGCATGGTGACTGTTGTATACAATCCCGATGCAATTACTGTGTTTCATCAACACTCTGATAGTCCACAGATTACAGAATGCCACCAGATGTGCATCGGAAACTACTACTGGTCTTACAGGGAACGATCAAAGCATAGACTGTTTGAGAATTACTCCCATGGAGGAAAGTGCGCATGTTGACTGTTGTATTCAATCCCGAGGCAATTTCTGTGTTTCATCAACACTCTGATGGTCCACAGATTACAGAAAGCCCCAGATGTGCATCGGAAACTACTACTGTTCTTCCAGGGAACGATCAAAGCGTAGACTGTTTGAGACAATACTCCCATGGAGGAAACTGCGCATGGTGACTGTTGTATTCATTCCCGATGCAATATCTGTGTTTCATCAACATTCTGATAGTCCACAGATTACAGAATGCCACCAGATGTGCATCGGAAACTACTACTGGTCTTCCAGGGAACGAACAAAGCGTTGACTGTTTGGGACATTACTCCCATGAAGGAAAGTGCGCATGGTGACTGTTTTATTCAATCGGGATGCAATTTCTGTGTTTCATCAACACTCTGATAGTCCACAGATTACAGAATGCCTTCAGATGTGCATCGGAAACTACTACTGGTCTTCCATGGAACGATCAAAGCGTAGACTGTTTGAGACATTACTTTTGTGGAGGAATGTGCGCATGGTGACTGTTGTATTCATTCCCGATGCAATATCTGTGTTTCATCAACATTCTGATAGTCCACAGATTACAGAATGCCACCAGATGTGCATCGGAAACTACTACTGGTCTTCCAGGGAACGAACAAAGCGTTGACTGTTTGGGACATTACTCCCATGAAGGAAAGTGCGCATGGTGACTGTTTTATTCAATCGGGATGCAATTTCTGTGTTTCATCAACACTCTGATAGTCCACAGATTACAGAATGCCTTCAGATGTGCATCGGAAACTACTACTGGTCTTCCATGGAACGATCAAAGCGTAGACTGTTTGAGACATTACTTTTGTGGAGGAATGTGCGCATGGTGACTGTTGTATTCAATCCCGATGCAATTTCTGAGTTTCATCAACACTCTGATAGTCCCCAGATTACAGAATGCCACCAGATGTGCATCGGAAACTACTACTGGTCTTCCAGGGAACGATCAAATCGTAGACTGTTTCAGACATTACTACCATGGAGGAGAGTGCGGATGGTGCCTGTTGTATTCAATCCCGATGCAATTTCTGTGTTTCATCAACAGTCTGATAGTCCACAGATTACAGAATGCCTCCAGATGTGCATCGAAAACAACTACTGGTCTTCCAGTGAAGGATCAAAGCGTAGACTGTTTGAGACATTACTCACTTGTAGGAAAGTGCGCATGGTGACTGTTGTATTCAATCCCGATGCAATTTCTGTGTTTCATCAACACTCTAATAGTCCACAGATTACTGAATGCCACCAGATGTGCATCGGAAACTACTACAGGTCTTACAGGCAACGATCAAAACATAGACTGTTTGAGCATTACTCCCATGGAGGAAAGTGTGCATGTTGTCTGTTGTGTTCAATCCCGAGGCAATTTCTGTGTTTCATCAACACTCTGATAGTCCACAGATTACGGAAAGCCCCCAGATGTGCATCGGAAACTACTACTGGTCTTCCAGGGAACGATCAAAGCGTAGACTGTTTGAGACATTACTCCCATGGAGGAAACTGCGCATGGTGACTGTTGTAATCATTCCCGATGCAATTTCTGTGTTTCATCAACACTCTGATAGTCCACAGATTACAGAATGCCTCCAGATGTGCATCGGAAACTACTACTGGTCTTCCAGGGAACGATGCAAGCGTAGACTGTTTGAGACTTTACTCCCATGGAGGAATGTGTGCATGGTGACTGTTGCATTCAATCCCGATGCAATTTCTGTGTTTCATCAACACTCTGATAGTCCACAGACTACAGAATGCCGCCAGATGTTCATCGGAAACTACTACTGGTCTTCCAGGGAGCGATCAAAGCGTAGACTGTTTGAGACATACCTCCCGTGGAGGAAAGTGCGCATGAAGACTGTTGTATTCATTCCCGATGCAATTTCTGTGTTTCATCAACACTCTGATAGTCTACACATTACAGAATGCCACCAGATGTGCATCGGAAACTTCTACTGGTCTTCCAATGAACGATCAAAGCGTAGATTGTTTGAGACATTTCTCCCGTGGAGGAAAGTGCGCATGGTGACTGTTGTATTCTATCCGGATGCTATTTCCGTGTTTCATCAACACTCTGATAGTCCACATTTTACAGAATGCCTCCAGATGTGCATCGGAAACTACTACTGGTCTTCCAGGGAACGATCAAAGCGTAGACTGTTTAAAACATTACTCCAATTGAGGAAAATGCGCATGGTGACTGTTGTATTCAATCCCGATGCAATTTCTTGTGTTTCATCAACATTATGATAGTCCACCGATTACAGAATGCCTCCAGATTTTCATCGGAAACTACTACTGGTCTTCCAGGGAACGATCAAATCGTAGACTGTTTGAGACATTACTTTTATGGAGGAATGTGCGCATGGTGACTGTTGTATTCAATCCCTATGCAATTTCTGTGTTTCATCAACACTCTAATAGTCCACAGATTACAGAATGCCACCAGATGTGCATCGGAAACTACTACTGGTCTTACAGGGAACGATCAAAGCATAGACTGTTTGAGAATTACCCCCATGGAGGAAAGTGTGCATGTTGACTGTTGTATTCAATCCCAAGGCAATTTCTGTGTTTTATCAACACTCTGATAGTCCACAGGTTACGGAAATCCCCCAGATGTGCATCGGAAACTACTACTGGTCTTCCAGGGAACGATGCAAGCGTAGACTGTTTGAGAATTTACTCCCATGGAGGAACGTGCGCATGGTGACTGTTGTATTCAATCCCGATGCAATTTCTGTGTTTCATCAACACTCTGATAGTCCACAGACAACAGAACAACAGAATGCCGCCAGATGTTCATCGGAAACTACTACTGGTCTTCCAGGGAACGATCAAATCGTAGACTGTTTGAGACATTACTTTTATGGGGGAATGTGCGCATGGCGGCTGTTGTATTCAATCCCGAAGCAATTTCTGTGTTTCATCTACACTCTAATAGTCCACAGATTACAGAATGCCTCCAGATGTGCATCGGAAAATACTACTGGTCATCCAGGGAACGATCAAAGCGTAGACTGTTTGAGACATTACTCCCATGGCGGAAAGTGCGCATGGTGACTGTTGTATTCAATAACGATGCAATTTCTGTTTTTCATCAACACTCTGATAGTCCACAGACTACAGAATGCCTCCAGATGTGCACCGGAAACTACTACTGGTCTTCCAGGGAACGATCAAATCGTAGACTATTTGAGACATTACTCCCATGGAGGAAGGTGCGCATGGTGACTGTTGTGTTCAATCGCGATGCAATTTCTGTGTTTCATCAACACTCTGATAGTCCACAGAGTACAGAAAGCCTCGAGATGTGCATCGGAAACAACTACTGGTCTTCCAGGGAACGATCAAAGCATAGATTGTTTGAGAATTACGCCCATGGAGGAAAGTGCGCATGGTGACTGTTGTATTCAATCCCGATGCAATTTCTGTGTTACATCAACACTCTGATAGTCCACAGAGAACAGAAAGCCTCCAGATGTGCATCGGAAACTACTACTGGTCTTCCAGGGAACGATCAAAGCGTAGACTGTTTGAGACATTACTCGCATGGAGGAAAGTGCGCATGGTGACTGTTGTATTCAATAACGATGCAATTTCTGTGTTTCATCAACACTCAGATATTCCACAGATTACAGAATGCCTCCAGATGTGCATCGGAAACTACTACTGGTCTTCCAGGGAATGATCAAAGCGTAGACTGTTGAGACATTACTCTTATGGAGGCATGTGCGCAAGGTGACTGTTGTATTCAATCCCGATGCAATTTCTGTGTTTCGTCAAAACTCTTATAGTCCATAGATTACAGAATGCCTCCAGATGTTCATCGGAAACTACTACTGGTCTTCCAGGGAACGATCAAATCGTAGACTGTTTAAGACATTACTTTTATGGGGGAATGTGCGCATGGCGACTGTTGTATTCAATCCCGATGCAATTTCTGTGTTTCATCAACACTCTAATAGTCCACAGATTACAGAATGCCTCCAGATGTGCATCGGAAACTACTACTTTTCTTACAGGGAACGATCAAAGCATAGAATGTTTGAGAATTACTCCCATGGAGGAAAGTGCGCATGGTGACTGTTGTATTCAATCCCGATGCAATTTCTGTGTTTCATCAACACTCTGATAGTCCACAGAGTACAGAAAGCCTCCAGATGTGCATCGGAAACTACTACTGGTCTTCCAGGGAACGATCAAAGCGTAGACTGTTAGAGACATTACTCCCATGGAGGAAAGTGCGCATGCTGACTGTTGTATTCAATCCCGATGCAATTTCTGTGTTTCATCAACACTCTGATAGTCCACAGAGTACAGAATGCCTCGAGATTTGCATCGGAAACTACTACTGGTCTTACAGGGAACGATCAAAGCATAGACTGTTTGAGAATTGATCCCATGGAGGAAAGTGCGCATGGTGACTCTTGTATTCAATCCCGATGCAATTTCTGTGTTACATCAACACTCTGACTGTCCACAGAGAACAGAAAGCCTCCAGATGTGCATCGGAAACTACTACTGGTCTTCCAGGGAACGATCAAAGCGTATTCTGTTGGAGACATTACTCCCATGGAGGAAAGTGCGCATGGTGACTGTTGTATTCAATCCCGATGCTATTACTGTGTTTCATCAACACCCTGATAGTCTACACATTACAGAATGCCACCAGATGTGCATCTGAAACTACTACCGGTCTTCCAGGGAACGATCAAAGCGTAGACTGTTTGAGACATTACTCCCATGGAGGAAACTGCGCATGTTGACTGTTGTAATCATTCCCGATGCAATTTCTGTGTTTCTTCAACACTCTGATAGTCCACAGATTACACAATGCCACCAGATGTGCATCGGAAACTACTACTGGTCTTACAGGGAACTATCAAAGCATAGACTGTTTGAGTATTACTCCCATTTAGGGAAGGGCGCATGTTGACTGTTGTATTCAATCCCGATGCTATTTCTGTGTTTCATCAACTCTCTGATAGTCCACAGATTACAGAAAGCCCCGGATGTTCATCGGAAACTACTACTGTTCTTCCAGGGAACGATCAGAGCGTAGAATGTTTGAGACATTACTCAAATGGAGGTAACTGCGCATGGAGACTGTTGTATTCAATCCCGATGCAATTTCTGTGTTTCATCAACACTCTGATAGTCCACAGATTACAGAATGCCGCCAGATGTGCACCGGAAACTACTACTGGTCTTCCAGGGAACGATCAAAGCGTAGACTGTTTGAGACAATACTACAGTGGAGGAAAGTGCGCATGGAGACTGTTGTATTCACTCCCGTTGCAATTTTTGTGTTTCATCAACACTCTGATAGTCCACAGATTACAGAATGCCTCCAGATGTACATCGTAAACTACTACTGGTCTTCCAGGGAACGATCAAAGCGTAGACTGTTTGAGACATTACTCCCATGGAGGAAACTACGCATGGAGACTGTTGTATTCAACCCCGATGCAATTTCTGAGTTTCATCAACACTCTGATAGTCCACAGTGTACAGAAATCCTCCAGATGTGCATAGGAAACTACTACTGGTCTTGTGGGGAACGATCAAAGCGTAGACTGTTAGAGACATTACTCCCATGGAGCAAAGTGCGCATGGTGACTGTTGTATTCAATCCCGATGCAATTACTGTGTTTCACCAACACCCTGATAGTCTACACATTACAGAATGCCACCAGATGTGCATCGGAAGCTACTACTGGTCTTACAGTAAACGATCAGAGAATAGACTGTTTGAGAATTACTCCCATGGAGGAAAGTGCGCATGGTGACTGTTGTATTCAATCCCGAGGCAATTTCTGTGTTTCATCAACACTCTGATAGTCCACAGATTAGAGAATGCCACCAGATGTGCATCGGAAACTACTACTGGTCTTCCAGGGAACGATCAAATAGTAGACTGTTTGAGACACTACTCCCATGGAGGAAAGTGCGCATGGTGACTGTTGTATTCAATCCCGATGCAATTTCTGAGTTTCATCAACACTCTGATAGTCCCCAGATTACAGAATGCCACCAGATGTGCATCGGAAACTACTACTGGTCTTCCAGGGAACGATTAAAGCGTAGACTGTTTGAGACATACCTCCCGTGGAGAAAAGTGCGCATGAAGACTGTTGTATTCATTCCCGATGCAATTTCTGTGTTTCATCAACACTCTGATAGTCCACAGACTACAGAATGCCACCAGATGTGCATCGGAAACTACTACTGGTCTTCCAGGGAACGATCAAAGTGTAAACTGTTTGAGACATTACTCCCATGGAGGAAACTGCGCATGGAGACTGTTGTATTCAACCCCGATGCAATTTCTGTGTTTCATCAACACTCTGATAGTCTACACATTACAGAATGCCACCAGATGTGCATCGGAAACTTCTACTGGTCTTCCAGGGAACGATCAAAGCGTAGATTGTTTGAGACATTTCTCCCGTGGAGGAAAGTGCGCATGGTGACTGTTGTATTCTATCCGGATGCTATTTCCGTGTTTCATCAACACTCTAATAGTCCACATTTTACAGAATGCCTCCAGATGTGCATCGGAAACTACTACTGGTCTTCCCGGGAACGATCAAAGCGTAGACTGTTTGAGATATTACTCCAATTGAGGAATGTGCGCATGGTGACTGTTGTATTCAATCCCGATGCAATTTCTTGTGTTTCATCAACATTATGATAGTCCACAGATTACAGAATGCCTCCAGATGTTCATCGGAAACTTCTACTGGTCTTCCAGGAAACGATCAAATCGTAGACTGTTTGAGACATTACTTTTATGGAGGAATGTGCGCATGGTGACTGTTGTATTCAATCCCTATGCAATTTCTGTGTTTCATCAACACTCTAATAGTCCACAGATTACAGAATGCCACCAGATGTGCATCGGAAACTACTACTGGTCTTACAGGGAACGATCAAAGCATAGACTGTTTGAGAATTACTCCCATGGAGGAAAGTGTGCATGTTGACTGTTGTATTCAATCCCAAGGCAATTTCAGTGTTTTATCAACACTCTGATAGTCCACAGGTTACGAAAATCCCCCAGATGTGCATCGGAAACTACTACTGGTCTTCTAGGGAACGATGCAAGCGTAGACTGTTTGAGACTTTACTCCCATGGATGAACGTGCGCATGGTGACTGTTGTATTCAATCCCGATGCAATTTCTGTGTTTCATCAACACTCTGATAGTCCAGAATGCCGCCAGATGTTCATCGGAAACTACTACTGGTCTTCCAGGGAAAGATCAAAGCGTAGACTGTTTGAGACATTACTACCGTGGAGGAAAGTGCGCATGGTGACTGTTGTATTCAATCCCGATGCAATTACTGTGTTTCATCAACACCCTGATAGTCTACACATTACAGAATGCCCCCAGATGTGCATCGGAAACTACTACTGGTCTTCCAGTGATCGATGAAATCGTAGATTGTTTGAGACATTACTCCCGTGGAGGAAAGTGCGCATGTTGACTGTTGTATTCAATCCGGATGCAATTTCTGTGTTTCATCAACACTCTGATAGTCCATAGATTTCAGAATGCCTCCAGATGTTCATCGGAAACTACTACTGGTCTTCCAGGGAACGATCAAATCGTAGACTGTTAGAGACTTTACTCCCATGGAGGAAAGTGCGCATGGTGACTGTTGTATTCAATCCCGATGCAATTTCTTTTTTTCATCAACACTCTGATAGTCCACAGACTACAGAATGCCTCCAGATGTGCACCGGAAACTACTACTGGTCTTCCAGGGAACGATCAAAGCGTAGACTATTTGAGACATTACTTCCATGGAGGAAGGTGCGCATGGTGACTGTTGTATTCAATCGCGATGCAATTTCTGTGTTTCATCAACACTCTGATAGTCCACAGAGTACAGAAAGCCTCGAGATGTGCATCGGAAACAACTACTGGTCTTCCAGGGAACGATCAAAGCATAGGTTGTTTGAGAATTACGCCCATGGAGGAAAGTGCGCATGGTGACTGTTGTATTCAATCCCGATGCAATTTCTGTGTTACATCAACACTCTGATAGTCCACAGAGAACAGAAAGCCTCCAGATGTGCATCGGAAACTACTACTGGTCTTCCAGGGAAAGATCAAAACGTAGACTGTTTGAGACATTACTCCCATGGCGGAAAGTGCGCATGGTGACTGTTGTATTCAATAACGATGCAATTTCTGTGTTTCATCAACACTCAGATATTCCACAGATTACTGAATGCCTCCAGATGTGCATCGGAAACTACTACTGGTCTTCCAGGGAATGATCAAAGCGTAGACTGTTGAGACATTACTCTTATGGAGGCATGTGCGCAAGGTGACTGTTGTATTCAATCCCGATGCAATTTCTGTGTTTCGTCAAAACTCTTATAGTCCATAGATTACAGAATGCCTCCAGATGTTCATCGGAAACTACTACTGGTCTTCCAGGGAACGATCAAATCGTAGACTGTTTGAGACATTACTTTTATGGGGGAATGTGCGCATGGCGACTGTTGTATTCAATCCGGATGCAATTTCTGTGTTTCATCAACACTCTAATAGTCCACAGATTACAGAATGCCTCCAGATGTGCATCGACAACTACTACTTTTCTTACAGGGAACGATCAAAGCATAGAATGTTTGAGAATTACTCCCATGGAGGAAAGTGCGCATGGTGACTGTTGTATTCAATCCCGATGCAATTTCTGTGTTTCATCAACACTCTGATAGTCCACAGAGTACAGAAAGCCTCCAGATGTGCATCGGAAAATACTACTGGTCTTCCAGGGAACGATCAAAGCGTAGACTGTTAGAGACATTACTCCCATGGAGGAAAGTGCGCATGGTGACTGTTGTATTCAATCCCGATGCAATTTCTGTGTTTCATTAACACTCTGATAGTCCACAGAGTACAGAATGCCTCGAGATTTGCATCGGAAACTACTACTGGTCTTACAGGGAACGATCAAAGCATAGACTGTTTGAGAATTGATCCCATGGAGGAAAGTGCGCATGGTGACTCTTGTATTCAATCCCGATGCAATTTCTGTGTTACATCAACACTCTGATAGTCCACAGAGAACAGAAAGCCTCCAGATGTCCATCGGAAACTACTACTAGTCTACCAGGGAACGATCAAAGCGTATTCTGTTGGAGACATTACTCCCATGGAGGAAAGTGCGCATGGTGACTGTTGTATTCAATCCCGATGCTATTACTATGTTTCATCAACACCCTGATAGTTTACACATTACAGAATGCCACCAGATGTGCATCTGAAACTACTACCGGTCTTCCAGGGAACGATCAAAGCGTAGACTGTTTGAGACATTACTCCCATGGAGGAAACTGCGCATGGTGACTGTTGTATTCAATCCCGATGCAATTTCTGTGTTTCATCAACACTCTGATAGTCCACAGATTACAGAATGCCGCCAGATGTTCATCGGAAACTACTACTGGTCTTCCAGGGAACGATCAAAGCGTAGACTGTTTGAGACAATACTACAGTGGAGGAAAGTGCGCATGGTGACTGTTGTATTCACTCCCGTTGCAATTTTTGTGTTTCATCAACACTCTGATAGTCCACAGATTACAGAATGCCTCCAGATGTACATCGTAAACTACTACTGGTCTTCCAGGGAACGATCAAAGCGTAGACTGTTTGAGACATTACTCCCATGGAGGAAACTACGCATGGAGACTGTTGTATTCAACCCCGATGCAATTTCTGAGTTTCATCAACACTCTGATAGTCCACAGTGTACGGAAATCCTCCAGATGTGCATAGGCAACTACTACTGGTCTTGTGGGGAACGATCAAAGCGTAGACTGTTAGAGACATTACTCCCATGGAGCAAAGTGCGCATGGTGACTGTTGTATTCAATCCCGATGCAATTACTGTGTTTCATCAACACCCTGATAGTCTACACATTACAGAATGCCACCAGATGTGCATCAGAAACTACTACTGGTCTTCCAGGGAACGATCAAATCGTAGTTTGTTTGAGACGTTACTCACTTGTAGGAAAGTGCGCATGGTGACTGTTGTATTCAATCCCGATGCAATTTCTGTGTTTCATCAACACTCTGATAGTCCACAGATTACAGAACGCCTTCAGATGTGCGTCGGAAACTACTATTGGTCTTCCAGGGAACGATCAAAGCGTAGACTGTATGAGACATTACTCCAATTGAGGAAAGTGCGGATGGTGACTGTTGTATTTAATCCCGTTGCAATTACTGTGTTTCATCAACATCCTGATAGTCTACACATTACAGAATGCCACCAGATGTGCATCGGAAACTACTACTGGTCTTCCAGGGAACCATCAAAGCGTAGACTGTTTGAGACATTACTCCAATTGAGGAAAGTGCGCGTGGTGACTGTTGTATTCAATCCCGATGCAATTTCTTGTGTTTCATCAACATTCTGATAGTCCACAGATTACAGAATGCCTCCAGATGTTCATCGGAAACTACTACTGGTCTTCCAGGGAACGATCAAATCGTAGACTGTTTGAGACATTACTTTTATGGAGGAATGTGCGCATGGTGACTGTTGTATTCAATCCCTATGCAATTTCTGTGTTTCATCAACACTCTAATAGTCCACAGATTACAGAATGCCAAAAGATGTGCATCGGAAACTGCTACTGGTCTTACAGGGAACGATCAAAGCGTAGACTGTTTGAGACATTACTCCCATGGAGGAAACTGCGCATGGAGTCTGTTGTATTCAACCCCGATGCAATTTCTGTGTTTCATCAACACGCTGATAGTCCACAGTGTACAGAAAGCCTCCAGATGTGCACAGGAAACTACTACTGGTCTTCTGGGGAACGATCAAAGTGTAGACTCTTAGAGACATTACTCCCATGGAGGAAAGTGCGCATGGTGACTGTTGTATTCAATCCCGATGCAATTACTGTGTTTCATCAACACCCTGATAGTCTACACATTACAGAATGCCACCAGATGTGCATCGGAAACTACTACTGGTCTTCCTGGGAACGATCAAATCGTAGATTGTTTGATACATTACTCCCGTGGAGGAAAGTGCGCATGGTGACTGTTGTATTCAATGCGGATGCAATTTCTGTGTTTCATCAACATTCTGATAGTCCACATTTTACAGAATGCCTCCAGATGTGCATCGAAAACTACTACTGGTCTTCCAGGGAACTATGAAAGCGTAGACTGTTTGACACATTACTCCAATGGAGGAAAGTGCGCATGGTGACTGTTGTATTCAATCCCGATGCAATTTCTGTGTTTCGTCAACACTCTTATAGACCATAGATTACAGAATGCCTCCAGATGTTCATCGGAAACTACTACTGGTCTTCCAGGGAACGATCAAATCGTAGACTGTTTGAGACATTACTTTTGTGGGGGAATGTGCGCATTGCGACTGTTGTATTCAATCCCGATGCAATTTCTGTGTTTCATCAACACTCTAATAGTCCACAGATTACAGAATGCCTCCAGATGTGCATCGGAAACTACTACTTTTCTTACAGGGAACGATCAAAGCATTGAATGTTTGAGAATTACTCCCATGGAGGAAAGTGCGCATGGTGACTGTTGTATTCATTCCCGATGCAATTTCTGTGTTTCATCAACACTCTAATAGTCCACAGAGTACAGAAAGCCTCCAGATGTGCATCGGAAACTACTACTGGTCTTCCAGGGATCGATCAAAGCGTAGACTGTTAGAGACATTACTCCCATGGAGGAAAGTGCGCATGGTGACTGTTGTATTCAATCCCGATGCAATTTCAGTGTTTCATCAACACTCTGATAGTCCACAGAGTACAGAATGCCTCGATATTTGCATCGGAAACTACTACTGGTCTTACTGGGAACGATCAAAGCATAGATTGTTTGAGAATTGATCCCATGGAGGAAAGTGCGCATGGTGACTCTTGTATTCAATCCCGATGCAATTTCTGTGTTACATCAACACTCTGATAGTCCACAGAGAACAGAAAGCCTCCAGATGCGCATCGGAAACTACTACTGGTCTTCCAGGGAACGATCAAAGCGTATTCTGTTTGAGACATTACTCCCATGGAGGAAAGTGCGCATGGTGACTGTTGTATTCAATCCCGATGCAATTACTGTGTTTCATCAACACCCTGATAGTCTACACATTACAGAATGCCACCAGATGTGCATCTGAAACTACTACCGGTCTTCCAGGAAACGATCAAAGCGTAGACTGTTTGAGACATTACTCCCATGGAGGAAACTGCGCATGTTGACTGTTGTAATCATTCCCGATGCAATTTCTGTGTTTCATCAACACTCTGATAGTCCACAGATTACACAATGTCACCAGATGTGCATCGGGAACTACTACTGGTCTTACAGGGAACGATCAAAGCATAGACTGTTTGAGAATTACTCCCATGGAGGAAAGTGCGCATGTTGACTGTTGTATTCAATCCCGATGCAATTTCTGTGTTTCATCAACACTCTGATAGTCCACAGATTACAGAAAGCCCCAGATGTTCATCGGAATTTACTACTGTTCTTCCAGGGAACGATCAGGCGTAGAATGTTTGAGACATTACTCAAATGGAGGTAATTGCGCATGGAGACTGTTGTATTCAATCCCGATGCAATTTCTGTGTTTCATCAACACTCTGATAGTCCATAGATTACAGAATGCCTCCAGATGTTCATCGGAAACTACTACTGGTCTTCCAGGGAACGATCCAAGCGTAGACTGTTTGAGACTTTACTCCCATGGAGGAATGTGCGCATGGTGACTGTTGTATTCAATCCCGATGCAATTTCTGTGTTTCATCAACACTCTGATAGTCCATAGATTACAGAATGCCGCCAGATGTTCATCGGAAACTACTACTGGTCTTCCAGGGAACGATCAAAGCGTAGACTGTTTGAGACATTACTACCGTGGAGGAAAGTGCGCATGGTGACTGTTGTATTCACTCCCGTTGCAATTTCTGTGTTTCATCAACACTCTGATAGTCCACAGATTACAGAATGCCTCCAGATGTACATCGTAAACTACTACTGGTCTTCCAGGGAACGATCAAAGCGTAGACTGTTTGAGACATTACTCCCATGGAGGAAACTACGCATGGAGACTGTTGTATTCAACCCTGATGCAAATTCTGAGTTTCATCAACACTCTGATAGTCCACAGTGTACAGAAATTCTCCAGATGTGCATAGGAAACTACTACTGGTCTTCTGGGGAACGATCAAATCGTAGACTGTTAGAGACATTACTCCCATGGAGCAAAGTGAGCATGGTGACTGTTGTATTCAATCCCGATGCAATTTCTGTGTTTCATCAACACTCTGATAGTCCACAGATTACAGAATGCCTCCAGATGTTCATCGGAAACTACTACTGGTCTTCCAGGGAACGATCCAAGCGTAGACTGTTTGAGACTTTACTCCCATGGAGGAATGTGCGCATGGTGACTGTTGTATTCACTCCCGTTGCAATTACTGTGTTTCATCAACACCCTGATAGTCTACACATTACAGAATGCCACCAGATGTGCATCGGATGTTGTATTCAATCCGGATGCAATTTCTGTGTTTCATCAACACTCTGATAGCCCACATTTTACAGAATGCCTCCAGATGTGCATCGAAAACTACTACTGGTCTTCCAGGGAACTATGAAAGCGTAGACTGTTTGAGACATTACTCCAATGGAGGAAAGTGGGCATGGTGACTGTTGTATTCAATCCCGATGCAATTTCTGTGTTTCGTCAACACTCTTATAGTCCATAGATTACAGAATGCCTCCAGATGTTCATCGGAAACTACTACTGGTCTTCCAGGGAACGATCAAATCGTAGACTGTTTGAGACGTTACTTTTATGGGGGAATGTGCGCATGGCGACTGTTGTATTCAATCCCGATGCAATATCTGTGTTTCATCAACACCCTGATAGTCTACACATTACAGAATGCCACCAGATGTGCATCGGAAACTACTACTGGTCATCCAGGGAACGATCAAATCGTAGTTTGTTTGAGACATTACTCCCATGGAGGAAAGTGCGCATTGTGAATGTTGTATTCAATCCGGATGCAATTTCTGTGTTTCATCAACACTCTGATAGTCCACATTTTACAGAATGCCTCCAGATGTGCATCGAAAACTACTACTGGTCTTCCAGGGAACTATGAAAGCGTAGACTGTTTGAGACATTACTTTTATGGAGGAAAGTGCGCATGGTGACAGTTGTATTCAATCCCGATGCAATTTCTGTGTTTCATCAACACTCTGATAGTCCATAGATTACAGTATGCCTCCAGATGTTCATCGGAATCTAGTACTGGTCTTCCAGGGAACGATCAAATCGTAGCCTGTTTGAGACATTACTTTTATGGGGGAATGTGCGCATGGCCACTGTTGTATTCAATCCCGATGCAATTTCTGTGTTTCGTCAACACTCTAATAGTCCACAGATTACAGAATGCCTCCAGATGTGCATCGGAAACTACTACTGGTCTTACAGGGAACGATCAAAGCATAGACTGTTTGAGAATTACTCCCATGGAGGAAAGTGCGCATGTTGACTGTTGTATTCTATCCCGATGCAATTTCTGTGTTTCATCAACACTCTGATAGTCCACAGATTACAGAAAGCCAAAGATGTTCATCGGAAACTACTACTGTTCTTCCAGGGAACGATCAAAGCGTAGAATGTTTGAGACATTACTCCAATGGAGGTAACTGCGCAAGGAGACTGTTGTATTCAATCCCGATGCAATTTCTGTGTTTCATCATCACTCTGTTAGTCCACAGTGTACAGGAAGCCTCCAGATGTGCATAGGAAACTACTACTGGTCTTCTGGGGAACGATCAAAGCGTAGACTCTTAGAGACATTACTCCCATGGTGGAAAGTGCGCATGGTGACTGTTGTATTCAATCCCGATGCAATTACTGTGTTTCATCAACACCCTGATAGTCTACACATTACAGAATGCCACCAGATGTGCATCGGAAACTACTACTGGTCTTCCAGGGAACGATCAAATCGTAGTTTGTTTGAGACATTACTCCCGTGGAGGAAAATGCGCATGTTGAATGTTGTATTCAATCCGGATGCAATTTCTGTGTTTCATCAAAACTCTGATAGTCCACATTTTACAGAATGCCTCCAGATGTGCATCGTAAACTACTACTGGTCTTCCAGGGAACGATGAAAGCGTAGACTGTTTGAGACATTACTCCAATGGAGGAAAGGGCGCATGGTGACAGTTGTATTCAATCCCGATGCAATTTCTGTGTTTCGTCAACACTCTTATAGTCCATAGATTACAGAATGCCTCCAGATGTTCATCGGAAACTAGTACTGGTCTTCCAGGGAACGATCAAATCGTAGACTGTTTGAGACATTACTTTTATGGGGGAATGTGCGCATGGCGACTGTTGTATTCAATCCCGATGCAATTTCTGTGTTTTATCAACACTCTAATAGTCCACAGATTACAGAATGCCTCCAGATGTGCATCGGAAACTACTACTGGTCTTACAGGGAACGATCAAAGCATAGACTGTTTGAGAATTACTCCCATGGAGGAAAGTGCGCATGTTGACTGTTGTATTCAATCCCGATGCAATTTCTGTCGTTCATCAACACTCTGATAGTCCACAGATTACAGAAAGCCCCAGATGTTCATCGGAAACTACTACTGTTCTTCCAGGGAACGATCAAAGCGTAGAATGTTTGAGACATTACTCCAATGGAGGTAACTGCGCATGGTGACTGTTGTATTCAATCGCGATGCAATTTCTGTGTTTCATCAACACTCTGATAGTCCACAGATTACAGAATGCCTCCAGATGTTCATCGGAAACTACTACTGGTCTTCCAGGGAACGATCCAAGCGTAGACTGTTTGAGACTTTATTCCCATGGAGGGATGTGCGTATGGTGACTGTTGTATTCAATCACGATGCAATTTCTGTGTTTCATCAACACTCTGATAGTCCGCAGATTACAGAATGCCTCCAGATGTACATCGTAAACTACTACTAGTCTTCCAGGGAACGATCAAAGCGTAGACTGTTTGAGACATTACTCCCATGGAGGAAACTACGCATGGAGACTGTTGTATTCAACCCCGATGCAATTTCTGAGTTTCATCATCACTCTGTTAGTCCACAGTGTACAGAAGGCCTCCAGATGTGCATAGGAAACTACTACTGGTCTTCTGGGGAACGATCAAAGCGTAGACTGTTAGAGACATTACTCCCATGGAGGAAAGTGCGCATGGTGACTGTTGTATTCAATCCCGATGCAATTACTGTGTTTCATCAACACCCTGATAGTCTATTCGTTGCAGAATGCCACCAGATGTGCATCGGAAACTACTACTGGTCTTCCAGGGAACGATCAAATCGTAGTTTGTTTGAGACATTACTCCTGTGGAGGAAAATGCGCATGGTGAATGTTGTATTCAATCCGGATGCCATTTCTGTGTTTCATCAACACTCTGATAGTCCACATTTTACAGAATGCCTCCAGATGTGCATCGTAAACTACTACTGGTCTTCCAGGGAACTGTGAAAGCGTAGACTGTTTGAGACATTACTTTTATGGAGAAAAGTGCGCATGGTGACTGTTGTATTCAATCCCGATGCAATTTCTGTTTTTCATCAACATTCTGATAGTCCACAGATTACAGAATGCCTCCAGACGTTCATCGTAAACTACTACTGGTCTTCCAGGGAACGATCAAACCGTAGACTGTTTGAGACATTACTCCCATCGAGGACAGTTCGCAAGGAGACTCTTGTATTCAACCCCGATGCAATTTCTGTCTTTCATCAACACTCTGATAGTCCACAGTGTACAGAAAGCCTCTAGATGTGCATAGGAAACTACAACTGGTCTTCTGGGGAACGATCAAAGCGTAGACATTTAGAGACATTAATCCCATGAAGGAAAGTGCGCATGGTGACTGTTGTATTCAATCCCGAGACAATTTCTGTGTCTCATCAACACTCTGATAGTCCACAGATTACAGAAAGCCCCCGATGTGCATCGGACACTACTACTGGTCTTCCAGGGAACGATCAAAGCGTAGACTGTTTGAGACTTTACTCCCATGGAGGAATGAGCGCATGGTGACTGTTGTATTCAATCCCGATGCAATTTCTGTGTTTCATCAACACTCTGATAGTCCACAGATTACAGATTGCCGCCAGATGTTCATCGGAAACTACTACTGGTCTTCCAAGGAACGATCAAAGCGTAGACTGTTTGAGACATTACTACCGTTGAGGAAAGTGCTCATCGTGACTGTTGTATTCAATCCCGTTGCAATTTCTGTGTTTCATCAACACTCTGATAGTCCACAGATTACAGAATGCTTCCAGATGTACATCGTAAACTACTACTGGTCTTCCAGGGAACGATCAAAGCGTAGACTGTTTGAGACATTACTCCCAAAGAGGAAACTGCGCATGGAGACTGTTGTATTCAACCCCGATGCAATTTCTGTGTTTCATCAACACTCTGATAGTCCACAGTGTACAGAAAGCCTCCAGATGTGCATAGCAAACTACTACTGGTCTTCTGGGGAATGATCAAAAAGTAGACTGTTAGAGAGATTACTCCCATGGAGGAAAGTGCGCATGGTGACTGTTGTATTCAATCCCGATGCAATTACTGTGATTCATTAACACCCTGATAGTCTACACATTACACAATGCCACCAGATGTGCATCGGAAACTACTACTGGTCTTCCAGGGAACGATCAAATCGTAGTTTGTTTGAGACATTACTCCCGTTTAGGAAAGTGCGAATGGTGACTGTTGTATTCAATCCGGATGCAATTTCTGTGTTTCATCAACACTCTGATAGTCCACATTTTACAGAATGCCTCCAGATGTGCATCGAAAACTACTACTGGTCTTCCAGGGAACTATGAAAGCGTAGACTGTATGAGACATTACTCCAATGGAGGAAAGTGCGCATGGTGACTGTTGTATTCAATCCCGATGCAATTTCTGTGTTTCATCAACACTCTAATAGTCCACAGATTACAGAATGCCTCCAGATGTGCATCGGAAACTACTACTGGTCTTACAGGGAACGATCAAAGCATAGACTGTTTGAGAATTACTCCCATGGAGGAAAGTGCGCATGGTGACTGTTGTATTCAATCCCGATGCAACATCTGTGTTTCATCAACACTCTGATAGGCCACAGAATACAGAATGCCGCCAGATGTGCATCGGAAACTACTACTGGTCTTCCAGGGAACGATCAAAGCGTAGACTGTTCAAGACATACCTCCCGTGGAGGAAAGTGCGCATGGTGACTGTTGTATTCAATCCCGACGCAATTTCTGTGTTTCATCAACACTCTGATAGTCCACAGTAAACAGAAAGCCTCCAGATGTGCATAGGAAACTACTACTGGTCTTAGAGGGAACGATCAAAGCGTAGACTGTTTAGACATTACTCCCATGGAGGAAAGTGCGCATGGTGACTGTTGCATTCAATCCCGATGCAATTTCTGTGTTTCATCGACACCCTAATAGTAAACAGATTACAGAATTTCTCCAGATGTGCATCGCAATCTACTACTGGTCTTCCAGGGAACGATCAAAGCGTTGACTTTTTGGGACATTACTCCCATGAAGGAATATGCGCATGGTGACTGTTGTATTCAATCCCGATGCAATTTCTGTGTTTCATCAACACTCTGATAGGCCACAGAGTACAGAAAGCCTCAAGATAAGCATCGGAAACTACTTCTGGAGTTCTAGGGAACGATCAAAACGTAGAATGTTAGAGACTTTACTCCCATGGAGGAAAGTGCGCATGGTGACTGTTGTATTCAATCCCGATGCTATTTCTGTGTTTCATCAACACTCTGATAGTCCACAGACTACAGAATGCCACCAGATGTGCATCGAAACTACTACTGGTCTTCCAGGGAACGATCAAAGCGTAGACTATTTGAGACATTACTCCCATGGAGGAAAGTGCGCATGGTGACTGTTGTATTCAATCCCGATGCAATTTCTGTGTTTCATCAACACTCTGATAGTCCACAGAGTACAGAAAGCCTCCAGATGTGCATCGGAAACTACTACTGGTCTTCCACGGAACGATCAAAGCGTAGACTGTTAGAGACATTACTCCCATGGAGGAAAGTGCGCATGGTGACTGTTGTATTCAATCCCGATGCAATTTCTGTGTTTCATCAACACTCTGATAGTCCACAGAGTACAGAATGCCTGGAGATTTGCATCGGAAACTACTACTGGTCTTACAGGGAACGATCAAAGCATAGACTGTTTGAGAATTTATCCCATGGAGGAAAGTGCGCATGGTGACTGTTGTATTCAATCCCGATGCAATTACTGTGTTTCATCAACACCCTGATAGTCTACACATTACAGAATGCCACCAGATGTGCATCGGAAACTACTACTGGTCATCCAGGGAACGATCAAATCGTAGTTTGTTTGAGACATTACTCCCATGGAGGAAAGTGCGCATTGTGAATGTTGTTTTCAATCCGGATGCAATTTCTGTGTTTCATCAACACTCTGATAGTCCACATTTTACAGAATGCCTCCAGATGTGCATCGAAAACTACTACTGGTCTTCCAGGGAACTATGAAAGCGTAGACTGTTTGAGACATTACTTTTATGGAGGAAAGTGCGCATGGAGACTGTTGTATTCAATCCCGATGCAATTTCTGTGTTTCATCAACACTCTGATAGTCCATAGATTACAGTATGCCTCCAGATGTTCATCGGAATCTAGTACTGGTCTTCCAGAGAACGATCAAATCGTAGACTGTTTGCGACATTACTTTTATGGGGGAATGTGCGCATGGCCACTGTTGTATTCAATCCCGATGCAATTTCTGTGTTTCATCAACACTCTAATAGTCCACAGATTACAGAATGCCTCCAGATGTGCATCGGAAACTACTACTGGTCTTACAGGGAACGATCAAAGCATAGACTGTTTGAGAATTACTCCCATGGAGGAAAGTGCGCATGATAACTGTTGTATTCAATCCCGATGCAATTTCTGTGTTTCATCAACACTCTGATAGTCCACAGATTACAGAAAGCCAAAGATGTTCATCGGAAACTACTACTGTTCTTCCAGGGACGATCAAAGCGTAGAATGTTTGAGACATTACTCCAATGGAGGTAACTGCGCAAGGAGACTGTTGTATTCAATCCCGATGTAATTTCTGTGTTTCATCAACACTCTGATAGTCCACAGATTACAGAATGCCTCCAGATGTTCATCGGAAACTAATACTGCTCTTCCAGGGAACGATCCAAGCGTAGACTGTTTGAGACTTTATTCCCATGGAGGGATGTGCGTATGGTTACTGTTGTATTCAATCACGATGCAATTTCTTTGTTTCATCAACACTCTGATAGTCCGCAGATTACTGAATGCCTCCAGATGTACATCGTAAACTACTACTGGTCTTCCAGGGAACGATCAAAGCGTAGACTGTTTGAGACATTACTCCCATGGAGGAAACTACGCATGGAGACTGTTGTATTCAACCCCGATGCAATTACTGAGTTTCATCATCACTCTGTTAGTCCACAGTGTACAGAAAGCCTCCAGATGTGCATAGGAAACTACTACTGGTCTTCTGGGGAACGATCAAAGCGTAGACTGTTAGTGACATTACTCCCATGGAGGAAAGTGCGCATGGTGACTGTTGTATTCAATCCCGAAGCAATTACTGTGTTTCATCAACACCCTGATAGTCTACACATTACAGAATGCCACCAGATGTGCATCGGAAACTACTACTGGTCTTCCAGGGAACGATCAAATCGTAGTTTGTTTGAGACATTACTCCCGTGGAGGAAAATGCGCATGGTGAATTTTGTATTCAATCCGGATGCAATTACTGAGTTTCATCATCACTCTGTTAGTCCACAGTGTACAGAAAGCCTCCAGATGTGCATAGGAAACTACTACTGGTCTTCTGGGGAACGATCAAAGCGTAGACTGTTAGTGACATTACTCCCATGGAGGAAAGTGCGCATGGTGACTGTTGTATTCAATCCCGAAGCAATTACTGTGTTTCATCAACACCCTGATAGTCTACACATTACAGAATGCCACCAGATGTGCATCGGAAACTACTACTGGTCTTCCAGGGAACGATCAAATCGTAGACTGTTTGAGACGTTACTTTTATGGGGGAATGTGCGCATGGCGACTGTTGTATTCAATCCCGATGCAATATCTGTGTTTCATCAACACTCTGATAGTCCACAGATTACAGAATGCCTCCAGATGTGCATCGGAAACTACTACTTGTCATACAGGGAACGATCAAAGCATGGACTGTTTGAGAAATACTCCCATGGAGGAAAGTGCGCATGGTGACTGTTGTATTCAATCCCGATGCAATTTCTGTGTTTCATCAACACTCTGATAGTCCACATTTGACAGAATTCCTCCAGATGTGCATCGTAAACTACTACTGGTCTTCCAGGGAATGATGAAAGCGTAGACTGTTTGAGACATTACTCCAATGGAGGAAAGTGCGCATGGTGACAGTTGTATTCAATCCCGATCCAATTTCTGTGTTTCATCAACACTCTGATAGGCCACAGAGTACAGAAAGCCTCAAGATGTGCATCGGAAACTACTTCTGGAGTTCTAGGGAACGATCAAAACGTAGAATGTTAGAGACTTTACTCCCATGGAGGAAAGTGCGCATGGTGACTGTTGTATTCAATCCCGATGCAATTTCTGTGTTTCATCAACACTCTGGTAGTCCACAGACTACAGAATGCCACCAGATGTGCATCGAAACTACTACTGGTCTTCCAGGGAACTATCAAAGCGAAGACTATTTGAGACATTACTCCCATGGAGGAAAGTGCGCATGGTGACTGTTGTATTCAATCCCGATGCAATTTCTGTGTTTCATCAACACTCTGATAGTCCACAGAGTACAGAATGCCTCCAGATGTGCATCGGAAACTACTACTGGTCTTCCACGGAACGATCAAAGCGTAGACTGTTAGAGACATTACTCCCATGGAGGAAAGTGCGCACGGTGACTGTTGTATTCAATCCCGATGCAATTTCTGGGTTTCATCAACACTCTGATAGTCCACAGAGTACAGAATGCCTCGAGATTTGCATCGGAAACTACTACTGGTCTTACAGGCAACGATCAAAGCATAGACTGTTTGAGAATTTATCCCATGGAGGAAAGTGCGCATGGTGACTGTTGTATTCAATCCCGATGCAATTACTGTGTTTCATCAACACTCTGATAGTCCACAGATTACAGATAGCCAAAGATGTTCATCGGAAACTACTACTGTTCTTCCAGGGAACGATCAAAGCGTAGAATGTTTGAGACATTACTCCAATGGAGGTAACTGCGCAAGGAGACTGTTGTATTCAATCCCGATGCAATTTCTGTGTTTCATCATCACTCTGTTAGTCCACAGTGTACAGGAAGCCTCCAGATGTGCATAGGAAACTACTACTGGTCTTCTGGGGAACGATCATAGCGTAGACTCTTAGAGACATTACTCCCATGGTGGAAAGTGCGCATGGTGACTGTTGTATTCAATCCCGATGCAATTACTGTGTTTCATCAACACCCTGATAGTCTAAACATTACAGAATGCCACCAGATGTGCATCGGAAACTACTACTGGTCTTCCAGGGAACGATCAAATCGTAGTTTGTTTGAGACATTACTCCCGTGGAGGAAAATGCGCATGGTGAATGTTGTATTCAATCCGGATGCAATTTCTGTGTTTCATCAAAACTCTGATAGTCCACATTTTACAGAATGCCTCCAGATGTGCATCGTAAACTACTACTGGTCTTCCAGGGAACGATGAAAGCGTAGACTGTTTGAGACATTACTCCAATGGAGGAAAGGGCGCATGGTGACAGTTGTATTCAATCCCGATGCAATTTCTGTGTTTCGTCAACACTCTTTTAGTCCATAGATTACAGAATGCCTCCAGATGTTCATCGGAAACTAGTACTGGTCTTCCAGGGAACGATCAAATCGTAGACTGTTTGAGACATTACTTTTATGGGGGAATGTGCGCATGGCGACTGTTGTATTCAATCCCGATGCAATTTCTGTGTTTTATCAACACTCTAATAGTCCACAGATTACAGAATGCCTCCAGATGTGCATCGGAAACTACTACTGGTCTTACAGGGAACGATCAAAGCATAGACTGTTTGAGAATTACTCCCATGGAGGAAAGTGCGCATGTTGACTGTTGTATTCAATCCCGATGCAATTTCTGTCGTTCATCAACACTCTGATAGTCCATAGATTACAGAAAGCCCCAGATGTTCATCGGAAACTACTACTGTTCTTCCAGGGAACGATCAAAGCGTAGAATGTTTGAGACATTACTCCAATGGAGGTAACTGCGTATGGTGACTGTTGTATTCAATCCCGATGCAATTTCTGTGCTTCATCAACACTCTGATAGTCCACAGATTACAGAATGCCTCCAGATGTTCATCGGAAACTACTACTGGTCTTCCAGGGAACGATCCAAGCGTAGACTGTTTGAGACTTTACTCCCATGGAGGGATGTGCGTATGGTGACTGTTGTATTCAATCACGATGCAATTTCTGTGTTTCATCAACACTCTGATAGTCCGCAGATTACAGAATGCCTCCAGATGTACATCGTAAACTACTACTGGTCTTCCAGGGAACGATCAAAGCGTAGACTGTTTGAGACATTACTCCCATGGAGGAAACTACGCATGGAGACTGTTGTATTCAACCCCGATGCAATTTCTGAGTTTCATCATCACTCTGTTAGTCCACAGTGTACAGAAAGCCTCCAGATGTGCATAGGAAACTACTACTGGTCTTCTGGGGAACGATCAAAGCGTAGACTGTTAGAGACATTACTCCCATGGAGGAAAGTGCGCATGGTGACTGTTGTATTCAATCCCGATGCAATTACTGTGTTTCATCAACACCCTGATAGTCTACACGTTACAGAATGCCACCAGATGTGCATCGGAAACTACTACTGGTCTTCCAGGGAACGATCAAATCGTAGTTTGTTTGAGACATTACTCCTGTGGAGGAAAATGCGCATGGTGAATGTTGTATTCAATCCGGATGCCATTTCTGTGTTTCATCAACACTCTGATTGTCCACATTTTACAGAATGCCTCCAGATGTGCATCGTAAACTACTACTGGTCTTCCAGGGAACTGTGAAAGCGTAGACTGTTTGAGACATTACTTTTATGGAGAAAAGTGCGCATGGTGACTGTTGTATTCAATCCCGATGCAATTTCTGTTTTTCATCAACATTCTGATAGTCCACAGATTACAGAATGCCTCCAGACGTTCATCGTAAACTACTACTGGTCTTCCAGGGAACGATCAAACCGTAGACTGTTTGAGACATTACTCCCATCGAGGACACTGCGCATGGAGACTCTTGTATTCAACCCCGATGCAATTTCTGTCTTTCATCAACACTCTGATAGTCCACAGTGTACAGAAAGCCTCTAGATGTGCATAGGAAACTACAACTGGTCTTCTGGGGAACGATCAAAGCGTAGACATTTAGAGACATTAATCCCATGAAGGAAAGTGCGCATGGTGACTGTTGTATTCAATCCCGAGACAATTTCTGTGTCTCATCAACACTCTGATAGTCCACAGATTACAGAAAGCCCCCGATGTGCATCGGACACTACTACTGGTCTTCCAGGGAACGATCAAAGCGTAGACTGTTTGAGACTTTACTCCCATGGAGGAATGAGCGCATGGTGACTGTTGTATTCAATCCCGATGCAATTTCTGTGTTTCATCAACACTCTGATAGTCCACAGATTACAGAATGCCGCCAGATGTTCATCGGAAACTACTACTGGTCTTCCAAGGAACGATCAAAGCGTAGACTGTTTGAGACATTACTACCGTTGAGGAAAGTGCTCATGGTGACTGTTGTATTCAATCCCGTTGCAATTTCTGTGTTTCATCAACACTCTGATAGTCCACAGATTACAGAATGCTTCCAGATGTACATCGTAAACTACTACTGGTCTTCCAGGGAACGATCAAAGCGTAGACTGTTTGAGACATTACTCCCAAGGAGGAAACTGCGCATGGAGACTGTTGTATTCAACCCCGATGCAATTTCTGTGTTTCATCAACACTCTGATAGTCCACAGTGTACAGAAAGCCTCCAGATGTGCATAGGAAACTACTACTGGTCTTCTGGGGAACGATCAAAAAGTAGACTGTTAGAGAGATTACTCCCATGGAGGAAAGTGCGCATGGTGACTGTTGTATTCAATCCCGATGCAATTACTGTGATTCATTAACACCCTGATAGTCTACACATTACACAATGCCACCAGATGTGCATCGGAAACTACTACTGGTCTTCCAGGGAACGATCAAATCGTAGTTTGTTTGAGACATTACTCCCGTGGAGGAAAGTGCGAATGGTGACTGTTGTATTCAATCCGGATGCAATTTCTGTATTTCATCAACACTCTGATAGTCCACATTTTACAGAATGCCTCCAGATGTGCATCGAAAACTACTACTGGTCTTCCAGGGAACTATGAAAGCGTAGACTGTTAGACATTACTCCAATGGAGGAAAGTGCGCATGGTGACTGTTGTATTCAATCCCGATGCAATTTCTGTGTTTCATCAACACTCTAATAGTCCACAGATTACAGAATGCCTCCAGATGTGCATCGGAAACTACTACTGGTCTTACAGGGAACGATCAAAGTATAGACTGTTTGAGAATTACTCCCATGGAGGAAAGTGCGCATGGTGACTGTTGTATTCAATCCCGATGCAATATCTGTGTTTCATCAACACTCTGATAGGCCACAGAATACAGAATGCCGCCAGATGTGCATCGGAAACTACTACTGGTCTTCCAGGGAACGATCAAAGCGTAGACTGTTCAAGACATACCTCCCGTGGAGGAAAGTGCGCATGGTGACTGTTGCATTCAATCCCGATGCAATTTCTGTGTTTCATCGACACCCTAATAGTAAACAGATTACAGAATTTCTCCAGATGTGCATCGCAATCTACTACTGGTCTTCCAGTTAACGATCAAAGCGTTGACTTTTTGGGACATTACTCCCATGAAGGAATATGCGCATGGTGACTGTTGTATTCAATCCCGATGCAATTTCTGTGTTTCATCAACACTCTGATAGGCCACAGAGTACAGAAAGCCTCAAGATGTGCATCGGAAACTACTTCTGGAGTTCTAGGGAACGATCAAAACGTAGAATGTTAGAGACTTTACTCCCATGGAGGAAAGTGCGCATGGTGACTGTTGTATTCAATCCCGATGCAATTTCTGTGTTTCATCAACACTCTGATAGTCCACAGACTACAGAATGCCACCAGATGTGCATCGAAACTACTACTAGTCTTCCAGGGAACGATCAAAGCGTAGACTATTTGAGACATTACTCCCATGGAGGAAAGTGCGCATGGTGACTGTTGTATTCAATCCCGATGCAATTTCTGTGTTTCATCAACACTCTGATAGTCCACAGAGTACAGAAAGCCTCCAGATGTGCATCGGAAACTACTACTGGTCTTCCACGGAACGATCAAAGCGTAGACTGTTAGAGACATTACTCCCATGGAGGAAAGTGCGCATGGTGACTGTTGTATTCAATCCCGATGCAATTTCTGTGTTTCATCAACACTCTGATAGTCCACAGAGTACAGAATGCCTCGAGATTTGCATCGGAAACTACTACTGGTCTTACAGGGAACGATCAAAGCATAGACTGTTTGAGAATTTATCCCATGGAGGAAAGTGCGCATGGTGACTGTTGTATTCAATCCCGATGCAATTACTGTGTTTCATCAACACCCTGATAGTCTACACATTACAGAATGCCACCAGATGTGCATCGGAAACTACTACTGGTCTTACAGGGAACGATCAAAGCATAGACTGTTTGAGAATTACTCCCATGGAGGAAAGTGCGCATGATGACTGTTGTATTCAATCCCGATGCAATTTCTGTGTTTCATCAACACTCTGATAGTCCACAGATTACAGAAAGCCAAAGATGTTCATCGGAAACTACTACTGTTCTTCCAGGGAACGATCAAAGCGTAGAATGTTTGAGACATTACTCCAATGGAGGTAACTGCGCAAGGAGACTGTTGTATTCAATCCCGATGTAATTTCTGTGTTTCATCAACACTCTGATAGTCCACAGATTACAGAATGCCTCCAGATGTTCATCGGAAACTAATACTGCTCTTCCAGGGAACGATCCAAGCGTAGACTGTTTGAGACTTTATTCCCATGGAGGGATGTGCGTATGGTTACTGTTGTATTCAATCACGATGCAATTTCTTTGTTTCATCAACACTCTGATAGTCCGAAGATTACTGAATGCCTCCAGATGTACATCGTAAACTACTACTGGTCTTCCAGGGAACGATCAAAGCGTAGACTGTTTGAGACATTACTCCCATGGAGGAAACTACGCATGGAGACTGTTGTATTCAACCCCGATGCAATTACTGAGTTTCATCATCACTCTGTTAGTCCACAGTGTACAGAAAGCCTCCAGATGTGCATAGGAAACTACTACTGGTCTTCTGGGGAACGATCAAAGCGTACACTGTTAGAGACATTACTCCCATGGAGGAAAGTGCGCATGGTGACTGTTGTATTCAATCCCGAAGCAATTACTGTGTTTCATCAACACCCTGATAGTCTACACATTACAGAATGCCACCAGATGTGCATCGGAAACTACTACTGGTCTTCCAGGGAACGATCAAATCGTAGTTTGTTTGAGACATTACTCCCGTGGAGGAAAATGCGCATGGTGAATGTTGTATTCAATCCGGATGCAATTTCTGTGTTTCATCAAAACTCTGATAGTCCACATTTTACAGAATGCCTCCAGATGTGCATCGTAAACTACTACTGGTCTTCCAGGGAACGATGAAAGCGTAGACTGTTTGAGACATTACTCCAATAGAGGAAAGGGCGCATTGTGACAGTTGTATTCAATCCCGATGCAATTTCTGTGTTTCATCAACACTCTGATAGTCCATAGATTACAGTATGCCTCCAGATGTTCATCGGAAACTACTACTGGTCTTCCAGGGAACGATCAAATCGTAGATTGTTTGAGACATTACTCCCGTGGAGGAAAGTGCGCATGGTGACTGTTGTATTCAGTCCCGATGCAATTTCTGTGTTTCGTCAACACTCTTATAGTCCATAGATTACAGAATGCCTCCAGATGTTCATCGGAAACTAGTACTGATCTTCCAGGGAACGATCAAATCGTAGACTGTTTGAGACATTACTTTTATGGGGGAATGTGCGCATGGCGACTGTTGTATTCAATCCCGATGCAATTTCTGTGTTTCATCAACACTCTAATATTCCACAGATTACAGAATGCCTCCAGATGTGCATCGGAAACTACTACTGGTCTTACAGGGAACGATCAAAGCATAGACTGTTTGAGAATTACTCCCATGGAGGAAAGTGCGCATGTTGAATGTTGTATTCAATCCCAATGCAATTTCTGTGGTTCATCAACACTCTGATAGTCCACAGATTACAGAAAGCCCCAGATGTTCATCGGAAACTACTACTGTTCTTCCAGGGAACGATCAAAGCGTAGAATGTTTGAGACATTACTCCAATGGAGGTAACTGCGCATGGTGACTCTTGTATTCAATCCCGATGAAATTTCTGTGTTTCATCAACACTCTGATAGTCTACAGATTACAGAATGCCTCCAGATGTTCATCGGAAACTACTACTGGTCTTCCAGGGAACGATCCAAGCGTAGACTGTTTGAGACTTTATTCCCATGGAGGGATGTGCGTATGGTGACTGTTGTATTCAATCACGATGCAATTTCTGTGTTTCATCAACACTCTGATAGTCCGCAGATTACAGAATGCCTCCAGATGTACATCGTAAACTACTACTGGTCTTCCAGGGAACGATCAAAGCGTAGACTGTTTGAGACATTACTCCCATGGAGGAAAGTGCGCATGGTGACTGTTGTATTCAATCCCGATGCAATTACTGTGTTTCATCAACACCCTGATAGTCTACACGTTACAGAATGCCACCAGATGTGCATCGGAAACTACTACTGGTCTTCCAGGGAACGATCAAATCGTAGTTTGTTTGAGACATTACTCCTGTGGAGGAAAATGCGCATGGTGAATGTTGTATTCAATCCGGATGCCATTTCTGTGTTTCATCAACACTCTGATAGTCCACATTTTACAGAATGCCTCCAGATGTGCATCGTAAACTACTACTGGTCTTCCAGGGAACTGTGAAAGCGTAGACTGTTTGAGACATTACTTTTATGGAGGAAAGTGCGCATGGTGACTGTTGTATTCGATCCCGATGCAATTTCTGTTTTTCATCAACATTCTGATAGTCCACAGATTACAGAATGCCTCCAGACGTTCATCGTAAACTACTACTGGTCTTCCAGGGAACGATCAAACCGTAGACTGTTTGGGACATTACTCCCATCGAGGACACTGCGCATGGAGACTCTTGTATTCAACCCCGATGCAATTTCTGTCTTTCATCAACACTCTGATAGTCCACAGTGTACAGAAAGCCTCTAGATGTGCATAGGAAACTACAACTGGTCTTCTGGGGAACGATCAAAGCGTAGACATTTAGAGACATTAATCCCATGAAGGAAAGTGCGCATGGTGACTGTTGTATTCAATCCCGAGACAATTTCTGTGTCTCATCAACACTCTGATAGTCCACAGATTACAGAAAGCCCCCGATGTGCATCGGACACTACTACTGGTCTTCCAGGGAACGATCAAAGCGTAGACTGTTTGAGACTTTACTCCCATGGAGGAATGAGCGCATGGTGACTGTTGTATTGAATCCCGATGCAATTTCTGTGTTTCATCAACACTCTGATAGTCCACAGATTACAGAATGCCGCCAGATGTTCATCGGAAACTACTACTGGTCTTCCAGGGAACGATCAAAGCGTAGACTGTTTGAGACATTACTACCGTTGAGGAAAGTGCTCATGGTGACTGTTGTATTCAATCCCGTTGCAATTTCTGTGTTTCATCAACACTCTGATAGTCCACAGATTACAGAATGCTTCCAGATGTACATCGTAAACTACTACTGGTCTTCCAGGGAACGATCAAAGCGTAGACTGTTTGAGACATTACTCCCATGGAGGAAACTGCGCATGGAGACTGTTGTATTCAACCCCGATGCAATTTCTGTGTTTCATCAACACTCTGATAGTCCACAGTGTACAGAAAGCCTCCAGATGTGCATAGGAAACTACTACTGGTCTTCTGGGGAACGATCAAAAAGTTGACTGTTAGAGAGATTACTCCCATGGAGGAAAGTGCGCATGGTGACTGTTGTATTCAATCCCGATGCAATTACTGTGATTCGTTAACACCCTGATAGTCTACACATTACACATTGCCACCAGATGTGCATCGGAAACTACTACTGGTCTTCCAGGGAACGATCAAATCGTAGTTTGTTTGAGACATTACTCCCGTGGAGGAAAGTGCGAATGGTGACTGTTGTATTCAATCCGGATGCATTTTCTGTGTTTCATCAACACTCTGATAGTCCACAGATTACGGAATGCCGCTAGATGTTCATCGGAAACTACTACTGGTCTTCCAGGGAACGATCAAAGCGTAGACTGTTTGAGACATTACTTTTATGGAGGAAAGTGCGCATGGTGACTGTTGTATTCAATCCCGACGCAATTTCTGTGTTTCATCAACACTCTGATAGTCCACAGTGTACAGAAAGCCTCCAGATGTGCATAGGAAACTACTACTGGTCATCTGGGGAACAATCAAAGCGTAGACTGTTAGAGACATTACTCCTATGGAGGAAAGTGCGCATGGTGACTGTTGTATTCAATCCCGATGCAATTACTATGTTTCATCAACACCCTGATAGTCTACACATTACAGAATGCCAGCAGATGTGCATCGGAAACTACTACTGTTCTTCCAGGGAACGATGAAGGCGTAGACTGTTTGAGACATTACTCCAATGGAGGAAAGTGCGCATGGTGACTGTTGTATTCAATCCCGATGCAATTTCTGTGTTTCATCAACACTCTGATAGTCCACAGATTACAGAATGCCTCGAGATGTTCATCGGAAACTACTACTGGTCTTCCTGGGAACGATCAAATCGTATACTGTTTGAGACATTACTTTTATGGGGGAATTCTCGCATGGTGACTGTTGTATTCAATCCCGATGCAATTGCTGTGTTTCATCAACACTCTAATAGTCCACAGATTACAGAATGCCTCCAGATGTGCATCGGTAACTACTACTGGTCTTACAGGGAACGATCAGAGAATAGACTGTTTGAGAATAACTCCCATGGAGGAAGGTGCGCATGGTGACTGTTGTATTCAATCCCGAGGTAATTTCTGTGTTTCATCAACACTCTGATAGTCCAGAGATTACAGAATGCCACCAGATGTGCATCGGAAACTACTTCTGGTCTTCCAGTGAAGGATCAAAGCGTAGACTGTTTGAGACATTACTCCCATGTAGGAAAGTGAGCATGGTGACTGTTGTATTCAATCCCGATGCAGTTTCTGAATTTCATGAACACTCTGATTGTCCCCAAATTACAGAATGCCACCAGATGTGCATCGGAAACTACTACTGGTCTTCCAGGGAACGATGAAATCGTAGACTGTTTCAGACATTACTCCCATGGAGGAGAGTGCGGATGGTGACTGTTGTATTCAATCCCGATGCAATTTCTGTGTTTCATCAACACTCTGATAGTCCACAGATTACAGAATGCCACCAGATGTGCATCGGAAACTACTACGGGTCTTCCAGTGAAGGATCAAAGCGTAGACTGTTTGAGACATTACTCCCATGTAGGAAAGTGAGCATGGTGACTGTTGTATTCAATCCAGAAGCAATTTCTGTGTTTCATCAACACTCTGATACTCCACAGCTTACAGAATGCCTCCAGATGTGCATTGGAAACTACTACTGGTCTACTGGGGAACGATCAAAGCGTAGACTGTTAGAGACATTACTCCCATGGAGGAAAGTGCGCATGGTGACTGTTGTATTCAATCCCGATGCAATTACTGTGTTTAATTAACACCCTGATAGTCTACACATTACAGAATGCCACCAGATGTGCATCTGAAACTACTACTGGTCTTCCAGGAAACGTTCAAAGCGTAGATTGTTTGAGACATTACTCCCATGGAAGAAAGTGCGCATGGTGACTGTTATATTCAATCCGGATGCAATTTCTGTGTTTCATCAACACTCTGATAGTCCACATATTACAGAATGCCTCCAGATGTGCATCGGAAACTACTACTGGTCTTCCAGGGAACTATGAAATCGTAGACTGTTTGAGACATTACTCCAATGGAGGAAACTGCGCATGTTGACTGTTGTATTCAATCCCGATGCAATTTCTGTGTTTCATCAACACTCTTATAGTCCATAGATTACAGAATGCCTCCAGATGTTCATCGGAAACTACTACTGGTCTTCCAGGGAACGATGAAATCGTAGACTGTTTGAGACATTTCTTTTATGGGGGAATGTGCGCATTGCGACTGTTGTATTCAATCCCGATGCAATTTCTGTGTTTCATCAACACTCTAATAGGCCACAGATTACAGAATGCCTCCAGATGTGCATCGGAAACTACTACTTGTCTTACAGGGAACGATCAAATCATAGACTGTTTGAGAATTACTCCCATGGAGGAAAGTGCGCATGGTGACTGTTGTATTCAATCCCGATGCAATTTCTGTGTTTCATCAACACTCTGATAGGCTACAGAGTACAGAAAGCCTCCAGATGTGCATCGGAAACTACTACTGGTCTTCTAGGGATCGATCAAAGCGTAGACTGTTAGAGACTTTACTCCCATGGAGGAAAGTGCGCATGGTGACTGTTGTATTCAATCCCGATGCAATTTCTGTGTTTCATCAACACTCTGATAGTAAAGAGACTACAGAATGCCTCCAGATGTGTATCGGAAACTACTACTGGTCTTCCAGTTAACGATCAAAGCGTAGATTATTTGAGACATTACTCCCATGGAGGAAAGTGCGCATGGTGACTGTTGTATTCAATCCCGATGCAATTTCTGTGTTTCATCAACACTCTGATAGTCCACAGAGTACAGAAAGCCTCCAGATATGCATCGGAAGCTACTACTGGTCTTCCAGGGAACGATCAAAGCGTAGACTGTTAGAGACATTACACCCATGGAGGAAAGTGCGCATATATTTCAGGCGTATTATAGTATTTGACAGTTGTAGCATCGCGCTTTATTGTTTACTTCGTAGATTCTTATTTAAATTGCGTGTGAGTTTCGTATAGGAGGTGCAATTTCTAGTTTTAGCTACTGTAATCGTAAATTCAGCAGATTGTAGCGCAGTCGTTAGGCATTTGTACAGGTTAGTTGATACATTCTTTGTGTGTTCCGCTTGCGTTATCTAGGCATGGACTCGTGTTTCAGTAACTGTTGTTAAACATCATTTAGAATGGACAGCGACTGCGATTTCTGTGTTCGGATGAGGGCTGACTTGGCATCCCTTTGCTCACAGCTGCAATCGGCGCTGACTTCGGTCGCGCAGCTTGAGGCTGTTGCCAATGGGCACCACTGTGGGGAGCCGGACTCGGGTATCACGGGGATGTCGACCTCATCCCGTCTGTTCCCAGATCGGGTATGCCGCTGTGGTTGCCCCGGTTGCTGCCCGCAGTGGGGCTGAGCCCTCGCCTGTGTTTCATTGGGAGGTCGTTCCAAGGCGTGGCAGGCAGCGATAGGCGTCCCCGGAGGCTGATCAGAAAGCCTCTCCGGTGCGTCTGACAAACCGGTTTCAGGCACTGTCTCTGGCTGAGCCAGATGCAGCCGCCTGCCCTGTTTCAGAGGATCATTCTCAGCCTTCAAGGTCCGGGCAATCGCAGAGGGTGGGCTTACTGGTAGTTGGGAGCTCCAATGTTAGGCGCGTAATGGGGCCCCCTAGGGATATGGCGGCTAAGGAGGGGAAGAAATCCAGTGTGCACTCCGTGTGCATTCCGGGAGGAGTCATTCCTGATGTGGAAAGGGTCCTTCCGGATGCCATGAAGAGCACAGGGTGCCGCCAGCTGCAGGTGGTGGCACATGTCGGCACTAATGACGTGTGTCGCTTTGGATCTGAGGAAATTCTCTCTGGATTCCAGCGGCTATCTGTTTTGGTGAAGGCTGCCGGTCTTGCTTACGAGATGAAGGCAGAGCAGACCATCTGCAGCATCGTTGACAGAACCGACTGCGGACCTTTGGTGCAGAGCCGGGTGGAGGGTCTGAATCAGAGGCTCAGACGGTTTTGCGACCGTATTGGCTGCAGATTCCTTGACTTGCGCCATAGGGTGGTGGGGTTTCGGGTTCCGCTGAATAGGTCAGGAGTTCACTACACTCAGCTGGCGGCTACACGGGTAGCGGAGGCTGTGTGGCATGGACTGGGCAGTTTTTTAGGTTAGAAGGCCTCGGGAAAGTGCGGGATGGGCTGCAATGTCAAAGGGTGCTTGGCAATTACAGGACGTGCTTGGATCAAGGAACAGTCGGAATTATAGTTGTAAACTGTTGTAGTTGCGCTGGAAAAGTCCCTGAGCTTCAAGCGCTAATAGAAAGCACAGAAGCTGATATCGTTATAGGTACAGAAAGCTGGCTAAAGCCTGAAATAAGTTCTGTAGAAATTTTTACGAAGTCTCAGACGGTGTTCAGGAAAGATAGATTAGGCAGAATTGGTGGTGGAGTGTTGGTGTCTGTCAGTAGTTGTTTATCTTGTAGTGAAGTCGAAGTAGATACTCCGTGCGAATTGGTGTGGGTGGAGGTTATACTTAACAGCCGAATTAAGTTAATAATTGGCTCCTTCTACCGACCCCCAGACTCCGATGATACAGTTGCGGAACAGTTCAGAGAAAGTTTGAGTCTCGTAACAAATAAATACCCCACTCATACGGTTATAGTTGGTGGGGACTTCAACCTACCCTCGGTATGTTGGCAAAAATACTTGTTCAAAACCGGTGGTAGGCAGAAAACGTCTTCCGAGATTGTCCTAAATGCATTCTCCGAAAATTATTTCGAGCAGTTAGTCCACGAACCCACGAGAATTGGAAATGGTTGCGAAAACACACTTGACCTCTTGGCCACAAACAATCCAGAGCTGATAGAGAGCATCATGACTGATACAGGGATTAGTGATCACAAGGTCATTGTAGCTAGGCTCAATACCATTTCTTCCAAATCCATCAGAAACAAACACAAAATAATTTTATTTAAAAAAGCGGATAAAGCGCCACTAGAAGCCTTCCTAAAAGACAATTTCCATTCCTTCCGAACTGACTATGCGAATGTAGACGAGATGTGGCTCAAATTCAAAGATATAGTAGCAACAGCAATTGAGATATTCATACCTCATAAATTGGTAAGAGATGGAACGGATCCCCCGTGGTACACAAAAAAGGTCCGAACGCTGTTGCAGAGGCAACGGAAAAAGCATGCGAAGTTCAGAAGAACGCGAAATCCTGAAGATGGGCTAAAATTTACAGACGCGCGAAATTTGGCACGTACTTCAATGCGAGATGCCTTTAATAGGTTCCACAACGAAACATTGTCTCGAAATTTGGTAGAAAATCCGAAGAAATTCTGGTCGTATGTAAAGTACACAAGCGGCAAGACGCAGTCAATACCTTCGCTGCGCAGTGCCGATGGTACTGTTATCGACGACTGTGCCCCTAAAGCGGAGTTATTGAACGCAGTTTTCCGAAATTCCTTCACCAGGGAAGACGAATGGAATATTCCAGAATTTGAAACACGAACATCTGCTAGCATGAGTTTCTTAGAAGTAGATACCTTAGGGGTTGCGAAGCAACTCAAATCGCTTGATACGGGCAAGTCTTCAGGTCCAGATTGTATACCGATTAGGTTCCTTTCAGATTACGCTGATACTATAGCTCCCTACTTAGCACTCATATACAACCTCTCGCTCACCGATAGATCTGTACCTACAGATTGGAAAATTGCGCAGGTCGCACCAGTGTTCAAGAAGGGTAGTAGGAGTAATCCATTTAACTACAGACCTATATCATTGACGTCGGTTAGCAGTAGGGTTTTGGAGCATATACTGTATTCAAACATTATGAATCACCTCGAAGAGAACGATATATTGACACGTAATCAGCATGGCTTCAGAAAACATCGCTCTTGTGCAACGCACGAAGTAATGGCCGCTATCGACAGGGGATCTCAAGTTGATTCCGTATTTCTAGATTTCCGGAAAGCTTTTGACACCGTTCCTCACAAGCGACTTCTAATCAAGCTGCGGAGCTATGGGGTATCGTCTCAGTTGTGCGACTGGATTCGTGATTTCCTGTCAGGAAGGTCGCAGTTCGTAGTAATAGACGGCAAATCATCGAGTAAAACTGAAGTGATATCAGGTGTTCCCCAGGGAAGCGTCCTGGGACCTCTACTGTTCCTGATCTATATAAATGACCTGGGTGACAATCTGAGCAGTTCTCTTAGACTGTTCGCAGATGATGCTGTAATTTACCGTCTAGTAAGGTCATCCGAAGACCAGTATCAGCTGCAAAGCGATTTAGAAAAGATTGCTGTATGGTGTGTCAGGTGGCAGTTGACGCTAAATAACGAAAAGTGTGAGATGATCCACATGAGTTCCAAAAGAACTCCGTTGGAATTCGATTACTCGATAAATAGTACAATTCTCAAGGCTGTCAATTCAACTAAGTACCTGGGTGTTAAAATTACGAACAACTTCAGTTGGAAGGACCACATAGATAATATTGTCGGGATGGCGAGCCAAAGGTTGCGTTTCATTGGCAGGACACTTAGAAGATGCAACAAGTCCACTAAAGAGACAGCTTACACTACACTCGTTCGTCCTCTGTTAGAATATTGCTGCGCGGTGTGGGATCCTTACCAGGTGGGATTGACGGAGGACATCGAGAGGGTGCAAAGAAGGGCAGCTCGTTTTGTATTATCGCGTTATAGAGGAGAGAGTGTGGCAGATGTGATACACGAGTTGGGATGGAAGTCATTACAGCATAGACGTTTTTCGTCGCGGCGAGAGCTTTTTACGAAATTTCAGTCACCAACTTTCTCTTCCGAATGCGAAAATATTTTGTTGAGCCCAACCTACATAGGTAGGAATGATCATCAAAATAAAATAAGAGATATCAGAGCTCGAACAGAAAGGTTTAGGTGTTCGTTTTTCCCGCTCGCTGTTCGGGAATGGAATAGTAGAGAGATAGTATGATTGTGGTTCGATGAACCCTCTGCCAAGCACTTAAATGTGAATTGCAGAGTAGTCATGTAGATGTAGATGTAGATGTGACTGTTGTATTCAATCCCGATGTAATTTCTGTGTTTCATCAACACTCTGATAGTCCACAGAGTACAGAATGCCTCGAGATTTGCATCGGAAACTACTACTGGTCTTACAGGGAACGATCAAAGCATAGACTGTTTGAGAATTGATCCCATGGAGGAAAGTGCGCATGGTGACTCTTGTATTCAATCCCGATGCAATTTCTGTGTTACATCAACACTCTGATAGTCCACAGAGAACAGAAAGCCTCCAGATGTGCATCGGAAACTACTACTGGTCTTCCAGGGAACGATCAAAGCCTATTCTGTTTGAGACATTACTCCCATGGAGGAAAGTGCGCATGGTGACTGTTGTATTCAATCCCGATGCAATGTCTGTGTTTCATCAACACTCTGATATTCCACAGATTACAGAATGCCTCCAGATGTGCATCGGAAATTACAACTGGTCTTCCAGGGAACGATCAAAGCGTAGACTCTTGAGACATTACTTTTATGGAGGAATGTGCGCATGGTTACTGTTGTATTCAATCCCGATGCAATTTCTGTGTTTCATCAACACTCTGATAATCCACAGATTACAGAATGCCTCCAGATGTGCATCGGAAACAGCTACTGGTATTCCAGGGAACGATCAAAGCGTAAACGCTTTGAAACATTACTCCCATGGAGGAAACTGCGCATGGAGACTGTTGTATTCAACCCCGATGCAATTTCTGTCTTTCATCAACACTCTGATAGTCCACAGTGTACAGAAAGCCTCCAGATGTGCATAGGAAACTACTACTGGTCTTCTGGGGAACGATCAAAGCGTAGACTGTTAGAGACATTACTCCCATTGAGGAAAGTGCGCATGGTGACTGTTGCATTCAATCCCGATGCAATTACTGTGTTTCATCAACACCCTGATAGTATACACATTACAGAATGCCACCAGATGTGCATCTGAAACTACTACTGGTCTTCCAGGAAACGATCAAAGCGTAAATTGTTTGAGACATTACTCCCATGGAAGAAAGTGCGCATGGTGACCGTTGTATTCAATCCGGATGCAATTTCTGTGTTTCATCAACACTCTGATAGTCCACATACTACAGAATGCCACGAGATGTGCATCGGAAACTACTACTGGTCTTCCAGGGAACGATCAAAGCGTAGACTCTTTCAGACATTACTCCCATGGAGGAAAGTGCGCATGGTGACTGGCGTATTCAATCCCGATGCATTTTCTGTGTTTCATCAACACTCTGATAGTCCACAGATTACAGAATGCCACCAGATGTGCATCGGAAACTACTACTGGTCTTCCAGGGAACGATCAAAGCGTAGATTGTTTGAGACATACCTCCCGTGGAAGAAAGTGCGCATGGTGTCTTTTGTATTCAATCCCGATGCAATTTCTGTGTTTCTTCAACACTCTGATAGTCCACAGATTACAGAATGCCACCAGATATGCATCGGAAACTACTACTGGTCTTACAGGGAACGATCAAAGCATAGACTGTTTGAGAATTACTCCCATGGAGGAAAGTGCGCATGTTGACTGTTGTATTCAATCCCGATGCAATTTCTGTGTTTCATCAACACTCTGATAGTCCACAGATTACAGAAAGCCCCAGAATTTCATCGGAAACTACTACTGGTCTTCCAGGGAACGATCAAAGCGTAGAATGTTTGAGACATTACTCCAATGGAGGTAACTGCGCAGGGAGACTGTTGTATTCAATCCCGATGCAATTTCTGTGATTCATCAACACTCTGATAGTCCACAGGTTACAGAATGCCGCCCGATGTTCATCGGAAACTACTACTGGTCTTCCAGGGAACGATCAAAGCGTAGACTGTTTGAGACATTACTACCATGGAGGAAAGTGCGCATGGTGAGTGTATTATTCAATCCCGTTGCAATTTCTGTGTTTCATCAAAGCTCTGATAGTCCACAGTGTACAGAAAGCCTCCAGATGTGCATAGGAAACTACTACTGGTCTTCTGGGGAACGATCAAAGCGTAGACTGTTAGAGACATTACTCCCATGGAGGAAAGTGCGCATGGTGACCGTTGTATTCAGTCCCAATGCAATTACTGTGTTTCATCAACACCCTGATAGTCTACACATTACAGAATGCCACCAGATGTGCATAGGAAACTACTACTGGTCTTCCAGGGAACGATCAAATCGAAGTTTGTTTGAGACATTACTCCCGTGGAGGAAAGTGCGCATGGTGAATGTTGTATTCAATCCGGATGCAATTTCTGTGTTTCATCAACACTCTGATAGTCCACATTTTACAGAATGCCTCCAGATGTGCTTCGAAAACTACTACTGGTCTTCCAGGGAACAATGAAACGTAGACTGTTTGAGACATTACTCCAATGGAGGAAAGTGCGCATGGTGACTGTTGTATTAAATCCCGATGCAATCTCTCTGTTTCATCAACACTCTGATAGTCCATAGATAACAGTATGCCTCCAGATGTTCGTCGGAAACTACTACTGGTCTTCCAGGGAACGATCAAACCGTAGACTGTTTGAGACATTACTTTTATGGGGAATGTGCGCATGGCGACTGTTGTATTCAATCCCGATGCAATTTCTGTGTTTCACCAACACTCTAATAGTCCACAGATTACAGAATGCCTCCAGATGTGCATCGGAAACTACTACTGGTCTTACAGAGAACAATCAATGCATAGACTATTTGAGAATTACTCCCATGGAGGAAAGTGCGAATGGTGACTGTTGTATTCAATCCCGATGCAATTTCTGTGTTTCATCAACACTCTGATTGTCCACAGAGTACAGAAAGCCTCCAGATGTGTACCGGAAACTACTACTAGTCTTCCAGGGAACGATCAAAGCGTGGACTGTTAGAGACATTACTAAAATGGAGGAAAGTGCGCATGGTGACTGTTGTATTCAATCCCGATGCAATTTCTGTGTTTCATCAACACTCTGATAGACCACAGATTAAAGATAGCTTCCAGATGTGCATCGGAAACTACTACTGGTCTTCCAGGGAACGAACAAAGCGTAGACTGTTTGAGACATTACTTTTATGGGGGAATGTGCGCATGGCGACTGTTGTATTCAATCCCGACGCCATGTCTGTGTTTCATCAACACTCTAATAGTCCACAGATTACAGAATGCCTCCAGATGTACATCGTAAACTACTACTGGTCTTCCAGGGAACGATCAAAGCGTAGACTGTTTGAGCCATTACTCCCATGGAGGAAACTGGGCATGGAGACTGTTGTATTCAACCCCGATGCAATTTCAGAGTTTCATCAACACTGTGATAGTCCACAGTGTACAGAAACCTCCAGATGTGCATAGGAAACTACTACTAGTCTTCTGGGGAACGATCAAAGCGTAGACTGTTAGAGACATTACTCCCATGGAGGAAAGTGCGCATTGTGACTGTTGTATTCAATCCCGAGACAATTTCTGTGTCTCATCAACACTCTGATAGTCCACAGATTACGGAAAGCCCCCAGATGTGTATCGGAAACTACTACTGGTCTTCCAGGGAACGATCAAAGCGTAGACTGTTTGAGACATTACTCCCATGGAGGAAACTGCGCATGGTGACTGTTGTATTCATTCCCGACGCAATTTCTGTGTTTCATCAACTCTCTGATAGTCCACAGATTACAGAATGCCACCAGATGTGCATCGGAAACTACTACTGGTCTTCCAGGGAACGATCAAAGCATTGACTGTTTCGGACATTACTCCCATGGAGGAAAGTGCGCATGGTGAGTGTTGTATTCAATCGAGATGCAATTTCTGTGTTTCATCAACACTCTGATAGTCCACAGATTACAGAATGCCTCCAGATGTGCATCGGAAACCACTACTGGTCTTCCAGGGAACGATCAAAGCGTAGACTGTTTGAGACATTACTTTTATGGAGGAAAGTGCGCATGTTGACTGTTGTATTCAATCCCGATGCAATTTCTGTGTTTCATCAACACTCTGACAGTCCACATTTTACAGAATGCCTCCAGATGTGCATCGAAAACTACTACTGGTCTTCCAGGGAACTATGAAAGCGTAGACTGTATGAGACATTACTCCAATGGAGGAAAGAGCGCATGGTGACTGTTGTATTCAATCCCGATGCAATTTCTGTGTTTCACCAACACTCTGATAGTCCATAGATTACAGAATGCCTCCAGATGTTCATCGGAAACTACTACTGGTCTTCCAGGGAACGATCAAATCGTAGACTGTTTGAGACATTACTTTTATGGGGGATTGTGCGCATGGCGACTGTTGTATTCAATCCCGATGCAATTTCTGTGTTTCATCAACACTCTAATAGTCCACAGATTACAGAATGCCACCAGATGTGCATCGGAAACTACTACTGGTCTTCCAGGGAACGATCAAAGCGTTGACTGTCTGGGACTTTACTCCCATGGAGGAAAGTGCGCATGGTGAGTGTTGTATTCAATCGAGATGCAATTTCTGTGTTTCATCAACACTCTGATAGTCCACAGATTACAGAATGCCTCCAGATGTGCATCAGAAACCACTACTGGTCTTCCAGGGAACGATCAAAGCGTAGACTGTTTGAGACATTACTTTTATGGAGGAAAGTGCGCAGGGTGACTGTTGTATTCAATCCCGATGCAATTTCTGTGTTTCATCAACACTCTGATAGGCCACAGATTACAGAATGCTACCAGATGTGCATCGGAAACTACTACTGGTCTTCCAGGGAACGATCAAAGCGTAGACTGTACGAGACATACCTCCCGTGGCGGAAAGTGCGCATGGTGACTGTTGTATTCATTCCCGATGCAATTTCTGTGTTTCTTTAACACTCTGATAGTCCACAGATTACAGAATGCCACCAGATGTGCATCGGAAACTACTACTGGTCTTCCAGGGAACGATCAAAGAATAGACTGTTTGAGACACTACTCCCTTGGAGGAAAGTGCGAATGGTGACTGTTGTATTCAATCCCGACGCAATTTCTGTGTTTCATCAACACTCTGATACTCCACAGATTACAGAATGCCTCCAGATGTGCATCGGAAACTACTACTGGTCTTCCAGGGAACGATCAAAGTGTAGACTATTTGAGACATTACTCCCATCTTGGAAAGTGCGCATGGTGACTGTTGTATTCAATCGCGATGCAATTTCTGTGTTTCATCAACACTCTGATAGTCCACAGAGTACAGAAAGCCTCCAGATGTGCTTCGGAAACTACTACTGGTCTTCCATGGAACGATCAAAGCGTGGACTGTTAGAGACATTACTAGAATGGAGGAAAGTGCGCATGGTGACTGTTTTGTTAAATCCCGATGCAATTTCTGTGTTTCATCAACATTCTGATAGTCCACAGATTACAGAATGCCTCCAGATGTTCATCGTAAACTACTACTGGTCTTCCAGGGAACGATCAAAGCGTAGACTGTTTGAGACCTTACTCCCATGGAGGACACTGCGCATGGTGACTCTTGTATTCAACCCCGATGCAATTTCTGTCTTTCATCAACACTCTGATAGTCCTCAGTGTACAGAAAGCCTCTAGATGTGCATAGGAAACTACTACTGGTCTTCTGGGGAACGATCATAGCGTAGACTGTTAGAGACCTTACTCCCATGGAGGAAAGTGCGCATGGTGACTGTTGTATTCAATCCGGATGCAATTTCTGTGTTTCATCAACACTCTGATAGTCCACAGATTTCAGAATGCCTCCAGATGTGCATCGGAAACTACTACTGGTCTTCCAGGGAACGATCAAAGCGTAGACTGTTTGAGACATTACTTTTAAGGAGGAATATGCGCATGGTGACTGTTGTATTCAATCCCGATGCAATTACTGTGTTTCATCAACACCCCGATAGTCTACACATTACAGAATGCCACCAGATGAGCATCGGAAACTACTACTGGTCTTCCAGGGAACGATCAAAGAATAGACTGTTTGAGACACTACTCCCTTGGAGGAAAGTGCGCATGGTGACTGTTGTATTCAATCCCGACGCAATTTCTGTGTTTCATCAACACTCTGATACTCCACAGATTACAGAATGCCTCCAGATGTGCATCGGAAACTACTACTGGTCTTTCAGGGAACGTTCAAAGTGTAGACTATTTGAGACATTACTCCCATGGAGGAAAGTGCGCATGGTGACTGTTGTATTCAATCGCGATGCAATTTCTGTGTTTCATCAACACTCTGATAGTCCACAGAGTAAAGAAAGCCTCCAGATGTGCTTCGGAAACTACTACTGGTCTTCCAGGGAACGATCAAAGCGTGGACTGTTAGAGACATTACTAAAATGGAGGAAAGTGCGCATGGTGACTGTTGTGTTCAATGCCGATGCAATTTCTGTGTTTCATCAACATTCTGATAGTCCACAGGTTACAGAATGCCTCCAGATGTTGATCGTAAACTACTACTGGTCTTCCAGGGAACGATCAAAGCGTAGACTGTTTGAGACATTACTCCCATGGAGGACACTGCGCATGGTGACTCTTGTATTCAACCCCGATGCAATTTCAGTCTTTCATCAACACTCTGATAGTCCACAGTGTACAGAAAGCCTTTAGATGTGCATAGGAAACTACTAGTGGTCTTCTGGGGAACGATCAAAGCGTAGACCGTTAGAGACATTACTCCCATGGAGGAAAATGCGCATGGTGACAGTTGTATTCAATCAAGAGACAATTTCTGTGTCTCATCAACACTCTGATAGTCCACAGATTTCAGAATGCCTCCAGATGTGCATCGGAAACTACTACTGGTCTTCCAGGGAACGATCAAAGCGTAGACTGTTTGAGACATTACTTTTAAGGAGGAATATGCGCATGGTGACTGTTGTATTCAATCCCGATGCAATTACTGTGTTTCATCAACACCCCGATAGTCTACACATTACAGAATGCCTCCAGATGTTCATCGGAAACTACTACTGGTCTTCCAGGGAACGATCAAAGTGTAGACTATTTGAGACATTACTCCCATGGAGGAAAGTGCGCATGGTGACTGTTGTATTCAATCGCGATGCAATTTCTGTGTTTCATCAACACTCTGATAGTCCACAGAGTACAGAAAGCCTCCAGATGTGCTTCGGAAACTACTACTGGTCTTCCAGGAAACGATCAAAGCGTGGACTGTTAGAGACATTACTAAAATGGAGGAAAGTGCGCATGGTGACTGTTGTGTTCAATCCCGATGCAATTTCTGTGTTTCATCAACATTCTGATAGTCCACAGATTACAGAATGCCTCCAGATGTTCATCGTAAACTACTACTGGTCTTCCAGGGAACGATCCAAGCGTAGACTGTTTGAGACATTACTCCCATGGAGGACACTGCGCATGGTGACTCTTGTATTCAACCCCGATGCAATTTCTGTCTTTCATCAACACTCTGATAGTCCACAGTGTACAGAAAGCCTCTAGATGTGCATAGGAAACTACTACTGGTCTTCCAGGGAACGATCAAAGCGTAGACTGTTTGAGACATTACTTTTATGGAGGAAAGTGCGCATGTTGACTGTTGTATTCAATCCCGATGCAATTTCTGTGTTTCATCAACACTCTGATAGTCCACATTTTACAGAATGCCTCCAGATATGCATCGAAAACTACTACTGGTCTTCCAGGGAACTATGAAAGCGTAGACTGTTTGAGACATTACTTTTATGGAGGAAAGTGCCCATGTTGACTGTTGTATTCAATCCCGATGCAATTTCTGTGTTTCATCAACACTCTGATAGTCCACATTTTACAGAATGCCTCCAGATATGCATCGAAAACTACTACTGGTCTTCCAGGGAACTATGAAAGCGTAGACTGTATGAGACATTACTCCAATGGAGGATAGTGCGCATGGTGACTGTTGTATTCAATCCCGATGCAATTTCTGTGTTTCATCAACACTCTGATAGTCCACAGATTTCAGAATGCGTCCAGATGTGCATCGGAAACTACTACTGGTCTTCCAGGGAACGATCAAAGCGTAGACTGTTTGAGACATTACTTTTAAGGAGGAATATGCGCATGGTGACTGTTGTACTCAATCCCGATGCAATTACTGTGTTCCATCAACACCCCGATAGTCCACACATTACAGAATGCCACCAGATGAGCATCGGAAACTACTACTGGTCTTCCAGGGAACGATCAAAGAATAGACTGTTTGAGACACTACTCCCTTGGAGGAAAGTGCGCATGGTGACTGTTGTATTCAATCCCGACGCAATTTCTGTGTTTCATCAACACTCTGATAGTCCACAGATTACAGAAAGCATCCAGATGTGCTTCGGAAAATACTACTGGTCTTCCAGGAAACTATCAAAGCGTGGACTGTTAGAGACATTACTAAAATGGAGGAAAGTGCGCATGGTGACTGTTGTGTTCAATCCCGATGCAATTTCTGTGTTTCATCAACATTCTGATAGTCCACAGATTACAGAATGCCTCCAGATGTTCATCGTAAACTACTACTGGTCTTCCAGGGAACGATCCAAGCGTAGACTGTTTGAGACATTACTCCCATGGAGGACACTGCGCATGGTGACTCTTGTATTCAACTCCGATGCAATTTCTGTCTTTAATCAACACTCTGATAGTCCACAGTGTACAGAAAGCCTCTAGATGTGCATAGGAAACTACTACTGGTCTTCCAGGGAACGATCAAAGCGTAGACTGTTTGAGACATAACTTTTATGGAGGAAAGTGCGCATGTTGACTGTTGTATTCAATCCCGATGCAATTTCTGTGTTTCATCAACACTCTGATAGTCCACATTTTACAGAATGATTCCAGATGTGCATCGAAAACTACTACTGGTCTTCCAGGGAACTATGAAAGCGTAGACTGTATGAGACATTACTCCAATGGAGGAAAGTGCGCATGGTGACTGTTGTATTCAATCCCGATGCAATTTCTGTGTTTCATCAACACTCTGATAGTCCATAGATTACAGAATGCCTCCAGATGTTCATCGGAAACAACTACTGGTCTTGCAGGGAACGATCAAATCGTAGACTGTTTGAGACATTACTTTTATGGGGGATTGTGCGCATGGCGACAGTTGTATTCAATCCAGAAGCAATTTCTGTGTTTCATCAACACTCTAATAGTCCACAGATTACAGAATGCCTCCATATGTGCATGGGAAACTACTACTGGTCTTACAGGGAACGATCAAAGCGTAGACTGTTTGAGAATTACTCCCATGGAGGAAAGTGCGCATGGTGACTGTTGTATTCATCAACACTCTGATAGACCACAGATTACAGAATGCTACCAGATGTGCATCGGAAAGTACTACTGGTCTTCCAGGGAACGATCAAAGAGTAGACTGTACGAGACATACCTCCGTGGAGGAAAGTGCGCATGGTGACTGTTGCATTCATTCCTCATGCAATTTCTGTGTTTCTTTAACACTCTGATAGTCCACAGATTACAGATTGCCACCAGATGTGCATCGGAAACTACTACTGGTCTTCCAGGGAACGATCAAAGAATAGACTTTTTGAGACACTACTCCCTTGGAGGAAAGTGCGCATGGTGACTGTTGTATTCAATCCCGACGCAATTTCTGTGTTTCATCAACACTCTGATACTCCACAGATTACTGAATGCCTCCAGATGTGCATCGGAAACTACTACTGATCATCCAGGGAACGATCAAAGTGTAGACTATTTGATACATTACTCCCATCTAGGAAAGTGCGCATGGTGACTGTTGTATTCAATCGCGATGCAATTTCTGTGTTTCATCAACACTCTGATAGTCCACAGAGTACAGAAAGCCTCCAGATGTGCTTCGGAAACTACTACTGGTCTTCCAGGGAACGATCAAAGCGTGGACTGTTAGAGACATTACTAGAATGGAGGAAAGTGCGCATGGTGACTGTTTTGTTCAATCCCGATGCAATTTCTGTGTTTCATCAACATTCTGATAGTCCACAGATTACAGAATGCCTCCAGATGTTCATCGTAAACTACTACTGGTCTTCCAGGGAACGATCAAAGCGTAGACTGTTTGAGACATTACTCCCATGGAGGACACTGCGCATGGTGACTCTTGTATTCAACCCCGATGCAATTTCTGTCTTTCATCAACAGTCTGATAGTCCACAGTGTACAGAAAGCCTCTAGATGTGCATAGGAAACTACTACTGGTCTTCTGGGGAACGATCATAGCGTAGACTGTTAGAGACATTACTCCCATGGAGGAAAGTGCGCATGGTGACTGTTGTATTCAATCCGGATGCAATTTCTGTGTTTCATCAACACTGTGATAGCCCACATTTACAGAATGCCTCCAGATGTGCATCGGAAACTACTACTGGTCTTCCAGGAAACGATCAAAGCGTAGACTGATTAGACATTACACCCATGGAGGATAGTGCGCATGGTGACTGTTGTATTCAATCCCGATGCAATTTCTGTGTTTCATCAACACTCTGATAGTCCACAGATTTCAGAATGCCTCCAGATGTGCATCGGAAACTACTACCGGTCTTCCAGGGAACGATCAAAACGTAGACTGTTTGAGACATTACTTTTAAGGAGGAATATGCGCATGGTGACTGTTGTACTCAGTCCCGATGCAATTACTGTGTTTCATCAACACCCCGATAGTCTACACATTACAGAATGCCACCAGAAGAGCATCGGAAACTACTACTGGTCTTCCAGGGAACGATCAAAGAATAGACTGTTTGAGGCACTACTCCCTTGGAGGAAAGTGCGCATGGTGACTGTTGTATTCAATCCCGACGCAATTTCTGTGTTACATCAACACTCTGATAGTCCACAGATTACAGAAAGCATCCAGATGTGCTTCGGAAACTACTACTGGTCTTCCAGGAAACGATCAAAGCGTGGACTGTTAGAGACATTACTAAAATGGAGGAAAGTGCGCATGGTGACTGTTGTGTTCAATCCCGATGCAATTTCTGTGTTTCATCAACATTCTGATAGTCCACAGATTACAGAATGCCTCCAGATGTTCATCGTAAACTACTACTGGTCTTCCAGGGAACGATCCAAGCGTAGACTGTTTGAGACATTACTCCCATGGAGGAAACTGCGCATAGTGACTCTTGTATTCAACCCCGATGCAATTTCTGTCTTTCATCAACACTCTGATAGTCCACAGTGTACGGAAAGCCATTAGATGTGCATAGGAAACTACTACTGGTCTTCCAGGGAACGATCAAAGCGTAGACTGTTTGAGACATTACTTTTATGGAGGAAAGTACGCATGTTGACTGTTGTATTCAATCCCGATGCAATTTCTGTGTTTCATCAACACTCTGATAGTCCACATTTTACTGAATGCCTCCAGATCTGCATCGAAAACTACTACTGGTCTTCTAGGGAACTATGAAAGCGTAGACTGTATGAGACATTACACCAATGGAGGAAAGTGCGCATGGTGACTGTTGTATTCAATCCCGATGCAATTTCTGTGTTTCATCAACACTCTGATAGTCCATAGATTACAGAATGCCTCCAGATGTTCATTGGAAACTACTACTGGTCTTCCAGGGAACGATCAAATCGTAGACTGTTTGAGACATTACTTTTATGTGGGATTGTGCGAATGGCGACTGTTGTAATCAATCCCGATGCAATTTCTGTGTTTCATCAACACTCTAATAGTCCACAGATTACAGAATGCCTCCATATGTGCATGGGAAACTACTACTGGTCTTCCAGGGAACGATCAAAGCGTAGACTGTACGAGATATACCTCCCGTGGAGGAAAGTGCGCATGGTGACTGTTGTATTCATTTCCGATGCAATTTCTGTGTTTCTTTAACACTCTGATAGTCCACAGATTACAGAATGCCACCAGATGTGCATCGGAAACTACTACTGGTCTTCCAGGGAACTATCAAAGAATAGACTGTTTGAGACACTACTCCCTTGGAGGAAAGTGCGCATGGTGACTGTTGTATTCAATCCCGACGCAATTTCTCTGTTTCATCAACACTCTGATACTCCACAGATTACAGAATGCCTCCATATGTGCATGGGAAACTACTACTGGTCTTCCAGGGAACGATCAAAGCGTAGACTGTACGAGACATACCTCCCGTGGAGGAAAGTGCGCATGGTGACTGTTGTATTCATTTCCGATGCAATTTCTGTGTTTCTTTAACACTCTGATAGTCCACAGATTACAGAATGCCACCAGATGTGCATCGGAAACTACTACTGGTCTTCCAGGGAACTATCAAAGAATAGACTGTTTGAGACACTACTCCCTTGGAGGAAAGTGCGCATGGTGACTGTTGTATTCAATCCCGACGCAATTTCTCTGTTTCATCAACACTCTGATACTCCACAGATTACAGAATGCCTCCAGATGTGCATCGGAAACTACTACTGGTCTTCCAGGGAACGATCAAAATGTAGACTGTTTGAGACATTACTCCCATGGAGGACACTGCGCATGGTGACTCTTGTATTCAACCCCGATGCAATTTCTGTCTTTCATCAACACTCTGATAGTCCACAGTGTACAGAAAGCCTCTAGATGTGCATAGGAAACTACTACTGGTCTTCTGGGGAACGATCATAGCGTAGACTGTTAGAGACATTACTCCCATGGAGGAAAGTGCGCATGGTGACTGTTGTATTCAATCCGGATGCAATTTCTGTGTTTCATCAACACTCTGATAGCCCACATTTACAGAATGCCTCCAGATGTGCATCGGAAACTACTACTGTTCTTCCAGGGAACGATCAAAGCGTAGACTGATTAGACATTACACCCATGGAGGATAGTGCGCATGGTGACTGTTGTATTCAATCCCGATGCAATTTCTGTGTTTCATCAACACTCTGATAGTCCACAGATTTCAGAATGCCTCCAGATGTGCATCGGAAACTACTACTGGTCTTCCAGGGAACGATCATAGCGTAGACTGTTTGAGACATTACTTTTAAGGAGGAATATGCGCATGGTGACTGTTGTACTCAATCCCGATGCAATTGCTGTGTTTCATCAACACCCCGATAGTCTACACATTACAGAATGCCACCAGATGAGCATCGGAAACTACTACTGGTCTTCCAGGGAACGGTCAAAGAGTAGACTGTTTGAGACACTACTCCCTTGGAGGAAAGTGCGCATGGTGGCTGTTGTATTCAATCCCGACGAAATTTCTGTGCTTCATCAACACTCTGATAGTCCACAGATTACAGAAAGCATCCAGATGTGCTTCGGAAACTACTACTGGTCTTCCAGGAAACGATCAAAGCGTGGACTGTTAGAGACATTACTAAAATGGAGGAAAGTGCGCATGGTGACTGTTGTGTTCAATCCCGATGCAATTTCTGTGTTTCATCAACATTCTGATAGTATACAGATTACAGAATGCCTACAGATGTTCATCGTAAACTACTACTGGTCTTCCAGGGAACGATCCAAGCGTAGACTGTTTGAGACATTACTCCCATGGAGGACACTGCGCATGGTGACTCTTGTATTCAACCCCGATGCAATTTCTGTCTTTCATCAACACTCTGATAGTCCACAGTGTACAGAATGCCTCTAGATGTGCATCGAAAACTACTACTGGTCTTCCAGGGAACTATGAAAGCGTAGACTGTATGAGACATTACTTTTATGGAGGAAAGAGCGCATGGTGACTGTTGTATTCAATCCCGATGCAATTTCTGTGTTTCATCAAGACTCTAATAGTCCACAGATTACAGAATGCCTCCATTTGTGCATGGGAAACTACTACTGGTCTTACAGGGAACGATCAAAGCGTAGACTGTTTGAGAATTACTCCCATGGAGGAAAGTGCGCATGGTGACTGTTGTATTCATCAACACTCTGATAGGCCACAGATTACAGAATGCTACCAGATGTGCATCGGAAACTACTACTTGTCTTCCAGGGAACGATCAAAGCGTAGACTGTACGAGACATACCTCCCGTGGAGGTAAGTGCGCATGGTGACTGTTGTATTCATTCCCGATGCAATTTCTGTGTTTCTTTAACACTCTGATAGTCCACAGATTACAGAATGCCACCAGATGTGCATCGGAAACTACTACTGGTCTTCCAGGGAACTATCAAAGAATAAACTGTTTGAGACACTACTCCCTTGGAGGAAAGTAAGCATGGTGATTGTTGTATTCAATCCCGACGCAATTTCTGTGTTTCATCAACACTCTGATACTCCACAGATTACAGAATGCCTCCAGATGTGCATCGGAAACTACTACTGGTCTTCCAGGGAACGATCAAAGTGTAGACTATTTGAGACATTACTCCCATCTAGGAAAGTGCGCATGGTGACTGTTGTATTCAATCGCGATGCAATTTCTGTGTTTCATCAACACTCTGATAGTCCACAGAGTACAGAAAGCCTCCAGATGTGCTTCGGAAACTACTACTTCTCTTCCAGGGAACGATCAAAGCGTGGACTGTTAGAGACATTACTAGAATGGAGGAAAGTGCGCATGGTGACTGTTTTGTTCAATCCCGATGCAATTTCTGTGTTTCATCAACATTCTGATAGTCCACAGATTACAGAATGTCTCCAGATGTTCATCGTAAACTACTACTGGTCTTCCAGGGAACGATCAAAGCGTAGACTGTTTGAGACATTACTTCCATGGAGGACACTGCGCATGGTGACTCTTGTATTCAACCCCGAAGCAATTTCTGTCTTTCATCAACACTCTGATAGTCCACAGTGTACAGAAGGCCTCTAGATGTGCATAGGAAACTACTACTGGTCTTCTGGGGAACGATCATAGCGTAGACTGTTAGAGACATTACTCGCATGGAGGAAAGTGCGCATGGTGACTGTTGTATTCAATCCGGATGCAATTTCTGTGTTCATCAACACTCTGATAGCCCACATTTACAGAATGCCTCCAGATGTGCATCGGAAACTACTACTGGTCTTCCAGGGAACGATCAAAGCGTAGACTGATTAGACATTACACCCATGGAGGATAGTGCGCATGGTGACTGTTGTATTCAATCCCGATGCAATTTCTGTGTTTCATCGACACTCTGATAGCCCACAGATTTCAGAATGCCTCCAGATGTGCATCGGAAACTACTACTGGTCTTCCAGGGAACGATCAAAGCCTAGACTTTTTGAGACATTACATTTAAGGAGGAATATGCGCATGGTGACTGTTGTACTCAATCCCGATGCAATTACTGTGTTTCATCAATACCCCGATAGTCTACACATTACAGAATGCCACCAGATGAGCATCGGAAACTACTACTGGTCTTCCAGGGAACGGTCAAAGAATAGACTGTTTGAGACACTACTCCCTTGGAGGAAAGTGCGCATGGTGGCTGTTGTATTCAATCCCGACGCAATTTCTGTGTTTCATCAACACTCTGATAGTCCACAGATTACAGAAAGCATCCAGATGTGCTTCGGAAACTACTACTGGTCTTCCAGGAAACGATCAAAGCGTGGACTGTTAGAGACATTACTAAAATGGAGGAAAGTGCGCATGGTGACTGTTGTGTTCAATCACGATGCAATTTCTGTGTTTCATCAACATTCTGATAGTCCACAGATTACAGAATGCCTCCAGATGTTCATCGGAAACTACTACTGGTCTTCCAGGGAACGATCCAAGCGTAGACTGTTTGAGACATTACTCCCATGGAGGACACTGCGCATGGTGACTCTTGTATTCAACCCCGATGCAATTTCTGTCTTTCATCAACACTCTGATAGTCCACAGTGTACAGAAGGCCTGTAGATGTGCATAGGAAACTACTACTGGTCTTCCAGGGAACGATCAAATCGTAGACTGTTTGAGACATTACTTTTATGGAGGAAAGTGCGCATGTTGACTGTTGTATTCAATCCCGATGCAATTTCTGTGTTTCATCAACACTCTGATAGTCCACATTTTACAGAATGCCTCCAGATGTGCATCGAAAACTACTACTGGTCTTCCAGGGAACTATGAAAGCGTAGACTGTATGAGACATTACTCCAATGGAGGAAAGTGCGCATGGTGACTGTTGTATTCAATCCCGATGTAATTTCTGTGTTTCATCAACACTCTGATAGTCCACAGAGTAAAGAAAGCCTACAGATGTGCTTCGGAAACTACTACTGGTCTTCCAGGGAACGATCAAAGCGTGGACTGTTAGAGACATTACTAAAATGGAGGAAAGTGCGCATGGTGACTGTTGTGTTCAATCCCGATGCAATTTCTGTGTTTCATCAACACTCTGATAGTCCACAGATTACAGAATGCCTCCAGATGTGCATCGGAAACTACTACTGGTCTTCCAGGGAACGATCAAAGCGTAGACTGATTAGACATTACACCCATGGAGGATAGTGCGCTTGGTGACTGTTGTATTCAATCCCGATGCAATTTCTGTGTTTCATCAACACTCTGATAGTCCACAGATTTCAGAATGCCTCCAGATGTGCATCGGAAGCTACTACTGGTCTTCCAGGGAACGATCAAAGCGTAGACTGTTTGAGACATTACTTTTAAGGAGGAATATGCGCATGGTGACTGTTGTACTCAATCCCGATGCAATTACTGTGTTTCATCAACACCCCGATAGTCTACACATTACAGAATGCCACCAGATGAGCATCGGAAACTACTACTGGTCTTCCAGGGAACGATCAAAGCGTAGACTGTTTGAGACATTACTTTTAAGGAGGAATATGCGCATGGTGACTGTTGTATTCAATCCCGATGCAATTACTGTGTTTCATCAACACCCCGATAGTCTACACATTACAGAATGCCTCCAGATGTTCATCGGAAACCACTACTGGTCTTCCAGGGAACGATCAAAGAATAGACTGTTTGAGATACTACTCCCTTGGAGGAAAGTGCGCATGGTGGCTGTTGTATTCAATCCCGACGCAATTTCTGTGTTTCATCAACACTCTGATACTCCACAGGTTACAGAATGCCTCCAGATGTGCATCGGAAACTACTACTGGTCTTCCAGGGAACGATCAAAGTGTAGACTATTTGAGACATTACTACCATGGAGGAAAGTGCGCATGGTGACTGTTGTATACAATCGCGATGCAATTTCTGTGTTTCATCAACACTCTGATAGTCCACAGAGTAAAGAAAGCCTCCAGATGTGCTTCGGAAACTACTACTGGTCTTCCAGGGAACGATCAAAGCGTGGACTGTTAGAGACATTACTAAAATGGAGGAAAGTGCGCATGGTGACTGTTGTGTTCAATCCCGATGCAATTTCTGTGTTTCATCAACATTCTGATAGTCCACAGATTACAGAATGCCTCCAGATGTTCATCGTAAACTACTACTGGTCTTCCAGGGAACGATCAAAGCGTAGACTGTTTGAGACATTACTCCCATGGAGGACACTGCGCATGGTGACTCTTGTATTCAACCCCGATGCAATTTCTGTCTTTCATCAACACTCTGATAGTCCACAGTGTACAGAAAGCCTCTAGATGTGCATAGGAAACTACTACTGGTCTTCTGGGGAACGATCAAAGCGTAGAATGTTAGAGACATTACTCCCATGGAGGAAAGTGCGCATGGTGACTGTTGTATTCAATCCCGATACAATTTCTGTGTCTCATCAACACTCTGATAGTCCTCAGATTTCAGAATGCCTCCAGATGTGCATCGGAAACTACTACTGGTCTTCCAGGGAACGATCAAAGAGTAGACTGTTTGAGACATTACTTTTAAGGAGGAATATGCGCATGGTGACTGTTGTATTCAATCCCGATGCAATTACTGTGTTTCATCAACAACCCGATAGTCTACACATTACAGAATGCCTCCAGATGTTCATCGGAAACCACTACTGGTCTTCCAGGGAACGATCAAAGCGTAGACTGTTTGAGACATTACTACCATGGAGGCAAGTGCGCATGGTGAGTGTTGTATTCAATCCCGTTGCAATTTCTGTGTTTCATCAACGCTCTGATAGTCCACAGATTACAGAATGCCTCCAGATGTACATCGTAAACTACTACTGGTCTTCCAGAGAACGATCAAAGCGTAGAATGTTTGAGACATTACTCCCATGGAGGAAACTGCGCATGGAGACTGTTGTATTCAACCCCGATGCAATTTCTGAGTTTCATCAACACTCTGATAGTCCACAGTGTACGGAAAGCCTAGAGATGTGCATAGGAAACTACTACTGGTCTTCTGGGGAACGATCAAAGCGTAGACTGTTAGAGACATTACTCCCATGGAGGAAAGTGCGCATGGTGACCGTTGTATTCAATCCCGATGCAATTACTGTGTTTCATCAACACCCTGATAGTCTACACATTACAGAATGCCACCAGATGTGCATCGGAAACTACTACTGGTCTTCCAGGGAACGATCAAAATGTAGACTATTTGAGACATTACTCCCATCTAGGAAAGTGCGCATGGTGACTGTTGTATTCAATCGCGATGCAATTTCTGTGTTTCATCAACACTCTGATAGTCCACAGAGTACAGAAAGCCTCCAGATGTGCTTCGGAAACTACTACTGGTCTTCCAGGGAACGATCAAAGCGTGGACTGTTAGAGACATTACTAGAATGGAGGAAAGTGCGCATGGTGACTGTTTTGTTCAATCCCGATGCAATTTCTGTGTTTCATCAACACTCTGATAGTCCACAGATTACAGAATGCCTCCAGATGTGCATCGGAAACTACTACTGGTCTTCCAGGGAACGATCAAAGCGTAGACTGATTAGACATTACACCCATGGAGGATAGTGCGCTTGGTGACTGTTGTATTCAATCCCGATGCAATTTCTGTGTTTCATCAACACTCTGATAGTCCACAGATTTCAGAATGCCTCCAGATGTGCATCGGAAACTACTACTGGTCTTCCAGGGAACGATCAAAGCGTAGACTGTTTGAGACATTACTTTTAAGGAGGAATATGCGCATGGTGACTGTTGTACTCAATCCCGATGCAATTACTGTGTTTCATCAACACCCCGATAGTCTACACATTACAGAATGCCACCAGATGAGCATCGGAAACTACTACTGGTCTTCCAGGGAACGATCAAAGCGTAGACTGTTTGAGACATTACTTTTAAGGAGGAATATGCGCATGGTGACTGTTGTATTCAATCCCGATGCAATTACTGTGTTTCATCAACAACCCGATAGTCTACACATTACAGAATGCCTCCAGATGTTCATCGGAAACCATTACTGGTCTTCCAGGGAACGATCAAAGCGTAGACTGTTTGAGACATTACTACCATGGAGGCAAGTGCGCATGGTGAGTGTTGTATTCAATCCCGTTGCAATTTCTGTGTTTCATCAACGCTCTGATAGTCCACAGATTACAGAATGCCTCCAGATGTACATCGTAAACTACTACTGGTCTTCCAGAGAACGATCAAAGCGTAGAATGTTTGAGACATTACTCCCATGGAGAAAACTGCGCATGGAGACTGTTGTATTCAACCCCGATGCAATTTCTGAGTTTCATCAACACTCTGATAGTCCACAGTGTACGGAAAGCCTAGAGATGTGCATAGGAAACTACTACTGGTCTTCTGGGGAACGATCAAAGCGTAGACTGTTAGAGACATTACTCCCATGGAGGAAAGTGCGCATGGTGACCGTTGTATTCAATCCCGATGCAATTACTGTGTTTCATCAACACCCTGATAGTCTACACATTACAGAATGCCACCAGATGTGCATCGGAAACTACTACTGGTCTTCCAGGGAACGATCAAAATGTAGACTATTTGAGACATTACTCCCATCTAGGAAAGTGCGCATGGTGACTGTTGTATTCAATCGCGATGCAATTTCTGTGTTTCATCAACACTCTGATAGTCCACAGAGTACAGAAAGCCTCCAGATGTGCTTCGGAAACTACTACTGGTCTTCCAGGGAACGATCAAAGCGTGGACTGTTAGAGACATTACTAGAATGGAGGAAAGTGCGCATGGTGACTGTTTTGTTCAATCCCGATGCAATTTCTGTGTTTCATCAACACTCTGATAGTCCACAGATTACAGAATGCCTCCAGATGTGCATCGGAAACTACTACTGGTCTTCCAGGGAACGATCAAAGTGTAGACTATTTGAGACATTACTACCATGGAGGAAAGTGCGCATGGTGACTGTTGTATACAATCGCGATGCAATTTCTGTGTTTCATCAACACTCTGATAGTCCACAGAGTAAAGAAAGCCTCCAGATGTGCTTCGGAAACTACTACTGGTCTTCCAGGGAACGATCAAAGCGTGGACTGTTAGAGACATTACTAAAATGGAGGAAAGTGCGCATGGTGACTGTTGTGTTCAATCCCGATGCAATTTCTGTGTTTCATCAACATTCTGATAGTCCACAGATTACAGAATGCCTCCAGATGTTCATCGTAAACTACTACTGGTCTTCCAGGGAACGATCAAAGCGTAGACTGTTTGAGACATTACTCCCATGGAGGACACTGCGCATGGTGACTCTTGTATTCAACCCCGATGCAATTTCTGTCTTTCATCAACACTCTGATAGTCCACAGTGTACAGAAAGCCTCTAGATGTGCATAGGAAACTACTACTGGTCTTCTGGAGAACGATCAAAGCGTAGACTGTTAGAGACATTACTCCCATGGAGGAAAGTGCGCATGGTGACTGTTGTATTCAATCCCGATACAATTTCTGTGTCTCATCAACACTCTGATAGTCCACAGATTTCAGAATGCCTCCAGATGTGCATCGGAAACTACTACTGGTCTTCCAGGGAACGATCAAAGAGTAGACTGTTTGAGACATTACTTTTAAGGAGGAATATGCGCATGGTGACTGTTGTATTCAATCCCGATGCAATTACTGTGTTTCATCAACAACCCGATAGTCTACACATTACAGAATGCCTCCAGATGTTCATCGGAAACCACTACTGGTCTTCCAGGGAACGATCAAAGCGTAGACTGTTTGAGACATTACTACCATGGAGGCAAGTGCGCATGGTGAGTGTTGTATTCAATCCCGTTGCAATTTCTGTGTTTCATCAACGCTCTGATAGTCCACAGATTACAGAATGCCTCCAGATGTACATCGTAAACTACTACTGGTCTTCCAGAGAACGATCAAAGCGTAGAATGTTTGAGACATTACTCCCATGGAGGAAACTGCGCATGGAGACTGTTGTATTCAACCCCGATGCAATTTCTGAGTTTCATCAACACTCTGATAGTCCACAGTGTACGGAAAGCCTAGAGATGTGCATAGGAAACTACTACTGGTCTTCTGGGGAACGATCAAAGCGTAGACTGTTAGAGACATTACTCCCATGGAGGAAAGTGCGCATGGTGACCGTTGTATTCAATCCCGATGCAATTACTGTGTTTCATCAACACCCTGATAGTCTACACATTACAGAATGCCACCAGATGTGCATCGGAAACTACTACTGGTCTTCCAGGGAACGATCAAATCGTAGTTTGTTTGAGACATTAATCCCGTGGAGGAAAGTGCGCATGGTGAATGTTGTATTCAATCCGGATGCAATTTCTGTGTTTCATCAACACTCTGATAGTCCACATTTTACAGAATGCCTCCAGATGTGCATCGAAAACTAATACTGGTCTTCCAGGGAACAATGAAACGTAGAATGTTTGAGACATTACTCCAATGGAGGAAAGTGCGCATGGTGACTGTTGTATTCAATCCCGATGCAAATTCTGTGTTTCATCAACACTCTGATAGTCCATAGATAACAGTATGCCTCCAGATGTTCATCGGAAACTACTACTGGTCTTCCAGGGAACGATCAAATCGTAGACTGTTTGAGAAATACTTCCATGGAGGAAAGTGCGCATGGTGACTGTTGTATTCAATCCCGATGCAATTTCTGTGTTTCATCAACATTCTGATAGTCCACAGATTACAGAATGCCTCCAGATGTTCATCGTAAACCTCTACTGGTCTTCCAAGGAACCATCAAAACGTAGACTGTTTGAGACATTACTCCCATGGAGGAAACTGCGCATGCAGAATCTTGTATTCAATCCCGATGCAATTTCTGTGTTTCATCAGCACTCTTATAGTCCACAGACTACAGAATGCCTCCAGATGTGCATCGGAAACTACTACTGGTCATCCACGGAACGATCAAAGCGTATACTGTTTGAGATATTACTCCCATGGAGGAAAGTGCGCATGGTGACTGTTGTATTCAATCCCGATGCAATTTCTGTGTTTCATCAACACTCTGATAGTCCACAAAATATAGAATGCCTCCAGATGTTCATCGGAAACTACTACTGGTCTTCCAGGGAAAGATCAAAGCATAGACTGTTTGAGAATTACTCCCATTGTAGGAAAGTGCGCATGGTGACTGTTGTATTCAATCCCGATGCAATTTCTGTGTTTCATCAACACTCTGATAGTCCACAAATTATAGAATGCCTCCAGATGTTCATCGGAAACTACTACTGGTCTTCCAGGGAAAGATCAAAGCATAGACTGTTTGAGAATTACTCTTATTGTAGGAAAGTGCGCATGGTGACTGTTGTATTCAATCCCGATGCAATTTCTGTGTTTCATCAGCACTATGATTGTCCACAAACTACAGAATGCATCCAGATGTTCATCGGAAACTACTACTGGTCTTCCAGGGAACGATCAAAGCGTAGACTGTTTGAGACATTACTTTTATGGAGGAATGTGCGCATGGTGACTGTTGTATTCAATCCCGATGCAATTTCTGTGTTTCATCAACACTGTAATAGTCCACAGATTACAGAATGCCTCGAGATGTGCATCGGAAACTACTACTGGTCTTACGGGGAACGATCAAAGCGTAGACTGTTGGAGACAATACTCCCATGGCGGAAACTGCGAATGGAGACTCTTGTATTCAATCCCGATGCAATTTCTGTGTTTCATCAACACTCTGATAGTCCACAGAGAACAGAAAGCCTCCAGATGTGCATCGGAAACTACTACTGGTCTTCCAGGGAACGATCAAAGCGTAGACTGTTAGAGACATTACTCCCATGGAGGAAAGTGCGCGTGATGACTGTTGTATTTAATCCCGATGGAATTACTGTGTTTCATCGACACTCTGATAGTCTACACATTACAGAATGCCACCAGATGTGCATCAGAAACTACTAGTGGTCTTCCAGGGAACGATCAAAGCGTAGACTGTTTGAGACATTACTCCCATGGAGGAAAGTGCGCCTGGTGACTGTTGTATTCAATCCCCATGCAATTTCTGTGTTTCATCAACACTCTGATAGTCCACAAATTAGAGAATGCCTCTAGATGTGCATCGGAAACTACTACTGGTCTTCCAGGGAAAGATCAAAGCGTAGACTGTCTGAGACATTACTCCCATGGCGGAAAGTGCGCATAGTGACTATTGTATTCAATCCCGATGCAATTTCTGTGTTTCATCAACACTCTGATAGTCCACAGAGTACAGAAGGCCTCCAGATGTGCATCGGAATCTACTACTGGTCTTCCAGGGAGCGATCAAAGCGTAGACTGTTAGAGACATTACTCCCATGGAGGAAAGAGCGCATGGTGACTGTTGTATTAAATCCCGATGCAATTTCTGTGTTTCATCAACACTCTGATAGACCACAGAGTACAGAATGCCTCGAGATGTGCATCGGAAACTACTACTGGTCGTACAGGGAACGATCAAAGCATAGACTGTTAGAGAATTACTCCCATGGAGGAAGGTGCGCATGGTGACTGCTGTATTCTATCCCGAGGCAATTTCTGTGTTTCATCAACACTCTGATAGTCCACAGATTACAGAGAGCCCCCAGATGTGCAACTGAAACTACTACTCGTCTTCCAGGAAACGATCAAAGCGTAGACTGTTTGAGAATTACTCCCATGGAGGAAAGGGCGCATGGTGACTGTTGTCTTCAATCCCGATGCAATTTCTGTGTTTCATCAACATTCTGATAGTCCACAGATTACAGAATGCCTCCAGATGTTCATCGTAAACCTCTACTGGTCTTCCAAGGAACCATCAAAACGTAGACTCTTCGAGACATTACTCCCATGGAGGAAACTGCGCATGGAGAATCTTGTATTCAATCCCGATGCAATTTCTGTGTTTCATCAACACTCTGATACTCCTCAGATTACAGAATGCCTCCAGATGTGCATCGGAAACTACTACTGGTCTTCCAGGGAACGATCAAAGCGTAGACTGTTTGATACATTACTCCCACGGAGGAAAGTGCGCATGGTGACTGTTGTATTCTATCCCGATGCAATCTCTGTGTTTCAGCAACACTCTGATATTCCACAGATTACAAAATGCCTCCAGAAGTGCATCGGAAACTACTACTGGTCTTCCAGGGAACGATCAAAGCGTAGACTGTTGAGACATTACTTTTATGGAGGAATGTGCGCGTGGTGACTGTTGTATTCAATCCCGATGCAATTTGTGTGTTTCATCAACACTCTGATACTCCACAGACTACAGAATGCCTCCACATGTGCATCGGAAACTGCTACTGGTCTTCCAGGGAACGATCAAAGCGTAAACTCTTTGAAACATTACTCCCATGGAGGAAAGTGCGCATGTTGACTGTTGTATTCAATCCCGATGCAATTTCAGTGTTTCATCAACACTCTGATAGTCCACAGATTACGGACAGCCTCCATATGTGCATCAGAAACTACTACTGGTCTTCCAGGGAACGATCAAAGCGTAGACTGTTAGAGACATTATTCCCATTTAGTAAAGTGCGCATGGTGACTGTTCTATTCAATCCCGATGCAATTTCTGTGTTTCATCAACACTCTGATAGTCCACAGATTACAGAATGCCTCCTGATGTGCAATTGAAACTACTACTGGTCTACCTGGGAACGACCAAATCGTAGACTGTTTGAGACATTACTCCCATGGAGGTAACTGCGCATGGAGACTGTTGTATTCTATCCCGAGGCAATTTCTGTGTTTCATCAACACTCTGATAGTCCACAGATTACAGAGGGCCCCCAGATGTGCATCTGAAACTACTACTAGTCTTCCAGGGAAGGATCAAAGCGTAGACTGTTTGAGAAATACTCCCATGGAGGAAAGTGCGCATGGTGACTGTTGTATTCAATCCCGATGCAATTTCTGTGTTTCATCAACATTCTGATAGTCCACAGATTACAGAATGCCTCCAGATGTTCATCGTAAACCTCTACTGGTCTTCCAAGGAACCATCAAAACGTAGACTGTTTGAGACATTACTCCCATGGAGGAAACTGCGCATGGAGAATCTTGTATTCAATCCCGATGCAATTTCTGTGTTTCATCAGCACTCTGATACTCCACAGATTACAGAATGCCTCCAGATGTGCATCGGAAACTACTACTGGTCTTCCAGGGAACGATCAAAGCGTAGACTGTTTGATACATAACTCCAATGGAGGAAAGTGCTCATGGTGACTGTTGTATTCAATCCCGATGCAATTTCTGTGTTTCATCAACAGTCTGATAGTCACAGATTACAGAGTGCCACCAGATGTGCATCGGAAACTACTACTGGTCTTCCACGGAACGATCAAATCGTAGAATGTTAGAGACATTACTCCCATGGAAGAAAGTGCTCATGGTGACTGTTGTTTTCAATCTCGATGCAATTTCTGTGTTTCATCAACAGTCTGATAGTCCACAGAGTACAGAAAGCCTCCAGATGTGCATCGGAAACTACTACTGGTCTTCCAGGGAACGATCAAAGCGTAGACTGTTAGAGACATTACTCCCATGGAGGAAAGTGTGCATGGTGACTGTTGTATTCAATCCCGATGCAATTACTGAGTTTCATCAACACTCTGATAGTCCACAGATTACAGAATTTCTTCAGATGTGGATCAATAACTACTACTGGTCTTCCAGGGAACGATCAAAGCGTAGGCTGTTTTAGTTATTAATCACATGGAGGATAGTGCGCATGGTGACTGTTGTATTTAATCCCGATGGAATGACTGTGTTTCATCAACACTCTGATAGTCTACACATTACAGAATGCCACCAGATGTGCATCAGAAACTACTAGTGGTCTTCCAGGGAACGATCAAAGCGTAGACTCTTTGAGACATTACTCCCATGGAGGAAAGTGCGCCTGGTGACTGTTGTATTCAATCCCGATGCAATTTCTGTGTTTCATCAACACTCTGATAGTCCACAAATTACATAATGCCTCCAGATGTGCATCGGAAACTACTACTGGTCTTCCAGGGAAAGATCAAAGAGTAGACTGTCTGAGACATTACTCCCATGGCGGAAAGTGCGCATAGTGACTATTGTATTCAATCCCGATGCAATTTCTGTGTTTCATCAACACTCTAAAAGTCAAAAGAATGCCTCCAGATAAAAATCGGAAACTACTCCTGGTCTTACTGGGAACGGTAAAAGAATAGACTGTTTGAGAATTACTCTGATGGAGGAAAGTGCGCATGGTGACTGTTGTATTCAATCCCGATGCAATTACTATGCTTCATCAACACTCTGATAGTCCACAGAGTACAGAAAGCCTCCAGATGTGCATCGGAAACTACTATTGGTCTTCCAGGGAACGATCAAAGCGAAGACTGTTAGAGACATTACTCCAATGGAGGAAAGAGCGCATGGTGACTGTTGTATTCATTCCCGATGGAATTTCTGTATTTCATCAACACTCTGATAGTCCAGAGAGTACAGAATGCCTCGAGATGTGCATCGGAAACTACTACTGGTCTTCCAGGGAACGATCAAAGCGTAGACTGTTTGAGACATCACTCCCATGGAGGAAACTGTGCATGGTGTCTGTTGTATTCATTCCCGATGCAATTTCTGTGTTTCATCAACACTCTGATAGTCCACAGATTACAGAATGAGACCAGATGTGCATCGGAAACTACTACTGGTCTTACAGGGCACGATCAAAGCATAGACTATTTGAGAATTACTCCCTTTAAAGAAAGTGCGCATGGTGACTGTTGTATTCAATCCCGAAGCAATTTCTGTGTTTCATGAACATTCTGATAGTCCACAGATTACTGAATGCCTCCAGATGTTCATCGTAAACCTCTACTGGTCTTCCAGGGAACGATAAAAGCGTAGACTGTTTGATACATTACTCCCATGGAGGAAAGTGCGCATGGTGACTGTTGTATTCTATCCCGATGCAACCTCTGTGTTTCAGCAACACTCTGATATTCCACAGATTACAAAATGCCTCCAGATGTGCATCGGAAACTACTACTGGTCTTCCAGGGAACGATCAAAGCGTAGACTGTTGAGACATTACTTTTATGGAGGAATGTGCGCATGGTGACTGTTGTATTCATTCCCGATGCAATTTCTGTGTTTCATCAACACTCTGATACTCCACAGTTTAGAGAATGCCTCCACATGTGCATCGGAAACTGCTACTGGTCTTCCAGGAACGATCAAAGCGTAAACTCTTTGAAACATTACTCCCATGGAGGAAAGTGCGCATGTTGACTGTTGTATTCAATCCCGATGCAATTTCTGTGTTTCATCAACACTCTGATAGTCCACAGATTACGGAAAGCCTCCATATGTGCATCGGACACTACTACTGGTCTTCCAGGGAACGATCAAAGCGTAGACTGTTAGAGACATTATTCCCATTTAGTAAAGTGCGCATGGTGACTGTTGTATTCAATCCCGATGCAATGTCTGTGTTTCATCAACACTCTGGTAGTCCACAGATTACAGAATGCCTCCTGATGTGCAATTGAAACTACTACTGGTCTACCAGGGAACGATCAAATCGTAGACTGTTTGAGACATTACTCCCATGGAGGAAACTGCGCATGGAGACTGTTGTATTCAATCAAGATGCAATTTCTGTGTTTCATCAACACTCTGATAGTTCACAGAGTACAGAAAGCCTCCAGATGTGCATCGGAAACTACTACTGGTCTTCCAGGGAACGATCAAACCGTAGACTGTTGGACACATTACTCCCATGGAGGAAAGTGCGCATGGTGACTGTTGTATTCAATCCCGATGCAATTACTGTGTTTCATCATCACTCTGATAGTCCACAGATTACAGAATTTCTTCAGATATGCATCAATAATTACTACTGGTCTTCCAGGGAACGATCAAAGCGTAGGCTGTTTTAGATATTACTCGAATGGAGGATAGTGCGCATGGTGACTGTTGTATTCAATCCCGATGCAATTTCTGTGTTTCATCAACACTCTGATAGTCCACAGATTACAGAATGCCTCCAGATGTGCATCGGAAACTACTACTGGTCTTCCAGGGAACGATCAAAGCGTAGACTGTTGGAGACATTACTCCCATGGCGGAAAATGCGCATGATGACTATTGTATTCAATCCCGATGCAATTTCTGTGTTTCATCAACACTCTGATAGTCCACAGATTACAGAATGCCTTCAGATGTGCATCGGAAACTACTACTGGTCTTACAGGGAACGATCAAAGCATAGACTGTTTGAGAATTACGCATGGAGACTGTTGTATTCAATCCCGATGCAATTTATTTGTTTCATGAACACTCTGATAGTCCACAGAGAACAGAAAGCCTCCAGATGTTCATCCTAAACTACTACTGGTTTTCCAGGGAACGATCAAAGTGTAGACTGTTAGTGACATTACTCCCATGGCGGAAAGTGCGCATGGTGACTATTGTATTCAATCCCGATGCAATTTCTGTGTTTCATCAACACTCTGATAGTCCACAAATTATAGAATGCCTCCAGATGTTCATCGGAAACTACTACTGGTCTTCCAGGGAAAGATCAAAGCATAGACTGTTTGAGAATTACTCCCATTGTAGGAAAGTGCGCATGGTGACTTTTGTATTCAATCCCGATGCAATTTCTGTGTTTCATCAACACTCTGATAGTCCACAATTTATAGAATGCCTCCAGATGTTAATCGGAAACTACTACTGATCTTCCAGGGAAAGATCAAAGCATAGACTGTTTGAGAATTACTCCCATTGTAGGAAAGTGCGCATGGTGGCTGTTGTATTCAATCCCGATGCAACTTCTGTGTTTCATCAACACTATGATTGTCCACAAACTACAGAATGCCTCCAGATGTTAATCGGAAACTACTACTGGTCTTCCAGGGAACGATCAAAGCGTAGACTGTTTGAGACATTACTTTTATGGAGGAATGTGCGCATGGTGACTGTTGTATTCAATCCCGATCAAATTTCTGTGTTTCATCAACACTGTAATAGTCCACAGATTACAGAATGCCTCGAGATGTGCATCGGAAACTACTACTGGTCTTACAGGGAACGATCAAAGCGTAGACTGTTGGAGACATTACTCCCATGGCGGAAACTGCGCATGGAGACTGTTGTATTCAATCCCGATGCAATTTCTGTGTTTCATCAACACTCTGATAGTCCACAGAGAACAGAAAGCCTCCAGATGTGCATCGGAAACCACTACTGGTCTTCCAGGGAACGATCAAAGCGTAGACTGTTAGAGACATTACTCCCATGGAGGAAAGTGCGCATGATGACTGTTGTATTTAATCCCGATGGAATTACTGTGTTTCATCAACACTCTGATAGTCTACACATTACAGAATGCCACCAGATGTGCATCAGAAACTACTAGTGGTCTTCGAGGGAACGATCAAAGCGTAGACTGTTTGAGACATTACTCCCATGGAGGAAAGAGCGCATGGTGACTGTTGTATTCAATCCCGATGCAATTTCTGTGTTTCATCAACACTCTGATAGTCCACAGAGTACAGAATGCCTCGAGATGTGCATCGGAAACTACTACTGGTCTTACAGGGAACGATCAAAGCATAGACTGTTAGAGAATTACTTCCATGGAGGAAGGTGCGCTTGGTGACTGCTGTATTCTATCCCGAGGCAATTTCTGTGTTTCATCAACACTCTGATAGTCCACAGATTACAGAGAGCCCCCAGATGTGCATCTGAAACTAATACAAGTCTTCCAGGGAACGATCAAAGCGTAGACTGTTTGAGACATGTCTCCCATGGAGGAAAGTGCGCATGGTGTCTGTTGTATTCATTCCCGATGCAATTTCTGTGTTTCATCAACACTCTGATTGTCCACAGATTACAGAATGCCACCAGATGTGCATCGGAAACTACTACTGGTCTTATAGGGAACGATCAAATCATAGACTGTTTGAGAATTACTCCCATGGAGGAAAGTGCGCATGGTGACTGTTGTATTCAATCCCGATGCAATTTCTGTGTTTCATCAACATTCTGATAGTCCACAGATTACAGAATGCCTCCAGATGTTCATCGTAAACCTCTACTGGTCTTCCAAGGAACCATCTAAACGTAGACTCTTTGAGACATTACTCCCATGGAGGAAACTGCGCATGGAGAATCTTGTATTCAATCCCGATGCAATTTCTGTGTTTCATCAACACTCTGATACTCCACAGATTACAGAATGCCTCCAGATGGCATCGGAAACTACTACTGGTCTTCCAGGGAACGATCAAAGCGTAGACTGTTTGATACATTACTCCCACGGAGGAAAGTGCGCATGGTGACTGTTGTATTCTATCCCGATGCAATCTCTGTCTTTCAGCAACACTCTGATATTCCACAGATTACAAAATGCCTCCAGATGTGCATCGGAAACTACTACTGGTCTTCCAGGGAACGATCAAAGCGTAGACTGTTGAGACATTACTTTTATGGAGGAATGTGGGCATGGTGAGTGTTGTATTCAATCCCGATGCAATTTGTGTGTTTCATCAACACTCTGATACTCCACAGATTACAGAATGCCTCCACATGTGCATCGGAAACTGCTACTGGTCTTCCAGGGAACGATCAAAGCGTAAACTCTTTGAAACATTACTCCCATGGAGGAAAGTGCGCATGTTGACTGTTGTATTCAATCCCGTTGCAATTTCTATGTTTCATCAACACTCTGATAGTCCACAGATTACGGAAAGCCTCCATATGTGCATCGGAAACTACTACTGGTCTTCCAGGGAACGATCAAAGCGTGGACTGTTAGAGACATTATTCCCATTTAGTAAAGTGCGCATGGTGACTGTTGTATTCAATCCCGATGCAATTTCTGTGTTTCATCAACACTCTGGTAGTCCACAGATTACAGAATGTCTCCTGATGTGCAATTGAAACTACTACTGGTCTACCAGGGAACGATCAAATCGTAGACTGTTTGAGACATTACTCCCATGGAGGAAACTGCGCATGGAGACTGTTGTATTCAAACAAGATGCAATTTCTGTGTTTCATCAACACTCTGATAGTTCACAGAGTACAGAAAGCCTCCAGATGTGCATCGGAAACTACTACTGGTCTTCCAGGGAACGATCAAACCGTAGACTGTTGGACACATTACTCCCATGGAGGAAAGTGCGCATGGTGACTGTTGTATTCAATCCCGATGCAATTACTGTGTTTCATCATCACTCTGATAGTCCACAGATTACAGAATTTCTTCAGATATGCATCAATAATTACTACTGGTCTTCCAGGGAACGATCAAAGCGTAGGCTGTTTTAGATATTACTCGAATGGAGGATAGTGCGCATGGTGACTGTTGTATTCAATCCCGATGCAATTTCTGTGTTTCATCAACACTCTGATAGTCCACAGATTACAGAATGCCTCTAGATGTGCATCGGAAACTACTACTGGTCTTCCAGGGAAAGATCAAAGCGTAGACTGTCTGAGACATTACTCCCATGGCGGAAAGTGCGCATAGTGACTATTGTATTCAATCCCGATGCAATTTCTGTGTTTCATCAACACTCTGATAGTCCACAGAGTACAGAAGGCCTCCAGATGTGCATCGGAATCTACTACTGGTCTTCCAGGGAGCGATCAAAGCGTAGACTGTTAGAGACATTACTCCCATGGAGGAAAGAGCGCATGGTGACTGTTGTATTAAATCCCGATGCAATTTCTGTGTTTCATCAACACTCTGATAGACCACAGAGTACAGAATGCCTCGAGATGTGCATCGGAAACTACTACTGGTCGTACAGGGAACGATCAAAGCATAGACTGTTAGAGAATTACTCCCATGGAGGAAGGTGCGCATGGTGACTGCTGTATTCTATCCCGAGGCAATTTCTGTGTTTCATCAACACTCTGATAGTCCACAGATTACAGAGAGCCCCCAGATGTGCAACTGAAACTACTACTCGTCTTCCAGGAAACGATCAAAGCGTAGACTGTTTGAGAATTACTCCCATGGAGGAAAGGGCGCATGGTGACTGTTGTCTTCAATCCCGATGCAATTTCTGTGTTTCATCAACATTCTGATAGTCCACAGATTACAGAATGCCTCCAGATGTTCATCGTAAACCTCTACTGGTCTTCCAAGGAACCATCAAAACGTAGACTCTTCGAGACATTACTCCCATGGAGGAAACTGCGCATGGAGAATCTTGTATTCAATCCCGATGCAATTTCTGTGTTTCATCAACACTCTGATACTCCTCAGATTACAGAATGCCTCCAGATGTGCATCGGAAACTACTACTGGTCTTCCAGGGAACGATCAAAGCGTAGACTGTTTGATACATTACTCCCACGGAGGAAAGTGCGCATGGTGACTGTTGTATTCTATCCCGATGCAATCTCTGTGTTTCAGCAACACTCTGATATTCCACAGATTACAAAATGCCTCCAGAAGTGCATCGGAAACTACTACTGGTCTTCCAGGGAACGATCAAAGCGTAGACTGTTGAGACATTACTTTTATGGAGGAATGTGCGCGTGGTGACTGTTGTATTCAATCCCGATGCAATTTGTGTGTTTCATCAACACTCTGATACTCCACAGACTACAGAATGCCTCCACATGTGCATCGGAAACTGCTACTGGTCTTCCAGGGAACGATCAAAGCGTAAACTCTTTGAAACATTACTCCCATGGAGGAAAGTGCGCATGTTGACTGTTGTATTCAATCCCGATGCAATTTCAGTGTTTCATCAACACTCTGATAGTCCACAGATTACGGACAGCCTCCATATGTGCATCAGAAACTACTACTGGTCTTCCAGGGAACGATCAAAGCGTAGACTGTTAGAGACATTATTCCCATTTAGTAAAGTGCGCATGGTGACTGTTCTATTCAATCCCGATGCAATTTCTGTGTTTCATCAACACTCTGATAGTCCACAGATTACAGAATGCCTCCTGATGTGCAATTGAAACTACTACTGGTCTACCTGGGAACGACCAAATCGTAGACTGTTTGAGACATTACTCCCATGGAGGAAACTGCGCATGGAGACTGTTGTATTCTATCCCGAGGCAATTTCTGTGTTTCATCAACACTCTGATAGTCCACAGATTACAGAGGGCCCCCAGATGTGCATCTGAAACTACTACTAGTCTTCCAGGGAAGGATCAAAGCGTAGACTGTTTGAGAAATACTCCCATGGAGGAAAGTGCGCATGGTGACTGTTGTATTCAATCCCGATGCAATTTCTGTGTTTCATCAACATTCTGATAGTCCACAGATTACAGAATGCCTCCAGATGTTCATCGTAAACCTCTACTGGTCTTCCAAGGAACCATCAAAACGTAGACTGTTTGAGACATTACTCCCATGGAGGAAACTGCGCATGGAGAATCTTGTATTCAATCCCGATGCAATTTCTGTGTTTCATCAGCACTCTGATACTCCACAGATTACAGAATGCCTCCAGATGTGCATCGGAAACTACTACTGGTCTTCCAGGGAACGATCAAAGCGTAGACTGTTTGATACATAACTCCAATGGAGGAAAGTGCTCATGGTGACTGTTGTATTCAATCCCGATGCAATTTCTGTGTTTCATCAACAGTCTGATAGTCACAGATTACAGAGTGCCACCAGATGTGCATCGGAAACTACTACTGGTCTTCCACGGAACGATCAAATCGTAGAATGTTAGAGACATTACTCCCATAAAAGAAAGTGCTCATGGTGACTGTTGTTTTCAATCTCGATGCAATTTCTGTGTTTCATCAACAGTCTGATAGTCCACAGAGTACAGAAAGCCTCCAGATGTGCATCGGAAACTACTACTGGTCTTCCAGGGAACGATCAAAGCGTAGACTGTTAGAGACATTACTCCCATGGAGGAAAGTGTGCATGGTGACTGTTGTATTCAATCCCGATGCAATTACTGAGTTTCATCAACACTCTGATAGTCCACAGATTACAGAATTTCTTCAGATGTGGATCAATAACTACTACTGGTCTTCCAGGGAACGATCAAAGCGTAGGCTGTTTTAGTTATTAATCACATGGAGGATAGTGCGCATGGTGACTGTTGTATTTAATCCCGATGGAATGACTGTGTTTCATCAACACTCTGATAGTCTACACATTACAGAATGCCACCAGATGTGCATCAGAAACTACTAGTGGTCTTCCAGGGAACGATCAAAGCGTAGACTCTTTGAGACATTACTCCCATGGAGGAAAGTGCGCCTGGTGACTGTTGTATTCAATCCCGATGCAATTTCTGTGTTTCATCAACACTCTGATAGTCCACAAATTACATAATGCCTCCAGATGTGCATCGGAAACTACTACTGGTCTTCCAGGGAAAGATCAAAGAGTAGACTGTCTGAGACATTACTCCCATGGCGGAAAGTGCGCATAGTGACTATTGTATTCAATCCCGATGCAATTTCTGTGTTTCATCAACACTCTAAAAGTCAAAAGAATGCCTCCAGATAAAAATCGGAAACTACTCCTGGTCTTACTGGGAACGGTAAAAGAATAGACTGTTTGAGAATTACTCTGATGGAGGAAAGTGCGCATGGTGACTGTTGTATTCAATCCCGATGCAATTACTATGCTTCATCAACACTCTGATAGTCCACAGAGTACAGAAAGCCTCCAGATGTGCATCGGAAACTACTATTGGTCTTCCAGGGAACGATCAAAGCGAAGACTGTTAGAGACATTACTCCAATGGAGGAAAGAGCGCATGGTGACTGTTGTATTCATTCCCGATGGAATTTCTGTATTTCATCAACACTCTGATAGTCCAGAGAGTACAGAATGCCTCGAGATGTGCATCGGAAACTACTACTGGTCTTCCAGGGAACGATCAAAGCGTAGACTGTTTGAGACATCACTCCCATGGAGGAAACTGTGCATGGTGTCTGTTGTATTCATTCCCGATGCAATTTCTGTGTTTCATCAACACTCTGATAGTCCACAGATTACAGAATGAGACCAGATGTGCATCGGAAACTACTACTGGTCTTACAGGGCACGATCAAAGCATAGACTATTTGAGAATTACTCCCTTTAAAGAAAGTGCGCATGGTGACTGTTGTATTCAATCCCGAAGCAATTTCTGTGTTTCATGAACATTCTGATAGTCCACAGATTACTGAATGCCTCCAGATGTTCATCGTAAACCTCTACTGGTCTTCCAGGGAACGATAAAAGCGTAGACTGTTTGATACATTACTCCCATGGAGGAAAGTGCGCATGGTGACTGTTGTATTCTATCCCGATGCAACCTCTGTGTTTCAGCAACACTCTGATATTCCACAGATTACAAAATGCCTCCAGATGTGCATCGGAAACTACTACTGGTCTTCCAGGGAACGATCAAAGCGTAGACTGTTGAGACATTACTTTTATGGAGGAATGTGCGCATGGTGACTGTTGTATTCATTCCCGATGCAATTTCTGTGTTTCATCAACACTCTGATACTCCACAGTTTAGAGAATGCCTCCACATGTGCATCGGAAACTGCTACTGGTCTTCCAGGAACGATCAAAGCGTAAACTCTTTGAAACATTACTCCCATGGAGGAAAGTGCGCATGTTGACTGTTGTATTCAATCCCGATGCAATTTCTGTGTTTCATCAACACTCTGATAGTCCACAGATTACGGAAAGCCTCCATATGTGCATCGGACACTACTACTGGTCTTCCAGGGAACGATCAAAGCGTAGACTGTTAGAGACATTATTCCCATTTAGTAAAGTGCGCATGGTGACTGTTGTATTCAATCCCGATGCAATGTCTGTGTTTCATCAACACTCTGGTAGTCCACAGATTACAGAATGCCTCCTGATGTGCAATTGAAACTACTACTGGTCTACCAGGGAACGATCAAATCGTAGACTGTTTGAGACATTACTCCCATGGAGGAAACTGCGCATGGAGACTGTTGTATTCAATCAAGATGCAATTTCTGTGTTTCATCAACACTCTGATAGTTCACAGAGTACAGAAAGCCTCCAGATGTGCATCGGAAACTACTACTGGTCTTCCAGGGAACGATCAAACCGTAGACTGTTGGACACATTACTCCCATGGAGGAAAGTGCGCATGGTGACTGTTGTATTCAATCCCGATGCAATTACTGTGTTTCATCATCACTCTGATAGTCCACAGATTACAGAATTTCTTCAGATATGCATCAATAATTACTACTGGTCTTCCAGGGAACGATCAAAGCGTAGGCTGTTTTAGATATTACTCGAATGGAGGATAGTGCGCATGGTGACTGTTGTATTCAATCCCGATGCAATTTCTGTGTTTCATCAACACTCTGATAGTCCACAGATTACAGAATGCCTCCAGATGTGCATCGGAAACTACTACTGGTCTTCCAGGGAACGATCAAAGCGTAGACTGTTGGAGACATTACTCCCATGGCGGAAAATGCGCATGATGACTATTGTATTCAATCCCGATGCAATTTCTGTGTTTCATCAACACTCTGATAGTCCACAGATTACAGAATGCCTTCAGATGTGCATCGGAAACTACTACTGGTCTTACAGGGAACGATCAAAGCATAGACTGTTTGAGAATTACGCATGGAGACTGTTGTATTCAATCCCGATGCAATTTATTTGTTTCATGAACACTCTGATAGTCCACAGAGAACAGAAAGCCTCCAGATGTTCATCCTAAACTACTACTGGTTTTCCAGGGAACGATCAAAGTGTAGACTGTTAGTGACATTACTCCCATGGCGGAAAGTGCGCATGGTGACTATTGTATTCAATCCCGATGCAATTTCTGTGTTTCATCAACACTCTGATAGTCCACAAATTATAGAATGCCTCCAGATGTTCATCGGAAACTACTACTGGTCTTCCAGGGAAAGATCAAAGCATAGACTGTTTGAGAATTACTCCCATTGTAGGAAAGTGCGCATGGTGACTTTTGTATTCAATCCCGATGCAATTTCTGTGTTTCATCAACACTCTGATAGTCCACAATTTATAGAATGCCTCCAGATGTTAATCGGAAACTACTACTGATCTTCCAGGGAAAGATCAAAGCATAGACTGTTTGAGAATTACTCCCATTGTAGGAAAGTGCGCATGGTGGCTGTTGTATTCAATCCCGATGCAACTTCTGTGTTTCATCAACACTATGATTGTCCACAAACTACAGAATGCCTCCAGATGTTAATCGGAAACTACTACTGGTCTTCCAGGGAACGATCAAAGCGTAGACTGTTTGAGACATTACTTTTATGGAGGAATGTGCGCATGGTGACTGTTGTATTCAATCCCGATCAAATTTCTGTGTTTCATCAACACTGTAATAGTCCACAGATTACAGAATGCCTCGAGATGTGCATCGGAAACTACTACTGGTCTTACAGGGAACGATCAAAGCGTAGACTGTTGGAGACATTACTCCCATGGCGGAAACTGCGCATGGAGACTGTTGTATTCAATCCCGATGCAATTTCTGTGTTTCATCAACACTCTGATAGTCCACAGAGAACAGAAAGCCTCCAGATGTGCATCGGAAACCACTACTGGTCTTCCAGGGAACGATCAAAGCGTAGACTGTTAGAGACATTACTCCCATGGAGGAAAGTGCGCATGATGACTGTTGTATTTAATCCCGATGGAATTACTGTGTTTCATCAACACTCTGATAGTCTACACATTACAGAATGCCACCAGATGTGCATCAGAAACTACTAGTGGTCTTCGAGGGAACGATCAAAGCGTAGACTGTTTGAGACATTACTCCCATGGAGGAAAGAGCGCATGGTGACTGTTGTATTCAATCCCGATGCAATTTCTGTGTTTCATCAACACTCTGATAGTCCACAGAGTACAGAATGCCTCGAGATGTGCATCGGAAACTACTACTGGTCTTACAGGGAACGATCAAAGCATAGACTGTTAGAGAATTACTTCCATGGAGGAAGGTGCGCTTGGTGACTGCTGTATTCTATCCCGAGGCAATTTCTGTGTTTCATCAACACTCTGATAGTCCACAGATTACAGAGAGCCCCCAGATGTGCATCTGAAACTAATACAAGTCTTCCAGGGAACGATCAAAGCGTAGACTGTTTGAGACATGTCTCCCATGGAGGAAAGTGCGCATGGTGTCTGTTGTATTCATTCCCGATGCAATTTCTGTGTTTCATCAACACTCTGATTGTCCACAGATTACAGAATGCCACCAGATGTGCATCGGAAACTACTACTGGTCTTATAGGGAACGATCAAATCATAGACTGTTTGAGAATTACTCCCATGGAGGAAAGTGCGCATGGTGACTGTTGTATTCAATCCCGATGCAATTTCTGTGTTTCATCAACATTCTGATAGTCCACAGATTACAGAATGCCTCCAGATGTTCATCGTAAACCTCTACTGGTCTTCCAAGGAACCATCTAAACGTAGACTCTTTGAGACATTACTCCCATGGAGGAAACTGCGCATGGAGAATCTTGTATTCAATCCCGATGCAATTTCTGTGTTTCATCAACACTCTGATACTCCACAGATTACAGAATGCCTCCAGATGGCATCGGAAACTACTACTGGTCTTCCAGGGAACGATCAAAGCGTAGACTGTTTGATACATTACTCCCACGGAGGAAAGTGCGCATGGTGACTGTTGTATTCTATCCCGATGCAATCTCTGTCTTTCAGCAACACTCTGATATTCCACACATTACAAAATGCCTCCAGATGTGCATCGGAAACTACTACTGGTCTTCCAGGGAACGATCAAAGCGTAGACTGTTGAGACATTACTTTTATGGAGGAATGTGGGCATGGTGAGTGTTGTATTCAATCCCGATGCAATTTGTGTGTTTCATCAACACTCTGATACTCCACAGATTACAGAATGCCTCCACATGTGCATCGGAAACTGCTACTGGTCTTCCAGGGAACGATCAAAGCGTAAACTCTTTGAAACATTACTCCCATGGAGGAAAGTGCGCATGTTGACTGTTGTATTCAATCCCGTTGCAATTTCTATGTTTCATCAACACTCTGATAGTCCACAGATTACGGAAAGCCTCCATATGTGCATCGGAAACTACTACTGGTCTTCCAGGGAACGATCAAAGCGTGGACTGTTAGAGACATTATTCCCATTTAGTAAAGTGCGCATGGTGACTGTTGTATTCAATCCCGATGCAATTTCTGTGTTTCATCAACACTCTGGTAGTCCACAGATTACAGAATGTCTCCTGATGTGCAATTGAAACTACTACTGGTCTACCAGGGAACGATCAAATCGTAGACTGTTTGAGACATTACTCCCATGGAGGAAACTGCGCATGGAGACTGTTGTATTCAAACAAGATGCAATTTCTGTGTTTCATCAACACTCTGATAGTTCACAGAGTACAGAAAGCCTCCAGATGTGCATCGGAAACTACTACTGGTCTTCCAGGGAACGATCAAACCGTAGACTGTTGGACACATTACTCCCATGGAGGAAAGTGCGCATGGTGACTGTTGTATTCAATCCCGATGCAATTACTGTGTTTCATCATCACTCTGATAGTCCACAGATTACAGAATTTCTTCAGATATGCATCAATAATTACTACTGGTCTTCCAGGGAACGATCAAAGCGTAGGCTGTTTTAGATATTACTCGAATGGAGGATAGTGCGCATGGTGACTGTTGTATTCAATCCCGATGCAATTTCTGTGTTTCATCAACACTCTGATAGTCCACAGATTACAGAATGCCTCCAGATGTGCATCGGAAACTACCACTGGTCTTCCAGGGAACGATCAAAGCGTAGACTGTTGGAGACATTACTCCCATGGCGGGAAGTGCGCATGGTGACTATTGTATTCAATCCCGATGCAATTTCTGTGTTTCATCAACACTCTGATAGTCCACAGATTACAGAATGCCTTCAGATGTGCATCGGAAACTACTATTGGTCTTACAGGGAACGATCAAAGCATAGACTGTTTGAGAATTACGCATGGAGACTGTTGTATTCAATCCCGATGCAATTTATTTGTTTCATGAACACTCTGATAGTCCACAGAGAACAGAAAGCCTCCAGATGTTCATCGTAAACTACTACTGGTTTTCCAGGGAACGATCAAAGTGTAGACTGTTAGAGACATTACTCCCATGGCGGAAAGTGCGCATGGTGACTATTGTATTCAATCCCGATGCAATTTCTGTGTTTCATCAACACTCTGATAGTCCACAAATTATAGAATGCCTCCAGATGTTCATCGGAAACTACTACTGGTCTTCCAGGGAAAGATCAAAGCATAGACTGTTTGAGAATTACTCCCATTGTAGGAAAGTGCGCATGGTGACTTTTGTATTGAATCCCGATGCAATTTCTGTGTTTCATCAACACTCTGATAGTCCACAATTTATAGAATGCCTCCAGATGTTCATCGGAAACTACTACTGATCTTCCAGGGAAAGATCAAAGCATAGACTGTTTGAGAATTACTCCCATTGTAGGAAAGTGCGCATGGTGGCTGTTGTATTCAATCCCGATGCAATTTCTGTGTTTCATCAACACTATGATTGTCCACAAACTACAGAATGCCTCCAGATGTTCATCGGAAACTACTACTGGTCTTCCAGGGAACGATCAAAGCGTAGACTGTTTGAGACATTACTTTTATGGAGGAATGTGCGCATGGTGACTGTTGTATTCAATCCCGATGCAATTTCTGTGTTTCATCAACACTGTAATAGTCCACAGATTACAGAATGCCTCGAGATGTGCATCGGAAACTACTACTGGTCTTACAGGGAACGATCAAAGCGTAGACTGTTGGAGACATTACTCCCATGGCGGAAACTGCGCATGGAGACTGTTGTATTCAATCCCGATGCAATTTCTGTGTTTCATCAACACTCTGATAGTCCACAGAGAACAGAAAGCCTCCAGATGTGCATCGGGAACCACTACTGGTCTTCCAGGGAACGATCAAAGCGTAGACTGTTAGAGACATTACTCCCATGGAGGAAAGTGCGCATGGTGTCTGTTGTATTCATTCCCGATGCAATTTCTGTGTTTCATCAACACTCTGGTAGTCCACAGATTACAGAATGTCTCCTGATGTGCAATTGAAACTACTACTGGTCTACCAGGTAACGATCAAATCGTAGACTGTTTGAGACATTACTCCCATGGAGGAAACTGCGCATGGAGACTGTTGTATTCAATCAAGATGCAATTTCTGTGTTTCATCAACACTCTGATAGTTCACAGAGTACAGAAAGCCTCCAGATGTGCATCGGAAACTACTACTGGTCTTCCAGGGAACGATCAAAGCGTAGACTGTTAGACACATTACTCCCATGGAGGAAAGTGCGCATGGTGACTGTTGTATTCAATCCCGATGCAATTACTGTGTTTCATCATCACTCTGATAGTCCACAGACTACAGAATTTCTTCAGATATGCATCAATAATTACTACTGGTCTTCCAGGGAACGATCAAAGCGTAGGCTGTTATAGATATTACTCGAATGGAGGATAGTGCGCATGGTGACTGTTGTATTCAATCCCGATGCAATTTCTGTGTTTCATCAACACTGTAATAGTCCACAGATTACAGAATGCCTCGAGATGTGCATCGGAAACTACTACTGGTCTTCCAGGGAAAGATCAAAGCGAGGACTGATAGGGACATTACTCCCATGGAGGAAAGTGCGCATGGTGACTTTGGTATTCAATCCCGATGCAATTTCTGTGTTTCATCAACACTCTGATAGTCCACAGATTACAGAGAGCCCCCAGATGTGCATCTGAAACTACTACAAGTCTTCCAGGGAACGATCAAAGCGTAGACTGTTTGAGACATCACTCCCATGGAGGAAAGTGCGCATGGTGTCTGTTGTATTCATTCCCGATGCAATTTCTGTGTTTCATCAACACTCTGATTGTCCACAGATTACAGAATGCCACCAGATGTGCATCGGAAACTACTACTGGTCTTATAGGGAACGATCAAATCATAGACTGTTTGAGAATTACTCCCATGGAGGGTAGTGCGCATGGTGACTGTTGTATTCAATCCCGATGCAATTTCTGTGTTTCATCAACATTCTGATAGTCCACAGATTACAGAATGCCTCCAGATGTTCATCGTAAACCTCTACTGGTCTTCCAAGGAACCATCGAAACGTAGACTCTTTGAGACATTACTCCCATGGAGGAAACTGCGCATGGAGAATCTTGTATTCAATCCCGATGCAATTTCTGTGTTTCATCAACACTCTGATACTCCACAGATTACAGAATGCCTCCAGATGGCATCGGAAACTACTACTGGTCTTCCAGGGAACGATCAAACCGTAGACTGTTAGAGACATTATTCCCATTTAGTAAAGTGCTCATGGTGACTGTTGTATTCAATCCCGATGCAATTTCTGTGTTTCATCAACACTCTGGTAGTCCACAGATTACAGAATGTCTCCTGATGTGCAATTGAAACTACTACTGGTCTACCAGGGAACGATCAAATCGTAGACTGTTTGAGACATTACTCCCATGGAGGAAACTGCGCATGGAGACTGTTGTATTCAATCAAGATGCAATTTCTGTGTTTCATCAACACTGTGATAGTTCACAGAGTACAGAAAGCCTCCAGATGTGCATCGGAAACTACTACTGGTCTTCCAGGGAACGATCAAAGCGTAGACTGTTAGACACATTACTCCCATGGAGGAAAGTGCGCATGGTGACTGTTGTATTCAATCCCGATGCAATTACTGTGTTTCATCATCACTCTGATAGTCCACAGATTACAGAATTTCTTCAGATATGCATCAATAATTACTACTGGTATTCCAGGGAACGATCAAAGCGTAGGCTGTTATAGATATTACTCGAATGGAGGATAGTGCGCATGGTGACTGTTGTATTCAATCCCGATGCAATTTCTGTGTTTCATCAACACTCTGATAGTCCACAGATTACAAAATGCCTCCAGATGTGCATCGGAAACTACTACTGGTCTTCCAGGGAACGATCAAAGCGTATACTGTTGGAGACATTACTCCCATGGCGGAAAATACGCATCGTGACTATTGTATTATATCCCGATTCAATTTCTGTGTTTCATCAACACTCTGATAGTCCACAGATTACAGAATGCCTTCAGATGTGCATCGGAAACTACTACTGGTCTTACAGGGAACGATCAAAGCATAGACTGTTTGAGAATTACCCCAATGGAGGAAAGTGCGCATGGAGACTGTTGTATTCAATCCCGATGCAATTTATTTGTTTCATGAACACTCTGATAGTCCACAGAGAACAGAAAGCCTCCAGATGTTCATCGTAAACTACTACAGGTCTTCCAGGGAACGATCAAAGCGTAGACTGTTAGAGACATTACTCCCATGGACGAAAGTGCGCATGGTGACTGTTGTATTCAATCCCGATGCAATATCTGTGTTTCATCAACACTCTTATAGTCCACAGACTACAGAATGCCTCCAGATGTGCATCGGAAACTACTACTGGTCTTCCACGGAACGATCAAAGCGTATACTGTTTGAGACATTACTCCCATGGTGGAAAGTGCGCATGGTGACTGTTGTATTCAATCCCGATGCAATTTCTGTGTTTCATCAACACTCTGATTGTCCACAAACTACAGAATGCCTCCAGATGTTCATCGGAAACTACTACTGGTCTTCCAGGGAACGATCAAAGCGTAGACAGTTTGAGACATTACTTTTATGGAGGAATGTGCGCATGGTGACTGTTGTATTCAATCCCGATGCAATTTCTGTGTTTCATCAACACTGTAATAGTCCACAGATTACAGAATGCCTCGAGATGTGCATCGGAAACTACTACTGGTCTTCCAGGGAAAGATCAAAGCGAGGACTGATAGAGACATTACTCCCATGGAGGAAAGTGCGCATGGTGACTGTGGTATTCAATCCCGATGCAATTGCTGTGTTTCATCAACACTCTGGTAGTCTACACATTACAGAATGCCACCAGATCTGCATCGGAAATTACTACTGGTCTTCTAGAGAACGATCAAAGCGTTGACTAATTGAGACATTACTCCCATGGAGGAAAGTGCGCATGGTGACTGTTGTATTCAATCCCGATGCAATTTCTGTGTTTCATCAACACTCTGATAGTCCACAGAGAACAGAAAGCCTCCAGATGTGCATCGGAAACTACTACCGATCTTCCAGGGAACGAGCAAAGCGTAGACTGTTAGAGACATTACTCCCATGGAGGAAAGTGCGCATGGTGACTGTTGTATTTAATCCCGATAGAATTACTGTGTTTCATCAACACTCTGATAGTCTACACATTACAGAATGCCACCAGATGTGCATCAGAAACTACTAGTGGTCTTCCAGGAAACGATCAAAGCGTAGACTGTTTGAGACATTACTCCCATGGAGGAAAGTGCGCCAGGTGACTGTTGTATTCAATCCCGATGCAATTTCTGTGTTTCATCATACACTCTGATAGTCCACAAATTACAGAATGCCTCCAGATGTGCATCGGAAACTACTACTGGTCTTTCAGGGAAAGATCAAAGCGTAGACTGTCTGAGACATTACTCCCATGGCGGAAAGTGCGCATAGTGACTATTGTATACAATCCCGATGCAATTTCTGTGTTTCATCAACACTCTGATAGTCCACAGAGAACAGAAAGCCTCCAGATGTGCATCGGAAACTACTACTGGTCTTCCAGCGAACGATCAAAGCGTAGACTGTTAGACACATTACTCCCATGGAGGAAAGTGCGCATGGTGACTGTTGTATTCAATCCCGATGCAATTACTGTGTTTCATCATAACTCTGATAGTCCACAGATTACAAAATTTCTTCAGATATGCATCAATAATTACTACTGGTCTTCCAGGGAACGATCAAAGCGTAGGCTGTTTTAGATATTACTCGCATGGAGGATAGTGCGCATGGCGACTGTTGTATTCAATCCCGATGCAATTTCTGTGTTTCATCAACACTCTGATAGTCCACAGATTACAGAATGCCTCCAGATGTGCATCGGAAACTACTACTGGTCTTCCAGGGAATGTCAAAGCGTAGATTGTTGGACACATTACTCCCATGGCGGAAAGTGCGCATGGTGACTATTGTATTCAATTCCGATGCAATTTCTGTGTTTCATCAACACTCTGATAGTCCGCAGATTACAGAATGCCTTCAGATGTGGATCGGAAACTACTACTGGTCTTCCAGGGAACGATCAAAGCGTTGACTGTTTGAGACATTACTCCCATGGAGGAAAGTGCGCATGGTGACTGTTGTATTCAATCCCGATGCAATTTCTGTGTTTCATCAACACTCTGATAGTCCACAGAGAACAGAAAGCCTTTAGATGTGCATCGGAAACTACTACTGGTCTTCCAGGGAACGAGCAAAGCGTAGACTGTTAGAGACATTACTCCCATGGAGGAAAGTGCGCATGGTGACTGTTGTATTTAATCCCGATAGAATTACTGTGTTTCATCAACACTCTGATAGTCTACACATTACAGAATGCCTCCAGATGTGCATCGGAAACTACTACTGGTCTTCCAGGGAAAGATCAAAGCGTGGACTGTCTGAGACATTACTCCCATGGCGGAAAGTGCGCATAGTGAATATTGTATTCAATCCCGATGCAATTTCTTTGTTTCATCAACACTCTGATAGTCCACAGATTACAGAATGCCTTCAGATGTGCATCGGAAACTACTACTGGTCTTACAGGGAACGATCAAAGCATAGACTGTTCGAGAATTATTCCCATGGAGGAAAGTGCGCATGGAGACTGTTGTATTCAATCCCGATGCAATTTATTTGTTTCATGAACACTCCGATAGTCCACAGAGTACAGAAAGCCTCCAGATGTTCATCGTAAACTACTACAGGTCTTCCAGGGAACGATCAAAGCGTAGACTGTTAGAGACATTACTCCCATGGAAGAAGGTGCGCGTGGTGACTGTTGTATTTAATCCCGATAGAATTACTGTGTTTCATCAACACTCTGATAGTCTACACATTACAGAATGCCAACAGATGTGCATCAGAAACTACTAGTGGTCTGCCAGGGAACGATCAAATCGTAGACTGTTTGAGACATTACCCCCATGGAGTAAAGTGCGCCTGGTGACTGTTGTATTCAATCCCGATGCAATTTCTGTGTTTCATCAACACTATGATATTCCACAGATTACAAAATGCCTCCAGATGTGCATCGGAAACTACTACTGGTCTTCCAGGGAACGATCACAGCGTGGACTGTTGAGACATTACTTTTATGGAGGAATGTGCGCATGGTGACTGTTGTATTCAATCCCGATGCAATTTCTGTGTTTCATCAACACTCTGATAGTCCACAGAGAACAGAAAGCCTCCAGATGTGCATCGGAAACTACTACTGGTCTTCCAGGGAACGAGCAAAGCGTAGACTGTTTGAGACATTACTCCCATGGAGGAAAGTGCGCATGGTGACTGTTGTATTTAATCCCGATAGAATTACTGTGTTTCATCAACACACTGATAGTCCACAGATTACAGAATGCCTTCAGATGTGCATCGGAAACTACTACTGGTCTTCCAGGGAACGAGCAAAGCGTAGACTGTTAGAGACATTACTCCCATGGAGGATAGTGCGCATGGTGTCTGTTGTATTTAATCCCGATAGAATTACTGTGTTTCATCAACACTCTGATAGTCTACACATTACAGAATCCTACCAGATGTGCATCAGAAACTACTACTGGTCTTCCAGTGAACGATCAATGCGTAGACTGTTTGAGACATTACTCCCATGGAGGAAAGTGCGCATGGTGACTGTTGTATTCAATCTCGATGCAATTTCTGTGTTTCATCAACAGTCTGATAGTCACAGATTATAGAGTGCTGCCAGATGTGCATCAGAAATTACTACTGGTCTTCCAGTGAACGATCAATGCGTAGACTGTTTGAGACATTACTCCCATGGAGGAAAGTGCGCATGGTGACTTGTATTCAATCCAGAAGCAATTACTGTGTTTCATCAACACTCTGATAGTCCACAGATTACAGAATTTCTTCAGATGTGCATCAATAACTACTACTGGTCTTCCAGGGAACGATCAAAGCGTAGGCTGCTTTAGATATTAATCGCATGGAGGATAATGCGCATGGTGACTGTTGTATTGAATCCCGATGCAGTTTCTGTGTTCCATCAACACTCTGATAGTCCTCAGATTACAGAATGCATCCAGATGTGCATCGGAAACTACTACTGGTCTTCCAGGGAACCATCAAAGCGTTGCCTGTTGGAGACATTCCTCCCATGGCGGAAACTGCGCATGGAGACTGTTGTATTCAATCCCGATGCAATTTCTGTGTTTCATCAACACTCTGATAGTCCACAGAGAACAGAAAGCCTCCATATGTGCATCGGAAACTACTACTGGTCTTCCAGGGAACGATCAAAGCGTACACTGTTTGAGACATCACTCCCATGGAGGAAACTGCGCTTGGTGTCTGTTGTATTCATTCCCGATGCAATTTCTGTGTTTCATCAACACTCTGATAGTCCACAGATTACAGAATGCCACCAGATGTGCATCGGAAACTACTACTGGTCTTACAGGGAACGATCAAATCGTGGACTGTTTGAGACATTACTCCCATGGAGGAAAGTGCGCCTGGTGACTGTTGTATTCAATCCCGATGCAATTTCTGTGTTTCATCATACACTCTGATAGTCCACAAATTACAGAATGCCTCCAGATGTGCATCGGAAACTACTACTGGTCTTCCAGGGAAAGATCAAAGCGTAGACTGTCTGAGACATTACTCCCATGGCGGAAAGTGCGCATAGTGACTATTGTATTCAATCCCGATGCAATTTCTGTGTTTCATCAACACTCTGATAGTCCACAAAGAACAGAATGCCTTCAGATGTTCATCGGAAACTACTACTAGTCTTCCTGGGAAAGATCAAAGCATAGACTCTTTGAGAATTACTCCCATTGGAGGAAAGTGCGCATGGTGAGTGTTCTATTCAATCCCGATTCAATTTCTGTGTTTCATCAACACTCTGATAGTCCACCAAGTACAGAAAGCCTCCAGATGTGCATCGGAAACTACTACTGGTCTTCCAGGGAAAGATCAAAGCGAGGACTGTTAGAGACATTACTCCCATGGAGGAAAGTGCGCATGGTGACTGTGGTATTCAATCTCGATGCAATTACTGTGTTTCATCAACACTCTGATAGTCTACACATTACAGAATGCCACCAGATGTGCATCAGAAACTACTAGTGGTCTTCCAGGGAACGATCAAATCGTAGACTGTTTGAGACATTACTCCCATGGAGGAAAGTGCGCGTGGTGACTGTTGTATTCAATCCCGATGCAATTTCTGTGTTTCATCGTACACTCTGATAGTCCACAAAATACAGAATGCCTCCAGATGTGCATCGGAAACTACTACTGGTCTTCCAGGCAACGATCAAAGCGTAGACTGTTGGAGACATTACACCCATGGCGGAAAGTGCGCATGGTGACTATTGTATTCAATCCCGATGCAATTTCTGTGTTTCATCAACACTCTGATAGTCCACAGATTACAGAATGCCACCAGATGTGCATCAGAAACTACTAGTGGTCTTCCAGGGAACGATCAAAGCGTTGACTATTTGAGACATTATTCCCTTAGAGGAAAGAGCGCATGGTGAGTGTTGTATTCAATCCCGATGCAATTTTTGTGTTTCATCAACACTCTGATAGTTCACGGAGAACAGAAAGCTTCCAGATGTGCATCGGAAACTACTACTGGTCTTCCAGGGAATGGGCAAAGCGTAGACTGTTAGAGACATTACTCCCATGGAGGAAGGTGCGCATGGTGACTGTTGTATTTAATCCCGATAGAATTACTGTGTTTCATCAACACTCTGATAGTCTACACTTTACAGAATGCCACCAGATGTGCATCAGAAACTACTAGTGGCCTGCAAGGGAAAGATCAAATCGTAGACTGTTTGAGACATTACTCCCATGGAGTAAAGTGCGCCTGGTGACTATTGTATTCAATCCCGATGCAATTTCTGTGTTTCATCAACACTATGATATTCCACAGATTACAGAATGCTTCCAGATGTGCATCGGAAACTACTACTGGTCTTCCAGGGAACGATCACAGCGTGGACTGTTGAGACATTACTTTTATGGAGGAAAGTGCGCATGGTGACTGTTGTATTCAATCCCGATGCAATTTCTGTGTTTCATCAACACTCTGATAGTCCACAGAGAACAGAAAGCCTCCAGATGTGCATCGGAAACTACTACTGGTCTTCCAGGGAACGAGCAAATCGTAGACTGTTTGAGACATTACTCCCATGGAGGAAAGTGCGCATGGTGACTGTTGTATTTAATCCCGATAGAATTACTGTGTTTCAACAACACACTGATAGTCCACAGATTACAGAATGCCTTCAGATGTGCATCGGAAACTACTACTGGTGTTCCAGGGAACGAGCAAAGCGTAGACTGTTAGAGACATTACTCCCATGGAGGATAGTGCGCATGGTGACTGTTGTATTTAATCCCGATAGAATTACTGTGTTTCATCAACACTCTGATAGTCTACACATTACAGAATCCTACTAGATGTGCATCAGAAACTACTACTGGTCTTCCAGTGAACGATCAATGCGTAGACTGTTTGAGACATTACTCCCATGGAGGAAAGTGAGCATGGTGACTGTTGTATTCAATCTCGATGCAATTTCTGTGTTTCATCAACAGTCTGATAGTCACAGATTACAGAGTGCCACCAGATGTTCATCAGAAACTACTACTGGTCTTCCAGTGAACGATCAATGCGTAGACTGTTTGAGACATTACTCCCATGGAGGAAAGTGCGCATGGTGACTTGTATTCAATCCAGATGCAATTACTGTGTTTCATCAACACTCTGATAGTCCACAGATTACAGAATTTCTTCAGATGTGCATCAATAACTACTTCTGGTCTTCCAGGGAACGATCAAAGCGTAGGCTGTTTTAGATATTAATCGCATGGAGGATAATGCGCATGGTGACTGTTGTATTTAATCCCGATGCAGTTTCTGTGATTCATCAACACTCTGATAGTCCACAGATTACAGAATGCCTCCTGATGTGCATCGGAAACTACTACTGGTCTTCCAGGGAACGATCAAAGCGTAGACTTTTGGAGACATTACTCCCATGGCGGTAACTGCGCATGGAGACTGTTGTATTCAATCCCGATGCAATTTCTGTGTTTCATCAACACTCTGATAGTCCACAGAGAACAGAAAGCCTCCATATGTGCATCGGAAACTACTACTGGTCTTCCAGGGAACGATCAAAGCGTACACTGTTTGAGACATCACTCCCATGGAGGAAACTGCGCATGGTGTCTGTTGTATTCATTCCCGATGCAATTTCTGTGTTTCATCAACACTCTGATAGTCCACAGATTACAGAATGCCACCAGATGTGCATCGGAAACTACTACTGGAGTTACAGGGAACGATCAAATCGTAGACTGTTTGAGACATTACTCCCATGGAGGAAAGTGCGCCTGGTGACTGTTGTATTCAATCCCGATGCAATTTCTGTGTTTCATCATACACTCTGATAGTCCACAAATTACAGAATGCCTCCAGATGTGCATCGGAAACTACTACTGGTCTTCCAGCGAAAGATCAAAGCGTAGACTGTCTGAGACATTACTCCCATGGAGGAAAGTGCGCATAGTGACTATTGTATTCAATCCCGATGCAATTTCTGTGTTTCATCAACACTCTGATAGTCCACAAAGAACAGAATGCCTTCAGATGTTCATCGGAAACTACTACTGGTCTTCCAGGGAAAGATCAAAACATAGACTCTTTGAGAATTACTCCCATTGGAGGAAAGTGCGCATGGTGACTGTTCTATTTAATCCCGATTCAATTTCTGTGTTTCATCAACACTCTGATAGTCCACCAAGTACAGAAAGCCACCAGATGTGCATCGGAAACTACTACTGGTCTTCCAGGGAAAGATCAAAGCGAGGACTGTTAGAGACATTACTCCCATGGAGGAAAGTGCGCATGGTGACTGTGGTATTCTATCCCGATGCAATTACTGTGTTTCATCAACACTCTGATAGTCTACACATTACAGATTGCCACCAGATCTGCATCGGAAACTACTAATGGTCTTCCAGGGAACGATCAAAGCGTAGATAGTTTGAGACATTACACCCGTGGAGGAAAGTGCGCATGGTGACTGTTGTATTCAATCCCGATGCAATTCCTGTGTTTCGTCAACAATCTGATAGTCCACAAATTACATTATGCCTCCAGATGTTCATCGGAAACTACTACTGGTGTCCCAGGGAACGATCAAAGCGTAGACTGTTTGAGACATTTCCTTTATGGAGGAATGTGCGCATGGAGACTGTTGTATTCAATCAAGATGCAATTTCTGTGTTTCATCAACACTCTGATAGTCCACAGAGTACACAAAGCCTCCAGATGTGCATCGGAAACTACTACTGGTCTTCCAGGGAACGATCAATGCGTAGACTGTTAGAGACATTACTCCCATGGAGGAAAGTGCGCATGGTGACTGTTGTATTCAATCCCGATGCAATTACTGTGTTTCATCAACACTCTGATAGTCCACAGATTACAGAATGCCTTCAGATGTGCATCGGAAACTACTACTGGTCTTACAGGGAACGATCAAAGCGTTGACTGTTTGAGACATTGTTCCCTTGGAGGAAAGTGCGCATGGTGACTGTTGTATTCAATCCCGATGCAATTTTTGTGTTTCATCAACACTCTGATAGTTCAGAGAGAACAGAAAGCCTCCAGATGTGCATCGGAAACTACTACTGGTCTTCCCGGGAATGGGCAAAGCGTAGACTGTTAGAGACATTACTCCCATGGAGGAAGGTGCGCATGGTGACTGTTGTATTTAATCCCGATAGAATTACTGTGTTTCATCAAAACTCTGATAGTCTACACATTACAGAATGCCACCAGATGTGCATCAGAAACTACTAGTGGTCTTCCAGGGAACGATCAAATCGTAGACTGTTTGAGACATTACTCCCATGGAGGAAAGTGCGCCTGGTGACTGTTGTATTCAATCCCGATGCAATTTCTGTGTTTCATCATACACTCTGATAGTCCACAAATTACAGAATGCCTCCAAATGTGCATCGGAAACTACTACTGATCTTCCAGGGAAAGATCAAAGCGTAGACTGTCTGAGACATTACTCCCATGGCGGAAAGTGCGCATAGTGACTATTGTATTCAATCCCGATGCAATTTCTGTGTTTCATCAACACTCTGATAGTCCACAGATTACAGAATGCCTTCAGATGTGCATCGGAAACTACTACTGGTTTTACAGGGAACGATCAAAGCATAGACTGTTTGAGAATTACTCCCATGGAGGAAAGTGCGTATGGAGACTGTTGTATTCAATCCTGATGCAATTTCTGTGTTTCATCAACACTATGATATTCCACAGATTACAGAATGCTCCCAGATGTGCATCGGAAACTACAACTGGTTTTCCAGGGAACGATCAAAGCGTAGACTGTTGAGACATTACTTTTATGGAGGAAAGTGCGCATGGTGACTGTTATATTCAATCCCGATGTAATTTCTGTGTTTCATCAACAGTCTGATAGTCACAGATTACAGAGTGCCCCCAGATGTGCATCGGAAACTACTACTGGTCTTACAGGGAACGATCAAAGCATTGACTGTTTGAGAATTACTCCCATGGAGGAAAGTGCGCATGGTGACTGTTGTATTCAATCCCGATGCAATTTCTGTGTTTCATCAACATTCTGATAGTCCACAGATTACAGAATGCCTCCAGATGTTCATCGTAAACCTCTACTGGTCTTCCAGGGAACGATTAAAGCGAAGACTGTTTGAGACATTACTCCCATGGAGGAAACTGCGCATGGTGACTGTTGTATTCAATCCCGATGCAATTACTATGTTTCATCAACACTCTGATAGTCCGCAGAGTACAGAAAGCCCCCAGATATACATCGGAAACTACTACTGATCTTCCAGGGAACGATCAAAGCGTAGACTGTTAGAGACATTACTCCCATAGAGGAAAGAGCGCATGGTGACTGTTGCATTCAATCCCGATGCAATTTCTGTGTTTCATCAACACACTTATAGTCCACAGAGTACGGAATGCCTCGAGATGTGCATCTGAAACTACTACTGGTCTTCCAGGGAACGATCAAAGCGTACACTGTTTGAGACATCACTCCCATCGAGGAAACTGCGCATGGTGTCTGTTGTATTCATTCCCGATGCAATTTCTGTATTTCATCAACACTCTGATAGTCCACAGATTACAGAATGCCACCTGATGTGCATCGGAATCTACTACTGGTCTTACAGGGAACGATCAAAGCATAGACTGTTTGAGAATTACTCCAATGGAGGAAAGTGCGCATGGTGACTGTTGTATTCAATCCCGATGCAATTTCTGTGTTTCATCAATATTCTGATAGTCCACAGATTACAGAATGCCTCCAGATGTTCATCGTAAACCTCTACTGGTCTTCCAGGGAACGATCAAACCGTAGACTGTTTGAGACATTACTCCCATGGAGGAAACTGCTCATGGAGACTCTTGTATTCAATCCCGATGCAATTTCTGTGTTTCATCAACACTCTGATATTCCACAGATTACAAAATGCCTCCAGATGTGCATCGGAAACTACTACTGGACTTCCAGGGAACGATCAAAGCGTATACTGTTGAGACATTACTTTTATGGAGGAATGTGCACATGGTGACTGTTGTATTCAATCCCGATGCAATTTCTGTGTTTCATCAACACTCTGATACTCCACAGATTACAGAATGCCTCCACATGTGCATCGGAAACTGCTAGTGGTCTTCCAGGGAACGATCAAAGCGTAAACTCTTTGAAACATTACTCCCATGGAGGAAAGTGCGCATGTTGACTGTTGTATTCAATCCCCATGCAATTTCTGTGTTTCATCAACAGTCTGATAGTCCACAGATTACGGAAAGCCTCCATATGTGCATCGGAAACTACTACTGGTCTTCCAGGGAACGATCAAAGAGTAGACTGTTAGAGACATTATTCCCATTTAGTAAAGTGCGCATGGAGACAGTTGTATTCAATCAAGATGCAATTTCTGTGTTTCATCAACACTCTGATAGTCCACAGAGTACAGAAAGCCTCCAGATGTGCATCGGAAACTACTACTGGTCTTCCAGGGAACGATCAAAGCGTAGACTGTTAGAGACATTACTCCCATGGAGGAAAGTGCGCATGGTGACTGTTGTATTCAATCCCGATGCAATTACTGTGTTTCATCAACACTCTGATAGTCCACAGATTACAGAATTTCTTCAGATATGCATCAATAACTACTACTGGTCTTCCAGGGTACGATCAAAGCGTAGGCTGTTTTAGATATTACTCGCATGGAGGATAGTGCGCATGGTGACTGTTGTATTCAATCCCGATGCAATTTCTGCGTTTCATCAACACTCTGATAGTCCACAGATTACAGAATGCCTTCAGATGTGCATCAGAAACTACTACTGGTCTTCCAGGGAACGATCAAAGCGTTGACTGTTTGAGATATTACTCCCATGGTGGAAAGTGCGCATGGTGACTGTTGTATTCAATCCCGATGAAATTTCTGTGTTTCATCAACAATCTGATAGTACACAGAGAACAGAAAGCCTCCAGATATGCATCGGAAACCACTACTGGTGTTCCAGGGAACGCGCAAAGCGTAGACTGTTAGAGACATTACTCCCATGGAAGAAAGTGCGCATGGTGTCTGTTGTATTCATTCCCGATGCAATTTCGGTGTTTCATCAACACTCTGATAGTCCACAGATTACAGAATGCCACCAGATGTGCAATGGAAACTACTACTGGTCTTACAGGGAACGGTCAAAGAATAGACTGTTTGAGAATTACTCCCATGGAGGAAAGGGCGCATGGTGACTGTTGTATTCAATCCCGATGCAATTACTATGTTTCATCAACACTCTGATAGCCCACAGAGTACAGAAAGCCTCCAGATGTGCATCGGAAACTACCACTGGTCTTCCAGGGAACGATCAATGCGTAGACTGTTAGAGACATAACTCCCATAGAGGAAAGAGCGCATGGTGACTGTTGTATTCAATCCCGATGCAATTTCTGTGTTTCATCAACACTCTGATAGTCCACAGATTACAGAATGCCTTCAGATGTGCATCAGAAACTACTACTGGTCTTCCAGGGAACGATCAAAGCGTTGACTGTTTGAGATATTACTCCCATGGAGGAAAGTGCGCATGGTGACTGTTGTATTCAATCCCGATGAAATTTCTGTGTTTCATCAACACTCTGATAGTACACAGAGAACAGAAAGCCTCCAGATATGCATCGGAAACCACTACTGGTGTTCCAGGGAACGCGCAAAGCGTAGACTGTTAGAGACATTACTCCCATGGATGAAAGTGCGCATGGTGTCTGTTGTATTCATTCCCGATGCAATTTCTGTGTTTCATCAACACTCTGATAGTCCACAGATTACAGAATGCCACCAGATGTGCAATGGAAACTACTACTGGTCTTACAGGGAACGGTCAAAGAATAGACTGTTTGAGAATTACTCCCATGGAGGAAAGGGCGCATGGTGACTGTTGTATTCAATCCCGATGCAATTACTATGTTTCATCAACACTCTGATAGCCCACAGAGTACAGAAAGCCTCCAGATGTGCATCGGAAACTACCACTGGTCTTCCAGGGAACGATCAATGCGTAGACTGTTAGAGACATAACTCCCATAGAGGAAAGAGCGCATGGTGACTGTTGTATTCAATCCCGATGCAATTTCTGTGTTTCATCAACACTCTGATAGTCCACAGAGTACAGAATGCCTCGAGATGTGCATCGGAAACTACTACTGGTCTTCCAGGGACCGATCAAAGCGTAGACTGTTTGAGACATCACTCCCATGGAGGAAACTACGCATGGTGTCTGTTGTATTCATTCCCGATGCAATTTCTGTGTTTCATCAACACTCTGATAGTCCACAGATTACAGAATGCCACCAGATGTGCATCGGAAACTACTACTGGTCTTACAGGGAACGATCAAAGCATAGACTGTTTGAGAATTACTCCCATGGAGGAAAGTGCGCATGGGGACTGTTGTATTCAATCCCGATGCAATATCTGTGTTTCACCAGCATTCTGATAGTCCACAGATTACAGAATGCCTCCAGATGTTCATCGTAAACCTCTACTGGTCTTCCAGGGAACGATCAAAGCGTAGACTGTTTGAGACATTACTCCCACGGAGGAAACTGCGCATGGAGACTCTTGTATTCAATCTCGATGCAATTTCTGTGTTTCATCAACACTCTGATACTCCACAGATTACAGAATGCCTCCAGATGTGCATCGGAAACTACTACTGGTTCTCCAGCGAACGATCAAAGCGTAGACTGCTTGATACATTACTCCCATAGAGGAAAGAGCGCATGGTGACTGTTGCATTCAATCCCGATGCAATTTCTGTGTTTCATCAACACACTTATAGTCCACAGAGTACGGAATGCCTCGAGATGTGCATCTGAAACTACTACTGGTCTTCCAGGGAACGATCAAAGCGTACACTGTTTGAGACATCACTCCCATGGAGGAAACTGCGCATGGTGTCTGTTGTATTCATTCCCGATGCAATATCTGTGTTTCATCAACACTCTGATAGTCCACAGATTACAGAATGCCACCTGATGTGCATCGGAATCTACTTCTGGTCTTACAGGGAACGATCAAAGCATAGACTGTTTGAGAGTTACTCCAATGGAGGAAAGTGCGCATGGTGACTGTTGTATTCAATCCCGATGCAATTTCTGTGTTTCATCAACATTCTGATAGTCCACAGATTACAGAATGCCTCCAGATGTTCATCGTAAACCTCTACTGGTCTTCCAGGGAATGATCAAACCGTAGACTGTTTGAGACATTACTCCCATGGACGAAACTGCTCATGGAGACTCTTGTATTCAATCCGGATGCAATTTCTGTGTTTCATCAACACTCTGATATTCCACAGATTACAAAATGCCTCCAGATGTGCATCGGAAACTACTACTGGTCTTCCAGGGAACGATCAAAGCGTATACTGTTGAGACATTACTTTTATGGAGGAATGTGCGCATGGTGACTGTTGTATTCAATCCCGATGCAATTTCTGTGTTTCATCAACACTCTGATACTCCACAGATTACAGAATGCCTCCACATGTGCATCGGAAACTGCTAGTGGTCTTCCAGGGAACGATCAAAGCGTAAACTCTTTGAAACATTACTCCCATGGAGGAAAGTGCGCATGTTGACTGTTGTATTCAATCCCCATGCAATTTCTGTGTTTCATCAACAGTCTGATAGTCCACAGATTACGGAAAGCCTCCATATGTGCATCGGAAACTACTACTGGTCTTCCAGGGAACGATCAAAGCGTAGACTGTTAGAGACATTATTCCCATTTAGCAAAGTGCGCATGGTGACTGTTGTATTCAATCCCGATGCAATTACTGTGTTTCATCAACACTCTGATAGTCCACAGATTACAGAATTTCTTCAGATATGCATCAATAACTACTACTGGTCTTCCAGGGTACGATCAAAGCGTAGGCTGTTTTAGATATTACTCGCATGGAGGATAGTGCGCATGGTGACTGTTGTATTCAATCCCGATGCAATGTCTGTGTTTCATCAACCCTCTGATAGTCCACAGATTACAGAATGCCTCCAGATGTCCATCGGAAACTACTACTGGTCTTCCAGGGAACGATCAAAGCGTAGACTGTTGGAGACATTACTCCCATGGCGGAATGTGCGCATGGTCACTATTGTATTCAATCCCGATGCAATTTCTGCGTTTCATCAACACTATGATAGTCCACAGATTACAGAATGCCTTCAGATGTGCATCAGAAACTACTACTGGTCTTCCAGGGAACGATCAAAGCGTTGACTGTTTGAGATATTACTCCCATGGAGGAAAGTGCGCATGGTGACTGTTGTATTCAATCCCGATGAAATTTCTGTGTTTCATCAACACTCTGATAGTACACAGAGAACAGAAAGCCTCCAGATATGCATCGGAAACCACTACTGGTCTTCCAGGGAACGCGCAAAGCGTAGACTGTTAGAGACATTACTCCCATGGAAGAAAGTGCGCATGGTGTCTGTTGTATTCATTCCCGATGCAATTTCTGTGTTTCATCAACACTCTGATAGTCCACAGATTACAGAATGCCACCAGATGTGCAATGGAAACTACTACTGGTCTTACAGGGAACGGTCAAAGAATAGACTGTTTGAGAATTACTCCCATGGAGGAAAGGGCGCATGGTGACTGTTGTATTCAATCCCGATGCAATTACTATGTTTCATCAACACTCTGATAGCCCACAGAGTACAGAAAGCCTCCAGATGTGCATCGGAAACTACTACTGGTCTTCCAGGGAACGATCAATGCGTAGACTGTTAGAGACATTACTCCCATAGAGGAAAGAGCGCATGGTGACTGTTGTATTCAATCCCGATGCAATTTCTGTGTTTCATCAATACTCTGATAGTCCACAGAGTACAGAATGCCTCGAGATGTGCATCTGTAACTACTACTGGTCTTCCAGGGAACGATCAAAGCGTAGACTGTTTGAGACATCACTCCCATGGAGGAAACTGCGCATGGTGTCTGTTGTATTCATTCCCGATGCAATTTCTGTGTTTCATCAACACTCTGATAGTCCACAGATTACAGAATGCCACCAGATGTGCATCGGAAACTACTACTGGTCTTACAGGGAACGATCAAAGCATAGACTGTTTGAGAATTACTCCCATGGAGGAAAGTGCGCATGGGGACTGTTGTATTCAATCCCGATGCAATATCTGTGTTTCATCAACATTCTGATAGTCCACAGATTACAGAATGCCTCCAGATGTTCATCGTAAACCTCTACTGGTCTTCCAGGGAACGATCAAAGCGTAGACTGTTTGAGATATTACTCCCATGGAGGAAACTGCGCATGGAGACTCTTGTATTCAATCCCGATGCAATTTCTGTGTTTTATCAACACTCTGATACTCCACAGATTACAGAATGCCTCCAGATGTGCATCGGAAACTACTACTGGTCTTCCAGCGAACGATCAAAGCGTAGACTGTTTGATACATTACTCCCATGGAGTAAAGTGCGCATGGTGACTGTTGTATTCAATCCCGATGCAATTTCTGTGTTTCATCAACACTCTGATATTCCACAGATTACAAAATGCCTCCAGATGTGCATCGGAAACTACTACTGGTCTTCCAGGGAACGATCAAAGCGTAGACTGTTAGATACATTACTCCCATGGAGGAAAGTGCGCATGGTGACTGTTGTATTCAATACCGATGCAATTTCTGTGTTTCATCAACACTCTGATATTCCACAGATTACAAAATGCCTCCAGATGTGCATCGGAAACTACTACTGGTCTTCCAGGGAACGATCAAAGCATAGACTGTTGAGACATTACATTTATAGAGGAATGTGCGCATGGTGACTTTTGTATTCAATCCCGATGCAATTTCTGTGTTTCATCAACACTCTGATACTCCACGGATTACAGAATGCTTCCACATGTGCATCGGAAACTGCTAGTGGTCTTCCAGGGAACGATCAAAGCGTAAACTCTTTGAAACATTACTCCCATGGAGGAAAGTGCGCATGTTGACTGTTGTATTCAATCCCGATGCAATTTCTGTGTTTCATCAACATTCTGATAGTCCACAGATTACAGAATGCCTCCAGATGTTCATCGTAAACCTCTACTGGTCTTCCAGGGAACGATCAAAGCGTAGACTGTTTGAGACATTACTCCCATGGAGGAAACTGCGCATGGAGACTCTTGTATTCAATCCCGATGCAATTTCTGTGTGTCATCAACACTCTGATACTCCACAGATTACAGAATGCCTCCAGATGTGCATCGGAAACTACTACTGGTCTTCCAGGGAACGTTCAAAGCGTAGACTGTTTGATACATTACTCCCATGGAGTAAACTGCGCATGGTGTCTGTTGTATTCATTCCCGATGCAATTTCTGTGTTTCATCAACACTCTGATAGTCCACAGATTACAGAATGCCACCAGATGTGCATCGGAAACTACTACTTTTCTTACAGGGAACGATCAAAGCATAGACTGTTTGAGAATTACTACCATGGAGGAAAGTGCGCATGGTGACTGTTGTATTCAATCCCGATGCAATTTCTGTGTTTCATCAACATTCTGATAGTCCACAGATTACAGAATGCCTCCAGATGTTCATCGTAAACCTCTACTGGTCTTCCAGGGAACGATCAAAGCGTAGACTGTTTGAGACATTACTCCCATGGAGGAAACTGCGCATGGAGACTCTTGTATTCAATCCCGATGCAATTTCTGTGTTTCATCAACACTATGATATTCCACAGATTACAGAATGCCTCCAGATGTGCATCGGAAACTACTACTGGTCTTCCAGGGAACGATCAAAGCGTAGACTGTTGGAGACATTACTCCCATGGCGGAAACTGCGCATGGAGACTGTTGTATTCAATCCCGATGCAATTACTGTGTTTCATCAACACTCTGATAGTCCACAGAGAACAGAAAGCCTCCAGATGTGCATCGGAAACTACTACTGGTCTTCCAGGGAACGATCAAAGCGTAGACTGTTAGAGACATTACACCCGTGGAGGAAAGTGCGCATGGTGAGTGCTGTATTTAATCCCGATGGAATTACTGTGTTTCATCAACACTCTGATAGACTACACATTACAGAATGCAACCAGATGTGCATCAGAAACTACTAGAGGTCTTCCAGGGAACGATCAAAGCGTAGACTCTTTGAGACATTACTCCCATGGAGGAAAGTGCGCCTGGTGACTGTTGTATTCAATCCCGATGCAATTTCTGTGTTTCATCAACACTCTGATAGTCCACAAATTACAGAATGCCTCCAGATGTGCATCGGAAACTACTACTGGTCTTCCAGGGAAAGATCAAAGCGTAGCCTGTCTGAGAAATTACTCCCATGGCGGAAAGTGCGCATAGTGACTATTATATTCAATCCCGATGCAATTTCTGTGTTTCATCAACACTCTAATAGTCAACAGAATGCCTCCAGATGTGCATCGGAAACTACTACTAGTCTTACAGGGTACGATCAAAGCATAGACTGTTTGAGAATTACTCCCATGGAGGAAAGTGCGCATGGAGACTCTTGTATTCAATCCCGATGCAATTTCTGTGTTTCATCAACACTCTGATACTCCACAGATTACAGAATGCCTCCACATGTGCATCGGAAACTGCTACTGGTCTTCCAGGGAACGATCAAAGCGTAAACTCTTTGAAACATTACTCCCATGGAGGAAATTGCGCATGTTGATTGTTGTATTCAATCCCGATGCAATTTCTGTGTTTCATCAACACTCTGGTAGTCCACAGATTACAGAATGCCTCCAGATGTGCAATTGAAACTACTACTGGTCTACCAGGGAACGATCAAAGCGTAGACTGTTTGAGACATTACTCCCATGGAGGAAACTGTGCATTCAGACTGTTGTATTCAATCAAGATGCAATATCTGTGTTTCATCAACACTCTGATAGTCCACAGAGTACAGAAAGCCTCCAGATGTGCATCGGAAACTACTACTGGTCTTCCAGGGAACGATCAAAGCGTAGACTGTTAGAGACATTACTCCCAAGGAGGAAAGTGCGCATGGTGACTGTTGTATTCAATCCCGATGCAATTACTGTGTTTCATCAACACTCTGATAGTCCACAGATTACAGAATTTCTTCAGATATGCATCAATAACTACTACTGGTCTTCCAGGGAACGATCAAAGCGTAGGCTGTTTTAGATATTACTCGCATGGAGGATAGTGCGCATGGTGACTGTTGTATTCAATCCCGTTGCAATTTCTGTGTTTCATCAACACTCTGATAGTCCACAGATTACAGAATGCCTCCAGATGTGCATCGGAAACTACTACTGCTCTTCCTGGGAACGATCAAATCGTAAACTGTTGGAGACATTACTCCCATGGCGGAAAGTGCGCATGGTGACTATTGTATTCAATCCCGATGCAATATCTGTGTTTCATCAACACTCTGATAGTCCACAGATTACAGAATGCCTTCAGATGTGCATCGGAAACTACTACTGGTCTTCCAGGGAACGATCAAAGCGTTGACTGTTTGAGACATTACTCCCATGGAGGAAACTGCGCATGGTGACTGTTGTATTCAATCCCGATGCAATTTCTGTGTTTCATCAACACTCTGATAGTCCACAGAGAACAGAAAGCCTCCAGATGTGCATCGGAAACTACTACTGGTCTTCCAGGGAACGATCAAAGCGTAGACTGTTAGAGACATTACTCCCATGGAGGAAAGTGCGCAAGGTGACTGTTGTATTTAATCCCGATAGAATTACTGTGTTTCATCAACACTCTGATAGTCTACACATTACAGAATGCCACCAGATGTGCATCAGAAACTACTAGTGGTCTTCCAGGGAACGATCAAAGCGTAGACTGTTTGAGACATTACTCCCATGGAGGAAAGTGCGCCTGGTGACTGTTGTATTCAATCCCGATGCAATTTCTGTGTTTCATCATACACTCTGATAGTCCACAAATTACAGAATGCCTTCAGATGTGCATCCGAAACTACTACTGGTCTTACAGGGAATGATCAAAGCATAGACTGTTTGAAAATTACTCCCATGGACGAAAGTGCGCATGGAGACTGTTGTATTCAATCCCGATGCAATTTATTTGTTTCATGAACACTCCGACAGTCCACAGAGTACAGAAAGCCTCCAGATGTTCATCGTATACTACTACTGGTCTTCCAGGGAACGATCAAAGCGTAGACTGTTAGAGACATTACTCCCATGGAGGAAAGTGCGCAAGGTGACTGTTGTATTCAATCCCGATGCAATTACTGAGTTTCATCAACACTCTGATAGTCCACAGAGTACAGAAAGCCTCCAGATGTGCATCGGAAACTACTACTGGTGTTCCAGGGAAAGATCAAAGCATAGACTGTTTGAGAATTACTCCCATGGAGGAAAGTGCGCATGGGGACTGTTGTATTCAATCCCGATGCAATATCTGTGTTTCATCAACATTCTGATAGTCCACAGATTACAGAATGCCTCCAGATGTTCATCGTAAACCTCTACTGGTCTTCCAGGGAACGATCAAAGCGTAGACTGTTTGAGATATTACTCCCATGGAGGAAACTGCGCACGGAGACTCTTGTATTCAATCCCGATGCAATTTCTGTGTTTCATCAACACTCTGATACTCCACAGATTACAGAATGCCTCCAGATGTGCATCGGAAACTACTACTGGTCTTCCAGGGAACGTTCAAAGCGTAGACTGTTTGATACATTACTCCCATGGAGTAAACTGCGCATGGTGTCTGTTGTATTCATTCCCGATGCAATCGCTGTGTTTCATCAACACTCTGATAGTCCACAGATTACAGAATGCCACCAGATGTGCATCGGAAACTACTACTGGTCTTACAGGGAACGATCAAAGCATAGACTGTTTGAGAATTACTACCATGGAGGAAAGTGCGCATGGTGACTGCTGTATTCAATCCCGATGCAATTTCTGTGTTTCATCAACATTCTGATAGTCCACAGATTACAGAATGCCTCCAGATGTTCATCGTAAACCTCTACTGGTCTTCCAGGGAACGATCAAAGCGTAGACTGTTTGAGACATTACTCCCATGGAGGAAACTGCGCATGGAGACTCTTGCATTCAATCCCGATGCAATTTCTGTGTTTCATCAACACTATGATATTCCACAGATTACAGAATGCCTCCAGATGTGCATCGGAAACTACTACTGGTCTTCCAGGGAACGATCAAAGCGTAGACTGTTGGAGACATTACTCCCATGGCGGAAACTGCGCATGGAGACTGTTGTATTCAATCCCGATGCAATTACTGTGTTTCATCAACACTCTGATAGTCCACAGAGAACAGAAAGCCTCCAGATGTGCATCGGAAACTACTACTGGTCTTCCAGGGAACGATCAAAGCGTAGACTGTTAGAGACATTACACCCGTGGAGGAAAGTGCGCATGGTGAGTGCTGTATTTAATCCCGATGGAATTACTGTGTTTCATCAACACTCTGATAGACTACACATTACAGAATGCAACCAGATGTGCATCAGAAACTACTAGAGGTCTTCCAGGGAACGATCAAAGCGTAGACTCTTTGAGACATTACTCCCATGGAGGAAAGTGCGCCTGGTGACTGTTGTATTCAATCCCGATGCAATTTCTGTGTTTCATCAACACTCTGATAGTCCACAAATTACAGAATGCCTCCAGATGTGCATCGGAAACTACTACTGGTCTTCCAGGGAAAGATCAAAGCGTAGCCTGTCTGAGACATTACTCCCATGGCGGAAAGTGCGCATAGTGACTATTATATTCAATCCCGATGCAATTTCTGTGTTTCATCAACACTCTAATAGTCACCAGAATGCCTCCAGATGTGCATCGGAAACTACTACTAGTCTTACAGGGTACGATCAAAGCATAGACTGTTTGAGAATTACTCCCATGGAGGAAAGTGCGCATGGAGACTCTTGTATTCAATCCCGATGCAATTTCTGTGTTTCATCAACACTCTGATACTCCACAGATTACAGAATGCCTCCACATGTGCATCGGAAACTGCTACTGGTCTTCCAGGGAACGATCAAAGCGTAAACTCTTTGAAACATTACTCCCATGGAGGAAATTGCGCATGTTGATTGTTGTATTCAATCCCGATGCAATTTCTGTGTTTCATCAACACTCTGGTAGTCCACAGATTACAGAATGCCTCCAGATGTGCAATTGAAACTACTACTGGTCTACCAGGGAACGATCAAAGCGTAGACTGTTTGAGACATTACTCCCATGGAGGAAACTGTGCATTCAGACTGTTGTATTCAATCAAGATGCAATATCTGTGTTTCATCAACACTCTGATAGTCCACAGAGTACAGAAAGCCTCCAGATGTGCATCGGAAACTACTACTGGTCTTCCAGGGAACGATCAAAGCGTAGACTGTTAGAGACATTACTCCCAAGGAGGAAAGTGCGCATGGTGACTGTTGTATTCAATCCCGATGCAATTACTGTGTTTCATCAACACTCTGATAGTCCACAGATTACAGAATTTCTTCAGATATGCATCAATAACTACTACTGGTCTTCCAGGGAACGATCAAAGCGTAGGCTGTTTTAGATATTACTCGCATGGAGGATAGTGCGCATGGTGACTGTTGTATTCAATCCCGTTGCAATTTCTGTGTTTCATCAACACTCTGATAGTCCACAGATTACAGAATGCCTCCAGATGTGCATCGGAAACTACTACTGCTCTTCCTGGGATCGATCAAATCGTAAACTGTTGGAGACATTACTCCCATGGCGGAAAGTGCGCATGGTGACTATTGTATTCAATCCCGATGCAATATCTGTGTTTCATCAACACTCTGATAGTCCACAGATTACAGAATGCCTTCAGATGTGCATCGGAAACTATTACTGGTCTTCCAGGGAACGATCAAAGCGTTGACTGTTTGAGACATTACTCCCATGGAGGAAACTGCGCATGGTGACTGTTGTATTCAATCCCGATGCAATTTCTGTGTTTCATCAACACTCTGATAGTCCACAGAGAACAGAAAGCCTCCAGATGTGCATCGGAAACTACTACTGGTCTTCCAGGGAACGATCAAAGCGTAGACTGTTAGAGACATTACTCCCATGGATGAAAGTGCGCAAGGTGACTGTTGTATTTAATCCCGATAGAATTACTGTGTTTCATCAACACTCTGATAGTCTACACATTACAGAATGCCACCAGATGTGCATCAGAAACTACTAGTGGTCTTCCAGGGAACGATCAAAGCGTAGACTGTTTGAGACATTACTCCCATGGAGGAAAGTGCGCCTGGTGACTGTTGTATTCAATCCCGATGCAATTTCTGTGTTTCATCATACACTCTGATAGTCCACAAATTACAGAATGCCTTCAGATGTGCATCCGAAACTACTACTGGTCTTACAGGGAATGATCAAAGCATAGACTGTTTGAAAATTACTCCCATGGACGAAAGTGCGCATGGAGACTGTTGTATTCAATCCCGATGCAATTTATTTGTTTCATGAACACTCCGACAGTCCACAGAGTACAGAAAGCCTCCAGATGTTCATCGTATACTACTACTGGTCTTCCAGGGAACGATCAAAGCGTAGACTGTTAGAGACATTACTCCCATGGAGGAAAGTGCGCAAGGTGACTGTTGTATTCAATCCCGATATAATTACTGAGTTTCATCAACACTCTGATAGTCCACAGAGTACAGAAAGCCTCCAGATGTGCATCGGAAACTACTACTGGTGTTCCAGGGAACGATCAAAGCATAGACTGTTTGAGAATTACTCCCGTGGAGGAAAGTGCGCATGGGGACTGTTGTATTCAATCCCGATGCAATATCTGTGTTTCATCAACATTCTGATAGTCCACAGATTACAGAATGCCTCCAGATGTTCATCGTAAACCTCTACTGGTCTTCCAGGGAACGATCAAAGCGTAGACTGTTTGAGATATTACTCCCATGGAGGAAACTGCGCATGGAGACTCTTGTATTCAATCCCGATGCAATTTCTGTGTTTCATCAACACTCTGATACTCCACAGATTACAGAATGCCTCCAGATGTGCATCGGAAACTACTACTGGTCTTCCAGCGAACGATCAAAGCGTAGACTGTTTGATACATTACTCCCATGGAGTAAAGTGCGCATGGTGACTGTTGTATTCAATCCCGATGCAATTTCTGTGTTTCATCAACACTCTGATATTCCACAGATTACAAAATGCCTCCAGATGTGCATCGGAAACTACTACTGGTCTTCCAGGGAACGATCAAAGCGTAGACTGTTAGATACATTACTCCCATGGAGGAAAGTGCGCATGGTGACTGTTGTATTCAATACCGATGCAATTTCTGTGTTTCATCAACACTCTGATATTCCACAGATTACAAAATGCCTCCAGATGTGCATCGGAAACTACTACTGGTCTTCCAGGGAACGATCAAAGCATAGACTGTTGAGACATTACTTTTATGGAGGAATGTGCGCATGGTGACTGTTGTATTCAATCCCGATGCAATTTCTGTGTTTCATCAACACTCTGATACTCCACGGATTACAGAATGCTTCCACATGTGCATCGGAAACTGCTAGTGGTCTTCCAGGGAACGATCAAAGCGTAAACTCTTTGAAACATTACTCCCATGGAGGAAAGTGCGCATGTTGACTGTTGTATTCAATCCCGATGCAATTTCTGTGTTTCATCAACATTCTGATAGTCCACAGATTACAGAATGCCTCCAGATGCTCATCGTAAACCTCTACTGGTCTTCCAGGGAACGATCAAAGCGTAGACTGTTTGAGACATTACTCCCATGGAGGAAACTGCGCATGGAGACTCTTGTATTCAATCCCGATGCAATTTCTGTGTGTCATCAACACTCTGATACTCCACAGATTACAGAATGCCTCCAGATGTGCATCGGAAACTACTACTGGTCTTCCAGGGAACGTTCAAAGCGTAGACTGTTTGATACATTACTCCCATGGAGTAAACTGCGCATGGTGTCTGTTGTATTCATTCCCGATGCAATTTCTGTGTTTCATCAACACTCTGATAGTCCACAGATTACAGAATGCCACCAGATGTGCATCGGAAACTACTACTGGTCTTACAGGGAACGATCAAAGCATAGACTGTTTGAGAATTACTCCCATGGAGGAAAGTGCGCATGGTGACTGTTGTATTCAATCCCGATGCAATTTCTGTGTTTCATCAACACTCTGATAGTCCACAGATTACAGAATGCCTCCAGAAGTGCATCGGAAACGACTACTGTTCTTCCAGGGAACGATCAAAGCGTAAACTCCTTGAGACATTACTCCCATGGAGGAAACTGCGCATGGAGACTCTTGTATTGAATCCCGATGCAATTTCTGTGTTTCATCAACACTATGATATTCCACAGATTACAGAATGCATCCAGATGTGCATCGGAAACTACTACTGGTCTTCCAGGGAACGATCAAAGCGTAGTCTGTTGGAGACATTACTCCCATGGCGGAAACTGCGCATGGAGACTGTTGTATTCAATCCCGATGCAATTACTGTGTTTCATCAACACTCTGATAGTCCACAGAGAACAGAAAGCCTCCAGATGTGCATCGGAAACTACTACTGGTCTTCCAGGGAACGATCAAAGCGTAGACTGTTAGAGACATTACACCCGTGGAGGAAAGTGCGCATGGTGAGTGCTGTATTTAATCCCGATGGAATTACTGTGTTTCATCAACACTCTGATAGACTACACATTACAGAATGCAACCAGATGTGCATCAGAAACTACTAGAGGTCTTCCAGGGAACGATCAAAGCGTAGACTCTTTGAGACATTACTCCCATGGAGGAAAGTGCGCCTGGTGACTGTTGTATTCAATCCCGATGCAATTTCTGTGTTTCATCAACACTCTGATAGTCCACAAATTACAGAATGCCTCCAGATGTGCATCGGAAACTACTACTGGTCTTCCAGGGAAAGATCAAAGCGTAGCCTGTCTGAGACATTACTCCCATGGCGGAAAGTGCGCATAGTGACTATTATATTCAATCCCGATGCAATTTCTGTGTTTCATCAACACTCTAATAGTCGACAGAATGCCTCCAGATGTGCATCGGAAACTACTACTGGTCTTACAGGGTACGATCAAAGCATAGACTGTTTGAGAATTACTCCCATGGAGGAAAGTGCGCATGGAGACTCTTGTATTCAATCCCGATGCAATTTCTGTGTTTCATCAACACTCTGATACTCCACAGATTACAGAATGCCTCCACATGTGCATCGGAAACTGCTACTGGTCTTCCAGGGAACGATCAAAGCGTAAACTCTTTGAAACATTACTCCCATGGAGGAAATTGCGCATGTTGATTGTTGTATTCAATCCCGATGCAATTTCTGTGTTTCATCAACACTCTGGTAGTCCACAGATTACAGAATGCCTCCAGATGTGCAATTGAAACTACTACTGGTCTACCAGGGAACGATCAAAGCGTAGACTGTTTGAGACATTACTCCCATGGAGGAAACTGTGCATTCAGACTGTTGTATTCAATCAAGATGCAATATCTGTGTTTCATCAACACTCTGATAGTCCACAGAGTACAGAAAGCCTCCAGATGTGCATCGGAAACTACTACTGGTCTTCCAGGGAACGATCAAAGCGTAGACTGTTAGAGACATTACTCCCAAGGAGGAAAGTGCGCATGGTGACTGTTGTATTCAATCACGATGCAATTTCTGTGTTTCATCAACAATCTGGTAGTCCACAGATTACAGAATGCCTCCAGATGTGCAATTGAAACTACTACTGGTCTACCAGGGAACGATCAAAGCGTAGACTGTTTGAGACATTACTCCCATGGAGGAAACTGTGCATTCAGACTGTTGTATTCAATCAAGATGCAATATCTGTGTTTCATCAACACTCTGATAGTCCACAGAGTACAGAAAGCCTCCAGATGTGCATCGGAAACTACTACTGGTCTTCCAGGGAACGATCAAAGCGTAGACTGTTAGAGACATTACTCCCAAGGAGGAAAGTGCGCATGGTGACTGTTTTATTCAATCCCGATGCAATTACTGTGTTTCATCAACACTCTGATAGTCCACAGATTACAGAATTTCTTCAGATATGCATCAATAACTACTACTGGTCTTCCAGGGAACGATCAAAGCGTAGGCTGTTTTAGATATTACTCGCATGGAGGATAGTGCGCATGGTGACTGTTGTATTCAATCCCGTTGCAATTTCTGTGTTTCATCAACACTCTGATAGTCCACAGATTACAGAATGCCTCCAGATGTGCATCGGAAACTACTACTGCTCTTCCTGGGAACGATCAAATCGTAAACTGTTGGAGACATTACTCCCATGGCGGAAAGTGCGCATGGTGACTATTGTATTCAATCCCGATGCAATATCTGTGTTTCATCAACACTCTGATAGTCCACAGATTACAGAATGAGTTCAGATGTGCATCGGAAACTACTACTGGTCTTCCAGGGAACGATCAAAGCGTTGACTGTTTGAGACATTACTCCCATGGAGGAAACTGGGCATGGTGACTGTTGTATCCAATCCCGATGCATTTTCTGTGTTTCATCAACACTCTGACAGTCCACAGATTACAGAATGCCACGAGGTGCTTATGAGAAACTACTACTGGTCTACCAGGGAACGATCAAAGCGTTGACTGTTTGAGACATTACTCCCATGGAGGAAACTGGGCATGGTGACTGTTGTATCCAATCCCGATGCAATTTCTGTGTTTCATCAACACTCTGATAGTCCACAGAGAACAGAAAGCCTCCAGATGTGCATCGGAAACTACTACTGGTCTTCCAGGGAACGAGCAAAGCGTAGACTGTTAGAGACATTACTCCCATGGAGGAAAGTGCGCAAGGTGACTGTTGTATTTAATCCCGATAGAATTACTGTGTTTCATCAACACTCTGATAGTCTACACATTACAGAATGCCACCAGATGTGCATCAGAAACTACTAGTGGTCTTCCAGGGAACGATCAAAGCGTAGACTGTTTGAGACATTACTCCCATGGAGGAAAGTGCGCCTGGTGACTGTTGTATTCAATCCCGATGCAATTTCTGTGTTTCATCATACACTCTGATAGTCCACAAATTACAGAATGCCTTCAGATGTGCATCCGAAACTACTACTGGTCTTACAGGGAATGATCAAAGCATAGACTGTTTGAAAATTACTCCCATGGAGGAAAGTGCGCATGGAGACTGTTGTATTCAATCCCGATGCAATTTATTTGTTTCATGAACACTCCGACAGTCCACAGAGTACAGAAAGCCTCCAGATGTTCATCGTATACTACTACTGGTCTTCCAGGGAACGATCAAAGCGTAGACTGTTAGAGACATTACTCCCATGGAGGAAAGTGCGCAAGGTGACTGTTGTATTCAATCCCGATGCAATTACTGAGTTTCATCAACACTCTGATAGTCCACAGAGTACAGAAAGCCTCCAGATGTGCATCGGAAACTACTACTGGTGTTCCAGGGAACGATCAAATCGTAGACTGTTAGAGACATTACTCCCAATGAGGAAAGTGCGCAAGGTGACTGTTGTATTCAATCCCGATGCATTTACAGAGTTTCATCAACACTCTGATAGTCCAAAGAGTACAGAAAGCCTCCAGATGTCATCGGAAACTACTACTGGTGTTCCAGGGAACGATCAAATCGTAGACTGTTAGAGACATTACTCCCAATGAGGAAAGTGCGTATGGTGACTGTTGCATTCAATCCCGATGCAATTTCTGTGTTTCATCAACACTGTAATAGTCCACAGATTACATAATGCCTCGAGATGTGCATCGGAAACTACTACTGGTCTTACAGGGAACGATCAAAGCATAGACTGTTTGAGAATTACTCCCATGGAGGAAAGTGCGCATGGTGACTGTTGTATTCAATCCCGATGCAATTTCTGTGTTTCATCAACACTCTGATAGTCCACAAATTACAGAATGCCTAAATATGTTCATCGGAAACTACTACTGGTCTCCCAGGGAACGATCAAAGCGTAGACTGTTTGAGACATAACTCCCATGGCGGAAAATGCGCATGGAGACAATTGTATTCAATCCCGATGCAATTTATTTGTTTCATGAACACTCTGATAGTCCACAGAGTACAGAAAGCCTCCAGATGTGCATCGGAACCTACTACTGGTCTTCAAGGGAAAGATCAAAGCGAATACTGTTAGAGACATTACTCCCATGGAGGAAAGTGCGCATGGTGACTGTTGTATTCAATCCCGATGCAATTTCTGTGTTTCATCAAGACTCTGATGGGCCACAGATTACAGAATGCCACCAGATGTTCATCGGAAACTACCACTGGTCTTCCAGGGAAAGATCAAAGCGTAGCCTGTTAGAGACATTACTCCCATGGAGGAAAGTGCGCATTGTGACTGTTGTATTCAATCCCGATGCAATATCTGTGTTTCATCAACACTCTAATAGTCTACAGATTACAGAATGCCTCGAGATGTGCATCGGAAACTACTACTGGTCTTACAGGGAACGATCAAAGCATAGACTGTTTCAGAATTACTCACATGGACAAAAGTGAGCATGGTGACTGTTGTATTCAATCCCGATGCAATATCTGTGTTTCATCAACACTCTGATAGTCCACAGAGAACAGAAAGCCTCCAGATGTGCATCGGAAACTACTACTGGTCTTCCAGGGAACGATCAAAGCGTAGACTTTTTGCGACCTTACTTTTATGGAGGAATGTGCGCATGGTGACTGTTGTATTCAATCCCGATGCAATTTCTATGTTTCATCATACACTCTGATAGTCCACAAATTACAGAATACCTCCAGATGTGCATCGGAAACTACTACAGGTCTTCCAGGGAAAGATCAAAGCGTAGACTGTCTGAGACATTACTCCCGTGGCGGAAAGTGCGCATAGTGACTATTGTATTCAATCCCGATGCAATTTCTGTGTTTCATCAACACTCTGATAGTCCACAGATTACAGAATGCCTTCAGATGTGCATCGGAAACTACTACTGGTCTTCCAGGGAACGATCAAAGCGTTGACTGTTTGAGACATTACTCCCATGGAGGAATGTGCGCATGGTGACTTTTGTATTCAATCCCGATGCAATATCTGTGTTTCATCAACACTCTTATAGTCCACAGACTACAGAATGCCTCCAGATGTGCATCGGAAACTACTACTGGTCTTCCACGGAACGATCAAAGCGTATACTGTTTGAGACATTACTCCCATGGAGGAAAGTGCGCATGCTGACTGTTGTATTCAAAGCCGATGCAATTTCTGTGTTTCATCAACACTCTGATAGTCCACAAATTATAGAATGCCTCCAGATGTTCATCGGAAACTACTACTGGTCTTCCAGGGAAAGATCAAAGCATAGACTGTTTGAGAATTACTCCCATTGGAGGAAATTGTCCATGGTGACTGTTGTTTTCAATCCCGATGCAATTTCTGTGTTTCATCAACACTCTGATAGTCCACAAATTACAGGATGCCTCCAGATGTTCATCGGAAACTACTACTGGTCTTCCAGGGAACGATCAAAGCGTAGACTGTTTGAGACCTTACTTTTATGGAGGAATGTGCGCATGGTGACTGTTGTATTCAATCCCGATGCAATTTCTATGTTTAATTAATACTCTGATAGGCCACAGATTACAGAATTCCACCAGATGTTCATCGGAAACTACCACTGGTCTTCCAGGGAAAGATCAAAGCGTAGCCTGTTAGTGACATTACTCCCATGGAGGAAAGTGCGCATGGTGACTGTTGTATTCAATCATGATGCAATTCCTGTGTTTCATCAACACTCTGATAGTCTGCTCATTACAGAATGCCACCAGATGTGCATCGGAAACTACTACTGGTCTGCCTGGGAACGATCAAAGCGTAGATTGTTTGAGACATTACTCCCGTGGACGAAAGTGCGCATGGTGACTGTTGTTTTCAATCCCGATGCAATTTCTGTGTTTCATTAACACTCTGATAAGCCACAGATTACAGAATGCCACCAGATGTTCATCGGAAACTACCACTGGTCTTCCAGGGAACGATCAAATCGTAGACTGTTTGAGACATTACTTTTATGGAGGAATGTGCGCATGGTGACAGTTGTATTCAATCCCGATGCAATATCTGTGTTTCATCAAAACTCTAATAGACCACAGATTACAGAATGCCTCGAGATGTGCATCGGAAACTACTACTGGTCTTGCAGGGAAAGATCAAAGCGTAGCCTGTTAGAGACATTACTCCCATGGAGGAAAGTGCGCATGGTGACTGTTGTATTCAATCCCGATGCAATTACTGTGTTTCATCAACACTCTGATAGTCTGCACATTACAGAATGCCACCAGATGTGCATCGGAAACTACTACTGGTCTGCCAGGGAACAATCAAAGCGTAGATTGTTTGAGACATTACTCCCGTGGAGGAAAGTGCGCATGGTGACTGTTGCATTCAATCCCGATGCAATTTCTGTGTTTGGTCAACTCTCTGATAGTCCACAAATTACAGAATGCCTCCAGATGTTCATCGGAAACTACTACTGGTCTTCCAGGGAACGATCAAAGCGTAGACTGTTTGAGACCTTACTTTTATGGAGGAATGTGCGCATGGTGACTGTTCTATTCAATCCCGATGCTATATCTGTGTTTCATCAACACTCTAATAGTCCATAGATTACAGAATGCCTCGAGATGTGCATCGGAAACTACTACTGGTCTTACAGGGAACGATCAAAGCATAGACTGTTTGAGAATTACTCCCATGGAGTAAAGTGCGCATGGTGACTGTTGTATTCAATCCCGATGCAATTTCTGTGTTTCATCAACACTCTGATAGTCCACAGAGAACAGAAAGCCTCCAGATGTGCATCGGAAACTACTACTGGTCTTCCAGGGAACGAGCAAAGCGTAGACTTTTAGAGACATTACTCCCATGGAGGAAAGTGCGCATGGTGACTGTTGTATTTAATCCCGATAGAATTACTGTGTTTCATCAACATTCTGATAGTCTACACATTACAGAATACCACCAGATGTGCATCAGAAACTACTAGTGGTCTTCCAGGGAACGATCAAAGCGTAGACTGTTTGAGACATTACTCCCATGGAGGAAAGTGCGCCTGGTGACTGTTGTATTCAATCCCGATGCAATTTCTGTGTTTCATCATACACTCTGATAGTCCACAAATTACAGAATGCCTCCAGATGTGCATCGGAAACTACTACAGGTCTTCAGGGAAAGATCAAAGCGTAGACTGTCTGAGACATTACTTCTGTGGCGGAAAGTGCGCATAGTGACTATTGTATTCAATCCCGATGCAATTTCTGTGTTTCATCAACACTCTGATAGTCCACAGATTACAGAATGCCTTCAGATGTGCATCGGAAACTACTACTGGTCTTACAGGGAACGATCAAAGCGTATAATGTTTGAGACATTACTCCCATGGAGGAATCTGCGCATGGTGACTGTTGTATTCAATCCCGATGCAATATCTGTGTTTCATCAACACTCTTATAGTCCACAGACTACAGAATGCCTCCAGATGTGCATCGGAAACTACTACTGGTCTTCCACGGAACGATCAAAGCGTATACTGTTTCAGACATTACTCCCATGGAGGAAAGTGCGCATGGTGACTGTTGTATTCAATCCCGATGCAATTTCTGTGTTTCATCAACACTCTGATAGTCCACAAATTATAGAATGCATCCAGATGTTCATCGGAAACTACTACTGGTCTTCCAGGGAAAGATCAAAGCATAGACTGTTTGAGAATTACTCCCATTGGAGGAAAGTGCGCATGGTGACTGTTGTATTCAATCCCGATGCAATTTCTGTGTTTCATCAACACTCTGATAGTCCACAAATTACAGAATGCCTCCAGATGTGCATCGGAAACTACTACTGGTCTTCCACGGAACGATCTAAGCATATACTGTTTGAGACATTACTCCTATGGAGGAATGTGCGCATGGTGACTGTTGTATTCAATCCCGATTCAATTTCTGTGTTTCATCAACACTGTAATAGTCCACAGATTACAGAATGCCTCGAGATGTGCATCGGAAACTACTACTGGTCTTACAGTAAACGATCAAAGCATAGACTGTTTGAGAATTACTCCAATGGAGGAAAGAGCTCATGGTGACTGTTGTATTCAATCCCGATGCAATTTCTGTGTTTCATCAACACTCTGATAGTCCACAGACTACAGAATGCTTCCAGATGTGCATCGGAAACTACTACTGGTCTCCCAGGGAACGATCAAAGCGTAGACTGTTTGAGACATAACTCCCATGGCGGAAACTTAGCATGCAGACTGTTGTATTCAATCCCGATTCAATTTCTGTGTTTCATCAACACTCTGATAGTCCACAGAGTACAGAAAGCCTCCAGATGTGCATCGGAAACTGCTACTGGTCTTCCAGGGAAAGATCAAAGCGAGGACTGTTAAAGACATTACTCCCATGGAGGAAAGTGCGCATGGTGACTGTTGTATTCAATCCCAATGCAATTACTGTGTTTCATCAACACTCTGATAGTCTACACATTACAGAATGCCACCAGATGTGCATCGGAAACTACTACTGGTCTTCCAGGGAACGATCAAAGCGTAGATTGTTTGAGACATTACTCCCGTGGAGGAAAGTGCGCATGGTGACTGTTGTATTCAATCCGGATGCAATTTCTGTGTTTCGTCAACACTCTGATAGTCCACAAATTACAGAATGCCTCCAGATGTTCATCGGAAACTACTACTGGTCTTCCAGGGAACGATCAAAGCGTAGACTGTTTGAGACCTTACTTTTATGGAGGAAAGTGCGCATGGTGACTGTTGTATTCAATCCCGATGCAATTTCTGTGTTTCATTAACACTCTGATAGGCCACAGATTACAGAATGCCACCAGATGTTCATCGGAAACAACCACTGGTCTTCCAGGGAAAGATCAAAGCGTAGCCTGTTAGAGACATTACCCCCATGGAGGAAAGTGCGCATGGTGACTGTTGTATTCAATCCCGATGCAATTACTGTGTTTCATCAACACTCTGATAGTCTGCACATTACAGAATGCCACCAGATGTGCATCGGGAACTACTACTGGTCTGCCTGGGAACGATCAAAGAGTAGATTGTTTGAGACATTACTCCCGTGGAGGAAAGTGCACATGGTGACTGTTGTATTCAATGAAGGTGCAATATCTGTGTTTCATCAACACTCTAATAGTCCACAGATTACAGAATGCCTCGAGATGTGCATCGGAAACTACTACTGGTCTTACAGGGAACGATCAAAGCATAGACTGTTTGAGAATTACTCCCATGGAGGAAAGTGCGCATGGTGACTGTTGTATTCAATCCCGATGCAATTTTTGTGTTTCATCAACACTCTGATAATCCACAGTTTACAAAATGCCACCAGATGTGCATCGGAAACTACTACTGGTCTTCCAGGGAACGATCAAAGCGTAGATTGTTTGAGACAATACTCCCGTGGAGGAAAGTGCGCATGGTGACTGTTGTATTCAATCCCGATGTAATTTCTGTGTTTCATCAACACTCTGATACTCCACATATTACAGAATGCCTCCACATGTGCATCGGAAACTGCTACTGGTCTTCCAGGGAACGATGAAAGCGTAAACTCCTTGAAACATTACTCCCATGGAGGAAAGTACTCATGGTGACTGTTGTATTCAATCCCGAGGCAATTTCTGTGTTTCATCAACACTCTGGTAGTCCACAGATTACAGAATGCCTCCAGATGTGCAACTGAGTCTACTACTGGTCTACCAGGGAACGATCAAAGCGTAGAGTGTTTGAGACATTACTCCCATGGAGGAAACTGCGCATGGAGACTGTTGTATTCAATCCTGATGCAATTTCTGTGTTTCATCAACACTCTGATAGTCCACATAGTACAGAATGCCTCCAGATGTGCGTCTGAAACTACTACTGGTCTTCCAGGAAACGATCAAAGCGGAGACTGTTAGAGACATTACTCCCATTTAGGAAAGTGCGCATGGTGACTGTTGTACTCAATCCCGATGCAATATCTGTGTTTCATCAAAACTCTAATAGACCACAGATTACAGAATGCCTCGAGATGTGCATCGGAAACTACTACTGGTCTTAGAGGGAACGATCAAAGCATAGACTGTTTGAGACTTACTCCCATGGAGGTAAGTGCGCATGGTGAATGTTGTATTCAATCCCGATGCAATTTCTGTGTTTCATTAACACTCTGATAGGCCCCAGATTACAGAATGCCACCAGATGTTCATCGGAAACTACTACTGGTCTCCCAGGGAAAGATCAAAGCTTTGACTGTTAGAGACATTACTCCCATGGAGGAAAGTGCGCATGGTGACTGTTGTATTCAATCCCGATGCAATTACTGTGTTTCATCAACACTCTAATAGTCTGCACATTACAGAATGCCACCAGATGTGCATCGGAGACTACTACTGGTCTGCCAGGGAACGATCAAAGCGTAGATTGTTTGAGACATTACTCCCGAGGAGGAAAGTGCGCATGGTGACTGTTGCATTCAATCCCGATGCAATTTCTGTGTTTCGTCAACACTCTGATAGTCCACAAATTACAGTATGCCTCCAGATGTTCATCGGAAACTACTACTGGTCTTCCAGGGAACGATTAAATCGTAGACTGTTTGAGGCTTTACCTTTATGGAGGAATGTGCGCATGGTGACTGTTGTATTCAATCCCGATGCAATATCTGTGTTTCATCAACACTCTAATAGTCCACAGATTACAGAATGCCTCGAGATGTGTATCGGAAACTACTACTGGTCTTACAGGGAACGATCAAAGCGTAGACTGTTTGAGAATTACTCCCATGGAGGAAATTGCGCATGGTGACTGTTGTATTCAATCCCGATGCAATTTTTGTGTTTCATCAACACTCTGTTAATCCACAGATTACAGAATGGCACCAGATGTGCATCGGAAACTACTACTCGTCTTCCAGGGAACGATCAAAGCATAGATTGTTTGAGACATTAATCCCGTGGAGGAATGTGCGCATGGTGACTGTTGTATTCAATCCTGATGCAATTTCTGTGTTTCATCAACGCTCTGATACTCCACAGATTACAGAATGCCTCCACATGTGCATCGGAAACTGCTACTGGCCTTCCAGGGAACGATGAAAGCGTAAACTCTTTGAAACATTACTCCCATGGAGGAAAGTGCGCATGGTGACTGTTGTATTTAATCCCGAGGCAATTTCTGTGTTTCATCAACACTCTGGTAGTCCACAGATTACAGAATGCCTCCAGATGTGCAACTGAAACTACTACTGGTCTACCAGGGAACGATCAAAGCGTAGACTGTTTGAGACATTACTCCCATGGAGGAAACTGCGCATGGAGACTGTTGTATTCAATCATGATATAATTTCTGTGTTTCGTCAACACTCTGATAGTCCACAAATTACAGAATGCCTCCAGATGTTCATCGGAAACTACTACTGGTCTTCCAGGGAACGATCAAAGCGTAGACTGTTTGAGACCTTACTTTTATGGAGGAATGTGCGCATGGTGACTGTTGTATTCAATCCCGATGCAATGTCTGTGTTTCATCAAAACTCTAATAGACCACAGATTACAGAATGCCTCGAGATGTGCATCGGAAACTACTACTGGTCTTAGAGGGAACGATCAAAGCATAGACTGTTTGAGACTTACTCCCATGGAGGAAAGTGCGCATGGTGACTGTTGTATTCAATCCCGACGCAATTTCTGTGTTTCATTAACACTCTGATAGGCCACAGATTACAGAATGCCACCAGATGTTCATCGGAAACTACTACTGGTCTTCCAGGAAAGATCAAAGCGTAGACTGTCAGAGACATCACTCCCATGGAGGAAAGTGCGCATGGTGTCTGTTGTATTCAATCCCGATGCAATTACTGTGTTTCATCAACACTCTGATAGTCTGCACATTACAGAATGCCACCAGATGTGCATCGGAAACTGCTACCGGTCTGCCAGGGAACGATCAAATCGTAGACTGTGTGAGACTTTACTTTTATGGAGGAAAGTGCGCATGGTGACTGTTGTATTCAATCCCGATGCAATATCTGTGTTTCATCAACACTCTAATAGTCCACAGATTACAGAATGCCTCGAGATGTGCATCGGAAACTACTACTGGTCTTACAGGGAACGATCAAAGCATAGACCGTTTGAGAATTACTCCCATGGAGGAAAGTGCGCATGGTGACTGTTGTATTCAATCCCGATGCAATTTTTGTGTTTCATCAACACTCTGATAATCCACAGATTACAGAATGCCACCAGATGTGCATCGGAAACTACTACTGGTCTTCCAGGGAGCGATCAAATCGTAGATTGTTTGAGACATTAATCCCGTGGAGGAAAGTGCGCATGGTGACTGTTGTATTCAATCCCGATGCAATTTCTGTGTTTCATCAACACTCTGATACACCACAGATTACAGAATGCCTCCACATGTTCATCGGAAACTGCTACTGGTCTTCCAGTTAACGATGAAAGCGTAAACTCTTTGAAACATTACTGCCATGGAGGAAAGTGCGCATGGTGACTGTTGTATTTAATCCCGAGGCAATTTCTGTGTTTCATCAACACTCTGGTAGTCCACAGATTACAGAATGCCTCCAGATGTGCAACTGAAACTACTACTGGTCTACCAGGGAACGATCAAAGCGTAGACTGTTTGAGACATTACTCCCATGGAGGAAACTGCACATGGAGACTGTTGTATTCAATCGCGATGCAATTTCTGTGTTTCATCAACACTCTGATAGTCCAAAGATTACAGAAAGCCTCCGGATGTGCATCTGAAACTACTACTGGTCTTCCAGGGAACGATCAAAGCGGAGACTGTTTGAGATATTACTCCCATGGAGGAAAGTGCGCATGGTGACTGTTGTATTCAATACCCGATGCAATTACTGTGTTTCATCAACAATCTGATAGTCCACAGATTACAGAATTTGTTCAGATGTGCATCAATAGCTACTACTGGTCTTCCAGGGAACGATCAAAGCGTAGGCTGTTTTAGATATTACTCGCATGGAGGATAGTGCGCATGGTGACTGTTGTATTCAATCCCGATGCAATTTCTGTGTTTCATCAACACTCTGATAGTCCACAGATTACAGAATGCCTCCAGATGTGCATCGGAAACTACTACTGGTCTTCCAGGGAACGATCAAAGCGTAGACTGTTTGAGACATTACACCCATGGCGGAAAGTGCGTATGGTGACTATTGTATTCAATCCCGATGCAATTTCTGTGTATCATCAACACTCTGATAGTCCACAGATTTCAGAATGCCTCCAGATGTGCATCGGAAACTACTACTGGTCTTCCAGGGAACGATCAAAGCGTAGACCGTTAGAGACATTACTCCCATGGAGGAAAGTGCGCATGGTGACTGTTGTATTTAATCCCGATGGAATTACTGTGTTTCATCAACACTCTGATAGTCTACACAATTCAGAATGCCGCCGGATGTGCATCAGAAACTACTAGTGGTCTTCCAGGGAACGATCAAAGGGTAGACTGTTTTAGATATTACTCGCATGGAGGAAAGTGCGCATGGTGACTGTTGTATTCAATCCCGATGCAATTTCTGTGTATCATCAACACTCTGATAGTCCACAGATTTCAGAATGCATTCAGATGTGCATCGGAAACTACTACTGGTCTTCCAGGGAACGATCAAAGCGTTGACTGTTTGAGACATTACTCCCATGGAGGAAAGTGCGCATGGTGACTGTTGTATTCAATCCCGATGCAATTTCTGTGTTTCGTCAACACTCTGATAGTCCACAAATTACAGAATGCCTCCAGATGTTCATCGGAAACTACTACTGGTCTTCCAGTGAACGATCAAGGCGTAGACTGTTTGAGACCTTACTTTTATGGAGGAATGTGCGCATGGTGACTGTTGTATTCAATCCCGATGCAATATCTGTGTTTCATCAACACTCTAATAGTCCACAGACTACAGAATGCCTCGAGATGTGCATCGGAAACTACTACTGGTCTTACAGGGAGCGATCAAAGCATAGACTGTTTGAGAATTACTCCCATGGAGGAAAGTGCGCATGGTGAATGTTGTATTCAATCCCGATTAAATTTCTGTGTTTCATCAACCTCTGATAGGCCACAGATTACAGAATGCCACCAGATGTTCATCGGAACCTACTAATGGTCTTCCAGGGAAAGATCAAAGCGTAGACTGTTAGAGACAATACTCCCATGGAGGAAAGTGCGCATGGTGATTGTTGTATTTAATTCCGATGCAATTACTGTTTTTCATCAACACTCTGATGGTCTACACATTACAGAATGCCACCAGATGTGCATCGGAAACTACTACTGGTCTTCCAGGGAACGAATAAAGCGTAGATTGTTTGAGACTTTACTTCCGTGGAGGAAAGTGCGCATGGTGACTGTTAATTTTAATCCCGATGCAATTTCTGTGTTTCGTCAACACTCTGATAGTCCACAAATTACAGAATGCCTCCAGATGTTCATCGGAAACTACTACTGGTCTTCCAGTGAACGATCAAGGCGTAGCCTGTTTGAGACCTTACTTTTATGGAGGAATGTGCGCATGGTGACTGTTGTATTCAATCCCGATGCAATATCTGTGTTTCATCAACACTCTAATAGTCCACAGACTACAGAATGCCTCGAGATGTGCATCGGAAACTACTACTGGTCTTACAGGGATCGATCAAAGCATAGACTGTTTGAGAATTACTCCCATGGAGGAAAGTGCGCATGGTGAATGTTGTATTCAATCCCGATTAAATTTCTGTGTTTCATCAACCTCTGATAGGCCACAGATTACAGAATGCCACCAGATGTTCATCGGAACCTACTAATGGTCTTCCAGGGAAAGATCAAAGCGTAGACTGTTAGAGACAATACTCCCATGGAGGAAAGTGCGCATGGTGATTGTTGTATTCAATTCCGATGCAATTACTGTGTTTCATCAACACTCTGATGGTCTACACATTACAGAATGCCACCAGATGTGCATCGGAAACTACTACTGGTCTTCCAGGGAACGAACAAAGCGTAGATTGTTTGAGACTTTACTTCCGTGGAGGAAAGTGCGCATGGTGACTGTTAATTTTAATCCCGATGCAATTTCTGTGTTTCGTCAACACTCTGATAGTCCACAAATTACAGAATGCCTCCAGATGTTCATCGGAAACTACTACTGGTCTTCCAGGGAACGATCAAGGCGTAGACTGTTTGAGAACTTACTTTTATGGAGGAATGTGCGCATGGTGACTGTTGTATTCAATCCCGATGCAATATCTGTGTTTCATCAACACTATAATAGTCCACAGATTACAGAATGCCTCGAGATGTGCATCGGGTAACTACTACTGGTCTTACAGGGAACGATAAAAGCATAGACTGTTTGAGAATTACTCCCATGGAGGAATGTGCGCATGGTGACTGTTGTATTCAAACCCGATGGAATTACTGTGTTTCATCAACACTCTGATAGTCTACACAATTCAGAATGCCGCCAGATGTGCATCAGAAACTACTAGTGGTCTTCCAGGGAACGATCAAAGGGTAGACTGTTTGAGACATTACTCCCATGGAGGAAAGTGCGCCTGGTGACTGTGGTATTCAATCCCCATGCAATTTCTGTGTTTCATCAACACTCGGATAGTCCACAAATTACAGAATGCCTCCAGATGTGCATCGGAAACTACTACTGGTCTCCAGGGAAAGATCAAAGCGTAGACTGTCTGAGACATTACTCCCATGGAGGAAATTGCGCATGGAGACTGTTGTATTCAATCCCGATGCAATTTCTGTGTTTCATCAACACCCTGATAGACCACAGAGTACAGAAAGCCTCAAGATGTGCATCGGAAACTACTACTGGTCTTCCAGGGAACGATCAAAGCGTAGACTGTTTGAGACATTACACCCATGGCGGAAAGTGCGCATGGTGACTATTGTATTCAATCCCGATGCAATTTCTGTGTTTCATCAACACTCTGATAGTCCACAGATTACAGAATGCCTTCAGATGTGCATCGGAAACTACTACTGGTGTTCCAGGGAACGATCAAAGCGTGGACTGTTTGAGACATTACTCCCGTGGAGGAAAGTGCGCATGGTGACTGTTGTATTCAATCCCGATGCAATTTCTGTGTTTCGTCAACACTCTGATAGTCCACAAATTACAGAATGCCTCCAGATGTTCATCGGAAACTACTACTGGCCTTCCAGTGAACGATCAAGGCGTAGACTGTTTGAGACCTTACTTTTATGGAGGAATGTGCGCATGGTGACTGTTGTATTCAATCCCGATGCAATATCTGTGTTTCATCAACACTCTAATAGTCCACAGACTACAGAATGCCTCGAGATGTGCATCGGAAACTACTACTGGTCTTACAGGGAACGATCAAAGCATAGACTGTTTGAGAATTACTCCCATGGAGGAAAGTGCGCATGGTGAATGTTGTATTCAATCCCGATGCAATTTCTGTGTTTCATCAACCTCTGATAGGCCACAGATTACAGAATGCCACCAGATGTTCATCGGAAACTACTAATGGTCTTCCAGGGAAAGATCAAAACCGTAGACTGTTAGAGACAATACTCCCATGGAGGAAAGTGCGCATGGTGATTGTTGTATTCAATCCCGATGCAATTACTGTGTTTCATCAACACTCTGATGGTCTACACATTACAGAATGCCACCAGGTGTGCATCGGAAACTACTACTGGTCTTCCAGGGAACGAACAAAGCGTAGATTGTTTGAGACTTTACTTCCGTGGAGGAAAGTGCGCATGGTGACTGTTAATTTAATCCCGATGCAATTTCTGTATTTCGTCAACACTCTGATAGTCCACAAATTACAGAATGCCTCCAGATGTTCATCGGAAACTACTACTGGTCTTCCAGGGAACGATCAAGGCGTAGACTGTTTGAGAACCTACTTTTATGAAGGTATGTGCGCATGGTGAGTGTTGTATTCAATCCCGATGCAATATCTGTGTTTCATCAACACTATAATAGTCCACAGATTACAGAATGCCTCCAGATGTGCATCGGAAACTACTACTGGTCTTCCAGGGAACGATCAAAGCGTAGACTGTTTGAGACATCACACCCATGGCGGAAGGTGCGCATGGTGACTATTGTATTCAATCCCGATGCAATTTCTGTCTTTCATCAACACTCTGATACTCTACACATTACAGAATGCCACCAGATGTGCATCAGAAATTACTAGTGGTCCTCCAGGGAACAATCAAAGCGTAGACTGTTTGAGACATTACTCCCATGGAGGAAAGTGCGCCTGGTGACTGTTGTATTCAATCCCGATGAAATTTCTGTGTTTCATCAACACTCTGATAGTCCACAAATTACAGAATGCCTCCAGATGTGCATCGGAAACTACTACTGGTCTTCCAGGGAAAGAAAAAAGCGTAGACTGTCTGAGACATTACTCCCATGACGGAATGTGCGCATAGTGACTATTGTATTCAATCGCGATGCAATTTCTGTGTTTCATCAACACTCTGATAGTCCACAGATTACAGAATGCCTTCAGATGTGCATCGGAAACTACTACTGGTCTTACAGGGAACGATCAAAGCATAGACTGTTTGAGAATTACTCCCATGGAGGAAAGTGGGCATGGAGACTATGGTATTCAATCCCGATGCAATTTCTTTGTTTCATCAACACTCGGATAGTCCACAGAGTACAGAGAGCCTCCAGATGTGCATCGGAAACTACTACTGATGTTCCAGGGAACGATCAAATCGTAGACTGTTAGAGACATTACTCCCAATGAGGAAAGTGCGCATGTTGGCTGTTGTATTCAATCCCGATGCAATATCTGTGTTTCATCAACACTCGGATAGTCCACAAATTACAGAATGCCTCCAGATGTGCATCGGAAAGTACTACTGGTCTCCAGGGAAAGATCAAAGCGTAGACTGTCTGAGACATTACTCCCATGGAGGAAATTGCGCATGGAGACTGTTGTATTCAATCCCGATGCAATATCTGTGTTTCATCAACACTCAGATAGTCCATAAATTACAGAATGCCTCCAGATGTTCATCGGAAACTACTACTGGTCTTCCAGGGAACGATCAAAGCGTAGACTGTTTGAGACATTACTTTTATGGAGGAATGTGCGTATGGTGACTGTTGTATTCAATCCCGATGCAATTTCTGTGTTTCATCAACACTCTGATAGTCCACAGACTACTGGTCTTCCAGGGAAGGATCAAAGCGTAGACTGTTTGGGACATAACTCCCAATGAGGAAAGTGCGCATGTTGGCTGTTGTATTCAATCCCGATGCAATTTCTGTGTTTCATCAACACTCTGATAGTCCACAGAGTACAGAAAGCCTCCAGATGTGCATCGGAAACTACTACTGGTCTTCCAGGGAAAGATCAAAGCGTAGACTGTTTGAGACATTACTACCGTGGAGGAAAGTGCGCATGGTGACTGTTGTATTCAGTCCCGATGCAATTTCTGTGTTTCATCAACACTCTGATAGTCCATAGATTACAGAATGCCTCCAGATGTTCATCGGAAACTACTACTGGTCTTCCAGGGAACGTTCAAAGCGTAGACTATTTGAGACAATTCTTTTATGGAGGAATGTGCGCAAGGTGACTGTTGTATTCAATCCCGATGCAATTTCTGTGTTTCATCAACCTTCTGATAGTCCTCAGATTACAGAATGCCTCCAGATGTGCATCGGAAACTACACCTGGTCTTCCAGGGAACGATCAAAGCGTAGACTGTTTGAGACATTACTCCCATGGAGGAAACTACGCATGGAGACTGTTGTACTCAAACCTGATGCTATTACTGTGTTTCATCAACAAACTGATAGTCCACAGATTACAGAATTTCTCCAGATGTGCATCAATAACTACTACTGGTCTTCCAGGGAACGATCAAAGCGTAGGCTTTTTTATATATTACTCGCATCTAGGATATGCGCATGGTGACTGTTTTATTCAATCCCGATGCGATTTCTGTCTTTCATCAACACTCTAATAGTCCACAGATTACAGAATGCCTCCAGATCTGCATCTGAAACTAATACTGGTCTTCCAGGGAACGATTAAAGCGTAGACTGTTTCAGACATTACTCCCATGGCGGAAAGTGCGCATGGTGACTGTTGTATTTAATCCCGATGCAATTTCTGTGTTTCATCAACACTCTGATAGTCCACAGAGAACAGAAAGCCTCCAGATGTGCATCGGAAACTACTACTGGTCTTCCAGGGAACGATCAAAGCGTAGACTGTTAGAGACATTACTCCCATGGAGGAATGTGCGCATGTTGACTGTTGTATTCAATCCCGATGGAATTACTGTGTTTCGTCAACACTCTGATAGTCTACACATTACAGAATGCCACCAGATGTGCATCAGAAACTACTACTGGTCTTCCAGGGAACGATCAAATCGTAGATAGCTTGAGACATAACTCCCGTGGAGGAAAGTGCGCATGGTGACTGTTGTATTCAATCCCGATGCAATTTCTGTGTTTTTCGTCAACACTCTGATAGTCCACATATTACAGAATGCCTCCAGATATTCTACGGAAACTACAACTGGTCTTCCAGGGGACGATCAGAGCGTAGACTGTTTGAGAACTTATTTTTATGGAGGAATGTTCGCATGGTGACTGTTGTATTCAATCCCGATGCAATTTCTGTGTTTCATCAACACTCTAATAGTCCACAGATTACAGAATGCCTCGAGATGTGCATCGGAAACTACTACTGGTCTTACGGGGAACGATCAAAGCGTAGACTGTTAGACACATTACTCCCATGGAGGAAAGTGCGCATGGTGACTGTTGTATTCAATCCCGATGCAATTTCTGTGTTTCTTCAACACTCTGATAGGCCACAGATTACAGAATGCCACCAGATGTTCATCAGAAACTACTACTGGTCTTCCAGGGAACGATCAAAGCGTAGACTGTTTGAGACATTACTACCGTGGAGGAAAGTGCGCATGGTGACTTTTGTATTCAGTCCCGATGCAATTTCTGTGTTTCATCAACACTCTGATAGTCCATAGATTACAGAATGCCTCCAGATGTTCATCGGAAATACTACTGGTCATCCAGGGAACTATCAAAGCGTAGACTAATTGAGACATTACTTTTATGGAGGAAAGTGCGCATGGTGACTGTTGTATTCAATCCCGATGCAATATCTTTGTTTCATCAACACTATAATAGTCCACAGATTACAGAATGCCTCGAGATGTGCATCGGGTAACTACTACTGGTCTTACAGGGAACGATAAAAGCATAGACTGTTTGAGAATTACTCCCATGGAGGAATGTGCGCATGGTGACTGTTGTATTCAAACCCGATGGAATTACTGTGTTTCATCAAAACTCTGATAGTCCACAGATTTCAGAATGCATTCAGATGTGCATCGGAAACTACTACTGGTCTTCCAGGGAACGATCAAAGCGTTGACTGTTTGAGACATTACTCCCATGGAGGAAAGTGCGCATGGTGACTGTTGTATTCAATCCCGATGCAATTTCTGTGTTTCGTCAACACTCTGATAGTCCACAAATTACAGAATGCCTCCAGATGTTCATCGGAAACTACTACTGGTCTTCCAGTGAACGATCAAGGCGTAGACTGTTTGAGACCTTACTTTTATGGAGGAATGTGCGCATGGTGACTGTTGTATTCAATCCCGATGCAATATCTGTGTTTCATCAACACTCTAATAGTCCACAGACTACAGAATGCCTCGAGATGTGCATCGGAAACTACTACTGGTCTTACAGGGAACGATCAAAGCATAGACTGTTTGAGAATTACTCCCATGGAGGAAAGTGCGCATGGTGAATGTTGTATTCAATCCCGATTAAATTTCTGTGTTTCATCAACCTCTGATAGGCCACAGATTACAGAATGCCACCAGATGTTCATCGGAACCTACTAATGGTCTTCCAGGGAAAGATCAAAGCGTAGACTGTTAGAGACAATACTCCCATGGAGGAAAGTGCGCATGGTGATTGTTGTATTCAATTCCGATGCAATTACTGTTTTTCATCAACACTCTGATGGTCTACACATTACAGAATGCCACCAGATGTGCATCGGAAACTACTACTGGTCTTCCAGGGAACGAACAAAGCGTAGATTGTTTGAGACTTTACTTCCGTGGAGGAAAGTGCGCATGGTGACTGTTAATTTTAATCCCGATGCAATTTCTGTGTTTCGTCAACACTCTGATAGTCCACAAATTACAGAATGCCTCCAGATGTTCATCGGAAACTACTACTGGTCTTCCAGTGAACGATCAAGGCGTAGACTGTTTGAGACCTTACTTTTATGGAGGAATGTGCGCATGGTGACTGTTGTATTCAATCCCGATGCAATATCTGTGTTTCATCAACACTCTAATAGTCCACAGACTACAGAATGCCTCGAGATGTGCATCGGAAACTACTACTGGTCTTACAGGGAACGATCAAAGCATAGACTGTTTGAGAATTACTCCCATGGAGGAAAGTGCGCATGGTGAATGTTGTATTCAATCCCGATTAAATTTCTGTGTTTCATCAACCTCTGATAGGCCACAGATTACAGAATGCCACCAGATGTTCATCGGAACCTACTAATGGTCTTCCAGGGAAAGATCAAAGCGTAGACTGTTAGAGACAATACTCCCATGGAGGAAAGTGCGCATGGTGATTGTTGTATTCAATTCCGATGCAATTACTGTGTTTCATCAACACTCTGATGGTCTACACATTACAGAATGCCACCAGATGTGCATCGGAAACTACTACTGGTCTTCCAGGGAACGAACAAAGCGTAGATTGTTTGAGACTTTACTTCCGTGGAGGAAAGTGCGCATGGTGACTGTTAATTTTAATCCCGATGCAATTTCTGTGTTTCGTCAACACTCTGATAGTCCACAAATTACAGAATGCCTCCAGATGTTCATCGGAAACTACTACTGGTCTTCCAGGGAACGATCAAGGCGTAGACTGTTTGAGAACTTACTTTTATGGAGGAATGTGCGCATGGTGACTGTTGTATTCAATCCCGATGCAATATCTGTGTTTCATCAACACTATAATAGTCCACAGATTACAGAATGCCTCGAGATGTGCATCGGGTAACTACTACTGGTCTTACAGGGAACGATAAAAGCATAGACTGTTTGAGAATTACTCCCATGGAGGAATGTGCGCATGGTGACTGTTGTATTCAAACCCGATGGAATTACTGTGTTTCATCAACACTCGGATAGTCCACAAATTACAGAATGCCTCCAGATGTGCATCGGAAAGTACTACTGGTCTCCAGGGAAAGATCAAAGCGTAGACTGTCTGAGACATTACTCCCATGGAGGAAATTGCGCATGGAGACTGTTGTATTCAATCCCGAATCAATTTCTGTGTTTCATCAACACTCTGATAGACCACAGAGTACAGAAAGCCTCAAGATGTGCATCGGAAACTACTACTGGTCTTCCAGGGAACGATCAAAGCGTAGACTGTTTGAGACATTACACCCATGGCGGAAAGTGCGCATGGTGACTATTGTATTCAATCCCGATGCAATTTCTGTGTTTCATCAACACTCTGATAGTCCACAGATTACAGAATGCCTTCAGATGTGCATCGGAAACTACTACTGGTGTTCCAGGGAACGATCAAAGCGTGGACTGTTTGAGACATTACTCCCGTGGAGGAAAGTGCGCATGGTGACTGTTGTATTCAATCCCGATGCAATTTCTGTGTTTCGTCAACACTCTGATAGTCCACAAATTACAGAATGCCTCCAGATGTTCATCGGAAACTACTACTGGCCTTCCAGTGAACGATCAAGGCGTAGACTGTTTGAGACCTTACTTTTATGGAGGAATGTGCGCATGGTGAATGTTGTATTCAATCCCGATGCAATTTCTGTGTTTCATCAACCTCTGATAGGCCACAGATTACAGAATGCCACCAGATGTTCATCGGAAACTACTAATGGTCTTCCAGGGAAAGATCAAAACCGTAGACTGTTAGAGACAATACTCCCATGGAGGAAAGTGCGCATGGTGATTGTTGTATTCAATCCCGATGCAATTACTGTGTTTCATCAACACTCTGACGGTCTACACATTACAGAATGCCACCAGGTGTGCATCGGAAACTACTACTGGTCTTCCAGGGAACGAACAAAGCGTAGATTGTTTGAGACTTTACTTCCGTGGAGGAAAGTGCGCATGGTGACTGTTAATTTAATCAAGATGCAATTTCTGTATTTCGTCAACACTCTGATAGTCCACAAATTACAGAATGCCTCCAGATGTTCATCGGAAACTACTACTGGTCTTCCAGGGAACGATCAAGGCGTAGACTGTTTGAGAACCTACTTTTATGAAGGTATGTGCGCATGGTGAGTGTTGTATTCAATCCCGATGCAATATCTGTGTTTCATCAACACTATAATAGTCCACAGATTACAGAATGCCTCCAGATGTGCATCGGAAACTACTACTGGTCTTCCAGGGAACGATCAAAGCGTAGACTGTTTGAGACATCACACCCATGGCGGAAGGTGCGCATGGTGACTATTGTATTCAATCCCGATGCAATTTCTGTCTTTCATCAACACTCTGATACTCTACACATTACTGAATGCCACCAGATGTGCATCAGAAATTACTAGTGGTCCTCCAGGGAACAATCAAAGCGTAGACTGTTTGAGACATTACTCCCATGGAGGAAAGTGCGCCTGGTGACTGTTGTATTCAATCCCGATGAAATTTCTGTGTTTCATCAACACTCTGATAGTCCACAAATTACAGAATGCCTCCAGATGTGCATCGGAAACTACTACTGGTCTTCCAGGGAAAGAAAAAAGCGTAGACGGTCTGAGACATTACTCCCATGACGGAATGTGCGCATAGTGACTATTGTATTCAATCGCGATGCAATTTCTGTGTTTCATCAACACTCTGATAGTCCACAGATTACAGAATGCCTTCAGAAGTGCATCGGAAACTACTACTGGTCTTACAGGGAACGATCAAAGCATAGACTGTTTGAGAATTACTCCCATGGAGGAAAGTGGGCATGGAGACTGTGGTATTCAATCCCGATGCAATTTCTTTGTTTCATCAACACTCGGATAGTCCACAGAGTACAGAGAGCCTCCAGATGTGCATCGGAAACTACTACTGATGTTCCAGGGAACGATCAAATCGTAGACTGTTAGAGACATTACTCCCAATGAGGAAAGTGCGCATGTTGGCTGTTGTATTCAATCCCGATGCAATATCTGTGTTTCATCAACACTCTTATAGTCCACAAATTATAGAATGCCTCCAGATGTTCATCGGAAACTACTACTGGTCTTCCAGGGAAAGATCAAAGCATAGACTGTTTGACAATTACTCCCTTTGGAGGAAAGTGCGCATGGTGACTGTTGTATTCAATCCCGATGCAATATCTGTGTTTCATCAACACTCAGATAGTGTATAAATTACAGAATGCCTCCAGATGTTCATCGGAAACTACTACTGGTCTTCCAGGGAACGATCAAAGCGTAGACTGTTTGAGACATTACTTTTATGGAGGAATGTGCGTATGGTGACTGTTGTATTCAATCCCGATGCAATTTCTGTGTTTCATCAACACTCTGATAGTCCACAGACTACTGGTCTTCCAGGGAAGGATCAAAGCGTAGACTGTTTGAGACATAACTCCCAATGAGGAAAGTGCGCATGTTGGCTGTTGTATTCAATCCCGATGCAATTTCTGTGTTTCATCAACACTCTGATAGTCCACAGAGTACAGAAAGCCTCCAGATGTGCATCGGAAACTACTACTGGTCTTCCAGGGAAAGATCAAAGCGTAGACTGTTTGAGACATTACTACCGTGGAGGAAAGTGCGCATGGTGACTGTTGTATTCAGTCCCGATGCAATTTCTGTGTTTCATCAACACTCTGATAGTCCATAGATTACAGAATGCCTCCAGATGTTCATCGGAAACTACTACTGGTCTTCCAGGGAACGTTCAAAGCGTAGACTATTTGAGACAATTCTTTTATGGAGGAATGTGCGCAAGGTGACTGTTGTATTCAATCCCGATGCAATTTCTGTGTTTCATCAACCTTCTGATAGTCCTCAGATTACAGAATGCCTCCAGATGTGCATCGGAAACTACACCTGGTCTTCCAGGGAACGATCAAAGCGTAGACTGTTTGAGACATTACTCCCATGGAGGAAACTACGCATGGAGACTGTTGTACTCAAACCTGATGCTATTACTGTGTTTCATCAACAAACTGATAGTCCACAGATTACAGAATTTCTCCAGATGTGCATCAATAACTACTACTGGTCTTCCAGGGAACGATCAAAGCGTAGGCTTTTTTATATATTACTCGCATCTAGGATATGCGCATGGTGACTGTTTTATTCAATCCCGATGCGATTTCTGTCTTTCATCAACACTCTAATAGTCCACAGATTACAGAATGCCTCCAGATCTGCATCTGAAACTAATACTGGTCTTCCAGGGAACGATTAAAGCGTAGACTGTTTCAGACATTACTCCCATGGCGGAAAGTGCGCATGGTGACTGTTGTATTTAATCCCGATGCAATTTCTGTGTTTCATCAACACTCTGATAGTCCACAGAGAACAGAAAGCCTCCAGATGTGCATCGGAAACTACTACTGGTCTTCCAGGGAACGATCAAAGCGTAGACTGTTAGAGACATTACTCCCATGGAGGAATGTGCGCATGTTGACTGTTGTATTCAATCCCGATGGAATTACTGTGTTTCATCAACACTCTGATAGTCTACACATTACAGAATGCCACCAGATGTGCATCAGAAACTACTACTGGTCTTCCAGGGAACGATCAAATCGTAGATAGCTTGAGACATAACTCCCGTGGAGGAAAGTGCGCATGGTGACTGTTGTATTCAATCCCGATGCAATTTCTGTGTTTTTCGTCAACACTCTGATAGTCCACATATTACAGAATGCCTCCAGATATTCATCGGAAACTACTACTGGTCTTCCAGGGGACGATCAGAGCGTAGACTGTTTGAGAACTTATTTTTATGGAGGAATGTTCGCATGGTGACTGTTGTATTCAATCCCGATGCAATTTCTGTGTTTCATCAACACTCTAATAGTCCACAGATTACAGAATGCCTCGAGATGCGCATCGGAAACTACTACTGGTCTTACGGGGAACGATCAAAGCGTAGACTGTTAGACACATTACTCCCATGGAGGAAAGTGCGCATGGTGACTGTTGTATTCAATCCCGATGCAATTTCTGTGTTTCTTCAACACTCTGATAGGCCACAGATTACAGAATGCCACCAGATGTTCATCAGAAACTACTACTGGTCTTCCAGGGAACGATCAAAGCGTAGACTGTTTGAGACATTACTACCGTGGAGGAAAGTGCGCATGGTGACTTTTGTATTCAGTCCCGATGCAATTTCTGTGTTTCATCAACACTCTGATAGTCCATAGATTACAGAATGCCTCCAGATGTTCATCGGAAATACTACTGGTCATCCAGGGAACTATCAAAGCGTAGACTAATTGAGACATTACTTTTATGGAGGAAAGTGCGCATGGTGACTGTTGTATTCAATCCCGATGCGATTTCTGTGTTTTTCAACACTCTGATAGTCCACATATTACAGAATGCCTCCAGATATTCATCGGAAACTACTACTGGTCTTCCAGGGAACGATCAACGCGTAGACTGTTTGAGAACTTACTTTTATGGAGGAATGTGCGCATGGTGACTGTTGTATTCAAACCCGATGGAATTACTGTGTTTCATCAACACTCTGATAGTCTACACAATTCAGAATGCCGCCAGATGTGCATCAGAAACTACTAGTGGTCTTCCAGGGAACGATCAAAGCGTAGACTGTTTGAGACATTACTCCCATGGAGGAAAGTGCGCCTGGTGACTGTGGTATTCAATCCCCATGCAATTTCTGTGTTTCATCAACACTCGGATAGTCCACAAATTACAGAATGCCTCCAGATGTGCATCGGAAACTACTACTGGTCTCCAGGGAAAGATCAAAGCGTAGACTGTCTGAGACATTACTCCCATGGAGGAAATTGCGCATGGAGACTGTTGTATTCAATCCCGATGCAATTTCTGTGTTTCATCAACACTCTGATAGACCACAGAGTACAGAAAGCCTCCAGATGTGCATCGGAAACTACTACTGGTCTTCCAGGGAACGATCAAAGCGTAGACTGTTTGAGAACTTACTTTTATGGAGGAATGTGCGCATGGTGACTGTTGTATTCAATCCCGATGCAATATCTGTGTTTCATCAACACTATAATAGTCCACAGATTACAGAATGCCTCGAGATGTGCATCGGGTAACTACTACTGGTCTTACAGGGAACGATAAAAGCATAGACTGTTTGAGAATTACTCCCATGGAGGAATGTGCGCATGGTGACTGTTGTATTCAAACCCGATGGAATTACTGTGTTTCATCAACACTCGGATAGTCCACAAATTACAGAATGCCTCCAGATGTGCATCGGAAAGTACTACTGGTCTCCAGGGAAAGATCAAAGCGTAGACTGTCTGAGACATTACTCCCATGGAGGAAATTGCGCATGGAGACTGTTGTATTCAATCCCGATGCAATTTCTGTGTTTCATCAACACTCTGATAGACCACAGAGTACAGAAAGCCTCAAGATGTGCATCGGAAACTACTACTGGTCTTCCAGGGAACGATCAAAGCGTAGACTGTTTGAGACATTACACCCATGGCGGAAAGTGCGCATGGTGACTATTGTATTCAATCCCGATGCAATTTCTGTGTTTCATCAACACTCTGATAGTCCACAGATTACAGAATGCCTTCAGATGTGCATCGGAAACTACTACTGGTGTTCCAGGGAACGATCAAAGCGTGGACTGTTTGAGACATTACTCCCGTGGAGGAAAGTGCGCATGGTGACTGTTGTATTCAATCCCGATGCAATTTCTGTGTTTCGTCAACACTCTGATAGTCCACAAATTACAGAATGCCTCCAGATGTTCATCGGAAACTACTACTGGCCTTCCAGTGAACGATCAAGGCGTAGACTGTTTGAGACCTTACTTTTATGGAGGAATGTGCGCATGGTGACTGTTGTATTCAATCCCGATGCAATATCTGTGTTTCATCAACACTCTAATAGTCCACAGACCACAGAATGCCTCGAGATGTGCATCGGAAACTACTACTGGTCTTACAGGGAACGATCAAAGCATAGACTGTTTGAGAATTACTCCCATGGAGGAAAGTGCGCATGGTGAATGTTGTATTCAATCCCGATGCAATTTCTGTGTTTCATCAACCTCTGATAGGCCACAGATTACAGAATGCCACCAGATGTTCATCGGAAACTACTAATGGTCTTCCAGGGAAAGATCAAAACCGTAGACTGTTAGAGACAATACTCCCATGGAGGAAAGTGCGCATGGTGATTGTTGTATTCAATCCCGATGCAATTACTGTGTTTCATCAACACTCTGACGGTCTACACATTACAGAATGCCACCAGGTGTGCATCGGAAACTACTACTGGTCTTCCAGGGAACGAACAAAGCGTAGATTGTTTGAGACTTTACTTCCGTGGAGGAAAGTGCGCATGGTGACTGTTAATTTAATCAAGATGCAATTTCTGTATTTCGTCAACACTCTGATAGTCCACAAATTACAGAATGCCTCCAGATGTTCATCGGAAACTACTACTGGTCTTCCAGGGAACGATCAAGGCGTAGACTGTTTGAGAACCTACTTTTATGAAGGTATGTGCGCATGGTGAGTGTTGTATTCAATCCCGATGCAATATCTGTGTTTCATCAACACTATAATAGTCCACAGATTACAGAATGCCTCCAGATGTGCATCGGAAACTACTACTGGTCTTCCAGGGAACGATCAAAGCGTAGACTGTTTGAGACATCACACCCATGGCGGAAGGTGCGCATGGTGACTATTGTATTCAATCCCGATGCAATTTCTGTCTTTCATCAACACTCTGATACTCTACACATTACTGAATGCCACCAGATGTGCATCAGAAATTACTAGTGGTCCTCCAGGGAACAATCAAAGCGTAGACTGTTTGAGACATTACTCCCATGGAGGAAAGTGCGCCTGGTGACTGTTGTATTCAATCCCGATGAAATTTCTGTGTTTCATCAACACTCTGATAGTCCACAAATTACAGAATGCCTCCAGATGTGCATCGGAAACTACTACTGGTCTTCCAGGGAAAGAAAAAAGCGTAGACGGTCTGAGACATTACTCCCATGGCGGAATGTGCGCATAGTGACTATTGTATTCAATCGCGATGCAATTTCTGTGTTTCATCAACACTCTGATAGTCCACAGATTACAGAATGCCTTCAGAAGTGCATCGGAAACTACTACTGGTCTTACAGGGAACGATCAAAGCATAGACTGTTTGAGAATTACTCCCATGGAGGAAAGTGGGCATGGAGACTGTGGTATTCAATCCCGATGCAATTTCTTTGTTTCATCAACACTCGGATAGTCCACAGAGTACAGAGAGCCTCCAGATGTGCATCGGAAACTACTACTGATGTTCCAGGGAACGATCAAATCGTAGACTGTTAGAGACATTACTCCCAATGAGGAAAGTGCGCATGTTGGCTGTTGTATTCAATCCCGATGCAATATCTGTGTTTCATCAACACTCTTATAGTCCACAAATTATAGAATGCCTCCAGATGTTCATCGGAAACTACTACTGGTCTTCCAGGGAAAGATCAAAGCATAGACTGTTTGACAATTACTCCCTTTGGAAGAAAGTGCGCATGGTGACTGTTGTATTCAATCCCGATGCAATATCTGTGTTTCATCAACACTCAGATAGTGTATAAATTACAGAATGCCTCCAGATGTTCATCGGAAACTACTACTGGTCTTCCAGGGAACGATCAAAGCGTAGACTGTTTGAGACATTACTTTTATGGAGGAATGTGCGTATGGTGACTGTTGTATTCAATCCCGATGCAATTTCTGTGTTTCATCAACACTCTGATAGTCCACAGACTACTGGTCTTCCAGGGAAGGATCAAAGCGTAGACTGTTTGAGACATAACTCCCAATGAGGAAAGTGCGCATGTTGGCTGTTGTATTCAATCCCGATGCAATTTCTGTGTTTCATCAACACTCTGATAGTCCACAGAGTACAGAAAGCCTCCAGATGTGCATCGGAAACTACTACTGGTCTTCCAGGGAAAGATCAAAGCGTAGACTGTTTGAGACATTACTACCGTGGAGGAAAGTGCGCATGGTGACTGTTGTATTCAGTCCCGATGCAATTTCTGTGTTTCATCAACACTCTGATAGTCCATAGATTACAGAATGCCTCCAGATGTTCATCGGAAACTACTACTGGTCTTCCAGGGAACGTTCAAAGCGTAGACTATTTGAGACAATTCTTTTATGGAGGAATGTGCGCAAGGTGACTGTTGTATTCAATCCCGATGCAATTTCTGTGTTTCATCAACCTTCTGATAGTCCTCAGATTACAGAATGCCTCCAGATGTGCATCGGAAACTACACCTGGTCTTCCAGGGAACGATCAAAGCGTAGACTGTTTGAGACATTACTCCCATGGAGGAAACTACGCATGGAGACTGTTGTACTCAAACCTGATGCTATTACTGTGTTTCATCAACAAACTGATAGTCCACAGATTACAGAATTTCTCCAGATGTGCATCAATAACTACTACTGGTCTTCCAGGGAACGATCAAAGCGTAGGCTTTTTTATATATTACTCGCATCTAGGATATGCGCATGGTGACTGTTTTATTCAATCCCGATGCGATTTCTGTCTTTCATCAACACTCTAATAGTCCACAGATTACAGAATGCCTCCAGATCTGCATCTGAAACTAATACTGGTCTTCCAGGGAACGATTAAAGCGTAGACTGTTTCAGACATTACTCCCATGGCGGAAAGTGCGCATGGTGACTGTTGTATTTAATCCCGATGCAATTTCTGTGTTTCATCAACACTCTGATAGTCCACAGAGAACAGAAAGCCTCCAGATGTGCATCGGAAACTACTACTGGTCTTCCAGGGAACGATCAAAGCGTAGACTGTTAGAGACATTACTCCCATGGAGGAATGTGCGCATGTTGACTGTTGTATTCAATCCCGATGGAATTACTGTGTTTCATCAACACTCTGATAGTCTACACATTACAGAATGCCACCAGATGTGCATCAGAAACTACTACTGGTCTTCCAGGGAACGATCAAATCGTAGATAGCTTGAGACATAACTCCCGTGGAGGAAAGTGCGCATGGTGACTGTTGTATTCAATCCCGATGCAATTTCTGTGTTTTTCGTCAACACTCTGATAGTCCACATATTACAGAATGCCTCCAGATATTCATCGGAAACTACTACTGGTCTTCCAGGGGACGATCAGAGCGTAGACTGTTTGAGAACTTATTTTTATGGAGGAATGTTCGCATGGTGACTGTTGTATTCAATCCCGATGCAATTTCTGTGTTTCATCAACACTCTAATAGTCCACAGATTACAGAATGCCTCGAGATGTGCATCGGAAACTACTACTGGTCTTACGGGGAACGATCAAAGCGTAGACTGTTAGACACATTACTCCCATGGAGGAAAGTGCGCATGGTGACTGTTGTATTCAATCCCGATGCAATTTCTGTGTTTCTTCAACACTCTGATAGGCCACAGATTACAGAATGCCACCAGATGTTCATCAGAAACTACTACTGGTCTTCCAGGGAACGATCAAAGCGTAGACTGTTTGAGACATTACTACCGTGGAGGAAAGTGCGCATGGTGACTTTTGTATTCAGTCCCGATGCAATTTCTGTGTTTCATCAACACTCTGATAGTCCATAGATTACAGAATGCCTCCAGATGTTCATCGGAAATACTACTGGTCATCCAGGGAACTATCAAAGCGTAGACTAATTGAGACATTACTTTTATGGAGGAAAGTGCGCATGGTGACTGTTGTATTCAATCCCGATGCGATTTCTGTGTTTTTCAACACTCTGATAGTCCACATATTACAGAATGCCTCCAGATATTCATCGGAAACTACTACTGGTCTTCCAGGGAACGATCAACGCGTAGACTGTTTGAGAACTTACTTTTATGGAGGAATGTGCGCATGGTGACTGTTGTATTCAAACCCGATGGAATTACTGTGTTTCATCAACACTCTGATAGTCTACACAATTCAGAATGCCGCCAGATGTGCATCAGAAACTACTAGTGGTCTTCCAGGGAACGATCAAAGGGTAGACTGTTTGAGACATTACTCCCATGGAGGAAAGTGCGCCTGGTGACTGTGGTATTCAATCCCCATGCAATTTCTGTGTTTCATCAACACTCGGATAGTCCACAAATTACAGAATGCCTCCAGATGTGCATCGGAAACTACTACTGGTCTCCAGGGAAAGATCAAAGCGTAGACTGTCTGAGACATTACTCCCATGGAGGAAATTGCGCATGGAGACTGTTGTATTCAATCCCGATGCAATTTCTGTGTTTCATCAACACTCTGATAGACCACAGAGTACAGAAAGCCTCCAGATGTGCATCGGAAACTACTACTGGTCTTCCAGGGAACGATCAAAGCGTAGACTGTTTGAGACATTACACCCATGGCGGAAAGTGCGCATGGTGATTATTGTATTCAATCCTGATGCAATTTCTGTGTTTCATCAACACTCTGATAGTCCACAGATTACAGAATGCCTTCAGACGTGCATCGGAAACTACTACTGGTGTTCCAGGGAACGATCAAAGCGTGGACTGTTTGAGACATTACTCCCGTGGAGGAAAGTGCGCATGGTGACTGTTGTATTCAATCCCGATGCAATTTCTGTGTTTCGTCAACACTCTGATAGTCCACAAATTACAGAATGCCTCCAGATGTTAATCGGAAACTACTACTGGTCTTCCAGTGAACGATCAAGGCGTAGACTGTTTGAGACCTTACTTTTATGGAGGAATGTGCGCATGGTGACTGTTGTATTCAATCCCGATGCAATATCTGTGTTTCATCAACACTCTAATAGTCCACAGACTACAGAATGCCTCGAGATGTGCATCGGAAACTACTACTGGTCTTACAGGGAACGATCAAAGCATAGACTGTTTGAGAATTACTCCCATGGAGGAAAGTGCGCATGGTGAATGTTGTATTCAATCCCGATGCAATTTCTGTGTTTCATCAACCTCTGATAGGCCACAGATTACAGAATGCCACCAGATGTTCATCGGAAACTACTAATGGTCTTCCAGGGAAAGATCAAAGCGTAGACTGTTAGAGACAATACTCCCATGGAGGAAAGTGCGCATGGTGATTGTTGTATTCAATCCCGATGCAATTACTGTGTTTCATCAACACTCTGACGGTCTACACATTACAGAATGCCACCAGGTGTGCATCGGAAACTACTACTGGTCTTCCAGGGAACGAACAAAGCGTAGATTGTTTGAGACTTTACTTCCGTGGAGGAAAGTGCGCATGGTGACTGTTAATTTAATCCCGATGCAATTTCTGTATTTCGTCAACACTCTGATAGTCCACAAATTACAGAATGCCTCCAGATGTTCATCGGAAACTACTACTGGTCTTCCAGGGAACGATCAAGGCGTAGACTGTTTGAGAACCTACTTTTATGAAGGTATGTGCGCATGGTGAGTGTTGTATTCAATCCCGATGCAATATCTGTGTTTCATCAACACTATAATAGTCCACAGATTACAGAATGCCTCCAGATGTGCATCGGAAACTACTACTGGTCTTCCAGGGAACGATCAAAGCGTAGACTGTTTGAGACATCACACCCATGGCGGAAGGTGCGCATGGTGACTATTGTATTCAATCCCGATGCAATTTCTGTCTTTCATCAACACTCTGATACTCTACACATTACAGAGTGCCACCAGATGTGCATCAGAAATTACTAGTGGTCCTCCAGGGAACAATCAAAGCGTAGACTGTTTGAGACATTACTCCCATGGAGGAAAGTGCGCCTGGTGACTGTTGTATTCAATCCCGATGAAATTTCTGTGTTTCATCAACACTCTGATAGTCCACAAATTACAGAATGCCTCCAGATGTGCATCGGAAACTACTACTGGTCTTCCAGGGAAAGAAAAAAGCGTAGACGGTCTGAGACATTACTCCCATGACGGAATGTGCGCATAGTGACTATTGTATTCAATCGCGATGCAATTTCTGTGTTTCATCAACACTCTGATAGTCCACAGATTACAGAATGCCTTCAGATGTGCATCGGAAACTACTACTGGTCTTACAGGGAACGATCAAAGCATAGACTGTTTGAGAATTACTCCCATGGAGGAAAGTGGGCATGGAGACTGTGGTATTCAATCCCGATGCAATTTCTTTGTTTCATCAACACTCGGATAGTCCACAGAGTACAGAGAGCCTCCAGATGTGCATCGGAAACTACTACTGATGTTCCAGGGAACGATCAAATCGTAGACTGTTAGAGACATTACTCCCAATGAGGAAAGTGCGCATGTTGGCTGTTGTATTCAATCCCGATGCAATATCTGTGTTTCATCAACACTCTTATAGTCCACAAATTATAGAATGCCTCCAGATGTTCATCGGAAACTACTACTGGTCTTCCAGGGAAAGATCAAAGCATAGACTGTTTGACAATTACTCCCTTTGGAGGAAAGTGCGCATGGTGACTGTTGTATTCAATCCCGATGCAATATCTGTGTTTCATCAACACTCAGATAGTCTATAAATTACAGAATGCCTCCAGATGTTCATCGGAAACTACTACTGGTCTTCCAGGGAACGATCAAAGCGTAGACTGTTTGAGACATTACTTTTATGGAGGAATGTGCGTATGGTGACTGTTGTATTCAATCCCGATGCAATTTCTGTGTTTCATCAACACTCTGATAGTCCACAGACTACTGGTCTTCCAGGGAAGGATCAAAGCGTAGACTGTTTGAGACATAACTCCCAATGAGGAAAGTGCGCATGTTGGCTGTTGTATTCAATCCCGATGCAATTTCTGTGTTTCATCAACACTCTGATAGTCCACAGAGTACAGAAAGCCTCCAGATGTGCATCGGAAACTACTACTGGTCTTCCAGGGAAAGATCAAAGCGTAGACTGTTTGAGACATTACTACCGTGGAGGAAAGTGCGCATGGTGACTGTTGTATTCAGTCCCGATGCAATTTCTGTGTTTCATCAACACTCTGATAGTCCATAGATTACAGAATGCCTCCAGATGTTCATCGGAAACTACTACTGGTCTTCCAGGGAACGTTCAAAGCGTAGACTATTTGAGACAATTCTTTTATGGAGGAATGTGCGCAAGGTGACTGTTGTATTCAATCCCGATGCAATTTCTGTGTTTCATCAACCTTCTGATAGTCCTCAGATTACAGAATGCCTCCAGATGTGCATCGGAAACTACACCTGGTCTTCCAGGGAACGATCAAAGCGTAGACTGTTTGAGACATTACTCCCATGGAGGAAACTACGCATGGAGACTGTTGTACTCAAACCTGATGCTATTACTGTGTTTCATCAACAAACTGATAGTCCACAGATTACAGAATTTCTCCAGATGTGCATCAATAACTACTACTGGTCTTCCAGGGAACGATCAAAGCGTAGGCTTATTTATATATTACTCGCATCTAGGATATGCGCATGGTGACTGTTTTATTCAATCCCGATGCGATTTCTGTCTTTCATCAACACTCTAATAGTCCACAGATTACAGAATGCCTCCAGATCTGCATCTGAAACTAATACTGGTCTTCCAGGGAACGATTAAAGCGTAGACTGTTTCAGACATTACTCCCATGGCGGAAAGTGCGCATGGTGACTGTTGTATTTAATCCCGATGCAATTTCTGTGTTTCATCAACACTCTGATAGTCCACAGAGAACAGAAAGCCTCCAGATGTGCATCGGAAACTACTACTGGTCTTCCAGGGAACGATCAAAGCGTAGACTGTTAGAGACATTACTCCCATGGAGGAATGTGCGCATGTTGACTGTTGTATTCAATCCCGATGGAATTACTGTGTTTCATCAACACTCTGATAGTCTACACATTACAGAATGCCACCAGATGTGCATCAGAAACTACTACTGGTCTTCCAGGGAACGATCAAATCGTAGATAGCTTGAGACATAACTCCCGTGGAGGAAAGTGCGCATGGTGACTGTTGTATTCAATCCCGATGCAATTTCTGTGTTTTTCGTCAACACTCTGATAGTCCACATATTACAGAATGCCTCCAGATATTCATCGGAAACTACTACTGGTCTTCCAGGGGACGATCAGAGCGTAGACTGTTTGAGAACTTATTTTTATGGAGGAATGTTCGCATGGTGACTGTTGTATTCAATCCCGATGCAATTTCTGTGTTTCATCAACACTCTAATAGTCCACAGATTACAGAATGCCTCGAGATGTGCATCGGAAACTACTACTGGTCTTACGGGGAACGATCAAAGCGTAGACTGTTAGACACATTACTCCCATGGAGGAAAGTGCGCATGGTGACTGTTGTATTCAATCCCGATGCAATTTCTGTGTTTCTTCAACACTCTGATAGGCCACAGATTACAGAATGCCACCAGATGTTCATCAGAAACTACTACTGGTCTTCCAGGGAACGATCAAAGCGTAGACTGTTTGAGACATTACTACCGTGGAGGAAAGTGCGCATGGTGACTTTTGTATTCAGTCCCGATGCAATTTCTGTGTTTCATCAACACTCTGATAGTCCATAGATTACAGAATGCCTCCAGATGTTCATCGGAAATACTACTGGTCATCCAGGGAACTATCAAAGCGTAGACTAATTGAGACATTACTTTTATGGAGGAAAGTGCGCATGGTGACTGTTGTATTCAATCCCGATGCGATTTCTGTGTTTTTCAACACTCTGATAGTCCACATATTACAGAATGCCTCCAGATATTCATCGGAAACTACTACTGGTCTTCCAGGGAACGATCAACGCGTAGACTGTTTGAGAACTTACTTTTATGGAGGAATGTGCGCATGGTGACTGTTGTATTCAATCCCGATGCAATATCTTTGTTTCATCAACACTATAATAGTCCACAGATTACAGAATGCCTCGAGATGTGCATCGGATAACTACTACTGGTCTTACAGGGAACGATAAAAGCATAGACTGTTTGAGAATTACTCCCATGGAGGAATGTGCGCATGGTGACTGTTGTATTCAAACCCGATGGAATTACTGTGTTTCATCAACACTCTGATAGTCTACACAATTCAGAATGCCGCCAGATGTGCATCAGAAACTACTAGTGGTCTTCCAGGGAACGATCAAAGGGTAGACTGTTTGAGACATTACTCCCATGGAGGAAAGTGCGCCTGGTGACTGTGGTATTCAATCCCCATGCAATTTCTGTGTTTCATCAACACTCGGATAGTCCACAAATTACAGAATGCCTCCAGATGTGCATCGGAAACTACTACTGGTCTCCAGGGAAAGATCAAAGCGTAGACTGTCTGAGACATTACTCCCATGGAGGAAATTGCGCATGGAGACTGTTGTATTCAATCCCGATGCAATTTCTGTGTTTCATCAACACTCTGATAGACCACAGAGTACAGAAAGCCTCCAGATGTGCATCGGAAACTACTACTGGTCTTCCAGGGAAAGATCAAAGCATAGACTGTTTGACAATTACTCCCTTTGGAGGAAAGTGCGCATGGTGACTGTTGTATTCAATCCCGATGCAATATCTGTGTTTCATCAACACTCAGATAGTCTATAAATTACAGAATGCCTCCAGATGTTCATCGGAAACTACTACTGGTCTTCCAGGGAACGATCAAAGCGTAGACTGTTTGAGACATTACTTTTATGGAGGAATGTGCGTATGGTGACTGTTGTATTCAATCCCGATGCAATTTCTGTGTTTCATCAACACTCTGATAGTCCACAGACTACTGGTCTTCCAGGGAAGGATCAAAGCGTAGACTGTTTGAGACATAACTCCCAATGAGGAAAGTGCGCATGTTGGCTGTTGTATTCAATCCCGATGCAATTTCTGTGTTTCATCAACACTCTGATAGTCCACAGAGTACAGAAAGCCTCCAGATGTGCATCGGAAACTACTACTGGTCTTCCAGGGAAAGATCAAAGCGTAGACTGTTTGAGACATTACTACCGTGGAGGAAAGTGCGCATGGTGACTGTTGTATTCAGTCCCGATGCAATTTCTGTGTTTCATCAACACTCTGATAGTCCATAGATTACAGAATGCCTCCAGATGTTCATCGGAAACTACTACTGGTCTTCCAGGGAACGTTCAAAGCGTAGACTATTTGAGACAATTCTTTTATGGAGGAATGTGCGCAAGGTGACTGTTGTATTCAATCCCGATGCAATTTCTGTGTTTCATCAACCTTCTGATAGTCCTCAGATTACAGAATGCCTCCAGATGTGCATCGGAAACTACACCTGGTCTTCCAGGGAACGATCAAAGCGTAGACTGTTTGAGACATTACTCCCATGGAGGAAACTACGCATGGAGACTGTTGTACTCAAACCTGATGCTATTACTGTGTTTCATCAACAAACTGATAGTCCACAGATTACAGAATTTCTCCAGATGTGCATCAATAACTACTACTGGTCTTCCAGGGAACGATCAAAGCGTAGGCTTTTTTATATATTACTCGCATCTAGGATATGCGCATGGTGACTGTTTTATTCAATCCCGATGCGATTTCTGTCTTTCATCAACACTCTAATAGTCCACAGATTACAGAATGCCTCCAGATCTGCATCTGATACTAATACTGGTCTTCCAGGGAACGATTAAAGCGTAGACTGTTTCAGACATTACTCCCATGGCGGAAAGTGCGCATGGTGACTGTTGTATTTAATCCCGATGCAATTTCTGTGTTTCATCAACACTCTGATAGTCCACAGAGAACAGAAAGCCTCCAGATGTGCATCGGAAACTACTACTGGTCTTCCAGGGAACGATCAAAGCGTAGACTGTTAGAGACATTACTCCCATGGAGGAATGTGCGCATGTTGACTGTTGTATTCAATCCCGATGGAATTACTGTGTTTCATCAACACTCTGATAGTCTACACATTACAGAATGCCACCAGATGTGCATCAGAAACTACTACTGGTCTTCCAGGGAACGATCAAATCGTAGATAGCTTGAGACATAACTCCCGTGGAGGAAAGTGCGCATGGTGACTGTTGTATTCAATCCCGATGCAATTTCTGTGTTTTTCGTCAACACTCTGATAGTCCACATATTACAGAATGCCTCCAGATATTCATCGGAAACTACTACTGGTCTTCCAGGGGACGATCAGAGCGTAGACTGTTTGAGAACTTATTTTTATGGAGGAATGTTCGCATGGTGACTGTTGTATTCAATCCCGATGCAATTTCTGTGTTTCATCAACACTCTAATAGTCCACAGATTACAGAATGCCTCGAGATGTGCATCGGAAACTACTACTGGTCTTACGGGGAACGATCAAAGCGTAGACTGTTAGACACATTACTCCCATGGAGGAAAGTGCGCATGGTGACTGTTGTATTCAATCCCGATGCGATTTCTGTGTTTTTCAACACTCTGATAGTCCACATATTACAGAATGCCTCCAGATATTCATCGGAAACTACTACTGGTCTTCCAGGGAACGATCAACGCGTAGACTGTTTGAGAACTTACTTTTATGGAGGAATGTGCGCATCGTGACTGTTGTATTCAATCCCGATGCAATATCTTTGTTTCATCAACACTATAATAGTCCACAGATTACAGAATGCCTCGAGATGTGCATCGGATAACTACTACTGGTCTTACAGGGAACGATAAAAGCATAGACTGTTTGAGAATTACTCCCATGGAGGAATGTGCGCATGGTGACTGTTGTATTCAAACCCGATGGAATTACTGTGTTTCATCAACACTCTGATAGTCTACACAATTCAGAATGCCGCCAGATGTGCATCAGAAACTACTAGTGGTCTTCCAGGGAACGATCAAAGGGTAGACTGTTTGAGACATTACTCCCATGGAGGAAAGTGCGCCTGGTGACTGTGGTATTCAATCCCCATGCAATTTCTGTGTTTCATCAACACTCGGATAGTCCACAAATTACAGAATGCCTCCAGATGTGCATCGGAAACTACTACTGGTCTCCAGGGAAAGATCAAAGCGTAGACTGTCTGAGACATTACTCCCATGGAGGAAATTGCGCATGGAGACTTTTGTATTCAATCCCGATGCAATTTCTGTGTTTCATCAACACTCTGATAGACCACAGAGTACAGAAAGCCTCCAGATGTGCATCGGAAACTACTACTGGTCTTCCAGGGAACGATCAAAGCGTAGACTGTTTGAGACATTACACCCATGGCGGAAAGTGCGCATGGTGATTATTGTATTCAATCCTGATGCAATTTCTGTGTTTCATCAACACTCTGATAGTCCACAGATTACAGAATGCCTTCAGATGTGCATCGGAAACTACTACTGGTGTTCCAGGGAACGATCAAAGCGTGGACTGTTTGAGACATTACTCCCGTGGAGGAAAGTGCGCATGGTGACTGTTGTATTCAATCCCGATGAAATTTCTGTGTTTCGTCAACACTCTGATAGTCCACAAATTACAGAATGCCTCCAGATGTTAATCGGAAACTACTACTGGTCTTCCAGTGAACGATCAAGGCGTAGACTGTTTGAGACCTTACTTTTATGGAGGAATGTGCGCATGGTGACTGTTGTATTCAATCCCGATGCAATATCTGTGTTTCATCAACACTCTAATAGTCCACAGACTACAGAATGCCTCGAGATGTGCATCGGAAACTACTACTGGTCTTACAGGGAACGATCAAAGCATAGACTGTTTGAGAATTACTCCCATGGAGGAAAGTGCGCATGGTGAATGTTGTATTCAATCCCGATGCAATTTCTGTGTTTCATCAACCTCTGATAGGCCACAGATTACAGAATGCCACCAGATGTTCATCGGAAACTACTAATGGTCTTCCAGGGAAAGATCAAAGCGTAGACTGTTAGAGACAATACTCCCATGGAGGAAAGTGCGCATGGTGATTGTTGTATTCAATCCCGATGCAATTACTGTGTTTCATCAACACTCTGATGGTCTACACATTACAGAATGCCACCAGATGTGCATCGGAAACTACTACTGGTCTTCCAGGGAACGAACAAAGCGTAGATTGTTTGAGACTTTACTTCCGTGGAGGAAAGTGCGCATGGTGACTGTTAATTTTAATCCCGATGCAATTTCTGTGTTTCGTCAACACTCTGATAGTCCACATATTACAGAATGCCTCCAGATGTTCATCGGGAACTACTACTGGTCTTCCAGGGAACGTTCAAGGCGTAGACTGTTTGAGAACTTACTTTTATGAAGGAATGTGCGCATGGTGACTGTTGTATTCAATCCCGATCCAACATCTGTGTTTCATCAACACTATAATAGTCCACAGATTACAGAATGCCTCCAGATGTGCATCGGAAACTACTACTGGTCTTCCAGGGAACGATCAAAGCGTAGACTGTTTGAGACATTACACCCATGGCGGAAGGTGCGCATGGTGACTATTGTATTCAATCCCGATGCAATTTCTGTGTTTCATCAACACTCTGATACTCTACACATTACAGAATACCACCAGATGTGCATCAGAAACTACTAGTGGTCCTCCAGGGAACAATCAAAGCGTAGACTGTTTGAGACATTACTCCCCTGGAGGAAAGTGCGCCTGGTGACTGTTGTATTCAATCCCGATGAAATTTCTGTGTTTCATCAACACTCTGATAGTCCACAAATTACAGAATGCCTCCAGATGTGCATCGGAAACTACTACTGGTCTTCCAGGGAAAGATCAAAGCGTAGACTGTCTGAGACATTACTCCCATGAGGGAATGTGCGCATAGTGACTATTGTATTCAATCCCGATGCAATTTCTTTGTTTCATCAACACTCTGATAGTCCACAGAGAACAGAAAGCCTCCAGATGTGCATCGGAAACTACTACTGGTCTTCCAGGGAACGATCAAGGCGTAGACTGTTAGAGACATTACTCCCATGGAGGAATGTGCGCATGTTGACTGTTGTATTCAATCCCGATGGAATTACTGTGTTTCATCAACACTCTGATAGTCTACACATTACAGAATGCCACCAGATGTGCATCAGAAACTACTACTGGTATTCCAGGGAACGATCAAATCGTAGATAGCTTGAGACATAACTCCCGTGGAGGAAAGTGCGCATGGTGACTGTTGTATTCAATCCCGATGCAATTTCTGTGTTTTTCGTCAACACTCTGATAGTCCACATATTCCAGAATGCCTCCAGATATTCATCGGAAACTACTACTGGTCTTCCAGAGGACGATCAAAGCGTAGACTGTTTGATAACTTACTTTTATGGAGGAATGTTCGCATGGTGACTGTTGTATTATATCCCGATGCAATTTCTGTGTTTCATCAACACTCTAATAGTCCACAGATTACAGAATGCCTCGAGATGTGCATCGGAAACTACTACTGGTCTTACGGGGAACGATCAAAGCGTAGACTGTTAGACACATTACTCCCATGGAGGAAAGTGCGCATGGTGACTGTTGTATTCAATCCCGATGCAATTTCTGTGTTTCTTCAACACTCTGATAGGCCACAGATTACAGAATGCCACCAGATGTTCATCAGAAACTACTACTGGTCTTCCAGGGAACGATCAAAGCGTAGACTGTTTGAGACATTACTACCGTGGAGGAAAGTGCGCATGGTGACTTTTGTATTCAGTCCCGATTCAATTTCTGTGTTTCATCAACACTCTGATAGTCCATAGATTACAGAATGCATCCAGATGTTCATCGGAAATACTACTGGTCATCCAGGGAACTATCAAAGCGTAGACTAATTGAGATATTACTTTTATGGAGGAATGTGCGCATGGTGACTGTTGTATTCAATCCCGATGCAATTTCTGTGTTTCATCAACACTCTGATAGTCCTCAGATTACAGAATGCCTCCAGATGTGCATCGGAAACTACTACTGGTCTTCCAGGGAACGATCAAAGCGTAGACTGTTTGAGACATTACTTTTATGGAGGAAAGTGCGCATGGTGACTGTTGTATTCAATCCCGATGCAATTTCTGTGTTTCATCAACACTCTGATAGTCCACAGATTACACAATGCCACCAGATGTGCATCGGAAAGAACTACTGGTCTTACAGGGAACGATCAAAGCGTAGACTGTTTGAGACATACCTCCCGTGGAGAAAAGAGCGCATGGTGACCGTTGTATTCAATCCCGGTGCAATTTCTGTGTTTCATCAACACTGTGGTAGTCCAATGATTACAGAAGGCCGCCAGATGTTCATCGGAAACTACTACTGGTCTTCCAGGGAACGATCAAAGCGTTAACTCCTTGAGACATTACTCCCATGGAGGAAAGTGCGCATGGTGACTGTTGTATTCAATCCATGCATTTTCGGTGTTTCATCAACACTCTGATAGTCCACAGATTACAGAATGCCACGAGATGTGCATCGGAAACTACTACTGGTCTTCCAGGGAACGATCAAAGCGTAGACTCTTTCAGACATTACTCCCATGGAGGAAAGTACGGATGGTGACTGTCGTATTCAATCCCAATGCAATTTCTGTGTTTCATCAACACTCTGATAGTCCAGAGATTACAGAATGATACCGGATGTGCATCGGACACTACTACTGGTCTTCCAGGGAGCGATCAAAGCGTAGACTGTTTGAGACATTACTCCCATGGAGGAAAGTGATCATGGTGACTGTTGTATTCAATCCCGATGCAATTACTGTGTTTCATCAACACTCTGATAGTCCACAAATTACAGAATGCCTCCAGATGTTCGTCGGAAACTACTACTGGTCTTCCAGGGAACGATCAAAGCGTTGAGTATTTGAGACAATACTCCCATGGAGGAAAGTGCGCATGGTGACTATTGTATTCAATCCCGATGCAATTTCTGTGTTTCATCAACACTCTGATAGTCCACAGAGTACAGAAAGCCTCCAGATGTGCATCGGAAACTACTACTGGTCTTCAAGGGAACGATCAAATCGTAGACTGTTTGAGACATATCTCCCGTGGAGGAAAGTGCGCATGGTGACTGTTGTATTCAATCCCGATGCAATTTCTGTGTTTCATCAACACTCTGATAGTCCACATATTACAGAATGCCACCAGATGTTCATCGGAAACTACTATTAGTCTTCCAGGGAACGATCAAAGCGTAGACTGTTTGAGACATTACTTTTATGGAGGAATGTGCGCATGGTGACTGTTGTATTCAATCCCGATGCAATTTCTGTGTTTCGCAAACACTCTGATAGTCCTGAGATTACAGAATGTCTACAGATGTGCATCGGAAACTACTACTGGTCTTCCAGGGAACGATCAAAGCGTAGACTGTTTGAGAATTACTCCCATGAAGGAAATTGCGCATCGTGACTGTTGTATTCGATCCCGATGCAATTACTGTGTTTCATCAACACTCTGATAGTCCACAAATTACAGAATGCCTCCAGATGTTCATCGGAAACTACTACTGGTCTTCCAGGGAACGATCAAAGCGTTGAGTATTTGAGACAATACTCCCATGGAGGAAAGTGCTCATGTTGACTGTTGTATTCAATCCCGATGGAATTACTGTGTTTCATCAACAGTCTGATAGTCTACACATTACAGAATGCCACCAGATGTGCATCAGAAACTACTACTGGTCTTCCAGGGAACGATCTAATCGTAGATAGCTTGAGACATAACTCCCGTGGAGGAAAGTGCGCATGGTGACTGTTGTATTCAATCCCGATGCAATTACTGTGATTCTTCAACACTCTGATAGGCCACAGATTACAGAATGCCTCGAGATGTGCATCGCAAACTACTACTGGTCTTCCAGGGAACGATTAAAGCGTAGACTGTTTGAGACATACCTCCCGTAGAGGAAAGTGCGCATATTGAATGTAGTATTCAATCCCGATGCAATTTCTGTGTTTCATCAACACTATGATAGTCCATAGATTACAGAATGCCTCCAGATGTTCATCGGAAACTACTACTGGTCATCCAGGGAACTATCAAAGCGTAGACTAATTGAGACATTACTTTTATGGAGAAATGTGCGCATGGTGACTGTTGTATTCAATCCCGATGCAATTTCTGTGTTTCATCAACACTCTGATAGTCCTCAGATTACAGAATGCCTCCAGATGTGCATCGGAAACTACTACTGGTCTTCCAGGGAACGATTAAAGCGTAGACTGTTTGAGACATACCTCCCGTGGAGGAAAGTGCGCATATTGACTGTAGTATTCAATCCCGATGCAATTTCTGTGTTTCATCAACACTCTGATAGTCCACAGCTTACACAATGCCACCAGATGTGCATCGGAAACTACTACTGGTCTTCCAGGGAACGATCAAAGCGTAGACTGTTTGAGACATACCTCCCGTGGAGCAAAGTGCGCATGGTGACCGTTGTATTCAATCCCGGTGCAATTTCTGTGTTTCATCAACACTGTGGTAGTCCAATGATTACAGAATGCCGCCAGATGTTCATCGGAAACTACTACTGGTCTTCCAGGGAACGATCAAAGCGTAAACTCCTTGAGACATTACTCCCATGGAGGAAAGTGCGCATGGTGACTGTTGTATACAATCCATGCATTTTCTGTGTTTCATCAACACTCTGATAGTCCACAGATTACAGAATGCCACGAGATATGCATCGGAAACTACTACTGGTCTTCCAGGGAACGATCAAAGCAGAGACTCTTTCAGACATTACTCCCATGGAGGAAAGTGCGGATGGTGACTGTCGTATTCAATCCCGATGCAATTTCTGTGTTTCATCAACACTCTGATAGTCCACAGATTACAGAATGATACCGGATGTGCATCGGAAACTACTACTGGTCTTCCAGGGAGCGATCAAAGCGTAGACTGTTTGAGACATTACTCACATGGAGGAAAGTGCGCATGGTGACTGTTGTATTCAATCCCGATGCAATTACTGTGTTTCATCAACACTCTGATAGTCCACAAATTACAGAATGCCTCCAGATGTTCAACGGAAACTACTACTGGTCTTCCAGGGAACGATCAAAGCGTAGACTGTTTGAGACATTACTCCCATGGAGGAAACTGGGCATGGAGACTGTTGTATTAAATCCCGATGCAATTTCTGTGTTTCATCAACTCTCTGATAGTCCACAGAGTACAGAAGGCCTCCAGATGTGCATCGGAAACTACTACTGGTCTTCCAGGTAACGATCAAAGCGTAGACTGTTAGACACATTACTCCCATGGAGGAAAGTGCGCATGGTGACTGTTGTATTCAATCCCGATGCAATTACTGTGTTTCATCAACACTCTGATAGTCCACAGATTACAGAATTTCTTCAGATGTGCATCAATAACTACTACTGGTCTTCCAGGGAACGATCAAAGCGTAGGCTGTTTTAGATATTACTCCGATGGACGATAGTGCGCATGGTGACTGTGGTATTCAATCCCGATGCAATTTCTGTGTTTCAATAACACTCTGATAGTCCACAGAGTACAGAAAGCCTACAGATGTGCATCGGAAACTACTACTGGTCTTCCAGGGAAAGATCAAAGCATAGACTGTTTGAGACATTACTACCGTGGAGGAAAGTGCGCATGGTGACTGTTGTATTCAGTCCCGATGCAATTTCTGTGTTTTTCGTCAACACTCTGATAGTCCACATATTACAGAATGCCTCCAGATGTTCATCGGAAACTACTACTGGTCATCCAGGGAACTATCAAAGCGTAGACTAATTGAGACATTACTTTTATGGAGGAATGTGCGCATGGTGACTGTTGTATTCAATCCCGATGCAATTTCTGTTTTTCATCAACACTCTGATAGTCCTCAGATTACAGAATGCCTCCAGATGTGCATCGGAAACTACTACTGGTCTTCCAGGGAACGATCAAAGCGTAGACTGTTTGAGACATACCTCCCGTGGAGGAAAGTGCGCATGGTGACTGTTGTATTCAATCCCGATGCAATGTCTGTGTTTCATCAACACTCAGATAGTCCACAGATTACACAATGCCACCAGATGTGCATCGGAAAGAACTACTGGTCTTACAGGGAACGATCAAAGCGTAGACTGTTTGAGACATACCTCCCGTGGAGGAAAGTGCGCATGGTGACCGTTGTATTCAATCCCGGTGCAATTTCTGTGTTTCATCAACACTGTGGTAGTCCAATGATTACAGAATGCCGCCAGATGTTCATCGGAAACTACTACTGGTCTTCCAGGGAACGATCAAAGCGTAACCTCCTTGAGACATTACTCCCATGGAGGAAAATGCGCATGGTGACTGTTGTATTCAATCCATGCATTTTCTGTGTTTCATCAACACTCTGATAGTCCACAGATTACAGAATGCCACGAGATGTGCATCGGAAACTACTACTGGTCTTCCAGGGAACGATCAAAGCGTAGATTCTTTCAGACATTACTCCCATGGAGGAAAGTACGGATGGTGACTGTCGTATTCAATCCCAATGCAATTTCTGTGTTTCATCAACACTCTGATAGTCCAGAGATTACAGAATGATACCGGATGTGCATCGGAAACTACTACTGGTCTTCCAGGGAGCGATCAAAGCGTAGACTGTTTGAGACATTACTCCCATGGAGGAAAGTGATCATGGTGACTGTTGTATTCAATCCCGATGCAATTACTGTGTTTCATCAACACTCTGATAGTCCACAAATTACAGAATGCCTCCAGATGTTCATCGGAAACTACTACTGGTCTTCCAGGGAACGATCAAAGCGTTGAGTATTTGAGACAATACTCCCATGGAGGAAAGTGCGCATGGTGACTATTGTATTCAATCCCGATGCAATTTCTGTGTTTCATCAACACTCTGATAGTCCACAGAGTACAGAAAGCCTCCAGATGTGCATCGGAAATTACTACTGGTCTTCCAGGGAACGTTCAAATCGTAGACTGTTTGAGACGTATCTCCCGTGGAGGAAAGTGCGCATGGTGACTGTTGTATTCAATCCCGATGCAATTTCTGTGTTTCATCAACACTCTGATAGTCCACATATTACAGAATGCCACCAGATGTTCATCGGAAACTACTATTAGTCTTCCAGGGAACGATCAAAGCGTAGACTGTTTGAGACATTACTTTTATGGAGGAATGTGCGCATGGTGACTGTTGTATTCAATCCCGATGCAATTTCTGTGTTTCGAAAACACTATGATAGTCCTGAGATTACAGAATGTCTACAGATGTGCATCGGAAACTACTACTGGTCTTCCAGGGAACGATCAAAGCGTAGACTGTTTGAGAATTACTCCCATGAAGGAAATTGCGCATCGTGACTGTTGTATTCGATCCCGATGCAATTACTGTGTTTCATCAACACTCTGATAGTCCACAAATTACAGAATGCCTCCAGATGTTCATCGGAAACTACTACTGGTCTTCCAGGGAACGATCAAAGCGTTGAGTATTTGAGACAATACTCCCATGGAGGAAAGTGCGCATGTTGACTGTTGTATTCAATCCCGATGGAAATACTGTGTTTCATCAACAGTCTGATAGTCTACACATTACAGAAAGCCACCAGATGTGCATCAGAAACTACTACTGGTCTTCCAGGGAACGATCAAATCGTAGATAGCTTGAGACATAACTCCCGTGGAGGAAAGTGCGCATGGTGACTGTTGTATTCAATCCCGATGCAATTTCTGTGTTTTTCGTCAACACTCTGATAGTCCACATATTACAGAATGTCTCGAGATGTTCATCGGAAACAACTATTGGTCTTACAGGGAACTATCAAAGCATAGACTGTTAGAGGATTCCTCCCATGGAGGAAAGTGCACATGGTGACTGTTGTATTCAATCCCGATGCAATTGCTGTGATTCTTCAACACTCTGATAGGCCACAGATTACAGAATGCCTCGAGATGTGCATCGGAAACTACTACTGGTCTTACAGGGAACGATCAAAGCATAGACTGTTAGAGAATTCCTCCCATGTAGGAAAGTGCGCATGGTGACTGTTGTATTCAATCCCGATGCAATTACTGTGTTTCATCAACACTCTGATAGTCCACAAATTACAGAATGCCTCCAGATGTTCATCGGAAACTACTACTGGTCTTCCAGGGAACGATCAAAGCGTAGACTGTTTGAGACATTACTCCCATGGAGGAAACTGGGCATGGAGACTGTTGTATTAAATCCCGATGCAATTTCTGTGTTTCATCAACTCTCTGATAGTCCACAGAGTACAGAAGGCCTCCAGATGTGCATCGGAAACTACTACTGGTCTTCCAGGTAACGATCAAAGCGTAGACTGTTAGAGACATTACTCCCATGGAGGAAAGTGCGCATGGTGACTGTTGTATTCAATCCCGATGCAATTACTGTGTTTCATCAACACTCTGATAGTCCACAGATTACAGAATTTCTTCAGATGTGCATCTATAACTACTACTGGTCTTCCAGGGAACGATCAAAGCGTAGGCTGTTTTAGATATTACTCCCATGGACGATAGTGCGCATGGTGACTGTGGTATTCAATCCCGATGCAATTTCTGTGTTTCAATAACACTCTGATAGTCCACAGAGTACAGAAAGCCTACAGATGTGCATCGGAAACTACTACTGGTCTTCCAGGGAACGATCAAAGCGTAGACTGTTTGAGAATTACTCCCATGAAGGAAATTGCGCATCGTGACTGTTGTATTCGATCCCGATGCAATTACTGTGTTTCATCAACACTCTGATAGTCCACAAATTACAGAATGCCTCCAGATGTTCATCGGAAACTACTACTGGTCTTCCAGGGAACGATCAAAGCGTTGAGTATTTGAGACAATACTCCCATGGAGGAAAGTGCGCATGTTGACTGTTGTATTCAATCCCGATGGAATTACTGTGTTTCATCAACAGTCTGATAGTCTACACATTACAGAAAGCCACCAGATGTGCATCAGAAACTACTACTGGTCTTCCAGGGAACGATCAAATCGTAGATAGCTTGAGACATAACTCCCGTGGAGGAAAGTGCGCATGGTGACTGTTGTATTCAATCCCGATGCAATTTCTGTGTTTTTCGTCAACACTCTGATAGTCCACATATTACAGAATGTCTCGAGATGTTCATCGGAAACAACTATTGGTCTTACAGGGAACTATCAAAGCATAGACTGTTAGAGGATTCCTCCCATGGAGGAAAGTGCACATGGTGACTGTTGTATTCAATCCCGATGCAATTACTGTGATTCTTCAACACTCTGATAGGCCACAGATTACAGAATGCCTCGAGATGTGCATCGGAAACTACTACTGGTCTTACAGGGAACGATCAAAGCATAGACTGTTAGAGAATTCCTCCCATGTAGGAAAGTGCGCATGGTGACTGTTGTATTCAATCCCGATGCAATTACTGTGTTTCATCAACACTCTGATAGTCCACAAATTACAGAATGCCTCCAGATGTTCATCGGAAACTACTACTGGTCTTCCAGGGAACGATCAAAGCGTAGACTGTTTGAGACATTACTCCCATGGAGGAAACTGGGCATGGAGACTGTTGTATTAAATCCCGATGCAATTTCTGTGTTTCATCAACTCTCTGATAGTCCACAGAGTACAGAAGGCCTCCAGATGTGCATCGGAAACTACTACTGGTCTTCCAGGTAACGATCAAAGCGTAGACTGTTAGACACATTACTCCCATGGAGGAAAGTGCGCATGGTGACTGTTGTATTCAGTCCCGATGCAATTTCTGTGTTTTTCGTCAACACTCTGATAGTCCACATATTACAGAATGCCTCCAGATGTTCATCGGAAACTACTACTGGTCTTCCAGGGGACGATCAAAGTGTAGACTGTTTGAGAACTTACTTTTATGGAGGAATGTGCGCATGGTGACTGTCGTATTCAATCCCGATGCAATTTCTGTGTTTCATCAACACTCTAATAGTCCACAGATTACAGAATGCCTCGAGATGTGCATCGGAAACTACTACTGGTCTTACAGGGAACGATCAAAGCATAGACTGTTTGAGAATTACTCCCATGGAGGAAAGTGCGCATGGTGACTGTTGTATTCAATACCGATGCAATTTCTGTGTTTCTTCAACACTCTGATAGGCCACAGATTACAGAATGCCACCAGATGTTCATCGGAAACTACTACTGGTCTTCCAGGGAACGATCAAAGCGTAGACTGTTCGAGACATTACTACCGTGGAGGAAAGTGCGCATGGTGACTTTTGTATTCAGTCCCGGTGCAATTTCTGTGTTTCATCAACACTCTGATAGTCCATAGATTACAGAATGCCTCCAGATGTTCATCGGAAACTACTACTGGTCATCCAGGGAACTATCAAAGCGTAGACTAATTGAGACATTACTTTTATGGAGGAATGTGCGCATGGTGACTGTTGTATTCAATCCCGATGCAATTTCTGTTTTTCATCAACACTCTGATAGTCCTCAGATTACAGAATGCCTCCAGATGTGCATCGGAAACTACTACTGGTCTTCCAGGGAACGATCAAAGCGTAGACTGTTTGAGACATACCTCCCGTGGAGGAAAGTGCGCATGGTGACTGTTGTATTCAATCCCGATGCAATGTCTGTGTTTCATCAACACTCTGATAGTCCACAGATTACACAATGCCACCAGATGTGCATCGGAAAGAACTACTGGTCTTACAGGGAACGATCAAAGCGTAGACTGTTTGAGACATACCTCCCGTGGAGGAAAGTGCGCATGGTGACCGTTGTATTCAATCCCGGTGCAATTTCTGTGTTTCATCAACACTGTGGTAGTCCAATGATTACAGAATGCCGCCAGATGTTCATCGGAAACTACTACTGGTCTTCCAGGGAACGATCAAAGCGTAACCTCCTTGAGACATTACTCCCATGGAGGAAAGTGCGCATGGTGACTGTTGTATTCAATCCATGCATTTTCTGTGTTTCATCAACACTCTGATAGTCCACAGATTACAGAATGCCACGAGATGTGCATCGGAAACTACTACTGGTCTTCCAGGGAACGATCAAAGCGTAGATTCTTTCAGACATTACTCCCATGGAGGAAAGTACGGATGGTGACTGTCGTATTCAATCCCGATGCAATTTCTGTGTTTCATCAACACTCTGATAGTCCACAGATTACAGAATGATACCGGATGTGCATCGGAAACTACTACTGGTCTTCCAGGGAGCGATCAAAGCGTAGACTGTTTGAGACATTACTCCCATGGAGGAAAGTGATCATGGTGACTGTTTTATTCAATCCCGATGCAATTACTGTGTTTCATCAACTCTCTGATAGTCCACAAATTACAGAATGCCTCCAGATGTTCATCGGAAACTACTACTGGTCTTCCAGGGAACGATCAAAGCGTTGAGTATTTGAGACAATACTCCCATGGAGGAAAGTACGCATGGTGACTATTGTATTCAATCCCGATGCAATTTCTGTGTTTCATCAACACTCTGATAGTCCACAGAGTACAGAAAGCCTCCAGATGTGCATCGGAAATTACTACTGGTCTTCCAGGGAACGTTCAAATCGTAGACTGTTTGAGACGTATCTCCCGTGGAGGAAAGTGCGCATGGTGACTGTTGTATTCAATCCCGATGCAATTTCTGTGTTTCATCAACACTCTGATAGTCCACATATTACAGAATGCCACCAGATGTTCATCGGAAACTACTATTAGTCTTCCAGGGAACGATCAAAGCGTAGACTGTTTGAGACATTACTTTTATGGAGGAATGTGCGCATGGTGACTGTTGTATTCAATCCCGATGCAATTTCTGTGTTTCGAAAACACTATGATAGTCCTGAGATTACAGAATGTCTACAGATGTGCATCGGAAACTACTACTGGTCTTCCAGGGAACGATCAAAGCGTAGACTGTTTGAGAATTACTCCCATGAAGGAAATTGCGCATCGTGACTGTTGTATTCGATCCCGATGCAATTACTGTGTTTCATCAACACTCTGATAGTCCACAAATTACAGAATGCCTCCAGATGTTCATCGGAAACTACTACTGGTCTTCCAGGGAACGATCAAAGCGTTGAGTATTTGAGACAATACTCCCATGGAGGAAAGTGCGCATGTTGACTGTTGTATTCAATCCCGATGGAAATACTGTGTTTCATCAACAGTCTGATAGTCTACACATTACAGAAAGCCACCAGATGTGCATCAGAAACTACTACTGGTCTTCCAGGGAACGATCAAATCGTAGATAGCTTGAGACATAACTCCCGTGGAGGAAAGTGCGCATGGTGACTGTTGTATTCAATCCCGATGCAATTTCTGTTTTTCATCAACACTCTGATAGTCCTCAGATTACAGAATGCCTCCAGATGTGCATCGGAAACTACTACTGGTCTTCCAGGGAACGATCAAAGCGTAGACTGTTTGAGACATACCTCCCGTGGAGGAAAGTGCGCATGGTGACTGTTGTATTCAATCCCGATGCAATGTCTGTGTTTCATCAACACTCTGATAGTCCACAGATTACACAATGCCACCAGATGTGCATCGGAAAGAACTACTGGTCTTACAGGGAACGATCAAAGCGTAGACTGTTTGAGACATACCTCCCGTGGAGGAAAGTGCGCATGGTGACCGTTGTATTCAATCCCGGTGCAATTTCTGTGTTTCATCAACACTGTGGTAGTCCAATGATTACAGAATGCCGCCAGATGTTCATCGGAAACTACTACTGGTCTTCCAGGGAACGATCAAAGCGTAACCTCCTTGAGACATTACTCCCATGGAGGAAAGTGCGCATGGTGACTGTTGTATTCAATCCATGCATTTTCTGTGTTTCATCAACACTCTGATAGTCCACAGATTACAGAATGCCACGAGATGTGCATCGGAAACTACTACTGGTCTTCCAGGGAACGATCAAAGCGTAGATTCTTTCAGACATTACTCCCATGGAGGAAAGTACGGATGGTGACTGTCGTATTCAATCCCGATGCAATTTCTGTGTTTCATCAACACTCTGATAGTCCACAGATTACAGAATGATACCGGATGTGCATCGGAAACTACTACTGGTCTTCCAGGGAGCGATCAAAGCGTAGACTGTTTGAGACATTACTCCCATGGAGGAAAGTGATCATGGTGACTGTTTTATTCAATCCCGATGCAATTACTGTGTTTCATCAACTCTCTGATAGTCCACAAATTACAGAATGCCTCCAGATGTTCATCGGAAACTACTACTGGTCTTCCAGGGAACGATCAAAGCGTTGAGTATTTGAGACAATACTCCCATGGAGGAAAGTACGCATGGTGACTATTGTATTCAATCCCGATGCAATTTCTGTGTTTCATCAACACTCTGATAGTCCACAGAGTACAGAAAGCCTCCAGATGTGCATCGGAAATTACTACTGGTCTTCCAGGGAACGTTTAAATCGTAGACTGTTTGAGACGTATCTCCCGTGGAGGAAAGTGCGCATGGTGACTGTTGTATTCAATCCCGATGCAATTTCTGTGTTTCATCAACACTCTGATAGTCCACATATTACAGAATGCCACCAGATGTTCATCGGAAACTACTATTAGTCTTCCAGGGAACGATCAAAGCGTAGACTGTTTGAGACATTACTTTTATGGAGGAATGTGCGCATGGTGACTGTTGTATTCAATCCCGATGCAATTTCTGTGTTTCGAAAACACTATGATAGTCCTGAGATTACAGAATGTCTACAGATGTGCATCGGAAACTACTACTGGTCTTCCAGGGAACGATCAAAGCGTAGACTGTTTGAGAATTACTCCCATGAAGGAAATTGCGCATCGTGACTGTTGTATTCGATCCCGATGCAATTACTGTGTTTCATCAACACTCTGATAGTCCACAAATTACAGAATGCCTCCAGATGTTCATCGGAAACTACTACTGGTCTTCCAGGGAACGATCAAAGCGTTGAGTATTTGAGACAATACTCCCATGGAGGAAAGTGCGCATGTTGACTGTTGTATTCAATCCCGATGGAAATACTGTGTTTCATCAACAGTCTGATAGTCTACACATTACAGAAAGCCACCAGATGTGCATCAGAAACTACTACTGGTCTTCCAGGGAACGATCAAATCGTAGATAGCTTGAGACATAACTCCCGTGGAGGAAAGTGCGCATGGTGACTGTTGTATTCAATCCCGATGCAATTTCTGTGTTTTTCGTCAACACTCTGATAGTCCACATATTACAGAATGTCTCGAGATGTTCATCGGAAACAACTATTGGTCTTACAGGGAACTATCAAAGCATAGACTGTTAGAGGATTCCTCCCATGGAGGAAAGTGCACATGGTGACTGTTGTATTCAATCCCGATGCAATTGCTGTGATTCTTCAACACTCTGATAGGCCACAGATTACAGAATGCCTCGAGATGTGCATCGGAAACTACTACTGGTCTTACAGGGAACGATCAAAGCATAGACTGTTAGAGAATTCCTCCCATGTAGGAAAGTGCGCATGGTGACTGTTGTATTCAATCCCGATGCAATTACTGTGTTTCATCAACACTCTGATAGTCCACAAATTACAGAATGCCTCCAGATGTTCATCGGAAACTACTACTGGTCTTCCAGGGAACGATCAAAGCGTAGACTGTTTGAGACATTACTCCCATGGAGGAAACTGGGCATGGAGACTGTTGTATTAAATCCCGATGCAATTTCTGTGTTTCATCAACTCTCTGATAGTCCACAGAGTACAGAAGGCCTCCAGATGTGCATCGGAAACTACTACTGGTCTTCCAGGTAACGATCAAAGCGTAGACTGTTAGAGACATTACTCCCATGGAGGAAAGTGCGCATGGTGACTGTTGTATTCAATCCCGATGCAATTACTGTGTTTCATCAACACTCTGATAGTCCACAGATTACAGAATTTCTTCAGATGTGCATCTATAACTACTACTGGTCTTCCAGGGAACGATCAAAGCGTAGGCTGTTTTAGATATTACTCCCATGGACGATAGTGCGCATGGTGACTGTGGTATTCAATCCCGATGCAATTTCTGTGTTTCAATAACACTCTGATAGTCCACAGAGTACAGAAAGCCTACAGATGTGCATCGGAAACTACTACTGGTCTTCCAGGGAACGATCAAAGCGTAGACTGTTTGAGAATTACTCCCATGAAGGAAATTGCGCATCGTGACTGTTGTATTCGATCCCGATGCAATTACTGTGTTTCATCAACACTCTGATAGTCCACAAATTACAGAATGCCTCCAGATGTTCATCGGAAACTACTACTGGTCTTCCAGGGAACGATCAAAGCGTTGAGTATTTGAGACAATACTCCCATGGAGGAAAGTGCGCATGTTGACTGTTGTATTCAATCCCGATGGAATTACTGTGTTTCATCAACAGTCTGATAGTCTACACATTACAGAAAGCCACCAGATGTGCATCAGAAACTACTACTGGTCTTCCAGGGAACGATCAAATCGTAGATAGCTTGAGACATAACTCCCGTGGAGGAAAGTGCGCATGGTGACTGTTGTATTCAATCCCGATGCAATTTCTGTGTTTTTCGTCAACACTCTGATAGTCCACATATTACAGAATGTCTCGAGATGTTCATCGGAAACAACTATTGGTCTTACAGGGAACTATCAAAGCATAGACTGTTAGAGGATTCCTCCCATGGAGGAAAGTGCACATGGTGACTGTTGTATTCAATCCCGATGCAATTACTGTGATTCTTCAACACTCTGATAGGCCACAGATTACAGAATGCCTCGAGATGTGCATCGGAAACTACTACTGGTCTTACAGGGAACGATCAAAGCATAGACTGTTAGAGAATTCCTCCCATGTAGGAAAGTGCGCATGGTGACTGTTGTATTCAATCCCGATGCAATTACTGTGTTTCATCAACACTCTGATAGTCCACAAATTACAGAATGCCTCCAGATGTTCATCGGAAACTACTACTGGTCTTCCAGGGAACGATCAAAGCGTAGACTGTTTGAGACATTACTCCCATGGAGGAAACTGGGCATGGAGACTGTTGTATTAAATCCCGATGCAATTTCTGTGTTTCATCAACTCTCTGATAGTCCACAGAGTACAGAAGGCCTCCAGATGTGCATCGGAAACTACTACTGGTCTTCCAGGTAACGATCAAAGCGTAGACTGTTAGACACATTACTCCCATGGAGGAAAGTGCGCATGGTGACTGTTGTATTCAGTCCCGATGCAATTTCTGTGTTTTTCGTCAACACTCTGATAGTCCACATATTACAGAATGCCTCCAGATGTTCATCGGAAACTACTACTGGTCTTCCAGGGGACGATCAAAGTGTAGACTGTTTGAGAACTTACTTTTATGGAGGAATGTGCGCATGGTGACTGTCGTATTCAATCCCGATGCAATTTCTGTGTTTCATCAACACTCTAATAGTCCACAGATTACAGAATGCCTCGAGATGTGCATCGGAAACTACTACTGGTCTTACAGGGAACGATCAAAGCATAGACTGTTTGAGAATTACTCCCATGGAGGAAAGTGCGCATGGTGACTGTTGTATTCAATCCCGATGCAATTTCTGTGTTTCTTCAACACTCTGATAGGCCACAGATTACAGAATGCCACCAGATGTTCATCGGAAACTACTACTGGTCTTCCAGGGAACGATCAAAGCGTAGACTGTTCGAGACATTACTACCGTGGAGGAAAGTGCGCATGGTGACTTTTGTATTCAGTCCCGGTGCAATTTCTGTGTTTCATCAACACTCTGATAGTCCATAGATTACAGAATGCCTCCAGATGTTCATCGGAAACTACTACTGGTCATCCAGGGAACTATCAAAGCGTAGACTAATTGAGACATTACTTTTATGGAGGAATGTGCGCATGGTGACTGTTGTATTCAATCCCGATGCAATTTCTGTTTTTCATCAACACTCTGATAGTCCTCAGATTACAGAATGCCTCCAGATGTGCATCGGAAACTACTACTGGTCTTCCAGGGAACGATCAAAGCGTAGACTGTTTGAGACATACCTCCCGTGGAGGAAAGTGCGCATGGTGACTGTTGTATTCAATCCCGATGCAATGTCTGTGTTTCATCAACACTCTGATAGTCCACAGATTACACAATGCCACCAGATGTGCATCGGAAAGAACTACTGGTCTTACAGGGAACGATCAAAGCGTAGACTGTTTGAGACATACCTCCCGTGGAGGAAAGTGCGCATGGTGACCGTTGTATTCAATCCCGGTGCAATTTCTGTGTTTCATCAACACTGTGGTAGTCCAATGATTACAGAATGCCGCCAGATGTTCATCGGAAACTACTACTGGTCTTCCAGGGAACGATCAAAGCGTAACCTCCTTGAGACATTACTCCCATGGAGGAAAGTGCGCATGGTGACTGTTGTATTCAATCCATGCATTTTCTGTGTTTCATCAACACTCTGATAGTCCACAGATTACAGAATGCCACGAGATGTGCATCGGCACTACTACTGGTCTTCCAGGGAACGATCAAAGCGTAGATTCTTTCAGACATTACTCCCATGGAGGAAAGTACGGATGGTGACTGTCGTATTCAATCCCGATGCAATTTCTGTGTTTCATCAACACTCTGATAGTCCACAGATTACAGAATGATACCGGATGTGCATCGGAAACTACTACTGGTCTTCCAGGGAGCGATCAAAGCGTAGACTGTTTGAGACATTACTCCCATGGAGGAAAGTGATCATGGTGACTGTTTTATTCAATCCCGATGCAATTACTGTGTTTCATCAACTCTCTGATAGTCCACAAATTACAGAATGCCTCCAGATGTTCATCGGAAACTACTACTGGTCTTCCAGGGAACGATCAAAGCGTTGAGTATTTGAGACAATACTCCCACGGAGGAAAGTACGCATGGTGACTATTGTATTCAATCCCGATGCAATTTCTGTGTTTCATCAACACTCTGATAGTCCACAGAGTACAGAATGCCTCCAGATGTTCATCGGAAACTACAACTGGTCTTACAGGGAACGATCAAAGCACAGACTGTTAGAGAATTCCTCCCATGGAGGAAAGTGCGCATGGTGACTGTTGTATTCAATCCCGATGCAATGTCTGTGTTTCTTCAACACTCTGATAGGCCACAGATTACAGAATGCCACAAGATGTTCATCGGAAACTACTACTGGTATTCCAGGGAACGATCAAAGCGTTGAGTATTTGAGACAATACTCCCATGGAGGAAAGTGCGCATGGTGACTATTGTATTCAATCCCGATGCATTTTCTGTGTTTCATCAACACTCTGATAGTCCACAGAGTACAGAAAGCCTCCAGATGTGCATCGGAAATTACTACTGGTCTTCCAGGGAACGATCAAATCGTAGACTGTTTGAGACGTATCTCCCGTGGAGGAAAGTGCGCATGGTGACTGTTGTATTCAATCCCGATGCAATTTCTGTGTTTCGCAAACACTCTGATAGTCCTGAGATTACAGAATGTCTACAGATGTGCATCGGAAACTACTACTGGTCTTCCAGGGAACGATCAAAGCGTAGACTGTTTGAGAATTACTCCCATGAAGGAAATTGCGCATCGTGACTGTTGTATTCGATCCCGATGCAATTACTGTGTTTCATCAACACTCTGATAGTCCACAAATTACAGAATGCCTCCAGATGTTCATCGGAAACTACTACTGGTCTTCCAGGGAACGATCAAAGCGTTGAGTATATGAGACAATACTCCCATGGAGGAAAGTGCGCATGTTGACTGTTGTATTCAATCCCGATGGAATTACTGTGTTTCATCAACAGTCTGATAGTCTACACATTACAGAAAGCCACCAGATGTGCATCAGAAACTACTACTGGTCTTCCAGGGAACGATCAAATCGTAGATAGCTTGAGACATAACTCCCGTGGAGGAAAGTGCGCATGGTGACTGTTGTATTCAATCCCGATGCAATTTCTGTGTTTTTCGTCAACACTCTGATAGTCCACATATTACAGAATGTCTCGAGATGTTCATCGGAAACAACTATTGGTCTTACAGAGAACTATCAAAGCATAGACTGTTAGAGGATTCCTCCCATGGAGGAAAGTGCACATGGAGACTGTTGTATTCAATCCCGATGCAATTACTGTGATTCTTCAACACTCTGATAGGCCACAGATTACAGAATGCCTCGAGATGTGCATCGGAAACTACTACTGGTCTTACAGGGAACGATCAAAGCATAGACTGTTAGAGAATTCCTCCCATGGAGGAAAGTGCGCATGGTGACTGTTGTATTCAATCCCGATGCAATTAATGTGTTTCATCAACACTCTGATAGTCCACAAATTACAGAATGCCTCCAGATGTTCATCGGAAACTACTACTGGTCTTCCAGTTAACGATCAAAGCGTAGACTGTTTGAGACATTACTCCCATGGAGGAAACTGGGCATGGAGACTGTTGTATTAAATCCCGATGCAATTTCTGTGTCTCATCAACTCTCTGATAGTCCACAGAGTACAGAAGGCCTCCAGATGTGCATCGGAAACTACTACTGGTCTTCCAGGTAACGATCAAAGCGTAGACTGTTAGACACATTACTCTTATGGAGGAAAGTGCGCTTGGTGACTGTTGTATTCAATCCCGATGCAATTACTGTGTTTCATCAACACTCTGATAGTCCACAGATTACAGAATTTCTTCAGATGTGCATCTATAACTACTACTGGTCTCCCAGGGAACGATCAAAGCGTAGGCTGTTTTAGATATTACTCCCATGGACGATAGTGCGCATGGTGACTGTGGTATTCAATCCCGATGCAATTTCTGTGTTTCAATAACACTCTGATAGTCCACAGAGTACAGAAAGCCTACAGATGTGCATCGGAAACTACTACTGGTCTTCCAGGGAAAGATCAAAGCGTAGACTGTTTGAGACATTACTACCGTGGAGGAAAGTGCGCATGGTGACTGTTGTATTCAGTCCCGATGCAATTTCTGTGTTTTTCGTCAACACTCTGATAGTCCACATATTACAGAATGCCTCCAGATGTTCATCGGAAACTACTACTGGTCTTCCAGGGGACGATCAAAGTGTAGACTGTTTGAGAACTTACTTTTATGGAGGAATTTGCGCATGGTGACTGTCGTATTCAATCCCGATGCAATTTCTGTGTTTCATCAACACTCTAATAGTCCACAGATTACAGAATGCCTCGAGATGTGCATCGGAAACTACTACTGGTCTTACAGGGAACGATCAAAGCATAGACTGTTTGAGAATTACTCCCATGGAGGAAAGTGCGCATGGTGACTGTTGTATTGAATCCCGATGCAATTTCTGTGTTTCTTCAACACTCTGATAGGCCACAGATTACAGAATGTCACCAGATGTTCATCGGAAACTACTACTGGTCTTCCAGGGAACGATCAAAGCCTAGACTGTTCGAGACATTACTACCGTGGAGGAAAGTGCGCATGGTGACTTTTGTATTCAGTCCCGGTGCAATTTCTGTGTTTCATCAACACTCTGATAGTCCATAGATTACAGAATGCCGCCAGATGTTCATCGGAAACTACTACTGGTCATCCAGGGAACTATCAAAGCGTAGACTAATTGAGACATTACTTTTATGGAGGAATGTGCGCATGGTGACTGTTGTATTCAATCCCGATGCAATTTCTGTGTTTCGCAAACACTCTGATAGTCCTGAGATTACAGAATGTCTACAGATGTGCATCGGAAACTACTACTGGTCTTCCAGGGAACGATCAAAGCGTAGACTGTTTGAGAATTACTCCCATGATGGAAATTGCGCATCGTGACTGTTGTATTCGATCCCGATGCAATTACTGTGTTTCATCAACACTCTGATTATCCACAAATTACAGAATGCCTCCAGATGTTCATCGGAAACTACAACTGGTCTTACAGGGAACGATCAAAGCATAGACTGTTAGAGAATTCCTCCCATGGAGGAAAGTGCGCATGGTGACTGTTGTATTCAATCCCGATGCAATGTCTGTGTTTCTTCAACACTCTGATAGGCCACAGATTACAGAAAGCCACAAGATGTTCATCGGAAACTACTACTGGTCTTCCAGGGAACGATCAAAGCGTAGACTGTTTGAGACATACCTCCCGTGGAGGAAAGTGCGCATGGTGACCGTTGTATTCAATCCCGGTGCAATTTCTGTGTTTCATCAACACTGTGGTAGTCCAATGATTACAGAATGCCGCCAGATGTTCATCGGAAACTACTACTGGTCATCCAGGGAACTATCAAAGCGTAGACTAATTGAGACATTACTTTTATGGAGGAATGTGCGCATGGTGACTGTTGTATTCAATCCCGATGCAATTTCTGTTTTTCATCAACACTCTGATAGTCCTCAGATTACAGAATGCCTCCAGATGTGCATCGGAAACTACTACTGGTCTTCCAGGGAACGATCAAAGCGTAGACTGTTTGAGACATACCTCCCGTGGAGGAAAGTGCGCATGGTGACTGTTGTATTCAATCCCGATGCAATGTCTGTGTTTCATCAACACTCTGATAGTCCACAGATTACACAATGCCACCAGATGTGCATCGGAAAGAACTACTGGTCTTGCAGGGAACGATCAAAGCGTAGACTGTTTGAGACATACCTCCCGTGGAGGAAAGTGCGCATGGTGACCGTTGTATTCAATCCCGGTGCAATTTCTGTGTTTCATCAACACTGTGGTAGTCCAATGATTACAGAATGCCGCCAGATGTTCATCGGAAACTACTACTGGTCTTCCAGGGAAAGATCAAAGCGTAACCTCCTTGAGACATTACTCCCATGGAGGAAAGTGCGCATGGTGACTGTTGTATTCAATCCATGCATTTTCTGTGTTTCATCAACACTCTGATAGTCCACAGATTACAGAATGCCACGAGATGTGCATCGGAAACTACTACTGGTCTTCCAGGGAACGATCAAAGCGTAGATTCTTTCAGACATTACTCCCATGGAGGAAAGTACGGATGGTGACTGTCGTATTCAATCCCGATGCAATTTCTGTGTTTCATCAACACTCTGATAGTCCACAGATTACAGAATGATACCGGATGTGCATCGGAAACTACTACTGGTCTTCCAGGGAGCGATCAAAGCGTAGACTGTTTGAGACATTACTCCCATGGAGGAAAGTGATCATGGTGACTGTTGTATTCAATCCCGATGCAATTACTGTGTTTCATCAACTCTCTGATAGTCCACAAATTACAGAATGCCTCCAGATGTTCATCGGAAACTACTACTGGTCTTCCAGGGAACGATCAAAGCGTTGAGTATTTGAGACAATACTCCCACGGAGGAAAGTACGCATGGTGACTATTGTATTCAATCCCGATGCAATTTCTGTGTTTCATCAACACTCTGATAGTCCACAGAGTACAGAAAGCCTCCAGATGTGCATCGGAAACTACTACTGGTCTTCCAGGGAACGATCAAATCGTAGACTGTTTGATACATATCTCCCGTGGAGGAAAGTGCGCATGGTGACTGTTGTATTCAATCCCGATGCAATTTCTGTGTTTCATCAACAGTCTGATAGTCCACATATTACAGAATGCCACCAGATGTTCATCGGAAACTACTATTGGTCTTCCAGGGAACGATCAAAGCGTAGACTGTTTGAGACATTACTTTTATGGAGGAATGTGCGCATGGTGACTGTTGTATTCAATCCCGATGCAATTTCTGTGTTTCGCAAACACTCTGATAGTCCTGAGATTACAGAATGTCTACAGATGTGCATCGGAAACTACTACTGGTCTTCCAGGGAACGATCAAAGCGTAGACTGTTTGAGAATTACTCCCATGATGGAAATTGCGCATCGTGACTGTTGTATTCGATCCCGATGCAATTACTGTGTTTCATCAACACTCTGATTATCCACAAATTACAGAATGCCTCCAGATGTTCATCGGAAACTACAACTGGTCTTACAGGGAACGATCAAAGCATAGACTGTTAGAGAATTCCTCCCATGGAGGAAAGTGCGCATGGTGACTGTTGTATTCAATCCCGATGCAATGTCTGTGTTTCTTCAACACTCTGATAGGCCACAGATTACAGAAAGCCACAAGATGTTCATCGGAAACTACTACTGGTATTCCAGGGAACGATCAAAGCGTAGACTGTTTGAGACATTATACCGTGGAGGCAAGTGCGCATGGTGACCGTTGTATTCAGTCCCGATGCAATTTCTGTGTTTCATCAACACTCTGATAGTCCATAGATTACAGAATGCCTCCAGATGTTCATCGGAAACTACTACTGGTCATCCAGGGAACTATCAAAGCGTAGACTAATTGAGACATTACTTTTATGGAGGAATGTGCGCATGGTGACTGTTGTATTCAATCCCGATGCAATTTCTGTGTTTCATCAACACTCTGATAGTCCTCAGATTACAGAATGCCTCCAGATGTGCATCGGAAACTACTACTGGTCTTCCAGGGAACGATCAAAGCGTAGTCTGTTAGAGACATACCTCCCGTGGAGGAAAGTGCGCATGGTGACTGTAGTATTCAATCCCGATGCAATTTCTGTGTTTCATCAACACTCTGATAGTCCACAGATTACACAATGCCACCAGATGTGCATCGGAAACTACTACTGGTCTTCCAGGGAACGATCAAAGCGTTGACTGTTTGAGACATACCTCCCGTGGAGGAAAGTGCGCATGGTGACCGTTGTATTCAATCCCGGTGCAATTTCTGTGTTTCATCAACACTGTGGTAGTCCAATGATTACAGAATGCCGCCAGATGTTCATCGGAAACTACTACTGGTCTTCCAGGGAACGATCAAAGCGTAACCTCCTTGAGACATTACTCCCATGGAGGAAAGTGCGCATGGTGACTGTTGTATTCAATCCATGCATTTTCTGTGTTTCATCAACACTCTGATAGTCCACAGATTACAGAATGCCACGAGATGTGCATCGGAAACTACTACTGGTCTTCCAGGGAACGATCAAAGCGTAGATTCTTTCAGACATTACTCCCATGGAGGAAAGTACGGATGGTGACTGTCGTATTCAATCCCGATGCAATTTCTGTGTTTCATCAACACTCTGATAGTCCACAGATTACAGAATGATACCGGATGTGCATCGGAAACTACTACTGGTCTTCCAGGGAGCGATCAAAGCGTAGACTGTTTGAGACATTACTCCCATGGAGGAAAGTGATCATGGTGACTGTTGTATTCAATCCCGATGCAATTACTGTGTTTCATCAACTCTCTGATAGTCCACAAATTACAGAATGCCTCCAGATGTTCATCGGAAACTACTACTGGTCTTCCAGGGAACGATCAAAGCGTTGAGTATTTGAGACAATACTCCCACGGAGGAAAGTACGCATGGTGACTATTGTATTCAATCCCGATGCAATTTCTGTGTTTCATCAACACTCTGATAGTCCACAGAGTACAGAAAGCCTCCAGATGTGCATCGGAAACTACTACTGGTCTTCCAGGGAACGATCAAATCGTAGACTGTTTGATACATATCTCCCGTGGAGGAAAGTGCGCATGGTGACTGTTGTATTCAATCCCGATGCAATTTCTGTGTTTCATCAACACTCTGATAGTCCACATATTACAGAATGCCACCAGATGTTCATCGGAAACTACTATTGGTCTTCCAGGGAACGATCAAAGCGTAGACTGTTTGAGACATTACTTTTATGGAGGAATGTGCGCATGGTGACTGTTGTATTCAATCCCGATGCAATTTCTGTGTTTCGCAAACACTCTGATAGTCCTGAGATTACAGAATGTCTACAGATGTGCATCGGAAACTACTACTGGTCTTCCAGGGAACGATCAAAGCGTAGACTGTTTGAGAATTACTCCCATGATGGAAATTGCGCATCGTGACTGTTGTATTCGATCCCGATGCAATTACTGTGTTTCATCAACACTCTGATTATCCACAAATTACAGAATGCCTCCAGATGTTCATCGGAAACAACAACTGGTCTTACAGGGAACAATCAAAGCATAGACTGTTAGAGAATTCCTCCCATGGAGGAAAGTGCGCATGGTGACTGTTGTATTCAATCCCGATGCAATGTCTGTGTTTCTTCAACACTCTGATAGGCCACAGATTACAGAAAGCCACAAGATGTTCATCGGAAACTACTACTGGTATTCCAGGGAACGATCAAAGCGTAGACTGTTTGAGACATTATACCGTGGAGGCAAGTGCGCATGGTGACCGTTGTATTCAGTCCCGATGCAATTTCTGTGTTTCATCAACACTCTGATAGTCCATAGATTACAGAATGCCTCCAGATGTTCATCGGAAACTACTACTGGTCATCCAGGGAACTATCAAAGCGTAGACTAATTGAGACATTACTTTTATGGAGGAATGTGCGCATGGTGACTGTTGTATTCAATCCCGATGCAATTTCTGTGTTTCATCAACACTCTGATAGTCCTCAGATTACAGAATGCCTCCAGATGTGCATCGGAAACTACTACTGGTCTTCCAGGGAACGATCAAAGCGTAGTCTGTTAGAGACATACCTCCCGTGGAGGAAAGTGCGCATGGTGACTGTAGTATTCAATCCCGATGCAATTTCTGTGTTTCATCAACACTCTGATAGTCCACAGATTACACAATGCCACCAGATGTGCATCGGAAACTACTACTGGTCTTCCAGGGAACGATCAAAGCGTTGACTGTTTGAGACATACCTCCCGTGGAGGAAAGTGCGCATGGTGACCGTTGTATTCAATCCCGGTGCAATTTCTGTGTTTCATCAACACTGTGGTAGTCCAATGATTACAGAATGCCGCCAGATGTTCATCGGAAACTACTACTGGTCTTCCAGGGAACGATCAAAGCGTAACCTCCTTGAGACATTACTCCCATGGAGGAAAGTGCGCATGGTGACTGTTGTATTCAATCCATGCATTTTCTGTGTTTCATCAACACTCTGATAGTCCACAGATTACAGAATGCCACGAGATGTGCATCGGAAACTACTACTGGTCTTCCAGGGAACGATCAAAGCGTAGATTCTTTCAGACATTACTCCCATGGAGGAAAGTACGGATGGTGACTGTCGTATTCAATCCCGATGCAATTTCTGTGTTTCATCAACACTCTGATAGTCCACAGATTACAGAATGATACCGGATGTGCATCGGAAACTACTACTGGTCTTCCAGGGAGCGATCAAAGCGTAGACTGTTTGAGACATTACTCCCATGGAGGAAAGTGATCATGGTGACTGTTGTATTCAATCCCGATGCAATTACTGTGTTTCATCAACTCTCTGATAGTCCACAAATTACAGAATGCCTCCAGATGTTCATCGGAAACTACTACTGGTCTTCCAGGGAACGATCAAAGCGTTGAGTATTTGAGACAATACTCCCACGGAGGAAAGTACGCATGGTGACTATTGTATTCAATCCCGATGCAATTTCTGTGTTTCATCAACACTCTGATAGTCCACAGAGTACAGAAAGCCTCCAGATGTGCATCGGAAACTACTACTGGTCTTCCAGGGAACGATCAAATCGTAGACTGTTTGATACATATCTCCCGTGGAGGAAAGTGCGCATGGTGACTGTTGTATTCAATCCCGATGCAATTTCTGTGTTTCATCAACACTCTGATAGTCCACATATTACAGAATGCCACCAGATGTTCATCGGAAACTACTATTGGTCTTCCAGGGAACGATCAAAGCGTAGACTGTTTGAGACATTACTTTTATGGAGGAATGTGCGCATGGTGACTGTTGTATTCAATCCCGATGCAATTTCTGTGTTTCGCAAACACTCTGATAGTCCTGAGATTACAGAATGTCTACAGATGTGCATCGGAAACTACTACTGGTCTTCCAGGGAACGATCAAAGCGTAGACTGTTTGAGAATTACTCCCATGATGGAAATTGCGCATCGTGACTGTTGTATTCGATCCCGATGCAATTACTGTGTTTCATCAACACTCTGATTATCCACAAATTACAGAATGCCTCCAGATGTTCATCGGAAACTACAACTGGTCTTACAGGGAACGATCAAAGCATAGACTGTTAGAGAATTCCTCCCATGGAGGAAAGTGCGCATGGTGACTGTTGTATTCAATCCCGATGCAATGTCTGTGTTTCTTCAACACTCTGATAGGCCACAGATTACAGAAAGCCACAAGATGTTCATCGGAAACTACTACTGGTATTCCAGGGAACGATCAAAGCGTAGACTGTTTGAGACATTATACCGTGGAGGCAAGTGCGCATGGTGACCGTTGTATTCAGTCCCGATGCAATTTCTGTGTTTCATCAACACTCTGATAGTCCATAGATTACAGAATGCCTCCAGATGTTCATCTGAAACTACTACTGGTCATCCAGGGAACTATCAAAGCGTAGACTAATTGAGACATTACTTTTATGGAGGAATGTGCGCATGGTGACTGTTGTATTCAATCCCGATGCAATTTCTGTGTTTCATCAACACTCTGATAGTCCTCAGATTACAGAATGCCTCCAGATGTGCATCGGAAACTACTACTGGTCTTCCAGGGAACGATCAAAGCGTAGTCTGTTAGAGACATACCTCCCGTGGAGGAAAGTGCGCATGGTGACTGTAGTATTCAATCCCGATGCAATTTCTGTGTTTCATCAACACTCTGATAGTCCACAGATTACACAATGCCACCAGATGTGCATCGGAAACTACTACTGGAATTCCAGGGAACGATCAAAGCGTAGACTGTTTGAGACATACCTCCCGTGGAGGAAAGTGCGCATGGTGACCGTTGTATTCAATCCCGGTGCAATTTCTGTGTTTCATCAACACTGTGGTAGTCCAATGATTACAGAATGCCGCCAGATGTTCATCGGAAACTACTACTGGTCTTCCAGGGAACGATCAAAGCGTAAACTCCTTGAGACGTTACTCCCATGGAGGAAAGTGCGCATGGTGACTGTTGTATTCAATCCATGCATTTTCTGTGTTTCATCAACACTCTGATAGTCCACAGATTACAGAATGCCACGAGATGTGCATCGGAAACTACTACTGGTCTTCCAGGGAACGATAAAAGCAGAGACTCTTTCAGACATTACTCCCATGAAGGAAAGTGCGGATGGTGACTGTCGTATTCAATCCCGATGCAATTTCTGTGTTTCATCAACACTCTGATAGTCCACATATTACAGAATGCCACCAGATGTTCATCGGAAACTACTATTGGTCTTCCAGGGAACGATCAAAGCGTAGACTGTTTGAGACACTACTTTTATGGAGGAATGTGCGCATGGTGACTGTTGTATTCAATCCCGATGCAATTTCTGTGTTTCGCAAACACTCTGATAGTCCTGAGATTACAGAATGCCTACAGATGTGCATCGGAAACTACTACTGGTCTTCCAGTGAACGATCAAAGCGTAGACTGTTTGAGAATTACTCCCATGAAGGAAATTGCGCATCGTGACTGTTGTATTCGATCCCGATGCAATTACTGTGTTTCATCAACACTCTGATTGTCCACAAATTACAGAATGCCTCCAGATGTTCATCGGAAACTACTACTGGTCTTCCAGGGTACGATCAAAGCGTTGAGTATTTGAGACAATACTCCCATGGAGGAAAGTGCGCATGTTGACTGTTGTATTCAATCCCGATGCAATTTCTGTGTTTCTTCAACACTCTGATAGGCCACAGATTACAGAATGCCACCAGATGTTCACCGGAAACTACTACTGGTCTTCCAGGGGACGATCAAAGCGTAGACTGTTTGAGACATTACTACCGTGGAGGCAAGTGCGCATGGTGACTGTTGTATTCAGTCCCGATGCAATTTCTGTGTTTCATCAACACTCTGATGGTCCATAGATTACAGAATGCCTCCAGATGTTCATCGGAAACTACTACTGGTCATCCAGGGAACTATCAAAGCGTAGACTAATTGAGACATTACTTTTATGGAGGAATGTGCGCATGGTGACTGTTGTATTCAATCCCGATGCAATTTCTGTGTTTCATCAACACTCTGATAGTCCACAGATTACAGAATGCCTCCAGAAGTGCATCGGAAACTACTACTGTTCTTCCAGGGAACGAACACAGGGTAAACTCCTTGAGACATTATTCCCATGGAGGAAAGTGCGCATGGTGACTGTTGTATTCAATCCATGCATTTTCTGTGTTTCGTCAACACTCTGATAGTCCACAGATTACAGAATGCCACGAGATGTGCATCGGAAACTACTACTGGTCTTCCAGGGAACGATCAAAGGGTAGACTCTTTCAGACATTACTCCAATGAAGGAAAGTGCGCACGGTGACTGTCGTATTCAATCCCGATGCAATTTCTGTGTTTCATCAACACTCTGATACTCCACAGATTACAGAATGCCACCAGAAGTGCATGGGAAACTACTACTGGTCTTCCGGGGAACGATCAAAGCGTAGATTGTTTGAGACATACCTCCCGAGGAAGAAAGTACGCATGGTGACTGTTGTATTCAATCCCGATGCAATTTCTGTGTTTCATCAACACTCTGATAGTCCACAGATTACAGAATGTCACCAGATGTGCATCGGAAACTACTACTGGTCTTCCAGGGAACGATCAAAGCGTAGACTGTTTGAGAATTACCCCCATAGAGGAAAGTGCGCGTGGTGACTGTTGTATTTAATCCCGATGCTATTACTGTGTTTCTTCAACACTCTGATAGGCCACAGATTACAGAATGCCTCCAGATGTTCATCGGAAACTACTACTGGTCATCCAGGGAACTATCAAATCGTAGACTAATTGAGACATTACTTTTGTGGAGGAATGTGCGCATGGTGACTGTTGTATTCAGTCCCGATGCAATTTCTGTGTTTCATCAACATTCTGATAGTCCATAGATTACAGAATGCCTCCAGATGTTCATCGGAAACTACTACTGGTCATCCAGGGAACTATCAAAGCGTAGACTAATTGAGACATTACTTTTATGTAGGAATGTGCGCATGGTGACTGTTGTATTCAATCCCGATGCAATTTCTGTGTTTCATCAACACTCTGATAGTCCTCAGATTACAGAATGCCTCCAGATGTGCATCGGAAACTACTACTGGTCTTCCAGGGAACGATCAAAGCGTAGACTGTTAGAGACATACCACCCGTGGAGGAAAGTGCGCATGGTGACTGTAGTATTCAATCCCGATGCAATTTCTGTGTTTCATCAACACTCTGATAGTCCACAGATTACACAATGCCACCAGATGTGCATCGGAAACTACTACTGGTCTTCCAGGGAACGATCAAAGCGTAGACTGTTTGAGACATACCTCCCGTGGAGGAAAGTGCGCATGGTGACCGTTGTATTCAATCCCGGTGCACTTTCTGTGTTTCATCAACACTGTGGTAGTCCAATGATTACAGAATGCGGCCAGATGTTCATCGGAAACTACTACTGGTCTTCCAGGGAACGATCAAAGCGTAGACTGTTTGAGACATTACTCCCATGGAGGAAACTGCGCATGGAGACTGTTGTATTAAATCCCGATGCAATTTCTGTGTTTCATCAACTCTCTGATAGTCCACAGAGTACAGAAGGCCTCCAGATGTGCATCGGAAACTACTACTGGTCTTCCAGGTAACGATCAAAGCGTAGACTGTTAGACACATTACTCCCATGGAGGAAAGTGAGCATGGTGACTGTTGTATTCAATCCCGATGCAATTACTGTGTTTCATCAACACTCTGATAGTCCACAGATTACAGAATTTCTTCAGATGTGCATCAATAACTACTACTGGTCTTCCAGGGAACGATCAAAGCGTAGGCTGTTTTAGATATTACTCCCATGGAGGATAGTGCGCATGGTGACTGTGGTATTCAATCCCGATGCAATTTCTGTGTTTCATCAACACTCTGATAGTCCACAGAGTACAGAAAGTCTCCAGATGTGCATCGGAAACTTCTACGGGTCTTCCAGGGAAAGATCAAATCGTAGACTGTTTGAGACATTACTACCGTGGAGGAAAGTGCGCATGGTGACTGTTGTATTCAGTCCCGATGCAATTTCTGTGTTTCATCAACACTCTGATAGTCCATAGATTACAGAATGCCTCCAGATGTTCATCGGAAACTACTGCTGGTCTTCCAGGGAACGTTCAAAGCGTAGACTATTTGAGAAAATTCTTTTATGGAGGAATGTGCGCAAGGTGACTGTTGTATTCAATCCCGAAGCAATATCTGTGTTTCATCAACACTCTGATAGTCCTCAGATTACAGAATGCCTCCAGATGTGCATCGGAAACTACACCTGGTCTTCCAGGGAACGATCAAAGCGTAGACTGTTAGAGACATTACTCCCATGGAGTAAAGTGCGCATATAGACTGTTGTACTCAAACCTGATGCAATTACTGTGTTTCATCAACACACTGATAGTCCACAGATTACAGAATTTCTCCAGATGTGCATCAATAACTACTACTGGTCTTCCAGGGAACGATCGAAGCGTAGGCTGGTTTATATATTACTCGCATCTAGGATACGCGCATGGTGACTGTTGTATTCAATCTCGATGCGATTTCTGTCTTTCATCAACACTCTAATAGTCCACAGATTACAGAATGCCTCCAGATCTGCATCTGAAACTAATACTGGTCTTCCAGGGAACGATTAATGCGTAGACTGTTTGAGACATTTCTCCCATGGAGGAAAGTGCGCATGGTGATTGTTGTATTTAATCCCGATGCAATTTCTGTGTTTCGTCAACACTCTGATAGTCCACAGATTACAGAATACCACGAGATGTGCATCGGAAACTACTACTGGTCTTCCAGGGAACGATCAAAGCGTAGACTCTTTCAGACATTACTCCAATGGAGGAAAGTGCGCACTTTGACTGTCGTATTCAATCCCGATGCAATTTCTGTGTTTCATCAACACTCTGATAGTCCATAGATTACAGAATGCCTCCAGATGTTCATCGGAAACTACTACTGGTCATCCAGGGAACTATCAAAGCGTAGACTAATTGAGACATTACTTTTATGGAGGAATGTGCGCATGGTGACTGTTGTATTCAATACCGATGAAATTTCTGTGTTTCATCAACACTCTGATAGTCCTCAGATTACAGAATGCCTCCAGATGTGCATCGGAAACTACTACTGGTCTTCCAGGGAACGATCAAAGCGTAGTCTGTTAGAGACATACCTCCCGTGGAGGAAAGTGCGCATGGTGACTGTAGTATTCAATCCCGATGCAATTTCTGTGTTTCATCAACACTCTGATAGTCCACAGATTACACAATGCCACCAGATGTGCATCGGAAACTACTACTGGTCTTCCAGGGAACGATCAAAGCGTAGACTGTTTGAGACATACCTCCCGTGGAGGAAAGTGCGCATGGTGACCGTTGTATTCAATCCCGGTGCAATTTCTGTGTTTCATCAACACTGTGGTAGTCCAATGATTACAGAATGCCGCCAGATGTTCATCGGAAACTACTACTGGTCTTCCAGGGAACGATCAAAGCGTAAACTCCTTGAGACGTTACTCCCATGGAGGAAAGTGCGCATGGTGACTGTTGTATTCAATCCATGCATTTTCTGTGTTTCATCAACACTCTGATAGTCCACAGATTACAGAATGCCACGAGATGTGCATCGGAAACTACTACTGGTCTTCCAGGGAACGATAAAAGCAGAGACTCTTTCAGACATTACTCCCATGAAGGAAAGTGCGGATGGTGACTGTCGTATTCAATCCCGATGCAATTTCTGTGTTTCATCAACACTCTGATAGTCCACAAATTACAGAATGCCACCAGATGTTCACCGGAAACTACTACTGGTCTTCCAGGGGACGATCAAAGCGTAGACTGTTTGAGACATTACTACCGTGGAGGCAAGTGCGCATGGTGACTGTTGTATTCAGTCCCGGTGCAATTTCTGTGTTTCATCAACACTCTGATGGTCCATAGATTACAGAATGCCTCCAGATGTTCATCGGAAACTACTACTGGTCATCCAGGGAACTATCAAAGCGTAGACTAATTGAGACATTACTTTTATGGAGGAATGTGCGCATGGTGACTGTTGTATTCAATCCCGATGCAATTTCTGTGTTTCATCAACACTCTGATAGTCCACAGATTACAGAATGCCTCCAGAAGTGCATCGGAAACTACTACTGTTCTTCCAGGGAACGAACACAGGGTAAACTCCTTGAGACATTATTCCCATGGAGGAAAGTGCGCATGGTGACTGTTGTATTCAATCCATGCATTTTCTGTGTTTCGTCAACACTCTGATAGTCCACAGATTACAGAATGCCACGAGATGTGCATCGGAAACTACTACTGGTCTTCCAGGGAACGATCAAAGGGTAGACTCTTTCAGACATTACTCCAATGAAGGAAAGTGCGCACGGTGACTGTCGTATTCAATCCCGATGCAATTTCTGTGTTTCATCAACACTCTGATACTCCACAGATTACAGAATGCCACCAGAAGTGCATCGGAAACTACTACTGGTCTTCCAGGGAACGATCAAAGCGTAGACTGTTTGAGAATTACCCCCATAGAGGAAAGTGCGCGTGGTGACTGTTGTATTTAATCCCGATGCTATTACTGTGTTTCTTCAACACTCTGATAGGCCACAGATTACAGAATGCCTCCAGATGTTCATCGGAAACTACTACTGGTCATCCAGGGAACTATCAAATCGTAGACTAATTGAGACATTACTTTTGTGGAGGAATGTGCGCATGGTGACTGTTGTATTCAGTCCCGATGCAATTTCTGTGTTTCATCAACATTCTGATAGTCCATAGATTACAGAATGCCTCCAGATGTTCATCGGAAACTACTACTGGTCATCCAGGGAACTATCAAAGCGTAGACTAATTGAGACATTACTTTTATGTAGGAATGTGCGCATGGTGACTGTTGTATTCAATCCCGATGCAATTTCTGTGTTTCATCAACACTCTGATAGTCCTCAGATTACAGAATGCCTCCAGATGTGCATCGGAAACTACTACTGGTCTTCCAGGGAACGATCAAAGCGTAGACTGTTAGAGACATACCACCCGTGGAGGAAAGTGCGCATGGTGACTGTAGTATTCAATCCCGATGCAATTTCTGTGTTTCATCAACACTCTGATAGTCCACAGATTACACAATGCCACCAGATGTGCATCGGAAACTACTACTGGTCTTCCAGGGAACGATCAAAGCGTAGACTGTTTGAGACATACCTCCCGTGGAGGAAAGTGCGCATGGTGACCGTTGTATTCAATCCCGGTGCACTTTCTGTGTTTCATCAACACTGTGGTAGTCCAATGATTACAGAATGCGGCCAGATGTTCATCGGAAACTACTACTGGTCTTCCAGGGAACGATCAAAGCGTAGACTGTTTGAGACATTACTCCCATGGAGGAAACTGCGCATGGAGACTGTTGTATTAAATCCCGATGCAATTTCTGTGTTTCATCAACTCTCTGATAGTCCACAGAGTACAGAAGGCCTCCAGATGTGCATCGGAAACTACTACTGGTCTTCCAGGTAACGATCAAAGCGTAGACTGTTAGACACATTACTCCCATGGAGGAAAGTGAGCATGGTGACTGTTGTATTCAATCCCGATGCAATTACTGTGTTTCATCAACACTCTGATAGTCCACAGATTACAGAATTTCTTCAGATGTGCATCAATAACTACTACTGGTCTTCCAGGGAACGATCAAAGCGTAGGCTGTTTTAGATATTACTCCCATGGAGGATAGTGCGCATGGTGACTGTGGTATTCAATCCCGATGCAATTTCTGTGGTTCATCAACACTCTGATAGTCCACAGAGTACAGAAAGTCTCCAGATGTGCATCGGAAACTTCTACGGGTCTTCCAGGGAAAGATCAAATCGTAGACTGTTTGAGACATTACTACCGTGGAGGAAAGTGCGCATGGTGACTGTTGTATTCAGTCCCGATGCAATTTCTGTGTTTCATCAACACTCTGATTGTCCATAGATTACAGAATGCCTCCAGATGTTCATCGGAAACTACTGCTGGTCTTCCAGGGAACGTTCAAAGCGTAGACTATTTGAGAAAATTCTTTTATGGAGGAATGTGCGCAAGGTGACTGTTGTATTCAATCCCGAAGCAATATCTGTGTTTCATCAACACTCTGATAGTCCTCAGATTACAGAATGCCTCCAGATGTGCATCGGAAACTACACCTGGTCTTCCAGGGAACGATCAAAGCGTAGACTGTTAGAGACATTACTCCCATGGAGTAAAGTGCGCATATAGACTGTTGTACTCAAACCTGATGCAATTACTGTGTTTCATCAACACACTGATAGTCCACAGATTACAGAATTTCTCCAGATGTGCATCAATAACTACTACTGGTCTTCCAGGGAACGATCGAAGCGTAGGCTGGTTTATATATTACTCGCATCTAGGATACGCGCATGGTGACTGTTGTATTCAATCTCGATGCGATTTCTGTCTTTCATCAACACTCTAATAGTCCACAGATTACAGAATGCCTCCAGATCTGCATCTGAAACTAATACTGGTCTTCCAGGGAACGATTAATGCGTAGACTGTTTGAGACATTTCTCCCATGGAGGAAAGTGCGCATGGTGATTGTTGTATTTAATCCCGATGCAATTTCTGTGTTTCGTCAACACTCTGATAGTCCACAGATTACAGAATACCACGAGATGTGCATCGGAAACTACTACTGGTCTTCCAGGGAACGATCAAAGCGTAGACTCTTTCAGACATTACTCCAATGGAGGAAAGTGCGCACGGTGACTGTCGTATTCAATCCCGATGCAATTTCTGTGTTTCATCAACACTCTGATAGTCCATAGATTACAGAATGCCTCCAGATGTTCATCGGAAACTACTACTGGTCATCCAGGGAACTATCAAAGCGTAGACTAATTGAGACATTACTTTTATGGAGGAATGTGCGCATGGTGACTGTTGTATTCAATACCGATGAAATTTCTGTGTTTCATCAACACTCTGATAGTCCTCAGATTACAGAATGCCTCCAGATGTGCATCGGAAACTACTACTGGTCTTCCAGGGAACGATCAAAGCGTAGTCTGTTAGAGACATACCTCCCGTGGAGGAAAGTGCGCATGGTGACTGTAGTATTCAATCCCGATGCAATTTCTGTGTTTCATCAACACTCTGATAGTCCACAGATTACACAATGCCACCAGATGTGCATCGGAAACTACTACTGGTCTTCCAGGGAACGATCAAAGCGTAGACTGTTTGAGACATACCTCCCGTGGAGGAAAGTGCGCATGGTGACCGTTGTATTCAATCCCGGTGCAATTTCTGTGTTTCATCAACACTGTGGTAGTCCAATGATTACAGAATGCCGCCAGATGTTCATCGGAAACTACTACTGGTCTTCCAGGGAACGATCAAAGCGTAAACTCCTTGAGACGTTACTCCCATGGAGGAAAGTGCGCATGGTGACTGTTGTATTCAATCCATGCATTTTCTGTGTTTCATCAACACTCTGATAGTCCACAGATTACAGAATGCCACGAGATGTGCATCGGAAACTACTACTGGTCTTCCAGGGAACGATAAAAGCAGAGACTCTTTCAGACATTACTCCCATGAAGGAAAGTGCGGATGGTGACTGTCGTATTCAATCCCGATGCAATTTCTGTGTTTCATCAACACTCTGATAGTCCACAAATTACAGAATGCCTCCAGATGTTCATCGGAAACTACTACTGGTCTTCCAGGGAACGATCAAAGCGTTGAGTATTTGAGACAATACTCCCATGGAGGAAAGTGCGCATGGTGACTATTGTATTCAATCCCGATGCAATTTCTGTGTTTCATCTACACTCTGATAGTCCACAGAGAACAGAAAGCCTCCAGATGTGCATCGAAATTATTACTACTGGTCTTCCAGGAACGATCAAATCGTAGACTGTTTGAGACATATCTCCCGTGGAGGAAAGTGCGCATGGTGACTGTTGTATTCAATCCCGATGCAATTTCTGTGTTTCATCAACACTCTGATAGTCCACATATTACAGAATGCCACCAGATGTTCATCGGAAACTACTATTGGTCTTCCAGGGAACGATCAAAGCGTAGACTGTTTGAGACACTACTTTTATGGAGGAATGTGCGCATGGTGACTGTTGTATTCAATCCCGATGCAATTTCTGTGTTTCGCAAACACTCTGATAGTCCTGAGATTACAGAATGCCTACAGATGTGCATCGGAAACTACTACTGGTCTTCCAGTGAACGATCAAAGCGTAGACTGTTTGAGAATTACTCCCATGAAGGAAATTGCGCATCGTGACTGTTGTATTCGATCCCGATGCAATTACTGTGTTTCATCAACACTCTGATTGTCCACAAATTACAGAATGCCTCCAGATGTTCATCGGAAACTACTACTGGTCATCCAGGGAACTATCAAAGCGTAGACTAATTGAGACATTACTTTTATGTAGGAATGTGCGCATGGTGACTGTTGTATTCAATCCCGATGCAATTTCTGTGTTTCTTCAACACTCTGATAGGCCACAGATTACAGAATGCCACCAGATGTTCACCGGAAACTACTACTGGTCTTCCAGGGGACGATCAAAGCGTAGACTGTTTGAGACATTACTACCGTGGAGGCAAGTGCGCATGGTGACTGTTGTATTCAGTCCCGATGCAATTTCTGTGTTTCATCAACACTCTGATGGTCCATAGATTACAGAATGCCTCCAGATGTTCATCGGAAACTACTACTGGTCGTCCAGGGAACTATCAAAGCGTAGACTAATTGAGACATTACTTTTATGGAGGAATGTGCGCATGGTGACTGTTGTATTCAATCCCGATGCAATTTCTGTGTTTCATCAACACTCTGATAGTCCACAGATTACAGAATGCCTCCAGAAGTGCATCGGAAACTACTACTGTTCTTCCAGGGAACGAACACAGCGTAAACTCCTTGAGACATTATTCCCATGGAGGAAAGTGCGCATGGTGACTGTTGTATTCTATCCATGCATTTTCTGTGTTTCGTCAACACTCTGATAGTCCACAGATTACAGAATGCCACGAGATGTGCATCGGAAACTACTACTGGTCTTCCAGGGAACGATCAAAGGGTAGACTCTTTCAGACATTACTCCAATGAAGGAAAGTGCGCACGGTGACTGTCGTATTCAATCCCGATGCAATTTCTGTGTTTCATCAACACTCTGATACTCCACAGATTACAGAATGCCACCAGAAGTGCATGGGAAACTACTACTGGTCTTCCGGGGAACGATCAAAGCGTAGATTGTTTGAGACATACCTCCCGAGGAAGAAAGTACGCATGGTGACTGTTGTATTCAATCCCGATGCAATTTCTGTGTTTCATCAACACTCTGATAGTCCACAGATTACAGAATGTCACCAGATGTGCATCGGAAACTACTACTGGTCTTCCAGGGAACGATCAAAGCGTAGACTGTTTGAGAATTACCCCCATAGAGGAAAGTGCGCATGGTGACTGTTGTATTTAATCCCGATGCTATTACTGTGTTTCTTCAACACTCTGATAGGCCACAGATTACAGAATGCCTCCAGATGTTCATCGGAAACTACTACTGGTCATTCAGGGAACTATCAAATCGTAGACTAATTGAGACATTACTTTTGTGGAGGAATGTGCGCATGGTGACTGTTGTATTCAGTCCCGATGCAATTTCTGTGTTTCATCAACATTCTGATAGTCCATAGATTACAGAATGCCTCCAGATGTTCATCGGAAACTACTACTGGTCATCCAGGGAACTATCAAAGCGTAGACTAATTGAGACATTACTTTTATGTAGGAATGTGCGCATGGTGACTGTTGTATTCAATCCCGATGCAATTTCTGTGTTTCATCAACACTCTGATAGTCCACAGATTACACAATGCCACCAGATGTGCATCGGAAACTACTACTGGTCTTCCAGGGAACGATCAAAGCGTAGACTGTTTGAGACATACCTCCCGTGGAGGAAAGTGCGCATGGTGACCGTTGTATTCAATCCCGGTGCACTTTCTGTGTTTCATCAACACTGTGGTAGTCCAATGATTACAGAATGCGGCCAGATGTTCATCGGAAACTACTACTGGTCTTCCAGGGAACGATCAAAGCGTAGACTGTTTGAGACATTACTCCCATGGAGGAAACTGCGCATGGAGACTGTTGTATTAAATCCCGATGCAATTTCTGTGTTTCATCAACTCTCTGATAGTCCACAGAGTACAGAAGGCCTCCAGATGTGCATCGGAAACTACTACTGGTCTTCCAGGTAACGATCAAAGCGTAGACTGTTAGACACATTACTCCCATGGAGGAAAGTGCGCATGGTGACTGTGGTATTCAATCCCGATGCAATTTCTGTGTTTCATCAACACTCTGATAGTCCACAGATTACAGAATTTCTTCAGATGTGCATCAATAACTACTACTGGTCTTCCAGGGAACGATCAAAGCGTAGGCTGTTTTAGATATTACTCCCATGGAGGATAGTGCGCATGGTGACTGTGGTATTCAATCCCGATGCAATTTCTGTGTTTCATCAACACTCTGATAGTCCACAGAGTACAGAAAGTCTCCAGATGTGCATCGGAAACTTCTACTGGTCTTCCAGGGAAAGATCAAATCGTAGACTGTTTGAGACATTACTACCGTGGAGGAAAGTGCGCATGGTGACTGTTGTATTCAGTCCCGATGCAATTTCTGTGTTTCATCAACACTCTGATAGTCCATAGATTACAGAATGCCTCCAGATGTTCATCGGAAACTACTACTGGTCTTCCAGGGAACGTTCAAAGCGTAGACTATTTGAGACAATTCTTTTATGGAGGAATGTGCGCAAGGTGACTGTTGTATTCAATCCCGAAGCAATATCTGTGTTTCATCAACACTCTGATAGTCCTCAGATTACAGAATGCCTCCAGATGTGCATCGGAAACTACACCTGGTCTTCCAGGGAACGATCAAAGCGTAGACTGTTAGAGACATTACTCCCATGGAGTAAAGTGCGCATGGAGACTGTTGTACTCAAACCTGATGCAATTACTGTGTTTCATCAACACACTGATAGTCCACAGATTACAGAATTTCTCCAGATGTGCATCAATAACTACTACTGGTCTTCCAGGGAACGATCGAAGCGTAGGCTGGTTTATATATTACTCGCATCTAGGATACGCGCATGGTGACTGTTGTATTCAATCTCGATGCGATTTCTGTCTTTAATCAACACTCTAATAGTCCACAGATTACAGAATGCCTCCAGATCTGCATCTGAAACTAATACTGGTCTTCCAGGGAACGATTAATGCGTAGACTGTTTGAGACATTTCTCCCATGGAGGAAAGTGCGCATGGTGATTGTTGTATTTAATCCCGATGCAATTTCTGTGTTTCGTCAACACTCTGATAGTCCACAGATTACAGAATACCACGAGATGTGCATCGGAAACTACTACTGGTCTTCCAGGGAACGATCAAAGCGTAGACTCTTTCAGACATTACTCCAATGGAGGAAAGTGCGCACGGTGACTGTCGTATTCAATCCCGATGCAATTTCTGTGTTTCATCAACACTCTGATAGTCCACAGATTACAGAATGCCACCAGAAGTGCATGGGAAACTACTACTGGTCTTCCGGGGAACGATCAAAGCGTAGATTGTTTGAGACATACCTCCCGAGGAAGAAAGTACGCATGGTGACTGTTGTATTCAATCCCGATGCAATTTCTGTTTCATCAACACTCTGATAGTCCACAGATTACAGAATGTCACCAGATGTGCTTCGGAAACTACTACTGGTCTTCCAGGGAACGATCAAAGCGTAGACTAATTGAGACATTACTTTTATGGAGGAATGTGCGCATGGTGACTGTTGTATTCAATCCCGATGCAATTTCTGTGTTTCATCAACACTCTGATAGTCCTCAGATTACAGAATGCCTCCAGATGTGCATCGGAAACTACTACTGGTCTTCCAGGGAACAATCAAAGCGTAGACTCTTAGAGACATACCTCCCGTGGAGGAAAGTGCGCATGGTGACTGTAGTATTCAATCCCGATGCAATTTCTGTGTTTCATCAACACTCTGATAGTCCACAGATTACACAATGCCACCAGATGTGCATCGGAAACTACTACTGGTCTTCCAGGGAACGATCAAAGCGTAGACTGTTTGAGACATACCTCCCGTGGAGGAAAGTGCGCATGGTGACCGTTGTATTCAATCCCGGTGCAATTTCTGTGTTTCATCAACACTGTGGTAGTCCAATGATTACAGAATGCCGCCAGATGTTCATCGGAAACTACTACTGGTCTTCCAGGGAACGATCAAAGCGTAGACTGTTTGAGACATTACTCCCATGGAGGAAACTGCGCATGGAGACTGTTGTATTAAAACCCGATGCAATTTCTGTGTTTCATCAACTCTCTGATAGTCCACAGAGTACAGAAGGCTTCCAGATGTGCATCGGAAACTACTACTGGTCTTCCAGGTAACGATCAAAGCGTAGACTGTTAGACACATTACTCCCATGGAGGAAAGTGCGCATGGTGACTGTTGTATTCAATCCCGATGCAATTTCTGTGTTTCATCAACACTCTGATAGTCCACATATTACAGAATGCCACCAGATGTTCATCGGAAACTACTATTGGTCTTCCAGGGAACGATCAAAGCGTAGACTGTTTGAGACATTACTTTTATGGAGGAATGTGCGCATGGTGACTGTTGTATTCAATCCCGATGCAATTTCTGTGTTTCGCAAACACTCTGATAGTCCTGAGATTACAGAATGTCTACAGATGTGCATCGGAAACTACTACTGGTCTTCCAGGGAACGATCAAAGCGTAGACTGTTTGAGAATTACTCCCATGATGGAAATTGCGCATCGTGACTGTTGTATTCGATCCCGATGCAATTACTGTGTTTCATCAACACTCTGATTATCCACAAATTACAGAATGCCTCCAGATGTTCACCGGAAACTACAACTGGTCTTACAGGGAACGATCAAAGCATAGACTGTTAGAGAATTCCTCCCATGGAGGAAAGTGCGCATGGTGACTGTTGTATTCAATCCCGATGCAATGTCTGTGTTTCTTCAACACTCTGATAGGCCACAGATTACAGAAAGCCACAAGATGTTCATCGGAAACTACTACTGGTATTCCAGGGAACGATCAAAGCGTAGACTGTTTGAGACATTATACCGTGGAGGCAAGTGCGCATGGTGACTGTAGTATTCAATCCCGATGCAATTTCTGTGTTTCATCAACACTCTGATAGTCCACAGATTACACAATGCCACCAGATGTGCATCGGAAACTACTACTGGTCTTCCAGGGAACGATCAAAGCGTAGACTGTTTGAGACATACCTCCCGTGGAGGAAAGTGCGCATGGTGACCGTTGTATTCAATCCCGGTGCAATTTCTGTGTTTCATCAACACTGTGGTAGTCCAATGATTACAGAATGCCGCCAGATGTTCATCGGAAACTACTACTGGTCATCCAGGGAACTATCAAAGCGTAGACTAATTGAGACATTACTTTTATGGAGGAATGTGCGCATGGTGACTGTTGTATTCAATCCCGATGCAATTTCTGTTTTTCATCAACACTCTGATAGTCCTCAGATTACAGAATGCCTCCAGATGTGCATCGGAAACTACTACTGGTCTTCCAGGGAACGATCAAAGCGTAGACTGTTTGAGACATACCTCCCGTGGAGGAAAGTGCGCATGGTGACTGTTGTATTCAATCCCGATGCAATGTCTGTGTTTCATCAACACTCTGATAGTCCACAGATTACACAATGCCACCAGATGTGCATCGGAAAGAACTACTGGTCTTACAGGGAACGATCAAAGCGTAGACTGTTTGAGACATACCTCCCGTGGAGGAAAGTGCGCATGGTGACCGTTGTATTCAATCCCGGTGCAATTTCTGTGTTTCATCAACACTGTGGTAGTCCAATGATTACAGAATGCCGCCAGATGTTCATCGGAAACTACTACTGGTCTTCCAGGGAAAGATCAAAGCGTAACCACCTTGAGACATTACTCCCATGGAGGAAAGTGCGCATGGTGACTGTTGTATTCAATCCATGCATTTTCTGTGTTTCATCAACACTCTGATAGTCCACAGATTACAGAATGCCACGAGATGTGCATCGGAAACTACTACTGGTCTTCCAGGGAACGATCAAAGCGTAGATTCTTTCAGACATTACTCCCATGGAGGAAAGTACGGATGGTGACTGTCGTATTCAATCCCGATGCAATTTCTGTGTTTCATCAACACTCTGATAGTCCACAGATTACAGAATGATACCGGATGTGCATCGGAAACTACTACTGGTCTTGCAGGGAGCGATCAAAGCGTAGACTGTTTGAGACATTACTCCCATGGAGGAAAGTGATCATGGTGACTGTTGTATTCAATCCCGATGCAATTACTGTGTTTCATCAACTCTCTGATAGTCCACAAATTACAGAATGCCTCCAGATGTTCATCGGAAACTACTACTGGTCTTCCAGGGAACGATCAAAGCGTTGAGTATTTGAGACAATACTCCCACGGAGGAAAGTACGCATGGTGACTATTGTATTCAATCCCGATGCAATTTCTGTGTTTCATCAACACTCTGATAGTCCACAGAGTACAGAAAGCCTCCAGATGTGCATCGGAAACTACTACTGGTCTTCCAGGGAACGATCAAATCGTAGACTGTTTGATACATATCTCCCGTGGAGGAAAGTGCGCATGGTGACTGTTGTATTCAATCCCGATGCAATTTCTGTGTTTCATCAACAGTCTGATAGTCCACATATTACAGAATGCCACCAGATGTTCATCGGAAACTACTATTGGTCTTCCAGTGAACGATCAAAGCGTAGACTGTTTGAGACATTACTTTTATGGAGGAATGTGCGCATGGTGACTGTTGTATTCAATCCCGATGCAATTTCTGTGTTTCGCAAACACTCTGATAGTCCTGAGATTACAGAATGTCTACAGATGTGCATCGGAAACTACTACTGGTCTTCCAGGGAACGATCAAAGCGTAGACTGTTTGAGAATTACTCCCATGATGGAAATTGCGCATCGTGACTGTTGTATTCGATCCCGATGCAATTACTGTGTTTCATCAACACTCTGATTATCCACAAATTACAGAATGCCTCCAGATGTTCATCGGAAACTACAACTGGTCTTACAGGGAACGATCAAAGCATAGACTGTTAGGGAATTCCTCCCATGGAGGAAAGTGCGCATGGTGACTGTTGTATTCAATCCCGATGCAATGTCTGTGTTTCTTCAACACTCTGATAGGCCACAGATTACAGAAAGCCACAAGATGTTCATCGGAAACTACTACTGGTATTCCAGGGAACGATCAAAGCGTAGACTGTTTGAGACATTATACCGTGGAGGCAAGTGCGCATGGTGACCGTTGTATTCAGTCCCGATGCAATTTCTGTGTTTCATCAACACTCTGATAGTCCATAGATTACAGAATGCCTCCAGATGTTCATCGGAAACTACTACTGGTCATCCAGGGAACTATCAAAGCGTAGACTAATTGAGACATTACTTTTATGGAGGAATGTGCGCATGGTGACTGTTGTATTCAATCCCGATGCAATTTCTGTGTTTCATCAACACTCTGATAGTCCTCAGATTACAGAATGCCTCCAGATGTGCATCGGAAACTACTACTGGTCTTCCAGGGAACGATCAAAGCGTAGTCTGTTAGAGACATACCTCCCGTGGAGGAAAGTGCGCATGGTGACTGTAGTATTCAATCCCGATGCAATTTCTGTGTTTCATCAACACTCTGATAGTCCACAGATTACACAGTGCCACCAGATGTGCATCGGAAACTACTACTGGTCTTCCAGGGAACGATCAAAGCGTAGACTGTTTGAGACATACCTCCCGTGGAGGAAAGTGCGCATGGTGACCGTTGTATTCAATCCCGGTGCAATTTCTGTGTTACATCAACACTGTGGTAGTCCAATGATTACAGAATGCCGCCAGATGTTCAACGGAAACTACTACTGGTCTTCCAGGGAACGATCAAAGCGTAACCTCCTTGAGACATTACTCCCATGGAGGAAAGTGCGCATGGTGACTGTTGTATTCAATCCATTTATTTTCTGTGTTTCATCAACACTCTGATAGTCCACAGATTACAGAATGCCACGAGATGTGCATCGGAAACTACTACTGGTCTTCCAGGGAACGATCAAAGCGTAGATTCTTTCAGACATTACTCCCATGGAGGAAAGTACGGATGGTGACTGTCGTATTCAATCCCGATGCAATTTCTGTGTTTCATCAACACTCTGATAGTCCACAGATTACAGAATGATACCGGATGTGCATCGGAAACTACTACTGGTCTTCCAGGGAGCGATCAAAGCGTAGACTGTTTGAGACATTACTCCCATGGAGGAAAGTGATCATGGTGACTGTTGTATTCAATCCCGATGCAATTACTGTGTTTCATCAACTCTCTGATAGTCCTCAAATTACAGAATGCCTCCAGATGTTCATCGGAAACTACTACTGGTCTTCCAGGGAACGATCAAAGCGTTGAGTATTTGAGACAATACTCCCACGGAGGAAAGTACGCATGGTGACTATTGTATTCAATCCCGATGCAATTTCTGTGTTTCATCAACACTCTGATAGTCCACAGAGTACAGAAAGCCTCCAGATGTGCATCGGATACTACTACTGGTCTTCCAGGGAACGATCAAATCGTAGACTGTTTGATACATATCTCCCGTGGAGGAAAGTGCGCATGGTGACTGTTGTATTCAATCCCGATGCAATTTCTGTGTTTCTTCAACACTCTGATAGGCCACAGATTACAGAAAGCCACAAGATGTTCATCGGAAACTACTACTGGTATTCCAGGGAACGATCAAAGCGTAGACTGTTTGAGACATTATACCGTGGAGGCAAGTGCGCATGGTGACCGTTGTATTCAGTCCCGATGCAATTTCTGTGTTTCATCAACACTCTGATAGTCCATAGATTACAGAATGCCTCCAGATGTTCATCGGAAACTACTACTGGTCATCCAGGGAACTATCAAAGCGTAGACTAATTGAGACATTACTTTTATGGAGGAAAGTGCGTATGGTGACCGTTGTATTCAATCCCGGTGCAATTTCTGTGTTTCATCAACACTGTGGTAGTCCAATGATTACAGAATGCCTCCAGATGTTCATCGGAAACTACTACTGGTCTTCCAGGGAACGATCAAAGCGTAAACTCCTTGAGACGTTACTCCCATGGAGGAATGTGCGCATGGTGACTGTTGTATTCAATCCATGCATTTTCTGTGTTTCATCAACACTCTGATAGTCCACAGATTACAGAATGCCACGAGATGTGCATCGGAAACTACTACTGGTCTTCCAGGGAACGATAAAAGCAGAGACTCTTTCAGACATTACTCCCATGAAGGAAAGTGCGGATGGTGACTGTCGTATTCAATCCCGATGCAATTTCTGTGTTTCATCAACACTCTGATAGTCCACAAATTACAGAATGCCTCCAGATGTTCATCGGAAACTACTACTGGTCTTCCAGGGAACGATCAAAGCGTTGAGTATTTGAGACAATACTCCTATGGAGGAAAGTGCGCATGGTGACTATTGTATTCAATCCCGATGCAATTTCTGTGTTTCATCTACACTCTGATAGTCCACAGAGAACAGAAAGCCTCCAGATGTGCATCGGAAATTACTACTGGTCTTCCAGGAACGATCAAATCGTAGACTGTTTGAGACATATCTCCCGTGGAGGAAAGTGCGCATGGTGACTGTTGTATTCAATCCCGATGCAATTTCTGTGTTTCATCAACACTCTGATAGTCCACATATTACAGAATGCCACCAGATGTTCATCGGAAACTACTATTGGTCTTCCAGGGAACGATCAAAGCGTAGACTGTTTGAGACACTACTTTTATGGAGGAATGTGCGCATGGTGACTGTTGTATTCAATCCCGATGCAATTTCTGTGTTTCGCAAACACTCTGATAGTCCTGAGATTACAGAATGCCTACAGATGTGCATCGGAAACTACTACTGGTCTTCCAGTGAACGATCAAAGCGTAGACTGTTTGAGAATTACTCCCATGAAGGAAATTGCGCATCGTGACTGTTGTATTCGATCCCGATGCAATTACTGTGTTTCATCAACACTCTGATTGTCCACAAATTACAGAATGCCTCCAGATGTTCATCGGAAACTACTACTGGTCTTCCAGGGAACGATCAAAGCGTTGAGTATTTGAGACAATACTCCCATGGAGGAAAGTGCGCATGTTGACTGTTGTATTCAATCCCGATGCAATTTCTGTGTTTCTTCAACACTCTGATAGGCCACAGATTACAGAATGCCACCAGATGTTCACCGGAAACTACTACTGGTCTTCCAGGGGACGATCAAAGCGTAGACTGTTTGAGACATTACTACCGTGGAGGCAAGTGCGCATGGTGACTGTTGTATTCAGTCCCGATGCAATTTCTGTGTTTCATCAACACTCTGATGGTCCATAGATTACAGAATGCCTCCAGATGTTCATCGGAAACTACTACTGGTCATCCAGGGAACTATCAAAGCGTAGACTAATTGAGACATTACTTTTATGGAGGAATGTGCGCATGGTGACTGTTGTATTCAATCCCGATGCAATTTCTGTGTTTCATCAACACTCTCATAGTCCACAGATTACAGAATGCCTCCAGAAGTGCATCGGAAACTACTACTGTTCTTCCAGGGAACGAACACAGCGTAAACTCCTTGAGACATTATTCCCATGGAGGAAAGTGCGCATGGTGACTGTTGTATTCAATCCATGCATTTTCTGTGTTTCGTCAACACTCTGATAGTCCACAGATTACAGAATGCCACGAGATGTGCATCGGAAACTACTACTGGTCTTCCAGGGAACGATCAAAGGGTAGACTCTTTCAGACATTACTCCAATGAAGGAAAGTGCGCACGGTGACTGTCGTATTCAATCCCGATGCAATTTCTGTGTTTCATCAACACTCTGATACTCCACAGATTACAGAATGCCACCAGAAGTGCATGGGAAACTACTACTGGTCCTCCGGGGAACGATCAAAGCGTAGATTGTTTGAGACATACCTCCCGAGGAAGAAAGTACGCATGGTGACTGTTGTATTCAATCCCGATGCAATTTCTGTGTTTCATCAACACTCTGATAGTCCACAGATTACAGAATGTCACCAGATGTGCATCGGAAACTACTACTGGTCTTCCAGGGAACGATCAAAGCGTAGACTGTTTGAGAATTACCCCCATAGAGGAAAGTGCGCATGGTGACTGTTGTATTTAATCCCGATGCTATTACTGTGTTTCTTCAACACTCTGATAGGCCACAGATTACAGAATGCCTCCAGATGTTCATCGGAAACTACTACTGGTCATCCAGGGAACTATCAAATCGTAGACTAATTGAGACATTACTTTTGTGGGGGAATGTGCGCATGGTGACTGTTGTATTCAGTCCCGATGCAATTTCTGTGTTTCATCAACATTCTGATAGTCCATAGATTACAGAATGCCTCCAGATGTTCATCGGAAACTACTACTGGTCATCCAGGGAACTATCAAAGCGTAGACTAATTGAGACATTACTTTTATGTAGGAATGTGCGCATGGTGACTGTTGTATTCAATCCCGATGCAATTTCTGTGTTTCATCAACACTCTGATAGTCCTCAGATTACAGAATGCCTCCAGATGTGCATCGGAAACTACTACTGGTCTTCCAGGGAACGATCAAAGCGTAGACTGTTAGAGACATACCACCTGTGGAGGAAAGTGCGCATGGTGACTGTAGTATTCAATCCCGATGCAATTTCTGTGTTTCATCAACACTCTGATAGTCCACAGATTACACAATGCCACCAGATGTGCATCGGAAACTACTACTGGTCTTCCAGGGAACGATCAAAGCGTAGACTGTTTGAGACATACCTCCCGTGGAGGAAAGTGCGCATGGTGACCGTTGTATTCAATCCCGGTGCACTTTCTGTGTTTCATCAACACTGTGGTAGTCCAATGATTACAGAATGCGGCCAGATGTTCATCGGAAACTACTACTGGTCTTCCAGGGAACGATCAAAGCGTAGACTGTTTGAGACATTACTCCCATGGAGGAAACTGCGCATGGAGACTGTTGTATTAAATCCCGATGCAATTTCTGTGTTTCATCAACTCTCTGATAGTCCACAGAGTACAGAAGGCCTCCAGATGTGCATCGGAAACTACTACTGGTCTTCCAGGTAACGATCAAAGCGTAGACTGTTAGACACATTACTCCCATGGAGGAAAGTGAGCATGGTGACTGTTGTATTCAATCCCGATGCAATTACTGTGTTTCATCAACACTCTGATAGTCCACAGATTACAGAATTTCTTCAGATGTGCATCAATAACTACTACTGGTCTTCCAGGGAACGATCAAAGCGTAGGCTGTTTTAGATATTACTCCCATGGAGGATAGTGCGCATGGTGACTGTGGTATTCAATCCCGATGCAATTTCTGTGTTTCATCAACACTCTGATAGTCCACAGAGAACAGAAAGTCTCCAGATGTGCATCGGAAACTTCTACTGGTCTTCCAGGGAAAGATCAAATCGTAGACTGTTTGAGACATTACTACCGTGGAGGAAAGTGCGCATGGTGACTGTTGTATTCAGTCCCGATGCAATTTCTGTGTTTCATCAACACTCTGATAGTCCATAGATTACAGAATGCCTCCAGATGTTCATCGGAAACTACTACTGGTCTTCCAGGGAACGTTCAAAGCGTAGACTATTTGAGACAATTCTTTTATGGAGGAATGTGCGCAAGGTGACTGTTGTATTCAATCCCGAAGCAATATCTGTGTATCATCAACACTCTGATAGTCCTCAGATTACAGAATGCCTCCAGATGTGCATCGGAAACTACACCTGGTCTTCCAGGGAACGATCAAAGCGTAGACTGTTAGAGACATTACTCCCATGGAGTAAAGTGCGCATGGAGACAGTTGTACTCAAACCTGATGCAATTACTGTGTTTCATCAACACACTGATAGTCCACAGATTACAGAATTTCTCTAGATGTGCATCAATAACTACTACTGGTCTTCCAGGGAACGATCGAAGCGTAGGCTGGTTTATATATTACTCGCATCTAGGATACGCGCATGGTGACTGTTGTATTCAATCTCGATGCGATTTCTGTCTTTCATCAACACTCTAATAGTCCACAGATTACAGAATGCCTCCAGATGTGCATCGGAAACTACTACTGGTCTTCCAGGGAACGATCAAAGCGTAGTCTGTTAGAGACATACCTCCCGTGGAGGAAAGTGCGCATGGTGACTGTAGTATTCAATCCCGATGCAATTTCTGTGTTTCATCAACACTCTGATAGTCCACAGATTACACAATGCCACCAGATGTGCATCGGAAACTACTACTGGTCTTCCAGGGAACGATCAAAGCGTAGACTGTTTGAGACATACCTCCCGTGGAGGAAAGTGCGCATGGTGACCGTTGTATTCAATCCCGGTGCAATTTCTGTGTTTCATCAACACTGTGGTAGTCCAATGATTACAGAATGCCGCCAGATGTTCATCGGAAACTACTACTGGTCTTCCAGGGAACGATCAAAGCGTAAACTCCTTGAGACGTTACTCCCATGGAGGAAAGTGCGCATGGTGACTGTTGTATTCAATCCATGCATTTTCTGTGTTTCATCAACACTCTGATAGTCCACAGATTACAGAATGCCACGAGATGTGCATCGGAAACTACTACTGGTCTTCCAGGAACGATAAAAGCAGAGACTCTTTCAGACATTACTCCCATGAAGGAAAGTGCGGATGGTGACTGTCGTATTCAATCCCGATGCAATTTCTGTGTTTCATCAACACTCTGATAGTCCACAAATTACAGAATGCCTCCAGATGTTCATCGGAAACTACTACTGGTCTTCCAGGGAACGATCAAAGCGTTGAGTATTTGAGACAATACTCCCATGGAGGAAAGTGCGCATGGTGACTATTGTATTCAATCCCGATGCAATTTCTGTGTTTCATCTACACTCTGATAGTCCACAGAGAACAGAAAGCCTCCAGATGTGCATCGGAAATTACTACTGGTCTTCCAGGAACGATCAAATCGTAGACTGTTTGAGACATATCTCCCGTGGAGGAAAGTGCGCATGGTGACTGTTGTATTCAATCCCGATGCAATTTCTGTGTTTCATCAACACTCTGATAGTCCACATATTACAGAATGCCACCAGATGTTCATCGGAAACTACTATTGGTCTTCCAGGGAACGATCAAAGCGTAGACTGTTTGAGACACTACTTTTATGGAGGAATGTGCGCATGGTGACTGTTGTATTCAATCCCGATGCAATTTCTGTGTTTCGCAAACACTCTGATAGTCCTGAGATTACAGAATGCCTACAGATGTGCATCGGAAACTACTACTGGTCTTCCAGTGAACGATCAAAGCGTAGACTGTTTGAGAATTACTCCCATGAAGGAAATTGCGCATCGTGACTGTTGTATTCGATCCCGATGCAATTACTGTGTTTCATCAACACTCTGATTGTCCACAAATTACAGAATGCCTCCAGATGTTCATCGGAAACTACTACTGGTCTTCCAGGGAACGATCAAAGCGTTGAGTATTTGAGACAATACTCCCATGGAGGAAAGTGCGCATGTTGACTGTTGTATTCAATCCCGATGCAATTTCTGTGTTTCTTCAACACTCTGATAGGCCACAGATTACAGAATGCCACCAGATGTCCACCGGAAACTACTACTGGTCTTCCAGGGGACGATCAAAGCGTAGACTGTTTGAGACATTACTACCGTGGAGGCAAGTGCGCATGGTGACTGTTGTATTCAGTCCCGATGCAATTTCTGTGTTTCATCAACACTCTGATGGTCCATAGATTACAGAATGCCTCCAGATGTTCATCGGAAACTACTACTGGTCATCCAGGGAACTATCAAAGCGTAGACTAATTGAGACATTACTTTTATGGAGGAATGTGCGCATGGTGACTGTTGTATTCAATCCCGATGCAATTTCTGTGTTTCATCAACACTCTCATAGTCCACAGATTACAGAATGCCTCCAGAAGTGCATCGGAAACTACTACTGTTCTTCCAGGAAACGAACACAGCGTAAACTCCTTGAAACATTATTCCCATGGAGGAAAGTGCGCATGGTGACTGTTGTATTCAATCCATGCATTTTCTGTGTTTCGTCAACACTCTGATAGTCCACAGATTACAGAATGCCACGAGATGTGCATCGGAAACTACTACTGGTCTTCCAGGGAACGATCAAAGGGTAGACTCTTTCAGACATTACTCCAATGAAGGAAAGTGCGCACGGTGACTGTCGTATTCAATCCCGATGCAATTTCTGTGTTTCATCAACACTCTGATACTCCTCAGATTACAGAATGCCACCAGAAGTGCATGGGAAACTACTACTGGTCTTCCGGGGAACGATCAAAGCGTAGATTGTTTGAGACATACCTCCCGAGGAAGAAAGTACGCATGGTGACTGTTGTATTCAATCCCGATGCAATTTCTGTGTTTCATCAACACTCTGATAGTCCACAGATTACAGAATGTCACCAGATGTGCATCGGAAACTACTACTGGTCTTCCAGGGAACGATCAAAGCGTAGACTGTTTGAGAATTACCCCCATAGAGGAAAGTGCGCATGGTGACTGTTGTATTTAATCCCGATGCTATTACTGTGTTTCTTCAACACTCTGATAGGCCACAGATTACAGAATGCCTCCAGATGTTCATCGGAAACTACTACTGGTCATCCAGGGAACTATCAAATCGTAGACTAATTGAGACATTACTTTTGTGGAGGAATCTGCGCATGGTGACTGTTGTATTCAGTCCCGATGCAATTTCTGTGTTTCATCAACATTCTGATAGTCCATAGATTACAGAATGCCTCCAGATGTTCATCGGAAACTACTACTGGTCATCCAGGGAACTATCAAAGCGTAGACTAATTGAGACATTACTTTTATGTAGGAATGTGCGCATGGTGACTGTTGTATTCAATCCCGATGCAATTTCTGTGTTTCATCAACACTCTGATAGTCCTCAGATTACAGAATGCCTCCAGATGTGCATCGGAAACTACTACTGGTCTTCCAGGGAACGATCAAAGCGTAGACTGTTAGAGACATACCACCCGTGGAGGAAAGTGTGCATGGTGACTGTAGTATTCAATCCCGATGCAATTTCTGTGTTTCATCAACACTCTGATAGTCCACAGATTACACAATGCCACCAGATGTGCATCGGAAACTACTACTGGTCTTCCAGGGAACGATCAAAGCGTAGACTGTTTGAGACATACCTCCCGTGGAGGAAAGTGCGCATGGTGACCGTTGTATTCAATCCCGGTGCACTTTCTGTGTTTCATCAACACTGTGGTAGTCCAATGATTACAGAATGCGGCCAGATGTTCATCGGAAACTACTACTGGTCTTCCAGGGAACGATCAAAGCGTAGACTGTTTGAGACATTACTCCCATGGAGGAAACTGCGCATGGAGACTGTTGTATTAAATCCCGATGCAATTTCTGTGTTTCATCAACTCTCTGATAGTCCACAGAGTACAGAAGGCCTCCAGATGTGCATCGGAAACTACTACTGGTCTTCCAGGTAACGATCAAAGCGTAGACTGTTAGACACATTACTCCCATGGAGGAAAGTGCGCATGGTGACTGTTGTATTCAATCCCGATGCAATTACTGTGTTTCATCAACACTCTGATAGTCCACAGAATACAGAATTTCTTCAGATGTGCATCAATAACTACTACTGGTCTTCCAGGGAACGATCAAAGCGTAGGCTGTTTTAGATATTACTCCCATGGAGGATAGTGCGCATGGTGACTGTGGTATTCAATCCCGATGCAATTTCTGTGTTTCATCAACACTCTGATAGTCCACAGAGTACAGAAAGTCTCCAGATGTGCATCGGAAACTTCTACTGGTCTTCCAGGGAAAGATCAAATCGTAGACTGTTTGAGACATTACTACCGTGGAGGAAAGTGCGCATGGTGACTGTTGTATTCAGTCCCGATGCAATTTCTGTGTTTCATCAACACTCTGATAGTCCATAGATTACAGAATGCCTCCAGATGTTCATCGGAAACTACTACTGGTCTTCCAGGGAACGTTCAAAGCGTAGACTATTTGAGACAATTCTTTTATGGAGGAATGTGCGCAAGTTGACTGTTGTATTCAATCCCGAAGCAATATCTGTGTTTCATCAACACTCTGATAGTCCTCAGATTACAGAATGCCTCCAGATGTGCATCGGAAACTACACCTGGTCTTCCAGGGATGGATCAAAGCGTAGACTGTTAGAGACATTACTCCCATGGAGTAAAGTGCGCATGGAGACTGTTGTACTCAAACCTGATGCAATTACTGTGTTTCATCAACACACTGATAGTCCACAGATTACAGAATTTCTCCAGATGTGCATCAATAACTACTACTGGTCTTCCAGGGAACGATCGAAGCGTAGGCTGGTTTATATATTACTCGCATCTAGGATACGCGCATGGTGACTGTTGTATTCAATCTCGATGCGATTTCTGTCTTTCATCAACACTCTAATAGTCCACAGATTACAGAATGCCTCCAGATCTGCATCTGAAACTAATACTGGTCTTCCAGGGAACGATTAATGCGTAGACTGTTTGAGACATTTCTCCCATGGAGGAAAGTGCGCATGGTGATTGTTGTATTTAATCCCGATGCAATTTCTGTGTTTCGTCAACACTCTGATAGTCCACAGATTACAGAATACCACGAGATGTGCATCGGAAACTACTACTGGTCTTCCAGGGAACGATCAAAGCGTAGACTCTTTCAGACATTACTCCAATGGAGGAAAGTGCGCACGGTGACTGTCGTATTAAATCCCGATGCAATTTCTGTGTTTCATCAACACTCTGATAGTCCACAGATTACAGAATGCCACCAGAAGTGCATGGGAAACTACTACTGGTCTTCCGGGGAACGATCAAAGCGTAGATTGTTTGAGACATACCTCCCGAGGAAGAAAGTACGCATGGTGACTGTTGTATTCAATCCCGATGCAATTTCTGTTTCATCAACACTCTGATAGTCCACAGATTACAGAATGTCACCAGATGTGCTTCGGAAACTACTACTGGTCTTCCAGGGAACGATCAAAGCGTAGACTAATTGAGACATTACTTTTATGGAGGAATGTGCGCATGGTGACTGTTGTATTCAATCCCGATGCAATTTCTGTGTTTCATCAACACTCTGATAGTCCTCAGATTACAGAATGCCTCCAGATGTGCATCGGAAACTACTACTGGTCTTCCAGGGAACGATCAAAGCGTAGACTCTTAGAGACATACCTCCCGTGGAGGAAAGTGCGCATGGTGACTGTAGTATTCAATCCCGATGCAATTTCTGTGTTTCATCAACACTCTGATAGTCCACAGATTACACAATGCCACCAGATGTGCATCGGAAACTACTACTGGTCTTCCAGGGAACGATCAAAGCGTAGACTGTTTGAGACATACCTCCCGTGGAGGAAAGTGCGCATGGTGACCGTTGTATTCAATCCCGGTGCAATATCTGTGTTTCATCAACACTGTGGTAGTCCAATGATTACAGAATGCCGCCAGATGTTCATCGGAAACTACTACTGGTCTTCCAGGGAACGATCAAAGCGTAGACTGTTTGAGACATTACTCCCATGGAGGAAACTGCGCATGGAGACTGTTGTATTAAAACCCGATGCAATTTCTGTGTTTCATCAACTCTCTGATAGTCCACAGAGTACAGAAGGCTTCCAGATGTGCATCGGAAACTACTACTGGTCTTCCAGGTAACGATCAAAGCGTAGACTGTTAGACACATTACTCCCATGGAGGAAAGTGCGCATGGTGACTGTTGTATTCAATCCCGATGCAATTACTGTGTTTCATCAACACTCTGATAGTCCACAGATTACAGAATTTCTTCAGATGTGCATCAATAACTACTACTGGTCTTCCAGGGAACGATCAAAGCGTAGGCTGTTTTAGTTATTTCTCCCATGGAGGATAGTGCGCATGGTGACTGTGGTATTCAATCCAGATGCAATTTCTGTGTTTCATCAACACTCTGATAGTCCACAGAGTACAGAAAGCCTCCAGATGTGCATCGGAAACTACTACTGGTCTTCCAGGGAATGATCAAAGCGTAGACTGTTTGAGACATTACTACCGTGGAGGAAAGTGCGCATGGTGACTGTTGTACTCAATCCATGCATTTTGTGTGTTTCATCAACACTCTGATAGTCCACAGATTACAGAATGCCACGAGATGTGCATCGGAAACTACTACTGGTCTTCCAGGGAACGATCAAAGCGTAGACTGTTTGAGACATTACTCCCATGGAGGAAAAGGCGCATGGAGACTGTTGTATTAAATCCCGATGCAATTTCTGTGTTTCATCAACTCGCTGATAGTCCACAGAGTACAGAAGGACTCCAGATGTGCATCGGAAACTACTACTGGTCTTCCAGGTAACGATCACACTAGATCGCGTGTTACACATTACTCCCATGGAGGAAAGTGCGAATGGTGACTGTTGTATTCAATCCCGATGCAATTACTGTGTTTCATCAACACTCTGATAGTCCACAGATTACAGAATTTCTTCAGATGTGCATCAATAACTACTACTGGTCTTCCAGGGAAAGATCAAAGCGTAGACTGTTTGAGACATTACTACCGTGGAGGAAAGTGCGCATGGTGACTGTTGTATTCAGTCCCGATGCAATTTCTGTGTTTCATCAACACTCTGATAGTCCATAGATTACAGAATGCCTCCAGATGTTCATCGGAAACTACTACTGGTCTTCCAGGGAACGTTCAAAGCGTAGACTACTTGAGACAATTCTTTTATGGAGGAATGTGCGCAAGGTGACTGTTGTAAACAATCCCGAAGCAATTTCTGTGTTTCATCAACACTCTGATAGTCCTCAGATTACAGAATGCCTCCAGATGTGCATCGGAAACTACACCTGGTCTTCCAGGGAACGATCAAAGCGTAGACTGTTAGAGACATTACTCCCATGGAGTAAAGTGCGCATGGAGACTGTTGTATTCCATCCCGATGCAATATCTGTGTTTCATCAACACTATGATGGTCTACACATTACAGAATTCCACCAGATGTGCATCAGAAACTACTACTGGTCTTCCAGGGAACGATCAAATCGTAGATAGCTTGAGACATAACTCCCGTGGAGGAAAGTGCGCATGGTGACTGTTGTATTCAATCTTGATGCAATTTCTGTGTTTTTCGTCAACACTCTAATAGTCCAAAGATTACAGAATGCCTCCAGATCTGCATCTGAAACTAATACTGGTCTTCCAGGGAACGATTAAAGCGTAGACTGTTTGAGACATTTCTCCCATGGCGGAAAGTGCGCATGGTGATTGTTGTATTTAATCCCGATGCAATTTCTGAGTTTCATCAACACTCTGATAGTCCACAGAGAACAGAATGCCTCGAGATTTGCATCGGAAACTACTGGTCTTCCAGGGAACGATCAAAGCGTAGACTGTTAGAGACATTACTCCCATGGAGGAATGTGCGCATGTTGACTGTTGTATTCAATCCCGATGGAATTACTGTGTTTCATCAACACTCTGATAGTCTACACATTACAGAATGCCACCAGATGTGCATCAGAAACTACTACTGGTCTTCCAGGGAACGATCAAATCGTAGATAGCTTGAGACATAACTCCCGTGGAGGAAAGTGTGCATGGTGACTGTTGTATTCAATCCCGATGCAATTTCTGTGTTTTTCGTCAACACTCTGATAGTCCACATATTACAGAATGCCTCCAGATGTTCATCGGAAACTACTACTGGTCTTCCAGGGGACGATCAAAGCGTAGACTGTTTGAGAACTTACTTTTATGGAGGAATGTGCGCATGGTGACTGTTGTATTCAATCCCGATGCAATTTCTGTGTTTCATCAACACTCTAATAGTCCACAGATTACAGAATGCCTCGAGATGTGCATCGGAAACTACTACTGGTCTTACAGGGAACGATCAAAGCATAGACTGTTTGAGACTTACTCCCATGGAGGAAAGTGCGCATGGTGACTGTTGTATTCAATCCCGATGCAATTTCTGTGTTTCTTCAACACTCTGATAGGCCACACATTACAGAATGCCACCAGATGTTCATCGGAAACTACTACTGGTCTTCCAGGGAACGATCAAAGCGTAGACTGTTCGAGACATTACTACCGTGGAGGAAAGTGCGCATGGTGACTTTTGTATTCAGTCCCGATGCAATTTCTGTGTTTCATCAACACTCTGATAGACCATAGATTACAGAATGCCTCCAGATGTTCATCGGAAACTACTACTGGTCATCCAGGGAACTATCAAAGCGTAGACTAATTGAGACATTACTTTTATGGAGGAATGTGCGCATGGTGACTGTTGTATTCAATCCCGATGCAATTTCTGTTTTTCATCAACACTCTGATAGTCCTCAGATTACAGAATGCCTCCAGATGTGCATCGGAAACTACTACTGGTCTTCCAGGGAACGATCAAAGCGTAGACTATTTGAGACATACCTCCCGTGGAGGAAAGTGCGCATGGTGACTGTTGTATTCAATCCCGATGAAATTTCTGTGTTTCATCAACACTCTGATAGTCCACAGATTACACAATGCCACCAGATGTGCATCGGAAAGAACTACTGGTCTTACAGGGAACGATCAAAGCGTAGACTGTTTGAGACATACCTCCCGTGGAGGAAAGTGCGCATGGTGACCGTTGTATTCAATCCCGGTGCAATTTCTGTGTTTCATCAACACTGTGGTAGTCCAATGATTACAGAATGCCGCCAGATGTTCATCGGAAACTACTACTGGTCTTCCAGGGAACGATCAAAGCGTAAACTCCTTGAGACATTACTCCCATGGAGGAAAGTGCGCATGGTGACTGTTGTATTCAATCCATGCATTTTCTGTGTTTCATCAACACTCTGAAAGTCCACAGATTACAGAATGCCACGAGATGTGCATCGGAAACTACTACTGGTCTTCCAGGGAACGATCAAAGCGTAGACTCTTTCAGACATTACTCCCATGGAGGAAAGTACGGATGGTGACTGTCGTATTCAATCCCGATGCAATTTCTGTGTTTCATCAACACTCTGATAGTCCACAGATTACAGAATGATACCGGATGTGCATCGGAAACTACTACTGGTCTTCCAGGGAGCGATCAAAGCGTAGACTGTTTGAGACATTACTCCCATGGAGGAAAGTGATCATGGTGACTGTTTTATTCAATCCCGATGCAATTACTGTGTTTCATCAACTCTCTGATAGTCCACAAATTACAGAATGCCTCCAGATGTTCATCGGAAACTACTACTGGTCTTCCAGGGAACGATCAAAACGTTGAGTATTTGAGACAATACTCCCATGGAGGAAAGTGCGCATGGTGACTATTGTATTCAATCCCGATGCAATTTCTGTGTTTCATCAACACTCAGATAGTCCACAGAGTACAGAAAGCCTCCAGATGTGCATCGGAAACTACTACTGGTCTTCCAGGAAACGATCAAATCGTAGACTGTTTGAGACATATCTCCCGTGGAGGAAAGTGCGCATGGTGACTGTTGTATTCAATCCCGATGCAATTTCTGTGTTTTATCAACACTCTGATAGTCCACATATTACAGAATGCCACCAGATGTTCATCGGAAAGTACTATTGGTCTTCCAGGGAACGATCAAAGCGTAGACTGTTTGAGACATTACTTTTAAGGAAGAATGTGCGCATGGTGACTGTTGTATTCAATCCCGATGCAATTTCTGTGTTTCGCAAACACTCTGATAGTCCTGAGATTACAGAATGTCTACAGATGTGCATCCGAAACTACTACTGGTCTTCCAGGGAACGATCAAAGCGTAGACTGTTTGAGAATTACTCCCATGAAGGAAATTGCGCATCGTGACAGTTGTATTCGATCCCGATGCAATTACTGTGTTTCGTCAACACTCTGATAGTCCACAAATTACAGAATGCCTCCAGATGTTCATCGGAAACTACTACTGGTCTTCCGGGGAACGATCAAAGCGTTGAGTATTTGAGACAATACTCCCTTGGAGGAAAGTGCGCATGTTGACTGTTGTATTTACTCCCGATGGAATTACTGTGTTTCATCAACACTCTGATAGTCTACACATTACAGAATGCCACCAGATGTGCATCAGAAACTACTACTGGTCTTAGAGGGAACGATCAAATCGTAGATAGCTTGAGACATAACTCCCGTGGAGGAAAGTGTGCATGGTGACTGTTGTATTCAATCCCGATGCAATTTCTGTGTTTTTCGTCAACACTCTGATAGTCCACATATTACAGAATGCCTCGAGATGTTCATCGGAAACTACTATTGGTCTTACAGGGAACGATCAAAGCATAGACTGTTAGAGAATTACTCCCATGGAGGAAAGTGCGCATGGTGACTGTTGTATTCAATCCCGATGCAATTACTGTGTTTCTTCAACACTCTGATAAGCCACAGATTACAGAATGCCTCGAGATGTGCATCGGAAACTACTACTGGTCTTACAGGGAACGATCAAAACATAGACTGTTAGAGAATTCCTCCCATGGAGGAAAGTGCGCATGGTGACTGTTGTATTCAATCCCGATGCAATTTCTGTGTTTCTTCAACACTCTGATAGGCCACAGATTACAGAATGCCACCAGATGTTCATCGGATACTACTACTGGTCTTCCAGGGAACGATCAAAGCGTAGACTGTTTGGGACATTACTACCGTGGAGGCAAGTGCGCATGGTGACTGTTGTATTCAGTCCCGATGCAATTTCTGTGTTTCATCAACACTCTGATAGTCCATAGATTACAGAATGCCTCCAGATGTTCATCGGAAACTACTACTGGTCATCCAGGGAACTATCAAAGCGTAGACTAATTGAGACATTACTTTTATGGAGGAATGTGCGCATGGTGACTGTTGTATTCAATCCCGATGCAATTTCTGTGTTTCATCAACACTCTGATAGTCCTCAGATTACAGAATGCCTCCAGATGTGCATCGGAAACTACTACTGGTCTTCCAGGGAACGATCAAAGCGTAGACTGTTAGAGACATACCGCCCGTGGAGGAAAGTGCGCATGGTGACTGTAGTATTCAATCCCGATGCAATTTATGTGTTTCATCAACACTCTGATAGTCCACAGATTACACAATGCCACCAGATGTGCATCGGAAACTACTACTGGTCTTCCAGGGAACGATCAAAGCGTAGACTGTTTGAGACATACCTCCCGTGGAGGAAAGTGCGCATGGTGACCGTTGTATTCAATCCCGGTGCAATTTCTGTGTTTCATCAACACTGTGGTAGTCCAATGATTACAGAATGCCGCCAGATGTTCATCGGAAACTACTACTGGTCTTGCAGGGAACGATCAAAGCGTAAACTCCTTGAGACATTACTCCCATGGAGGAAAGTGCGAATGGTGACTGTTGTATTCAATCCATGCATTTTCTGTGTTTCATCAAACTCTGATAGTCCACAGATTACAGAATGCCACGAGTTGAGCATCGGAAACTACTACTGGTCTTCCAGGGAACGATCAAAGCAGAGACTCTTTCAGACATTACTCCCATGGAGGAAAGTGCGGATGGTGACGGTCGTATTCAATCCCGATGCAATTTCTGTGTTTCATCAACACTCTGATAGTCCACAGATTACAGAATGATACCGGATGTGCATCGGAAACTACTACTGGTCTTCCAGGGAGCGATCAAAGCGTAGACTGTTTGAGACATTACTCCCATGGAGGAAAGTGCGCATGGTGACTGTTGTTTTCAATCCCGATGAAATTACTGTGTTTCATCAACACTCTGATAGTCCACAAATTACAGAATGCCTCCAGATGTTCATCGGAAACTACTACTGGTCTTCCAGGGAACGATCAAAGCGTTGAGTATTTGAGACAATACTCCCATGGAGGAAAGTGCGCATGGTGACTATTATATTCAATCCCGATGCAATTTCTGTGTTTCATCTACACTCTGATAGTCCACAGAGTACAGAAAGCCTCCAGATGTGCATCGGAAACTACTACTGGTCTTCCAGGAACGATCAAATCGTAGACTGTTTGAGACATATCTCCCGTGGAGGAAAGTACGCATGGTGACTGTTGTATTTAATCCCGATGCAATTTCTGTGTTTCATCAACACTCTGATGGTCCACATATTATAGAATGCCACCAGATGTTCATCGGAAACTACTATTGGTCTTCCAGGGAACGATCAAAGCGTAGACTGTTTGAGACACTACTTTTATGGAGGAATGTGCGCATGGTGACTGTTGTATTCAATCCCGATTCAATTTCTGTGTTTCGCAAACACTCTGATAGTCCTGAGATTACAGAATGCCTACAGATGTGCATCGGAAACTACTACTGGTCTTCCAGGGAACGATCAAAGCGTAGACTGTTTGAGAATTACTCCCATGAAGGAAATTGCGCATCGTGACTGTTGTATTCGATCCCGATGCAATTACTGTGTTTCATCAACACTCTGATTGTCCACAAATTACAGAATGCCTCCAGATGTTCATCGGAAACTACTACTGGTCTTCCAGGGAACGATGAAAGTGTTGAGTATTTGAGACAATACTCCCATGGAGGAAAGTGCGCATGTTGACTGTTGTATTTAATCCCGATGGAATTACTGTGTTTCATGAACACTCTGATAGTCTACACATTACAGAATGCCACCAGATGTGCATCAGAAACTACTACTGGTCTTAGAGGGAACGATCAAATCGTAGATAGCTTGAGACATAACTCCCGTGGAGGAAAGTGCGCATGGTGACTGTTGTATTCAATCCCGATGCAATTTCTGTGTTTTTCGTCAACACTCTGATAGTCCACATATTACAGAATGCCTCGAGATGTTCATCGGAAACTACTATTGGTCTTACAGGGAACGATCAAAGCATAGACTGTTAGAGAATTCCTCCCATGGAGGAAAGTGCGCATGGTGACTGTTGTATTCAATCCCGATGCAATTACTGTGTTTCTTCAACACTCTGATAGGCCACAGATTACAGAATGCCTCGAGATGTGCATCGGAAACTACTACTGGTCTTACAGGGAACGATCAAAGCATAGACTGTTAGAGAATTCCTCCCATAGAGGAAAGTGCGCATGGTGACTGTTGTATTCAATCCCGATGCAATTTCTGTGTTTCTTCATTACTCTGATAGGCCACAGATTACAGAATGCCACCAGATGTTCATCGGATACTACTACTGGTCTTCCAGGGAACGATCAAAGCGTAGACTGTTTGAGACATTACTACCGTGGAGGCAAGTGCGCATGGTGACTGTTGTATTCAGTCCCGATGCAATTTCTGTGTTTCATCAACACTCTGATAGTCCATAGATTACAGAATGCCTCCAGATGTTCATCGGAAACTACTACTGGTCATCCAGGGAACTATCAAAGCGTAGACTAATTGAGACATTACTTTTATGGAGGAATGTGCGCATGGTGACTGTTGTATTCAATCCCGATGCAATTTCTGTGTTTCATCAACACTCTGATAGTCCTCAGACTACAGAATGCCTCCAGATGTGCATCGGAAACTACTACTGGTCTTCCAGGGAACGATCAAAGCGTAGACTGTTTGAGACATACTTCCCGTGGAGGAAAGTGCGCATGGTGACCGTTGTATTCAATCCCGGTGCAATTTCTGTGTTTCATCAACACTGTGGTAGTCCAATGATTACAGAATGCCGCCAGATGTTCATCGGAAACTACTACTGGTCTTGCAGGGAACGATCAAAGCGTAAACTCCTTGAGACATTACTCCCATGGAGGAAAGTGCGAATGGTGACTGTTGTATTCAATCCATGCATTTTCTGTGTTTCATCAACACTCTGATAGTCCACAGATTACAGAATGCCACGAGTTGAGCATCGGAAACTACTACTGGTCTTCCAGGGAACGATCAAAGCAGAGACTCTTTCAGACATTACTCCCATGGAGGAAAGTGCGGATGGTGACGGTCGTATTCAATCCCGATGCAATTTCTGTGTTTCATCAACACTCTGATAGTCCACAGATTACAGAATGATACCGGATGTGCATCGGAAACTTCTACTGGTCTTCCAGGGAGCGATCAAAGCGTAGACTGTTTGAGACATATCTCCCGTGGAGGAAAGTACGCATGGTGACTGTTGTATTCAATCCCGATGCAATTTCTGTGTTTCATCAACACTCTGATAGTCCACAGAGTACAGAAAGCCTCCAGATGTGCATCGGAAACTACTACTGGTCTTCCAGGAACGATCAAATCGTAGACTGTTTGAGACATATCTCCCGTGGAGGAAAGTACGCATGGTGACTGTTGTATTCAATCCCGATGCAATTTCTGTGTTTCATCAACACTCTGATAGTCCACATATTATAGAATGCCACCAGATGTTCATCGGAAACTACTATTGGTCTTCCAGGGAACGATCAAAGCGTAGACTGTTTGAGACACTACTTTTATGGAGGAATGTGCGCATGGTGACTGTTGTATTCAATCCCGATTCAATTTCTGTGTTTCGCAAACACTCTGATAGTCCTGAGATTACAGAATGCCTACAGATGTGCATCGGAAACTACTACTGGTCTTCCAGGGAACGATCAAAGCGTAGACTGTTTGAGAATTACTCCCATGAAGGAAATTGCGCATCGTGACTGTTGTATTCGATCCCGATGCAATTACTGTGTTTCATCAACACTCTGATTGTCCACAGAATACAGAATGCCTCCAGATGTTCATCGGAAACTACTACTGGTCTTCCAGGGAACGATCAAAGCGTTGAGTATTTGAGACAATACTCCCATGGAGGAAAGTGCGCATGTTGACTGTTGTATTCAATCCCGATGGAATTACTGTGTTTCATCAACACTCTGATAGTCTACACATTACAGAATGCCACCAGATGTGCATCAGAAACTACTATTGGTCTTCCAGGGAACGATCAAATCGTAGATAGCTTGAGACATAACTCCCGTGGAGGAAAGTGCGCATGGTGACTGTTGTATTCAATCCCGAAGAAATTCCTGTGTTTTTCGTCAACACTCTGATAGTCCACATATTATAGAATGCCTCGAGATGTTCATCGGAAACTAATTTGGTCTTACAGGGAACGATCAAAGCATAGACTGTTAGAGAATTCCTCCCATTTAGGAAAGTGCGCATGGTGACTGTTGTATTTCATCCCGATGCAATTACTGTGTTTCTGCAACACTCTGATAGGCCACAGATTACAGAATGCCTCGAGATGTCCATCGGAAACTACTACTGGTCTTACAGGGAACGATCAAACCATAGACTGTTAGAGAATTCCTCCCATGGAGGAAAGTGCGCATGGTGACTGTTGTATTCAATCCCGATGCAATTTCTGTGTTTCTTCAACACTCTGATAGGCCACAGATTACAGAATGCCACCAGATGTTCATCGGAAACTACTACTGGTCTTCCAGGGAACGATCAAAGCGTAGACTGTTTGAGACTTTACTACCGTGGAGGTAAGTGCGCATGGTGACTGCTGTATTCAGTCCCGATGCAATTTCTGTGTTTCATCAACACTCTGATGGTCCATAGATTACAGAATGCCTCCAGATGTTCATCGGAATCTACTACTGGTCATCCAGGGAACTATCAAAGCGTAGACTAATTGAGACATTACTTTTATGGAGGAATGTGCGCATGGTGACTGTTGTATTCAATCCCGATGCAATTTCTTTGTTTCATCAACACTCTGATAGTCCTCAGATTACAGAATGCCTCCAGATGTGCATCGGAAACTACTACTGGTCTTCCAGGGAACGATCAAAGCGTAGACTGCTTGAGACATACCTCCCGTGGAGGAAAGTGCGCATGGTGACTGTAGTATTCAATCCCGATGCAATTTCTGTGTTTCATCAACACTCTGATAGTCCACAGATTACACAATGCCACCAGATGTGCATCGGAAACTACTACTGGTCTTCCAGGGAACGATCAAAGCGTAGACTGTTTGAGACATACCTCCCGTGGAGGAAAGTGCGCATGGTGACCGTTGTATTCAATCCCGGTGCAATTTCTGTGTTTCATCAACACTGTGGTAGTCCAATGATTACAGAATGCCGCCAGATGTTCATCGGAAACTACTACTGGTCTTCCAGGGAACGATCAAAGCGTAAACTCATTGAGACATTACTCCCATGGTTTAAAGTGCGCATGGTGACTGTTGTATTCAATCCATGCATTTTCTGTGTTTCATCAACACACTGATAGTCCACAGATTACAGAATGCCACGAGATGTGCATCGGAAACTACTACTGGTCTTCCAGGGAACGATCAAAGCAGAGACTCTTTCAGACATTACTCCCATGGAGGAAAGTGCGGATGGTGACTGTCGTATTCAATCCCGATGCAATTTCTGTGTTTCATCAACACTCTGATAGTCCACAGATTACAGAATGATACCGGATGTGCATCGGAAACTACTACTGGTCTTCCAGGGAGCGATCAAAGCGTAGACTGTTTGAGACATTACTCCCATGGAGGAAAGTGCGCATGGTGACTGTTGTATTCAATCCCGATGCAATTACTGTGTTTCATCAACACTCTGATAGTCCACAAATTACAGAATGCCTCCAGATGTTCATCGGAAACTACTACTGGTCTTCCAGGGAACGATCAAAGCGTTGAGTATTTGAGACAATACTCCCATGGAGGAAAGTGCGCATGGTGACTATTGTATTCAATCCCGATGCAATTTCTGTGTTTCATCTACACTCTGATAGTCCACAGAGTACAGAATGCCTCCAGATGTGCATCGGAAACTACTACTGGTCTTCCAGGGAACGATCAAATCGTAGACTGTTTGAGACATACCTCCCGTGGAGGAAAGTGCGCATGGTGACTGTTGTATTCAATCCCGATGCAATTTCTGTGTTTCATCAACACTCTGATAGTCCACAAATTACAGAATGCCACCAGATGTTCATCGGAAACTACTACTGGTCTTCCAGGGAACGATCAAAGCGTAGACTGTTTGAGACATTACTTTTATGGAGGAATGTGCGCATGGTGACTGTTGTATTCAATCCCGATGCAATTTCTGTGTTTCGCAAACACTCTGATAGTCCTGAGATTACAGAATGCCTCCAGATGTGCATCGGAAACTACTACTGGTCTTCCAGGGAACGATCAAAGCGTAGACTGTTTGAGAATTACTCAAATGAAGGAAATTGCGCATCGTGACTGTTGTATTCAATCCCGATGCAATTTCTGTGTTTCATCAAAACTCTGATAGTCCACAGATTACAGAATGCTTCCAGATGTGCATCGGAAACTACTACTGGTCTTCCAGGGAACGATCAAAGCGTAGACTGTTTGAGATAATACTCCCATGGAGGAAAGTGCGCATGGTGACTGTTGTATTCAATCCCGATGCTATTTCTGTGTTTCATCAACACTCTGTTAGTCCACAGATTACAGAATGCCTCCAGAAGTGCATCGGAAACTACTACTGTTCTTCCAGGGAACGAACAAAGCGTAAACTCCTTGAGACATTATTCCCATGGAGGAAAGTGCGCATGGTGACTGTTGTATTCAATCCATGCATTATCTGTGTTTCGTCAACACTCTGATAGTGCACAGATTACAGAATGCCACGAGATGTGCATAGAAACTACTACTGGTCTTCCAGGGAACGATCAAAGCGTAGACTCTTTCAGACATTACTCCAATGGAGGAAAGTGCGCATGGTGACTGTCGTATTCAATCCCGATGCAATTTCTGTGTTTCATCAACACTCTGATAGTCCACAGATTACAGAATGCCACCAGAAGTGCATGGGAAACTACTACTGGTCTTCCGGGGAACGATCAAACGTAGATTGTTTGAGACATACCTCCCGTGGAAGAAAGTACGCATGGTGACTGTTGTATTCAATCCCGATGCAATTTCTGTGTTTCATCAACACTCTGATAGTCCACAGATTACAGAATGTCACCAGATGTGCATCGGAAACTACTACTGGTCTTCCAGGGAACGATCAATGCGTAGACTGTTTGAGAATTACTCCCATAGAGGAAAGTGCGCATGGTGACTGTTGTATTTAATCCCGATGCAATTTCTGTGTTTCATCAACACTCTGATAGTCCACAGCTTACAGAATGCCTCCAGATGTGCATCGGAAACTACTACTGGTCTTTCAGGGAACGATGAAAGCGTAGACTCTTTCAGACATTACTCCCATGGAGGAAAGTGCGGATGGTGACTGTTGTATTCAACCCCGATGCAATTTCTGTGTTTCATCAACACTCTGATAGTCCACAGAGTACAGAAAGCCTCCAGATGTGCATCGGAAACTACTACTGGTCTTCCAGGGAACGATCAAAGAGTAGACTGTTAGAGACATTACTCTCATGGAGGAAAGTGCTCATGGTGACTGTTGTATTCAATCCCGATGCAATTTCTGTGTTTCATCAACACTCTGATAGTACTCAGATTACAGAATGCCTCCAGATGTGCATCGGAGACTACTACTGGTCTTCCAGGGAACGATCAAAGCGTAGACTGTTTGGGACATTACTCCCATGGAGGTAAGTGCACATAGTGATTGTTGTATTCAATCCCGATTCAATTTCTGTGTTTCATCAACACTCTGATAGTCCACAGATTACATAATGCCTCCAGATGTGCATGGGAAACTACTACTGGTCTTCCAGGGAACGATCAAAACGTAAACTCTTTGAGACATTACTCCCATGGAGGAAAGTGCGCATCGTGACTGTTGTATTCAATCCCGATGCAATTTCTGTGTTCCATCTACACTCTGATAGTCCACAGACTACAGAATGCCTCCAGATGTGCATCGGAAGCTACTACTGGTCTTCCAGGGAAAGATCAAAGCGTAGACTTTTTGAGACATAACTCCCATGGAGGAAACTGCGCATGGAAACTGTTGTATACAATCCCGATGCAATTTCTGTTTTGCATCAACACTCTGACAGTCCACAGAGTACAGAAAGCCTCCAGATGTGCATCGGAAACTACTACTGGTCTTCCAGGGAACGATCAAAGCGTAGACTGTTTGAGAATTACTCCCATAGAGGAAAGTGCGCATTGTGACTGTTGTATTTACTCCCGATGCAATTTCTGTGTTTCATCAACACTCTGATAGTCCACAGATTACAGAATGCCTCCAGATGTGCATCGGAAACTGCTACTGGTCTTCCAGGGAACGATCATAGCGTAGTCTCTTTCAGACATTACTCCCATGGAGGAAAGTGCGGATGGTGACTGTTGTATTCAATCCCGATGCAATTTCTGTGTTTCATCAACACTCTGACAGTCCACAGAGTACAGAAAGCCTCCAGATGTGCATCGGAAACTACTACTGGTCTTCCAGGGAACGATCAAATCGTAGCCGGTTTGAGAATTACTCCCATGAAGGAAAGTGCGCATGGTGACTGTTGTATTCAATGCCGATGCAATTTCTGTGTTTCATCAACACTCTGATACTCCCCAGATTACAGAATGCCTCCAGATGTGCATCGGAAACTACTACTGGTCTTCCAGGGAACGATCAAAGCGTAGACTCTTTCAGACATTACTCCCATGGAGGAAAGTGCGGTTGGTGACTGTTGTATTCAATCCCGATGCAATTTCTGTGTTTCGTCAACACTCTGATAGGACACAGATTACAGAATGCCACCAGATGTTCATCGGAAACTACTACTGGTCTTCCAGGGAAGGATCAAATCGTAGACTGTTTGAGACATTACTACCGTGGAGGAAAGTGCGCATGGTGACTGTTGTATTCAATCCCGATGCAATTTCTGTGTTTCATCAACACTCTGATGGTCCAAAGATTACGGAAAGCCTCAAGATGTGCATCGGAAGCTACTACTGGTCTTCCAGATAACGATCAAAGCGTAGACTGTTTGAGACATTACTCCCGTGGAGGAAAGTGCGCATGGTGACTGTTGTATTCAGTCCCGATGCAATTTCTGTGTTTCATCAACACTCTGATAGTCCATAGATTACAGAATGTCTCCAGATGTTCATCGGAAACTACTACTGGTCTTCCAGGGAACGTTCAATGTGTAGACTATTTGAGACATTTCTTTTATGGAGGTATGTGAACATGGTGAATGATGTATTCAATCCCGATGCAATTTCTGTGTTACATCAACACTCTGATAGTCCTCAGATTACAGAATGCCTCCAGATGTGCATCGTAAACTACTACTGGTCTTCCAGGGAACGATCAAAGCGTTGACTGTTTGAGACACACCTCCCGTGGAGGAAAGTGCGCATGGTGACTGTTGTATTCAATCCCGATGCAATTTCTGTGTTTCATCAACACTCCGATAGTCCACAGATTACACAATGCCACCAGTTGTGCATCGGAAACTACTACTGGTCTTCCAGGGAACGATCAAATCGTAGACAGTTTGAGACATACCTCCCATGGAGGAAAGTGCGCATGGTGACCGTTGTATTCAATCCCGGTGCAATTTCTGTGTTTCATCAACACTGTGGTAGTCCAATGATTACAGAATGCCGCCAGATGTTCATCGGAAACTACTACTGGTCTTCCAGGGAACGATCAAAGCGTAGACTGTTTGAGACTTTACTCCCATGGAGGAATGAGCGCATGGTGACTGTTGTATTCAATCCCGATGCGATATCTGTGTTTCATCAACACTCTGATAGTCCACAGATTACAGAATGCCGCCAGATGTTCATCGGAAACTACTACTGGTCTTCCAGGGAACGATCAAAGAGTAGACTGTTTGAGACATTACTACCGTTGAGGAAAGTGCGCATGGTGACTGTTGTATTCAATCCCGTTGCAATTTCTGTGTTTCATCAACACTCTGAGAGTCCACAGATTACAGAATGCCTCCAGATGTACATCGTAAACTACTACTGGTCTTCCAGGGAACGATCAAAGCGTAGACTGTTTGAGACATTACTCCCATGGAGGAAACTGCGCATGGAGACTGTTGTATTCAACCCCGATGCAATTTCTGTGTTTCATCAACACTCTGATAGTCCACAGTGTACAGAAAGCTTCCAGATGTGCATAGGAAACTACTACTGGTCTTCTGGGGAACGATCAAAAAGTAGACTGTTAGAGAGATTACTCCCATGGAGGAAAGTGCGCATGGTGACTGTTGTATTCAATCCCGATGCAATTACTGTGATTCATTAACACCCTGATAGTCTACACATTACACAATGCCACCAGATGTGCATCGGAAACTACTACTGGTCTTCCAGGGAACGATCAAATCGTAGTTTGTTTGAGACATTACTCCCGTGGAGGAAAGTGGGAATGGTGACTGTTGTATTCAATCCGGATGCAATTTCTGTGTTTCATCAACACTCTGATAGTCCACATTTTACAGAATGCCTCCAGATGAGCATCGAAAACTACTACAGGTCTTCCAGGGAACTATGAAAGCGTAGACTGTTTGAGACATTACTCCAATGGAGGAAAGTGCGCATGGTGACTGTTGTATTCAATCCCGATGCAATTTCTGTGTTTCATCAACACTCTGATAGTCCTCAGATTGCAGAATGCCTCCAGATGTGCATCGGAAACTACTACTGGTCTTCCAGGGATCGATCAAAGCGTAGACTGTTTGAGACACACCTCCCGTGGAGGAAAGTGAGCATGGTGACTGTTGCATTCAATCCCGATGCAATTTCTGTGTTTAATCAACACTCTTATAGTCCACAGATTACAGAATGCCTCCAGAAGTGTATCGGAAACCACTACTGCTCTTCCAGGGAACGATCAAAGTGTAAACACCTTGAGACATTACTCCCATGAAGGAAAGTGCGCATGGTGACTGTTGTATTCAATCCACGCATTTTCTGTGTTTCATCAACACACTGATAGTCCACAGATTACAGAATGCCACGAGATGTGCATCGGAAACTACTACTGGTCTTCCAAGGAACGATCAAAGCGTAGACTATTTGAGACATTACTTTTATGGAGGAATATGCGCATGGTGACTGTTGTATTCAATCCCAATGCAATTTCTGTGTTTCATCAACACTCTGATAGTCCTCAGATTACAGAATGCCTCCAGATGTTCATCGGGAACTACTACTGGTCTTCCAGGAAACGTTCAAAGCGTAGACTATTTGAAACATTACTTTTATGGAGGAATGTGCGCATGGTGACTGTTGTATTCAATCCCAATGCAATTTCTGTGTTTCATCAACACTCTGATAGTCTACAATTTACAGAAGGCCTCCAGATGTTCATCGGAAACTACTACTGGTCTTCCAGGGAACGATCAAAGCGTAGACTGTTTGAGACATTACTTTTATGGAGGAATGTGCGCATGGTTACTGTTGTATTCAATCCCGATGCTATTTCTGTGTTTCATCAACACTCTGATACTCCACAGATTACAGAATGCCTCCAGATGTGCATCGGAAACTACTACTGGTCTTCCAGGGAACGATCAAAGCGTAGACTCTTTCAGACATTACTCCCATGGAGGAAAGTGTGGTTGGTGACTGTTGTATTCAATCCTGATGCAATTTCTGTGTTTCGTCAACACTCTGATAGATCACAGATTACAGAATGCCACCAGATGTTCATCGGAAACTACTACTGGTCTTCCAGGGAGCGATCAAATCGTAGACTGTTTGAGACATTACTACCATGGAGGAAAGTGCGCATGGTGACTGTTGTATTCAGTCCCGATGCAATTTCTGTGTTTCATCAACACTCTGATAGTCCATAGATTACAGAATGTCTCCAGATGTTCATCGGAAACTACTACTGGTCTTCCAGGGAACGTTCAAAGTGTAGACTATTTGAGACATTACTTTTATGGAGGTATGTGCGCATGGTGAATGATGTATTCAATCCCGATGCAATTTCTGGGTTACATCAACACTCTGATAGTCCTCAGATTACAGAATGCCTCCAGATGTGCTTCGGAAACTACTACTGGTCTTCCAGGGAACGATCAAAGCGTTGACTGTTTGAGACATACCTCCCGTGGAGGAAAGTGCGCATGGTGACTGTTGTATTCAATCCCGATGCAATTTCTGTGTTCCATCTACACTCTGATAGTCCACAGACTACAGAATGCCTCCAGATGTGCATCGGAAGCTACTACTGGTCTTCCAGGGAAAGATCAAAGCGTAGACTTTTTGAGACATAACTCCCATGGAGGAAACTGCCCATGGAGACTGTTGTATACAATCCCGATGCAATTTCTGTTTTGCATCAACACTCTGACAGTCCACAGAGTACAGAAAGCCTCCAGATGTGCATCCTAAACTACTACTGGTCTTCCAGGAAACGATCAAATCGTAGACTGTTTGAGAATTACTCCCATAGAGGAAAGTGCGCATTGTGACTGTTGTATTTAATCCCGATGCAATTTCTGTGTTTCATCAACACTCTGATAGTCCACAGATTACAGAATGCCTTCAGATGTGCATCGGAAACTACTACAAGTCTTCCAGGGAACGATCAAAGCGTAGACTCTTTCAGACATTACCCCCATGGAGGAAAGTGCGGATGGTGACTGTTGTATTCAATCCCGATGCAATTTCTGTGTTTCATCAACACTCTGATAGTCCACAGACTACAGAATGCCTCCAGATGTGCATTGGAAGCTACTACTGGTCTTCCAGAGAAAGATCAAAGCGTAGACTCCTTGAGACATAACTCCCATGGACGAAACTGCGGATGGAGACTGTTGTATTCAATCCCGATGCAATTTCTGTGTTTCATCAACACTCTGACAGTCCACAGAGTACAGAAAGCCTCCAGATGTGCATCGGAAACTACTACTGGTCTTCCAGGGAACGATCAAAGCGTAGACTGTTTGAGACATTACTTTTATCTAGGAATGTGCGCATGGTGACTGTTGTATTCAATCCCGATGCAATTTCTGTGTTTCATTAACACTCTGATAGTCCTCAGATTGCAGAATGCCTCCAGATGTGCATCGGAAACTACTACTGGTCTTCCAGGGATCAATCAAAGCGTAGACTGTTTGAGACACACCTCCCGTGGAGGAAAGTGCGCATGGTTACTGTTGTATTCAATCCCGATGCAATTTCTGTGTTTAATCAACACTCTGATACTCCACAGATTACAGAATGCCTACAGATGTGCATCGGAAACTACTACTGGTCTTCCAGCTAACGATCAAAGCGTAGACTGTTTGAGATATTACTCCCATGGAGGAAAGTGCGCATGGTGATTGTTGTATTCAATCCCGATGCAATTTCTGTGTTTCATCAACACTCTGATAGTCCACAGATTACAGAATGCCTCCAGAAGTGCATCGGAAACTACTACTGTTCTTCCAGTGAACGATCAAAGCGTAAACTCCTTGAGACATTACTCCCATGGAGGAAAGTGCGCATGGTGACTGTTGTATTCAATCCCGATGCAATTTCTGTGTTTCATCAACACTCTTATAGTCCACAGATTACAGAATGCCTCCAGAAGTGCATCGGAAACCACTACTGTTCTTCCAGGGAACGATCAAAGCGTAAACACCTTGAGACATTACTCCCATGAAGGAAAGTGCGCATGGTGACTGTTGTATTCAATCTACGCATTTTCTGTGTTTCATCAACACACTGATAGTCCACAGATTACAGAATGCCACGAGATGTGCATCGGAAACTACTACTGGTCTTCCAAGGAACGATCAAAGCGTAGACTATTTGAGACATTACTTTTATGGAGGAATATGCGCATGGTGACTGTTGTATTCAATCCCAATGCAATTTCTGTGTTTCATCAACACTCTGATAGCCCTCAGATTACAGAATGCCTCCAGATGTTCATCGGAAAGTACTACTGGTCTTCCAGGGAACGTTCAAAGCGTAGACTATTTGAAACATTACTTTTATGGAGGAATGTGCGCATGGTGACTGTTGTATTCAATCCCAATGCAATTTCTGTGTTTCATCAACACTCTGATGGTCCTCAGATTACAGAATGCCTCCAGATGTGCATCGGAAACTACTACTGGTCTTCCAGGGATCGATCAAAGCGTAGACTGTTTGAGACATACCTCCCGTGGAGGAAGTGCGCATGGTGACTGTTGTATTCAATCCCGATGCAATTTCTGTGTTTCATCAACACTCTGATACTCCACAGATTACAGAATGCCTACAGATGTGCATCGGAAACTACTACTGGTCTTCCAAGGAACGATCAAAGCGTAGCCTATTTGAGACATTACTTTTATGGAGGAATTTGCGCATGGTGACTGTTGTATTCAATCCCAATGCAATTTCTGTGTTTCATCAACACTCTGATAGTCCTCAGATTACAGAATGCCTCCAGATGTTCATCGGAAACTACTACTGGTCTTCCAGGGAACGTTCAAAGCGAAGACTATTTGAAACATTACTTTTATGGAGGAATGTGCGCATGGTGACTGTTGTATTCAATCCCAATGCAATTTCTGTGTTTCATCAACACTCTGATAGTCTACAATTTACAGAAGGCCTCCAGATGTTCATCGGAAACTACTACTGGTCTTCCAGGGAACGATCAAAGCGTAGACTGTTTGAGACATTACTTTTATGGAGGAATGTGCGCATGGTAACTGTTGTATTCAATCCCGATGCAATTTCTGTGTTTCATCAACACTCTGATAGTCCACAGATTACAGAATGATACCGGATGTGCATCGGAAACTACTACTGGTCTTCCAGGGAGCGATCAAAGCGTAGACTGTTTGAGACATACCTCCCGTGGAAGAAAGTGCGCTTATTACTCCCATGGAGGAAAGTGCGCATGGTGACTGTTGTATTCAATCCCGATGCAATTTCTGTGTTTCATCAACACTCTGATAGTCCACAGATTACAGAATGCCTCCAGATGTGCATCGGAAACTACTACTGGTCTTCCAGGGAAAGATCAAAGCGTAGACTCTTTGAGACATAACACTCATGGAGGAAATTGCGCATAAAGACTGTTGTATTCAATCCCGATGCAATTTCTGTGTTTCATCAACACTCTGACAGTCCACAGAGTACAGAAAGCCTCCAGAGGTGCATCGGAAACTACTACTGGTCTTCCAGGGAACGATCAAAGCGTAGTCTGTTTGAGACATTACTCCCATGGAGGTATGTGCGCATGGTAACTGTTGTATTCAATCCCGATGCAATTTCTGTGTTTCATCAACACTCTGATAGTCCACAAATTACAGAATGCCTCCAGATGTTCATCGGAAACTACTACTGGTCTTCCAGGGATCGATCAAAGCGTTGAGTATTTGAGACAATACTCCCATGGAGGAAAGTGCGCATGGTGACTATTGTATTCAATCCCGATGCAATTTCTGTGTTTCGCAAATACTCTGATAGTCCTCAGATTACAGAATGCTTCCAGATGTGCATCGGAAACTACTACTGGTCTTCCAGGGAACGATCAAAGCGTAGACTGTTTGAGAATTACTCCCATGAAGGAAAGTGCGCAACGTGACTGTTGTATTCAATCCCGATGCAATTTCTGTGTTTCATCAACACTCTGATACTCCACAGATTACAGAATGCCTCCAGATGTGCATCGGAAACTACTACTGGTCTTCCAGGGAACGATCAAAGCGTAGACTGTTTGAGATATTACTTTTATGGAGGAATGTGCGCATGGTGACTGTTGTATTCAATCCCAATGCAATATCTGTGTTTCATCAACACTCTGATAGTCCTCAGATTACAGAATGCCTCCAGATGTTCATCGGAAACTACTACTGGTCTTCCAGGGAACGATCAAAGCGTAGACTGTTTGAGATATTACTTTTATGGAGGAATGTGCGCTTGGTGACTGTTGTATTCAATCCCAATGCAATTTCTGTGTTTCATCAACTCTCTGATAGTCCACAGATTACAGAATGCCTCCAGAAGTGCATCGGAAACTACTACTTATCTTCCAGGGAACGATCAAAGCGTAAACTCCTTGAGACATTACTCCCATGGAGGAAAGTGCGCATGGTGACTGTTGTATTCAATCCATTAATTTTCTGTGTTTCATCAACACTCTGATAGTCCACAGATTACAGAATGCCACGAGATGTGCATCAGAAACTACTACTGGCCTTCCAAGGAACGATCAAAGGGTAGACTCTTTCAGACATTACTCCCATGCAGGAAAGTGCGGATGGTGAATGTCGTATTGAATCCCGATGCAATTTCTGTGTTTCATCAACACTCTGATAGTCCACAGATTACAGAATGATACCGGATGTGCATCGGAAACTACTACTGGTCTTCCAGGGAGCGATCAAAGCGTAGACTGTTTGAGACATACCTCCCGTGGAAGAAAGTGCGCTTATTACTCCCATGGAGGAAAGTGCGCATGGTGACTGTTGTATTCAATCCCGATGAAATTTCTGTGTTTCATCAACACTCTGATAGTCCACAGATTACAGAATGCCTCCAGATGTGCATCGGAAACTACTACTGGTCTTCCAGGGAAAGATCAAAGCGTAGACTCTTTGAGACATAACTCCCATGGAGGAAATTGCGCATAAAGACTGTTGTATTCAATCCCGACGCAATTTCTGTGTTTCATCAACACTCTGACAGTCCAAAGAGTACAGAAAGCCTCCAGAGGTGCATCGGAAACTACTACTGGTCTTCCAGGGAACGATCAAAGCGTAGACTGTTTGAGACATTACTCCCATGGAGGAATGTGCGCATGGTGACTGTTGTATTCAATCCAGATGCAATTTCTGTGTTTCATCAACACTCTGATAGTCCACAAATTACAGAATGCCTCCATATGTTCATCGGAAACTACTACTGGTCTTCCAGGGAACGATCAAAGCGTTGAGTATTTGAGACAATACTCCCATGAAGGAAAGTGCGCATGGTGACTATTGTATTCAATCCCGATGCAATTTCTGTGTTTCGCAAATACTCTGATAGTCTTCAGATTACAGAATGCTTCCAGATGTGCATCGGAAACTACTACTGGTCTTCCAGGGAACGATCAAAGCGTAGACTGTTTGAGAATTACTCCCATGAAGGAAAGTGCGCAACGTGACTGTTGTATTCAATCCCGATGCAATTTCTGTGTTTCATCAACACTCTGATACTCCACAGATTACAGAATGCCTCCAGATGTGCATCGGAAACTACTACTGGTCTTCCAGGGAACGATCAAAGCGTAGACTGTTTGAGACATTACTTTTATGGAGGAATGTGCGCATGGTTACTGTTGTATTCAATTACGATGCAATTTCTGTGTTTCATCAACACTCTGATAGTCCACAGATTACAGAATGATACCGGATGTGCATCGGAAACTACTACTGGTCTCCCAGGGAGCGATCAAAGCGTAGACTGTTTGAGACATACATCCCGTGGAAGAAAGTGCGCTTATTACTCCCATGGAGGAAAGTGCGCATGGTGACTGTTGTATTCAATCCCGATGCAATTTCTGTGTTTCATCAACACTCTGATAGTCCACAGATTACAGAATGCCTCCCGATGTGCATCGGAAACTACTACTGGTCTTCCAGGGAAAGATCAAAGCGTAGACTCTTTGAGACATAACACTCATGGAGGAAATTGCGCATAAAGACTGTTGTATTCAATCCCGATGCAATTTCTGTGTTTCATCAACACTCTGACAGTCCACAGAGTACAGAAAGCCTCCAGAGGTACATCGGAAACTACTACTGGTCTTCCAGGGAACGATCAAAGCGTAGACTGTTTGAGACATTACTCCCATGGAGGTATGTGCGCATGGTAACTGTTGTATTCAATCCCGATGCAATTTCTGTGTTTCATCAACACTCTGATAGTCCACAAATTACAGAATGCCTCCAGATGTTCATCGGACACTACCACTGGTCTTCCAGGGAACGATCAAAGCGTTGAGTATTTGAGACAATACTCCCATGGAGGAAAGTGCGCATGGTGACTATTGTATTCAATCCCGATGCAATTTCTGTGTTTCGCAAATACTCTGATAGTCCTCAGATTACAGAATGCTTCCAGATGTGCATCGGAAACTACTACTGGTCTTCCAGGGAACGATCAAAGCGTAGACTGTTTGAGAATTACTCCCATGAAGGAAAGTGCGCAACGTGACTGTTGTATTCAATCCCGATGCAATTTCTGTGTTTCATCAACACTCTGATACTCCACAGACTACAGAATGCCTCCAGATGTGCATCGGAAACTACTACTGGTCTTCCAGGGAACGATCAAAGCGTAGACTGTTTGAGATATTACTTTTATGGAGGAATGTGCGCATGGTGACTGTTGTATTCAATCCCAATGCAATATCTGTGTTTCATCAACACTCTGATAGTCCTCAGATTACAGAATGCCTCCAGATGTTCATCGGAAACTACTACTGGTCTTCCAGGGAACGATCAAAGCGTAGACTGTTTGAGATATTACTTTTATGGAGGAATGTGCGCTTGGTGACTGTTGTATTCAATCCCAATGCAATTTCTGTGTTTCATCAACTCTCTGATAGTCCACAGATTACAGAACGCCTCCAGAAGTGCATCGGAAACTACTACTTATCTTCCAGGGAACGATCAAAGCGTAAACTCCTTGAGACATTACTCCCATTTAGGAAAGTGCGCATGGTGACTGTTGTATTCAATCCATGCATTTTCTGTGTTTCATCAACACTCTGATAGTCCACAGATTACAGAATGCCACGAGATGTGCATCGGAAACTACTACTGGCCTTCCAAGGAACGATCAAAGCGTAGACTCTTTCAGACATTACTCCCATGCAGGAAAGTGCGGATGGTGAATGTCGTATTGAATCCCGATGCAATTTCTGTGTTTCATCAACACTCTGACAGTCCACAGAGTACAGAATGCCTCCAGGTGTTCATCGGAAACTACTACTGGTCTTCCAGGGAACGATCAAAGCGTAGACTGTTTGAGATATTACTTTTATGGAGGAATGTGCGCATGGTGACTGTTGTATTCAATCCCGATGCAATTTCTGTGTTTCATCAACACTCTTATAGTCCACAGATTACAGAATGCCTCCAGAAGTGCTTCGGAAACCACTACTATTCTTCCAGGGAACGATCAAAGCGTAAACACCTTGAGACATTACTCCCATGAAGGAAAGTGCGCATGGTGACTGTTTTATTCAATCCACGCATTTTCTGTGTTTCATCAACACACTGATAGTTCACAGATTACAGAATGCCACGAGATGTGCATCGGAAACTACTACTGGTCTTCCAAGGAACGATCAAAGCGTAGACTATTTGAGACATTACTTTTATGGATGAATTTGCGCATGGTGACTGTTGTATTCAATCCCAATGCAATTTCTGTGTTTCATCAACACTCTGATAGTCCTCAGATTACAGAATGCCTCCAGATGTTCATCGGAAACTACTACTGGTCTTCCAGGGAACGTTCAAAGCGAAGACTATTTGAAACATTACTTTTATGGAGGAATGTGCGCATGGTGACTGTTGTATTCAATCCCAATGCAATTTCTGTGTTTCATCAACACTCTGATAGTCTACAATTTACAGAAGGCCTCCAGATGTTCATCGGAAACTACTACTGGTCTTCCAGGGAACGATCAAAGCGTAGACTGTTTGAGACATTACTTTTATGGAGGAATGTGCGCATGGTTACTGTTGTATTCAATCCCGATGCAATTTCTGTGTTTCATCAACACTCTGATAGTCCTCAGATTACAGAATGCCTCCAGATGTGCATCGGAAACTACTACTGGTCTTCCAGGGATCGATCAAAGCGTAGACTGTTTGAGACATACCTCCCGTGGAGGAAGTGCGCATGGTGACTATTGTAATCAATCCCGATGCAATTTCTGTGTTTCATCAACATTCTGATAGTCCACAGATTACAGAATGCCTCCAGAAGTGCATCGGAAACTACTACTGATCTTCCAGGGAACGATCAAAGCGTAAACTCCTTGAGACATTACTCCCATGGAGGAAAGTGCGCATGGTGACTGTTGTATTCAATCCATGCATTTTCTGTGTTTCATCAACACTCTGATAGTCCACAGATTACAGAATGCCACGAGATGTGCATCGGAAACTACTACTGGCCTTCCAAGGAACGATCAAAGCGTAGACTCTTTCAGACATTACTCTTATGGAGGAAAGTGCGGATGGTGACTGTCGTATTCAATCCCGATGCAATTTCTGTGTTTCATCAACACTCTGATAGTCCACAGATTTCAGAATGATACCGGATGTGCATCGGAAACTACTACTGGTCTTCCAGGGAGCGATCAAAGCGTAGACTGTTTGGGACATACCTCCCGTGGAAGAAAGTGCGCTTATTACTCCCATGGAGGAAAGTGCGCATGGAGACTGTTGTATTCAATCCCGATGCAATTTCTGTGTTTCATCAACACTCTGACAGTCCACAGAGTACAGAAAGAATCCAGAGGTGCATCGGAAACTACTACTGGTCTTCCAGGAAACGATCAAAGCGTAGACTGTTTGAGACATTACTCCCATGGTGGAATGTGCGCATGGTGACTGTTGTATTCTATCTCGATGCAATATCTGTGTTTCATCAACACTCTGATAGTCCACAAATTACAGAATGCCTACAGATGTTCATCGGAAACTACTACTGGTCTTCCAGGGAACGATCAAAGCGTTGAGTATTTGAGACAATACTCCCATGGAGGAAAGTGCGCATGGTGACTATTGTATTCAATCCCGATGCAATTTCTGTGTTTCATCAACACTCTGATAGTCCACAGAGTACAGAAAGCCTCCAGATGTGCATCGGAAACTACTACTGGTCTTCCAGGGAACGATCAAATCGTAGACTGTTTGAGACATACCTCCCGTGGAGGAAAGTGCGCATGGTGATTGTTGTATTTAATCCCGATGCAATTTCTGTGTTTCATCAACACTCTGATAGTCCACAAATTACAGAATGCCTCCAGATGTGCATCGGAAACTACTACTGGTCTTCCAGGGAACGATCAACGCGTAGACTGTTTGAGACATTACTTTTATGGAGGAATGTGCGCATGGTGACTGTTGTATTCAATCCCGATGCAATTTCTGTGTTTCGCAAATACTCTGATAGTCTTCAGATTACAGAATGCTTCCAGATGTGCATCGGAAACTACTACTGGTCTTCCAGGGAACGATCAAAGCGTAGACTGTTTGAGAATTACCCCCATGAAGGAAAGTGCGCAACGTGACTGTTGTATTCAATCCCGATGCAATTTCTGTGTTTCATCAACACTCTGATACTCCACAGATTACAGAATGCCTCCAGATGTGCATCGGAAACTACTACTGGTCTTCCAGGGAACGATCAAAGCGTAGACTGTTTGAGATATTACTTTTATGGAGGAATGTGCGCATGGTGACTGTTGTATTCAATCCCAATGCAATTTCTGTGTTTCATCAACTCTCTGATAGTCCACAGATTACAGAATGCCTCCAGATGTGCATCGGAAGCTACTACTGGTCTTCCACGGAAAGATCAAAGCGTAGACTCTTTGAGACATAACTCCCATGGAGGAAATTGCGCATAAAGACTGTTGTATTCAATCCCGATGCAATTTCTGTGTTTCATCAACACTCTCACAGTCCACAGAGTACAGAAATCCTCCAGATGTGCATCGGAAACTACTACTGGTCTTCCAGGGAACGATCAAAGCGTAGACTGTTGAGACATTACTCCCATGGAGGAATGTTTGCATGGTGACTGTTGTATTCAATCCCGATGCAATTTCTGTGTTTCATCAACACTCTGATAGTCCACAAATTACAGAATGCCTCCAGATGTTCATCGGAAACTACTACTGGTCTTCCAGGCAACGATCAAAGCGTTGAGTATTTGAGACAATACTCCGATGGAGGAAAGTGCGCATGGTGACTATTGTATTCTATCCCGATGCAATTTCTGTGTTTCATCAAAACTCTGATAGTCCACACAGTACAGAAAGCCTCCAGATGTGCATCGGAAACTACTACTGGTCTTCCCGGGAACGATCAAATCGTAGACTGTTTGAGAAATACCTCCCGTGGAGGAAAGTGCGCATGGTGTCTGTTGTATTCAATCCCGATGCAATTTCTGTGTTTCTTCAACACTCTGATAGTCCACAGATTACAGAATGCCACCAGATGTGCATCGGAAACTACTACTGGTCTTCCAGGGAACGATCAAAGCGTAGACTGTTTGAGAATTACTCCCATGTAGGAAAGTGCGCATTTTGACTGTTGTATTCAATCCCGATGCAATTTCTGTGTTTCATCAACACTCAGATAGTCCACAGATTACAAAATGCCTCCAGATGTGCATCGGAAACTACTACTGGTCTTCCAGGGAACGATCAAAGCGTAGACTCTTTCAGACATTACTCCCATGGAGGAAAGTGCGGATGGTGACTGTTGTATTCAATCCCGATGCAATTTCTGTGTTTCATCAACACTCTGATAGTCCACAGACTACAGAATGCCTCCAGATGTGCATTGGAAACTACTACTGGTCTTCCAGAGAAAGATCAAAGCGTAGACTCTTTGAGATATAACTCCCATGGAGGAAACTGCGTATGGAGACTGTTGTATTCAATCCCAATGCAATTTCTGTGTTTCATCAACACTCTGATAGTCCACAGGGTACAGAAAGCCTCCAGATGTGCATCGGAAACTACTACTGGTCTTCCAGGGAACGATCAAATCGTAGACTGTTTGAGACATACCTCCCGTGGAGGAAAGTGCGCATGGTGACTGTTGTATTCAATCCCGATGCAATTTCTGTGTTTCATCAACACTCTGATAGTCCACAAATTACCTAATGCCTCAAGATGTTCATCGGAAACTACTACTGGTCTTCCAGGGAACGATCAAAACGTAGACTGTTTGAGACATTACTTTTATGGAGGAATGTGCGCATGGTGACTGTTGTATTCAATCCCGATGCAATTTCTGTGTTTCGCAAACACTCTGATAGTCCTCAGATTACAGAATGCCTCCAGATGTGCATCGGAAACTACTACTGGTCTTCCAGGGAACGATCAAAGCGTAGACTGTTTGAGAATTACTCCCATGAAGGCAAGTGCACATCGTGACTTTTGTATTCAATCCCGATGCAATTTCTGTGTTTCATCAACACTCTGATAGTCCACAAAATACAGAATGCCTCCAGATGTTCATCGGAAACTACTACTGGTCTTCCAGGGAACGATCAAAGAGTTGAGTATTTGAGACAATACTCCCATGGAGGAGAGTGCGCATGGTGACTATTGTATTCAATCCCGATGCAATTTCTGTGTTTCATCAACACTCTGATAGTCCACAGAGTACAGAAAGCCTCCAGATGTGCATCGGAAACTACTACTGGTCTTCCAGGGAACGATCAAATCGTAGAGTGTTTGAGACATACCTCCCGTAGAGGAAAGTGCGCATAGTGACTGTTGTATTCAATCCCGATGCAATTTCTGTGTTTCATCAACACTCTCATAGTCCACAAATTACATAATGCCTCCAGATGTGCATCGGAAACTACTACTGGTCTTCCAGGGAACGATCAAAGCGTAGACTGTTTGAGACATTACTTTTATGGAGGAATGTGCGCATGGTGACTGTTGTATTCAATCCCGATGCAATTTCTGTGTCGCAAACACTCTGATAGTCCTCAGATTACAGAATGCCTCCAGATGTGCATCGGAAACTTCTACTGGTCTTCTAGGGAACGATCAAAGCGTAGACTGTTAGGACATTACTCCCATGGATGGAAGGGCGCATGGTGACTGTTGTATTCAATCCCGATGCAATTACTGTGTTTCATCAACACTCTGATAGTCTACACATTACAGAATGTCACCAGATGTGCATCGGAAACTACTACTGGTCTTCCAGGGAACGATCAAACCGTATACTGTTTGAGAATTACTCCCATGGAGGAAAGTGCGCATGGTGACTGTTGTATTCAATCCCGATGCAATTTCTGTGTTTCATCAACACTCTGATAGTCCACAGATTACAAAATGCCTCCAGATGTGCATCGGAAACTACTACTGGTCTTCCAGGGAACGATCAAAGCGTAGACTCTTTCAGACATTACTCCCATGGAGGAAAGTGCGGGTGGAGACTGTTGTATTCAATCCCGATGCAATTTCTGTGTTTCATCAACACTCTGATAGTCCACAGACTACAGAATGCCTCCAGATGTGCATTGGAAACTACTACTGGTCTTCCAGAGAAAGATCAAAGCGTAGACTCTTTGAGATATAACTCCCATGGAGGAAACTGCGCATGGAGACTGTTGTATTCAATCCCAATGCAATTTCTGTGTTTCATCAACACTCTGATAATCCACAGAGTACAGAAAGCCTCCAGATGTGCATCGGAAACTACTACTGGTCTTCCAGGGAACGATCAAATCGTAGACTATTTGAGACATTACTTTTATGGAGGAATTTGCGCATGGTGAATGTTGTATTCAATCCCAATGCAATTTCTGTGTTTCATCAACACTCTGATAGTCCTCAGATTACAGAATGCCTCCAGATGTTCATCGGAAACTACTACTGGTCTTCCAGGGAACGTTCAAAGCGAAGACTATTTGAAACATTACTTTTATGGAGGAATGTGCGCATGGTGACTGTTGTATTCAATCCCAATGCAATTTCTGTGTTTCATCAACACTCTGATAGTCTACAATTTACAGAAGGCCTCCAGATGTTCATCGGAAACTACTACTGGTCTTCCAGGGAACGATCAAAGCGTAGACTGTTTGAGACATTACTTTTACGGAGGTATGTGCGCATGGTTACTGTTGTATTCAATCCCGATGCAATTTCTGTGTTTCATCAACACTCTGATAGTCCTCAGATTACAGAATGCCTCCAGATGTGCATCGGAAACTACTACTGGTCTTCCAGGGAACGATCAAAGCGTAAACTCCTTGAGACATTACTCCCATGGAGGAAAGTGCGCATGGTGACTGTTGTATTTAATCCATGCATTTTCTGTGTTTCATCAACACTCTGATAGTCCACAGATTACAGAATGCCACGAGATGTGCATCGGAAACTACTACTGGCCTTCCAAGGAACGATCAAAGCGTAGACTCTTTCTGACATTACTCCCATGGAGGAAAGTGCGGATGGTGACTGTCGTATTCAATCCCGATGCAATTTCTGTGTTTCATCAACACTCTGATAGTCCACAGATTTCAGAATGATACCGGATGTGCATCGGAAACTACTACTGGTCTTCCAGGGAGCGATCAAAGCGTAGACTGTTTGAGACATACCTCCCGTGGAAGAAAGTGCGCTTATTACTCCCATGGAGGAAAGTGCGCATGGTGAGTGTTGTATTCAATCCCGATGCAATTTCTGTGTTTCATCAACACTCTGAGAGTCCACAGATTACAGAATGCCTCCAGATGTGCATCGGAAACTACTACTGGTCTTCCTTGGAAAGATCAAAGCGTAGACTCTTTGAGACATAACTCCCATGGAGGAAATTGCGCATAAAGACTGTTGTATTCAATCCCGATGCAATTTCTGTGTTTCATCAACACTCTGACAGTCCACAGAGTACAGAAAGCCTCCAGAGGTGCATCGGAAACTACTACTGGTCTTCCAGGGAACGATCAAAGCGTAGACTGTTTGAGACATTACTCCCATGGTGGAATTTGCGCATGGTGACTGTTGTATTCAATCTCGATGCAATTTCTGTGTTTCATCAACACTCTGATAGTCCACAAATTACAGAATGCCTCCAGATGTTCATCGGAAACTACTACTGGTCTTCCAGGGAACGATCAAAGCGTTGAGTATTTGAGACAATACTCCCATGGAGGAAAGTGCGCATGGTGACTATTGTATTCAATCCCGATGCAATTTCTGTGTTTCATCAACACTCTGATAGTCCACAGAGTACAGAAAGCCTCCAGATGTGCATCGGAAACTACTACTGGTCTTCCAGGGAACGATCAAATCGTAGACTGTTTGAGACATACCTCCCGTGGAGGAAAGTGCGCATGGTGATTGTTGTATTTAATCCCGATGCAATTTCTGTGTTTCATCAACACTCTGATAGTCCACAAATTACAGAATGCCTCCAGATGTGCATCGGAAACTACTACTGGTCTTCCAGGGAACGATCAACGCGTAGACTGTTTGAGACATTACTTTTATGGAGGAATGTGCGCATGGTGACTGTTGTATTCAATCCCGATGCAATTTCTGTGTTTCGCAAATACTCTGATAGTCTTCAGATTACAGAATGCTTCCAGATGTGCATCGGAAACTACTACTGGTCTTCCAGGGAACGATCAAAGCGTAGACTGTTTGAGAATTACTCCCATGAAGGAAAGTGCGTAACGTGACTGTTGTATTCAATCCCGATGCAATTTCTGTGTTTCATCAACACTCTGATACTCCACAGATTACAGAATGCCTCCAGATGTGCATCGGAAACTACTACTGGTCTTCCAGGGAAAGATCAAAGCGTAGACTGTTTGAGATATTACTTTTATGGAGGAATGTGCGCATGGTGACTGTTGTATTCAATCCCAATGCAATTTCTGTGTTTCATGAACACTCTGATAGTCCTCAGATTACAGAATGCCTCCAGATGTTCATCGGAAACTACTACTGGTCTTCCAGGGAACGTTCAAAGCGTAGACGATTTGAAACATTACTTTTATGGAGGAATGTGCGCATGGTGACTGTTGTATTCAATCCCGATGCAATTTCTGTGTTTCGCAAACACTCTGATAGTCCTCAGATTACAGAATGCCTCCAGATGTGCATCGGAAACTACTACTGGTCTTCCAGGGAACGATCAAAGCGTAGACTGTTTGAGAATTACTCCCATGAAGGCAAGTGCACAACGTGACTTTTGTATTCAATCCCGATGCAATTTCTGTGTTTCATCAACACTCTGATAGTCCACAAAATACAGAATTCCTCCAGATGTTCATCAGAAACTACTACTGGTCTTCCAGGGAACGATCAAAGAGTTGAGTATTTGAGACAATACTCCCATGGAGGAGAGTGCGCATGGTGACTATTGTATTCAATCCCGATGCAATTTCTGTGTTTCATCAACACTCTGATAGTCCACAGAGTACAGAAAGCCTCCAGATGTGCATCGGAAACTACTACTGGTCTTCCAGGGAACGATCAAATCGTAGAGTGTTTGAGACATACCTCCCGTAGAGGAAAGTGCGCATAGTGACTGTTGTATTCAATCCCGATGCAATTTCTGTGTTTCATCAACACTCTCATAGTCCACAAATTACATAATGCCTCCAGATGTGCATCGGAAACTACTACTGGTCTTCCAGGGAACGATCAAAGCGTAGACTGTTTGAGACATTACTTTTATGGAGGAATGTGCGCATGGTGACTGTTGTATTCAATCCCGATGCAATTTCTGTGTCGCAAACACTCTGATAGTCCTCAGATTACAGAATGCCTCCAGATGTGCATCGGAAACTTCTACTGGTCTTCTAGGGAACGATCAAAGCGTAGACTGTTAGGACATTACTCCCATGGATGGAAGGGCGCATGGTGACTGTTGTATTCAATCCCGATGCAATTTCTGTGTTTCATCAACACTCTGATAGTCTACACATTACAGAATGTCACCAGAAGTGCATCGGAAACTACTACTGGTCTTCCAGGGAACGATCAAACCGTATACTGTTTGAGAATTACTCCCATGGAGGAAAGTGCGCATGGTGACTGTTGTATTCAATCCCGATTTAATTTCTGTGTTTCATCAACACTCTGATAGTCCACAAATTACAGAATGCCTCCAGATGTGCATCGGAAACTACTACTGGTCTTCCAGGGAACGATCAACGCGTAGACTGTTTGAGACATTACTTTTATGGAGGAATGTGCGCATGGTGACTGTTGTATTCAATCCCGATGCAATTTCTGTGTTTCGCAAATACTCTGATAGTCTTCAGATTACAGAATGCTTCCAGATGTGCATCGGAAACTACTACTGGTCTTCCAGGGAACGATCAAAGCGTAGACTGTTTGAGAATTACTCCCATGAAGGAAAGTGCGCAACGTGACTGTTGTATTCAATCCCGATGCAATTTCTGTGTTTCATCAACACTCTGATACTCCACAGATTACAGAATGCCTCCAGATGTGCATCGGAAACTACTACTGGTCTTCCAGGGAACGATCAAAGCGTAGACTGTTTGAGATATTACTTTTATGGAGGAATGTGCGCATGGTGACTGTTGTATTCAATCCCATTGCAATTTCTGTGTTTCATGAACACTCTGATAGTCCTCAGATTACAGAATGCCTCCAGATGTTCATCGGAAACTACTACTGGTCTTCCAGAGAACGTTCAAAGCGTAGACTATTTGAAACATTACTTTTATGGAGGAATGTGCGCATGGTGACTGTTGCATTCAATCCCAATGCAATTTATGTGTTTCATCAACACTCTGATAGTCTACAATTTACAGAAGGCCTCCAGATATTCATCGGAAACTACTACTGGTCTTCCAGGGAACGATCAAAGCGTAGACTGTTTGAGACATTACTTTTATGGAGGAATGTGCGCATGGTTACTGTTGTATTCAATCCCGAAGCAATTTCTGTGTTTCATCAACACTCTGATAGTCCTCAGATTACAGAATGCCTCCAGATGTGCATCGGAAACTACTACTGGTCTTCCAGGGATCGATCAAAGCGTAGACTGTTTGAGACATACCTCCTGTGGAGGAAGTGCGCATGGTGACTGCTGTATTCAATCCCGATGCAATTTCTGTGTTTCATCAACACTCTGATACTCCACAGATTACAGAATGCCTCCAGAAGTGCATCGGAAACTACTACTGTTCTTCCAGGGAACGATCAAAGCGTAAACTCCTTGAGACATTACTCCCATGGAGGAAAGTGTGCATGGTGACTGTGTAATCAATCCACGCATTTTCTGTGTTTCATCAACACTCTGATAGTCCACAGATTACAGAATGCCACGAGATGTGCATCGGAAACTACTACTGGCCTTCCAAGGAACGATCAAAGCGTAGACTCTTTCAGACATTACTCCCATGGAGGAAAGTGCGGATGGTGACTGTCGTATTCAATCCCGATGCAATTTCTGTGTTTAATCAACACTCTGATAGTCCACAGATTACAGAATGATACCGGATGTGCATCGGAAACTACTACTGGTCTTCCAGGGAGCGATCAAAGCGTAGACTGTTTGAGACATACCTCCCGTGGAAGAAAGTGCGCTTATTACTCCCATGGAGGAAAGTGCGCATGGTGACTGTTGTATTCAATCCCGATGCAATTTCTGTGTTTAATCAAAACTCTGATAGTCCACAGATTACAGAATGCCTCCAGATGTGCATCGGAAGCTACTACTGGTCTTCCACGGAAAGATAAAAGCGTAGACTCTTTGAGACATAACTCCCATGGAGGAAATTGCGCATAAAGAATGTTGTATTCAATGCCGATGCAATTTCTGTGTTTCATCAACACTCTGACAGTCCACAGAGTACAGAAAGCAGCCAGATGTGCATCGGAAACTACTACTGGTCTTCCAGGGAACGATCAAAGCGTAGACTGTTTGAGACATTACTCCCATGGAGGAATGTGCGCATGGTGACTGTTGTATTCAATCCCGATGCAATTTCTGTGTTTCATCAACACTCTGATAGTCCACAAATTACAGAATGCCTCCAGATGTTCATCGGAAACTACTACTGGTCTTCCAGGGAACGATCAAAGCGTTGAGTATTTGAGACAATACTCCAATGGAGGAAAGTGCGCATGGTGACTATTGTATTCAATCCCGATGCAATTTCTGTGTTTCATCAACACTCTGATAGTCCACACAGTACAGAAAGCCTCCAGATGTGCATCGGAAACTACTACTGGTCTTCCCGGGAACGATCAAATCGTAGACTGTTTGAGAAATACCTCCCGTGGAGGAAAGTGCGCATGGTGACTGTTGTATTCAATCCCGATGCAATTTCTGTGTTTTATCAACACTCTGATAGTCCACAAATTACAGAATGCCTCCAGATGTGCATCGGAAACTACTACTGGTCTTCCAGGGAACGATCAACGCGTAGACTGTTTGAGACATTACTTTTATGGAGGAATGTGCGCATGGTGACTGTTGTATTCAATCCCGATGCAATTACTGTGTTTCGCAAACACTCTGATAGTCCTCAGATTACAGAATGCTTCCAGATGTGCATCGGAAACTACTACTGGTCTTCCAGGGAACGATCAAAGCGTAGACTGTTTGAGAATTACTCCCATGAAAGAAAGTGCGCAACGTGACTGTTGTATTCAATCCCGATGCAATTTCTGTGTTTCATCAACTCTCTGATACTCCACAGATTACAGAATGCCTCCAGATGTGCATCGGATACTACTACTGGTCGTCCAGGGAACGATCAAAACGTAGACTGTTTGAGATATTACTCCCATGGAGGAAAGTGCGCATGGTGACTGTTGTATTCAATCCCGATGCAATTTCTGTGTTTCATCAACACTCTGATAGTCCACAGATTACAGAATGCCTCCAGAAGTGCATCGGAAACTACTACTGTTCTTCCAGGGAACGATCAAAGCGTAAACACCTTGAGACATTACTCCCATGGAGGAAAGTGCGCATGGTGACTGTTGTATTCAATCCATGCATTTTCTGTGTTTCATCAACACTCTGATGGTCCACAGAGTACAGAATGCCACGAGATGTGCATCGGAAACTACTACTGGTCTTCCAGGGAACGATCAAAGCGTAGACTCTTTCAGACAATACTCCCATGGAGGAAAGTGCGCATGGTGACTGGCGTATTCAATCCCGATGCATTTTCTGTGTTTCATCAACACTCTGATAGTCCACAGATTACAGAATGCCACCAGATGTGCATCGGAAACTACTACTGGTCTTCCAGGGAACGATCAAAGCGTAGATTGTTTGAGACATACCTCCCGTGGAAGAAAGTGCGCATGGTGTCTGTTGTATTCAATCCCGATGCAATTTCTGTGTTTCTTCAACACTCTGATAGTCCACAGAGTACAGAAAGCCTCCAGATGTGCATCGGAAACTACTACTGGTCTTCCAGGGAACGATCAAATCGTAGAGTGTTTGAGACATACCTCCCGTAGAGGAAAGTGCGCATAGTGACTGTTGTATTCAATCCCGATGCAATTTCTGTGTTTCATCAACACTCTCATAGTCCACAAATTACATAATGCCTCCAGATGTGCATCGGAAACTACTACTGGTCTTCCAGGGAACGATCAAAGCGTAGACTGTTTGAGACATTACTTTTATGGAGGAATGTGCGCATGGTGACTGTTGTATTCAATCCCGATGCAATTTCTGTGTTTCATCAACACTCTGATAGTCTACACATTACAGAATGTCACCAGAAGTGCATCGGAAACTACTACTGGTCTTCCAGGGAACGATCAAACCGTATACTGTTTGAGAATTACTCCCATGGAGGAAAGTGCGCATGGTGACTGTTGTATTCAATCCCGATTTAATTTCTGTGTTTCATCAACACTCTGATAGTCCACAAATTACAGAATGCCTCCAGATGTTCATCGGAAACTACTACTGGTCTTCCAGGGAACGATCAAAGCGTTGAGTATTTGAGACAATACTCCCATGGAGGAAAGTGCGCATGGTGACTATTGTATTCAATCCCGATGCAATTTCTGTGTTTCATCAACACTCCGATAGTCCACAGAGTACAGAAAGCCTCCAGATGTGCATCGGAAACTACTACTGGTCTTCCAGGGAACGATCAAATCGTAGACTGTTTGAGACATACCTCCCGTGGAGGAAAGTGCGCATGGTGATTGTTGTATTTAATTCCGATGCAATTTCTGTGTTTCATCAAGACTCTGATAGTCCACAAATTACAGAATGCCTCCAGATGTGCATCGGAAACTACTACTGGTCTTCCAGGGAACGATCAACGCGTAGACTGTTTGAGACATTACTTTTATGGAGGAATGTGCGCATGGTGACTGTTGTATTCAATCCCGATGCAATTTCTGTGTTTCGCAAATACTCTGATAGTCTTCAGATTACAGAATGCTTCCAGATGTGCATCGGAAACTACTACTGGTCTTCCAGGGAACGATCAAAGCGTAGACTGTTTGAGAATTACTCCCATGAAGGAAAGTGCGCAACGTGACTGTTGTATTCAATCCCGATGCAATTTCTGTGTTTCATCAACACTCTGATACTCCACAGATTACAGAATGCCTCCAGATGTGCATCGGAAACTACTACTGGTCTTCCAGGGAACGATCAAAGCGTAGACTGTTTGAGATATTACTTTTATGGAGGAATGTGCGCATGGTGACTGTTGTATTCAATCCCAATGCAATTTCTGTGTTTCATGAACACTCTGATAGTCCTCAGATTACAGAATGCCTCCAGATGTTCATCGGAAACTACTACTGGTCTTCCAGAGAACGTTCAAAGCGTAGACTATTTGAAACATTACTTTTATGGAGGAATGTGCGCATGGTGACTGTTGCATTCAATCCCAATGCAATTTATGTGTTTCATCAACACTCTGATAGTCTACAATTTACAGAAGGCCTCCAGATATTCATCGGAAACTACTACTGGTCTTCCAGGGAACGATCAAAGCGTAGACTGTTTGAGACATTACTTTTATGGAGGAATGTGCGCATGGTTACTGTTGTATTCAATCCCGAAGCAATTTCTGTGTTTCATCAACACTCTGATAGTCCTCAGATTACAGAATGCCTCCAGATGTGCATCGGAAACTACTACTGGTCTTCCAGGGATCGATCAAAGCGTAGACTGTTTGAGACATACCTCCTGTGGAGGAAGTGCGCATGGTGACTGCTGTATTCAATCCCGATGCAATTTCTGTGTTTCATCAACACTCTGATACTCCACAGATTACAGAATGCCTCCAGAAGTGCATCGGAAACTACTACTGTTCTTCCAGGGAACGATCAAAGCGTAAACTCCTTGAGACATTACTCCCATGGAGGAAAGTGTGCATGGTGACTGTGTAATCAATCCACGCATTTTCTGTGTTTCATCAACACTCTGATAGTCCACAGATTACAGAATGCCACGAGATGTGCATCGGAAACTACTACTGGCCTTCCAAGGAACGATCAAAGCGTAGACTCTTTCAGACATTACTCCCATGGAGGAAAGTGCGGATGGTGACTGTCGTATTCAATCCCGATGCAATTTCTGTGTTTAATCAACACTCTGATAGTCCACAGATTACAGAATGATACCGGATGTGCATCGGAAACTACTACTGGTCTTCCAGGGAGCGATCAAAGCGTAGACTGTTTGAGACATACCTCCCGTGGAAGAAAGTGCGCTTATTACTCCCATGGAGGAAAGTGCGCATGGTGACTGTTGTATTCAATCCCGATGCAATTTCTGTGTTTCATCAAAACTCTGATAGTCCACAGATTACAGAATGCCTCCAGATGTGCATCGGAAGCTACTACTGGTCTTCCACGGAAAGATAAAAGCGTAGACTCTTTGAGACATAACTCCCATGGAGGAAATTGCGCATAAAGAATGTTGTATTCAATGCCGATGCAATTTCTGTGTTTCATCAACACTCTGACAGTCCACAGAGTACAGAAAGCAGCCAGATGTGCATCGGAAACTACTACTGGTCTTCCAGGGAACGATCAAAGCGTAGACTGTTTGAGACATTACTCCCATGGAGGAATGTGCGCATGGTGACTGTTGTATTCAATCCCGATGCAATTTCTGTGTTTCATCAACACTCTGATAGTCCACAAATTACAGAATGCCTCCAGATGTTCATCGGAAACTACTACTGGTCTTCCAGGGAACGATCAAAGCGTTGAGTATTTGAGACAATACTCCAATGGAGGAAAGTGCGCATGGTGACTATTGTATTCAATCCCGATGCAATTTCTGTGTTTCATCAACACTCTGATAGTCCACACAGTACAGAAAGCCTCCAGATGTGCATCGGAAACTACTACTGGTCTTCCCGGGAACGATCAAATCGTAGACTGTTTGAGAAATACCTCCCGTGGAGGAAAGTGCGCATGGTGACTGTTGTATTCAATCCCGATGCAATTTCTGTGTTTTATCAACACTCTGATAGTCCACAAATTACAGAATGCCTCCAGATGTGCATCGGAAACTACTACTGGTCTTCCAGGGAACGATCAACGCGTAGACTGTTTGAGACATTACTTTTATGGAGGAATGTGCGCATGGTGACTGTTGTATTCAATCCCGATGCAATTACTGTGTTTCGCAAACACTCTGATAGTCCTCAGATTACAGAATGCTTCCAGATGTGCATCGGAAACTACTACTGGTCTTCCAGGGAACGATCAAAGCGTAGACTGTTTGAGAATTACTCCCATGAAAGAAAGTGCGCAACGTGACTGTTGTATTCAATCCCGATGCAATTTCTGTGTTTCATCAACTCTCTGATACTCCACAGATTACAGAATGCCTCCAGATGTGCATCGGATACTACTACTGGTCGTCCAGGGAACGATCAAAACGTAGACTGTTTGAGATATTACTCCCATGGAGGAAAGTGCGCATGGTGACTGTTGTATTCAATCCCGATGCAATTTCTGTGTTTCATCAACACTCTGATAGTCCACAGATTACAGAATGCCTCCAGAAGTGCATCGGAAACTACTACTGTTCTTCCAGGGAACGATCAAAGCGTAAACACCTTGAGACATTACTCCCATGGAGGAAAGTGCGCATGGTGACTGTTGTATTCAATCCATGCATTTTCTGTGTTTCATCAACACTCTGATGGTCCACAGAGTACAGAATGCCACGAGATGTGCATCGGAAACTACTACTGGTCTTCCAGGGAACGATCAAAGCGTAGACTCTTTCAGACAATACTCCCATGGAGGAAAGTGCGCATGGTGACTGGCGTATTCAATCCCGATGCATTTTCTGTGTTTCATCAACACTCTGATAGTCCACAGATTACAGAATGCCACCAGATGTGCATCGGAAACTACTACTGGTCTTCCAGGGAACGATCAAAGCGTAGATTGTTTGAGACATACCTCCCGTGGAAGAAAGTGCGCATGGTGTCTGTTGTATTCAATCCCGATGCAATTTCTGTGTTTCTTCAACACTCTGATAGTCCACAGATTACAGAATGCCACCAGATGTGCATCGGAAACTACTACTGGTCTTCCAGGGAACGATCAAAGCGTAGACTGTTTGAGAATTACTCCCATGGAGGAAAGTGCGCATTTTGACTGTTGTATTCAATCCCGATGCAATTTCTGTGTTTCATCAACACTCAGATAGTCCACAGATTACAAAATGCCTCCAGATGTGCATCGGAAACTACTACTGGTCTTCCAGGGCACGATCAAAGCGTAGACTCTTTCAGACATTACTCCCATGGAGGAAAGTGCGGATGGTGACTGTTGTATTCAATCCCGATGCAATTTCTGTGTTTCATCAACACTCTGATAGTCCACAAAATACAGAATGCCTCTAGATGTTCTCGGAAACTACTACTGGTCTTCCAAGGAAAGATCAAAGAGTTGAGTATTTGAGACAATACTCCCATGGAGGAGAGTGCGCATGGTGACTATTGTATTCAATCCCGATGCAATTTCTGTGTTTCATCAACACTCTGATAGTCCACAGAGTACAGAAAGCCTCCAGATGTGCATCGGAAACTACTACTGGTCTTCCAGGGAACGATCAAATCGTAGAGTGTTTGAGACATACCTCCCGTAGAGGAAAGTGCGCATAGTGACTGTTGTATTCAATCCCGATGCAATTTCTGTGTTTCATCAACACTCTGATAGTCCACAAATTACAGAATGCCTCCAGATGTGCATCGGAAACTACTACTGGTCTTCTAGGGAACGATCAAAGCGTAGACTGTTAGGACATTACTCCCATGGATGGAAGGGCGCATGGTGACTTTTGTATTCAATCCCGATGCAATTACTGTGTTTCATCAACACTCTGATAGTCTACACATTACAGAATGTCACCAGATGTGCATCGGAAACTACTACTGGTCTTCCAGGGAACGATCAAACCGTATACTGTTTGAGAATTACTCCCATGGAGGAAAGTGCGCATGGTGACTGTTGTATTCAATCCCGATGCAATTTCTGTGTTTCATCAACACTCTGATAGTCCACACAGTACAGAAAGCCTCCAGATGTGCATCGGAAACTACTACTGGTCTTCCCGGGAACGATCAAATCGTAGACTGTTTGAGAAATACCTCCCGTGGAGGAAAGTGCGCATGGTGACTGTTGTATTCAATCCCGATGCAATTTCTGTGTTTTATCAACACTCTGATAGTCCACAAATTACAGAATGCCTCCAGATGTGCATCGGAAACTACTACTGGTCTTCCAGGGAACGATCAAAGCGTAGACTCTTTCAGACATTACTCCCATGGAGGAAAGTGCGGATGGTGACTGTTGTATTCAATCCCGATGCAATTTCTCTGTTTCATCAACACTCTGATAGTCCACAGACTACAGAATGCCTCCAGATGTGCATTGGAAACTACTACTGGTCTTCCAGAGAAAGATCAAAGCGTAGACTCTTTGAGATATAACTCCCATGGAGGAAACTGCGCATGGAGACTGTTGTATTCAATCCCAATGCAATTTCTGTGTTTCATCAACACTCTGATAGTCCACAGAGTACAGAAAGCCTCCAGATGTGCATCGGAAACTACTACTGGTCTTCCAGGGAACGATCAAATCGTAGACTGTTTGAGACATACCTCCCGTGGAGGAAAGTGCGCATGGTGACTGTTGTATTCAATCCCGATGCAATTTCTGTGTTTCATCAACACTCTGATAGTCCACAAATTACGTAATGCCTCCAGATGTTCATCGGAAACTACTACTGGTCTTCCAGGGAACGATCAAATCGTAGACTGTTTGAGACATTACTTTTATGGAGTAATGTGCGCATGGTGACTGTTGTATTCAATCCCGATGCAATTTCTGTGTTTCGCAAACACTCTGATAGTCCTCAGATTACAGAATGCCTCCAGATGTGCATCGGAAACTACTACTGGTCTTCCAGGGAACGATCAAATCGTAGACTGTTTGAGACATACCTCCCGTGGAGGAAAGTGCGCATGGTGACTGTTGTATTCAATCCCGATGCAGTTACTGTGTTTCATCAACACTCTCATAGTCCACAAATTACAGAATGCCTCCAGATGTTCATCGGAAACTACTACTTGTCTTCCAGGGAACGATCAAAACGTAGAGTATTTGAGACATTACTCCCATGGAGGAAAGTGCACATGGTGACTGTTCTATTCAATCCCGATGCAATTTCTGTGTTTCATCAACACTCTGATCGTCCACAGAGTACAGAAAGCCTACAGATGTGCATCGGAAACTACTACTGGTCTTCCAGGGAACATTGAAAGCGTAGACTGTTAGCGACATTACTCCCTTGGATGAAAGTGCGCATGGTGACTGTTGTCTTCAATCCCGATGCAATTTTTGTGTTTCATCAACGCTCTGATAGTCCACAAATTACAGAATGCCTCCAGATGTTCATCGGAAACTACTACTGGTCTTCCAGGGAACGATCAAAGCGTAGACTGTTTGAGACATTACTCCCATGGAGGTATGTGCGCATGGTGAGTGTTGTATTCAATCCCAATGCAATTTCTGTGTTTCATCAACACTCTAATAGTCCACAGATTACAGAATGCCTCCAGGTGTGCATCGGAAACTACTACTGGTCTTCCAGGGAACGATCAAAGCGTAGACTGTTTGGGACATTACTCCCATGGAGGAAAGTGCGCATGGTGACTGTTGTATTCAATCCCGATGCAATTTCTGTGTTTCATCAACACTCTGATACCCCACAGATTAATGAATGCCTCCAGATGTGCATTGGAAACTACTACTGGTCTTCCAGGGAACGATCAAAGCGTAGACTCTTTCAGACATTACTCCCATGGAGGAAAGTGCGCATGGTGACTGGCGTATTCAATCCCGATGCAATTACTGTGTTTCATCAACACTCTGATAGTCCACAAATTACAGAATGCCTCCAGATGTGCATCGGAAACTACTACTGGTCTTCCAGGGAACGATCAAAGCGTACCCGGTTTGAGAATTACTCCCATGAAGGAAAGTGCGCATGGTGACTGTTGTATTCAATCCCGATGCAATTTCTGTGTTTCATCAACACTCTGATACTCCACAGATTACAGAATGCCTCCAGATGTGCATCGGAAACTACTACTGGTCTTAGAGGGAACGATCAAAGCGTAGACTGTTTGAGATATTACTCCCATGGATGAAAGTGCGCATGGTGACTGTTGTATTCAATCCCGGTGCAATTTCTGTGTTTCATCAACACTCTGATAGTCCACAGATTACAGAATGCCTCCAGAAGTGCATCAGAAACTACTACTCGTCATCCAGGGAACAATCAAAGCGTAGACTGTTTGGGACATTACTCCCATGGAGGAAAGTGCACATGGTGATTGTTGTATTCAATCCCGATTCAATTTCTGTGTTTCATCAACACTCTGATAGTCACAGATTACCTAATGCCTCCAGATGTGCATGGGAAACTACTACTGATCTTCCAGGGAACGATCAAAACGTAAACTCTCTGAGACATTACTCCCATGGAGTAAAGTGCGTATCGTGACTGTTGTATTCGATCCCGATGCAATTTCTGTGTTCCATCAACACTCTGATAGTCCACAGACTACAGAATGCCTCCAGATGTGCATCGGAAGCTACTACTGGTCTTCCAGGGAAAGATCAAAGCGTAGACTTTTTGAGACATAACTCCCATGGAGGAAACTGCGCATGGAGACTGTTGTATACAATCCCGATGCAATTTCTGTGTTTCATCAACACTCTGACAGTCCACAGAGTACAGAAAGCCTCCAGATGTGCATCGGAAACTACTACTGGTCTTCCAGGGAACGATCAAAGCGTAGCCGGTTTGAGAATTACTCCCATGAAGGAAAGTACGCAATGGTGACTGTTGTATTCAATCCCGATGCAATTTCTGTGTTTCATCAACACTCTGATACTCCACAGATTACAGAATTCCTCCAGATGTGCATCGGAAACTACTACTGGTCTTAGAGGAAACGTTCAAAGCGTAGACTGTTTGAGATATTAGTCCCATGGAGGAAAGTGCGCATGGTGACTGTTGTATTCAATCCCGGTGCAATTTCTGTGTTTCATCAACACTCTGATAGTCCACAGATTACAGAATGCCTCCAGAAGTGCATCGGAAACTACTACTGTTCTTCCAGGGAACGATCAAAACGTAAACTCCTTGAGACATTACTCCCATGGAGGAAAGTGCGCATGGTGACTGTTGTATTCAATCCATGCATTTTCTGTGTTTCATTAACACTCTTGATAGTCCACAGATTACAGAATGCAACGAGATGTGCATCCGAAACTACTACAGGTCTTCCAGGGAACGATCAAAGCGTAGACTCTTTCAGACATTACTCCCATGGAGGAAAGTGCGGATGGTGACTGTCGCATTCAATCCCGATGCAATTTCTGTGTTTCATCAACACTCTGATAGTCCACAAATTACAGAATGCCACCAGATGTGCATCGGAATCTACTACTGGTCTTCCAGGGAACGATCAAAGCGTAGACTGTTTGAGAATTACTCCCATGGAGGAAAGTGCGCATGGTGACTGTTGTATTCAATCCCGATTCAATTTCTGTGTTTCATGAACACTCTGATACTCCACAGATTACAGAATGCCTCCAGATGTGCATCGGAAACTACTACTGGTCTTCCAGGGAACGATCAAAGCGTAGACTCTTTGAGACATAACTCCCATGGAGGAAACTGCGCATGGAGACTGTTGTATTCAATCCCGATGCAATTTCTGTGTTTCATCAACCCTCTGACAGTCCACAGAGTACAGAAAGCCTCTAGATGTGCATCGGAAACTACTAGTGGTCTTCCAGGGAACGATCAAAGCGTAGACTTTTAGAGACATTACTCTGATGGAGGAAAGTGCGCATGGTGACTGTTGTATTCAATCCCGATGCAATTTCTGTGTTTCATCAACACTCTGATAGTCCTCAGATTACAGAATGCCTCCAGATGTGCATCGGAAACTACTACTCGTCATCCAGGGAACAATCAAAGCGTAGACTGTTTGGGACATTACTCCCATGGAGGAAAGTGCACATGGTGATTGTTGTATTCAATCCCGATTCAATTTCTGTGTTTCATCAACACTCTGATAGTCACAGATTACCTAATGCCTCCAGATGTGCATGGGAAACTACTACTGGTCTTCCAGGGAACGATCAAAACGTAAACTCTCTGAGACATTACTCCCATGGAGTAAAGTGCGTATCGTGACTGTTGTATTCGATCCCGATGCAATTTCTGTGTTCCATCAACACTCTGATAGTCCACAGACTACAGAATGCCTCCAGATGTGCATCGGAAGCTACTACTGGTCTTCCAGGGAAAGATCAAAGCGTAGACTTTTTGAGACATAACTCCCATGGAGGAAACTGCGCATGGAGACTGTTGTATACAATCCCGATGCAATTTCTGTGTTTCATCAACACTCTGACAGTCCACAGAGTACAGAAAGCCTCCAGATGTGCATCGGAAACTACTACTGGTCTTCCAGGGAACGATCAAAGCGTACCCGGTTTGAGAATTACTCCCATGAAGGAAAGTGCGCATGGTGACTGTTGTATTCAATCCCGATGCAATTTCTGTGTTTCATCAACACTCTGATACTTCACAGATTACAGAATGCCTCCAGATGTGCATCGGAAACTACTACTGGTCTTAGAGGGAACGATCAAAGCGTAGACTGTTTGAGATATTACTCCCATGGAGGAAAGTGCGCACTGTGACTGTTGTATTCAATCCCGGTGCAATTTCTGTGTTTCATCAACACTCTGATAGTCCACAGATTACAGAATGCCTCCAGAAGTGCATGAGAAACTACTACTGTTCTTCCAGGGAACGATCAAAACGTAAACTCCTTGAGACATTACTCCCATGGAGGAAAGTGCGCATGGTGACTGTTGTATTCAATCCATGCATTTTCTGTGTTTCATTAACACTCTTGATAGTCCACAGATTACAGAATGCCACGAGATGTGCATCGGAAACTACTACTGGTCTTCCAGGGAACGATCAAAGCGTAGATTGTTTGAGACATACCTCCCGTGGAAGAAAGTGCGCATGGTGACTGTTGTATTCAATCCCGATGCAATTTCTGTGTTTCATCAACACTCTGATAGTCCACAGATTACAGAATGTCACCAGATGTGCATCGGAAACTACTACTGGTCTTCCAGGGAACGATCAAAGCGTAGACTGTTTGAGAATTACTCCCATGGAGGAAAGTGCGCATGGTGACTGTTGTATTCAATCCCGATGCAATTTCTGTGTTTCATCAACACTCTGATAGTCCACAGATTACAGAATGCCTCCAGATGTGCATCGGAAACTACTACTGGTCTTCCAGGGAGCGATCAAAGCGTAGACTCTTTCAGACATTACTCCCATGGAGGAAAGTGCGCATGGTGACTGGCGTATTCAGTCCCGATGCAATTTCTGTGTTTCATCAACACTCTGATAGTCCACAGATTACAGAATGCCACCAGATGTGCATCGGAAACTACTGCTGGTCTTCCAGGGAACGATAAAAGCGTAGATTGTTTGAGACATACCTCCCGTGGAAGAAAGTGCGCATGGTGACTGTTGTATTCAATCCCGATGCAATTTCTGTGTTTCATCAACACTCTGATAGTCCACAGATTACAGAATGTCACCAGATGTGCATCGGAAACTACTACTGGTCTTCCAGGGAACGATCAAAACGTAGACTGTTTGAGAATTACTCCCATGGAGGAAAGTGCGCATGGTGACTGTTGTATTCAATCCCGATGCAATTTCTGTGTTTCATCAACACTCTGATAGTCCACAGATTACAGAATGCCTCCAGATGTGCATCGGAAACTACTACTGGTCTTCCAGGGAGCGATCAAAGCGTAGACTCTTTCAGACATTACTCCCATGGAGGAAAGTGCGGATGGTGACTGTTGTATTCAATCCCGATGCAATTTCTGTGTTTCATCAACAATCTGATAGTCCACAGACTACAGAATGCCTCCAGATGTGCATTGGAAACTACTACTGGTCTTCCAGAGAAAGATCAAAGCGTAGACTCTTTGAGACATAACTCCCATGGAGGAAAGTGCACATGGTGATTGTTGTATTCAATCCCGATTCAATTTCTGTGTTTCATCAACACTCTGATAGTCCACAGATTACCTAATGCCTCCAGGTGAGCATGGGAAACTACTACTGGTCTTCCAGGGAACGATCAAAACGTAAACTCTTTGAGACATTACTCCCATGGAGGAAAGTGCGCATCGTGACTGTTGTATTCGATCCCGATGCAATTTCTCTGTTCCATCAACACTCTGATAGTCCACAGACTACAGAATGCCTCCAGATGTGCATCGGAAGCTACTACTGGTCTTCCAGGGAAAGATCAAAGCGTAGACTTTTTGAGACATAACTCCCATGGAGGAAACTTCGCATGGAGACTGTTGTATACAATCCCGATGCAATTTCTGTGTTTCATCAACACTCTGACAGTCCACAGATTACAGAAAGCCTCCAGATGTGCATCGGAAACTACTACTGGTCTTCCAGGGAACGATCAAAGCGTAGACTGTTTGAGACATTACTCCCATGGAGGAAAGTGCGCATGGTGACTGTTGTATTCAATCCCGATGCAATTACTGTGTTTCATCAACACTTTGATAGTCCAGAAATTACAGAATGCCCCCAGATGTGCATCGGAAACTACTACTGGTCTTCCAGGGAACGATCAAAGCGTAGACTGTTTGAGAATTACTCCCATGGAGGAAAGTGCGCATGGTGACTGTTGTATTCAATCCCGGTGCAATTTCTGTGATTCATCAAAACTCTGATAGTCCACAGATTACAGAATGCCTCCAGAAGTGCATCGGAAACTACTTCTGTTCTTCCAGGGAACGATCAAAACGTAAACTCCTTGAGACATTACTCCCATGGAGGAAAGTGTTCATGGTGACTGTTGTATTCAATCCATGCATTTTCTGTGTTTCATTAACACTCTTGATAGTCCACAGATTACAGAATGCAACGAGATGTGCATCGGAAACTACTACTGGTCTTCCAGGGAACGATCAAAGCGTAGACTCTTTCAGACATTACTCCCATGGAGGGAAGTGCGGATGGTGACTGTCGTATTCAATCCCGATGCAATTTCTGTGTTTCATCAACACTCTGATAGTCCACAGATTACAGAATGCCACCAGATGTGCATCGGAAACTACTACTGGTCTTCCAGGGAACGATCAAAGCGTAGACTGTTTGAGAATTACTCCCATGGAGGAAAGTGCGCATGGTGACTGTTGTATTAAATCCCGATGCAATTTCTGTGTTTCATCAACACTCTGATACTCCACAGATTACAGAATTCCTCCAGATGTGCATCGGAAACTACTACTGGTCTTAGAGGGAACGATCAAAGCGTAGACTGTTTGAGATATTACTCCCATGGAGGAAAGTGCGCATGGTGACTGTTGTATTCAATCCCGGTGCAATTTCTGTGTTTCATCAACACTCTCATAGTCCACAGACTTCAGAATGCCTCCAGATGTGCATCGGAATCTACTACTGGTCTTCCATTGAAAGATCAAAGCGTAGACTCTTTGAGACATAACTCCCATGGAGGAAACTGCGCTTGGAGACTGTTGTATTCAATCCCGATGCAGTTACTGTGTTTCATCAACACTCTGATAGTCCACAAATTACAGAAAGCCTCCAGATGTGCATCGGAAACTACTACTGGTCTTACAGGGAACGATCAAAGCATAGACTCTTTGAGAATTACTCCCATGGAGGAATGTGCGCTTGGTGACTGTTGTATTCAATCCCGATGCAATTTCAGTGTTTCATCAACACTCTGATAGTCATCAGATTACAGAATGCCTCCAGATGTGCATCGGAAACTACTACTGGTCTTCCACGGAACGATCAAAGCGTAGACTGTTTGAGACATACCTCCCGTGGAGGAAAGTGCGCATGGTGACAGTTTTATTCAATCCCGATGCAATTTCTGTGTTTCATCAACACTCTGAAAGTCATCAGATTACAGAATGCTTCCAGTTGTGCATCGGAAACTACTACTGGTCTTCCAGGGAACGATCAAAGCGTAGACTGTTTGAGAATTACTCCCATGGAGGAAAGTGCGCATGGTGACTGTTGTATTCAATCCCAATGCAATTTCTGTGTTTCATCAACACTCTGACAGTATACAGAGTACAGAAAGCCTCCAGATGTGCATCGGAAACTACTACTGGTCTTCCAGGGAACGATCAAAGCGTAGACTGTTTGAGACATTACTCCCATGGAGGAAAGTGCGCATGGTGACTGTTGTATTCAATCCCGATGCAGTTACTGTGTTTCATCAACACTCTGATAGTCCACAGGCTACAGAATGCCTCCAGTAGTTCATACGAAACTACTACTGGTCTTCCAGGGAACGATCAAAACGTAGACTGTTTGAGACATTACTCCCATGGAGGAATGTGCGCATGGTGACTGTTGTATTCAATCCCAATGCAATTTCTGTGTTTCATCAACACTCTAATAGTCCACAGATTACAGAATGCCTCGCGATGTGCATCGGAAACTACTAATGGTCTTAAAGGGAATGATCAAAACGTAGACTGTTTAAGACAGTACTCCCATGGAGGAAAGTGCGCATGGTGACTGTTGTATTCAATCCCAATGCAATTTCTGTGTTTCATCAACACCCTAATAGTCCACAGATTACAGAATGCCTCGAGATGTGCATCGGAAACTACTACTGGTCTTCCAGGAACTGATCAAAACGTAGAGTATTTGGGACATTACTCCCATGGAGGAAAGTGCACATGGTGACTGTTCTATTCAATCCCGATGCAATTTCTATGTTTTATTAACACTCTGATAGTCCACAAATTACAGAAAGCCTCCAGATGTGCATCGGAAACTACTATTGGTCTTACAGGGAACGATCAAAGCATAGACTGTTTGAGAATTACTCCCATGGAGGAATGTGCGCTTGGTGACTGTTGTATTCAATCCCGATGCAATTTCTGTGTTTCATCAACACTCTGAAAGTCATCAGATTACAGAATGCTTCCAGTTGTGCATCGGAAACTACTACTGGTCTTCCAGGGATCGATCAAAGCGTAGACTGTTAGAGAGATTACTCTCATGGAGGAAAGTGCGCATGGTGACTGTTGTATTCAATCCCGATGCAATTTCTGTGTTTCATCAACACTCTGTTACTCCACAGATTACAGAATGCCTCCAGATGTGCATCGGAAACTACTACTGGTCTTCTAGGGACGATCAAAGCGTAGACTCTTTCAGACTTTACTCCCATGGAGGAACGTGCCCATGGTGACTGTTGTATTCAATCTCGATGCAATTTCTGTGTTTCATCAACACTCTGATAGTCCACAGACTACAAAATGCCTCCAGATGCGCATCGGAACCTACTACTGGTCTTCCAGGGAAAGATCAAAGCGTAGACTCTTTGAGGCATAACTCCCATGGAGGAAACTGTGCATGGAGACTGTTGTATTCAATCCCGATGCAATTTCTGTGTTTCATCAACACTCTGACAGTCCACAGAGTACAGAAAGCCTCGTGCATCGGAAACTACTACTGGTCTTCCAGGGAACGATCAAAGCGTAGACTGTTTGGGACATTACTCCCATGGAGGAAAGTGCACATGGTGATTGTTTTATTCAATCCCGATTCAATTTCTGTGTTTCATCAACACTCTGAGAGTCCGCAGATTACCTAATGCCTCGAGATGTGCATCGGATACTACTACTGGTCTTCCAGGGAACAATCAAAACGTAAACTCTTTGAGACATTACTCCCATGGAGGAAAGTGCGCATCGTGAATGTTGTATTCAATGCCGATGCAATTTCTGTGTTTCATCAACACTCTGATAGTCCACAGGCTACAGAATGCCTCCAGATGTGCATCGGAAGCTACTACTGGTCTTCCAGGGAAAGATCAAAGCGTAGACTCTTTGAGACATAACTCCCATGGAGGAAACTGCGCATGGAGACTGTTGTATTCAATCCCAATGCAATTTCTGTGTTTCATCAACACTCTGACAGTATACAGAGTACAGAAAGCCTCCAGATGTGCATCGGAAACTACTAGTGGTCTTCCAGGGAACGATCAAAGCGTAGACTGTTTGAGACATTACTCCCATGGAGGAAAGTGCGCATGGTGACTGTTGTATTCAATCCCGATGCAGTTACTGTGTTTCATCAACACTCTGATAGTCCACAGGCTACAGAATGCCTCCAGTTGTTCATACCAAACTACTACTGGTCTTCCAGGGAACGATCAAAACGTAGACTGTTTGAGTCATTACTCCCATGGAGGAATGTGCGCATGGGGACTGTTGTATTCAATCCCAATGCAATATCTGTGTTTCATCAACACTCTAATAGTCCACAGATTACAGAATGCCTCGCGATGTGCATCGGAAACTACTACTGGTCTTAAAGGGAATGATCAAAACGTAGACTGTTTAAGACAGTACTCCCATGGAGGAAAGTGCGCATGGTGACTGTTGTATTAAATCCCGATGCAATTTCTGTGTTTCATCAACACTCTGATACTCCACAGATTACAGAATTCCTCCAGATGTGCATCGGAAACTACTACTGGTCTTAGAGGGAACGATCAAAGCGTAGACTGTTTGAGATATTACTCCCATGGAGGAAAGTGCGCATGGTGACTGTTGTATTCAATCCCGGTGCAATTTCTGTGTTTAATCAACACTCTGATAGTCCTCAGATTACAGAATGCCTCCAGATGTGCATCGGAAACTACTACTGGTCTTCCAGGGAACGATCAAAGCGAAGACTGTTTGGGACATTACTCCCATGGAGGAAACTGCACATGGTGATTGTTGTATTCAATCCCGATTCAATTTCTTTATTTCATCAACACTCTGATAGTCCGCAGATTACCTAATGCCTCCAGATGTGCATCGGAAACTACTACTGGACTTCCAGGGAACGATCAAAACGTAAACTCTTTGAGACATTACTCCCATGGAGGAATGTGCGCATCGTGAATGTTGTATTCAATCCCGATGCAATTTCTGTGTTTCATCAAGACTCTGATAGTCCACAGACTTCAGAATGCCTCCAGATGTGCATCGGAATCTACTACTGGTCTTCCATTGAAAGATCAAAGCGTAGACTCTTTGAGACATAACTCCCATGGAGGAAACTGCGCTTGGAGACTGTTGTATTCAATCCCGATGCAGTTACTGTGTTACATCAACACTCTGATAGTCCACAAATTACAGAAAGCCTCCAGATGTGCATCGGAAACTACTACTGGTCTTACAGGGAACGATCAAAGCATAGACTCTTTGAGAATTACTCCCATGGAGGAATGTGCGCTTGGTGACTGTTGTATTCAATCCCGATGCAATTTCTGTGTGTAATCAACACTCTGATAGTCCTCAGATTACAGAAAGCCTCCAGATGTGCATCGGAAACTACTACTGGTCTTCCAGGGATCGATCAAAGCGTAGACTGTTAGAGAGATTACTCTCATGGAGGAAAGTGCGCATGGTGACTGTTGTATTCAATCCCGATGCAATTTCTGTGTTTCATCAACACTCTGTTACTCCACAGATTACAGAATGCCTCCAGATGTGCATCGGAAACTACTACTGGTCTTCTAGGGAACGATCAAAGCGTAGACTCTTTCAGACTTTACTCCCATGGAGGAACGTGCCCATGGTGACTGTTGTATTCAATCTCGATGCAATTTCTGTGTTTCATCAACACTCTGATAGTCCACAGACTACAAAATGTTTCCAGATGCGCATCGGAACCTACTACTGGTCTTCCAGGGAAAAATCAAAGCGTAGACTCTTTGAGACATAACTCCCATGGAGGAAACTGTGCATGGAGACTGTTGTATTCAATCCCGATGCAATTTCTGTGTTTCATCAACACTCTGACAGTCCACAGAGTACAGAAAGCCTCGTGCATCGGAAACTACTACTGGTCTTCCAGGGAACGATCAAAGCGTAGACTGTTTGGGACATTACTCCCATGGAGGAAACTGCACATGGTGATTGTTGTATTCAATCCCGATTCAATTTCTTTATTTCATCAACACTCTGATAGTCCGCAGATTACCTAATGCCTCCAGATGTGCATCGGAAACTACTACTGGACTTCCAGGGAACGATCAAAACGTAAACTCTTTGAGACATTACTCCCATGGAGGAATGTGCGCATCGTGAATGTTGTATTCAATCCCGATGCAATTTCTGTGTTTCATCAAGACTCTGATAGTCCACAGACTTCAGAATGCCTCCAGATGTGCATCGGAATCTACTACTGGTCTTCCATTGAAAGATCAAAGCGTAGACTCTTTGAGACATAACTCCCATGGAGGAAACTGCGCTTGGAGACTGTTGTATTCAATCCCGATGCAGTTACTGTGTTTCATCAACACTCTGATAGTCCACAAATTACAGAAAGCCTCCAGATGTGCATCGGAAACTACTACTGGTCTTACAGGGAACGATCAAAGCATAGACTCTTTGAGAATTACTCCCATGGAGGAATGTGCGCTTGGTGACTGTTGTATTCAATCCCGATGCAATTTCAGTGTTTCATCAACACTTTGATAGTCATCAGATTACAGAATGCCTCCAGATGTGCATCGGAAACTACTACTGGTCTTCCACGGAACGATCAAAGCGTAGACTGTTTGAGACATACCTCCCGTGGAGGAAAGTGCGCATGATGACAGTTTTATTCAATCCCGATGCAATTTCTGTGTGTAATCAACACTCTGATAGTCCTCAGATTACAGAAAGCCTCCAGATGTGCATCGGAAACTACTACTGGTCTTCCAGGGATCGATCAAAGCGTAGACTGTTAGAGAGATTACTCTCATGGAGGAAAGTGCGCATGGTGACTGTTGTATTCAATCCCGATGCAATTTCTGTGTTTCATCAACACTCTGTTACTCCACAGATTACAGAATGCCTCCAGATGTGCATCGGAAACTACTACTGGTCTTCTAGGGAACGATCAAAGCGTAGACTCTTTCAGACTTTACTCCCATGGAGGAACGTGCCCATGGTGACTGTTGTATTCAATCTCGATGCAATTTCTGTGTTTCATCAACACTCTGATAGTCCACAGACTACAAAATGTTTCCAGATGCGCATCGGAACCTACTACTGGTCTTCCAGGGAAAGATCAAAGCGTAGACTCTTTGAGACATAACTCCCATGGAGGAAACTGTGCATGGAGACTGTTGTATTCAATCCCGATGCAATTTCTGTGTTTCATCAACACTCTGACAGTCCACAGAGTACAGAAAGCCTCGTGCATCGGAAACTACTACTGGTCTTCCAGGGAACGATCAAAGCGTAGACTGTTTGGGACATTACTCCCATGGAGGAAAGTGCACATGGTGATTGTTTTATTAAATCCCGATTCAATTTCTGTGTTTCATCAACACTCTGAGAGTCCGCAGATTACCTAATGCCTCGAGATGTGCATCGGATACTACTACTGGTCTTCCAGGGAACAATCAAAACGTAAACTCTTTGAGACATTACTCCCATGGAGGAAAGTGCGCATCGTGAATGTTGTATTCAATGCCGATGCAATTTCTGTGTTTCATCAACATTCTGATAGTCCACAGGCTACAGAATGCCTCCAGATGTGCATCGGAAGCTACTACTGGTCTTCCAGGGAAAGATCAAAGCGTAGACTCTTTGAGACATAACTCCCATGGAGGAAACTGCGCATGGAGACTGTTGTATTCAATCCCAATGCAATTTCTGTGTTTCATCAACACTCTGACAGTATACAGAGTACAGAAAGCCTCCAGATGTGCATCGGAAACTACTACTGGTCTTCCAGGAACTGATCAAAACGTAGAGTATTTGGGACATTACTCCCATGGAGGAAAGTGCACATGGTGACTGTTCTATTCAATCCCGATGCAATTTCTATGTTTCATTAACACTCTGATAGTCCACAAATTACAGAAAGCCTCCAGATGTGCATCGGAAACTACTATTGGTCTTACAGGGAACGATCAAAGCATAGACTGTTTGAGAATTACTCCCATGGAGGAATGTGCGCTTGGTGACTGTTGTATTCAATCCCGATGCAATTTCTGTGTTTCATCAACACTCTGAAAGTCATCAGATTACAGAATGCTTCCAGATGTGCATTGGAAACTACTACTGGTCTTCCAGGGAACGATCAAAGCGTAGACTGTTTGGGACATTACTCCCATGGAGGAAAGTGCGGATGGTGATTGTTGTATTCAATCCCGATTCAATTTCTGTGTTTCATCTACACTCTGATAGTCCACAGATTACCTAATGCCTCCAGATATGCATCGCAAACTACTACTGGTCTTCCAGGGAACGATCAAAGCGTAGACTGTTTGAGAATTACTCCCATGGAGGAAAGTGCGCATGGTGACTGTTGTATTCAATCCCGATGCAATTTCTGTGTTTCATCAACACTCTGATAGTCCACAGATTACAGAATGCCTCCAGATGTGCATCGGAAACTACTACTGGTCTTCCAGGGAGCGATCAAAGCGTAGACTCTTTCAGACATTGCTCCCATGGAGGAAAGTGCGGATGGTGACTGTTGTATTCAATCCCGATGCAATTTCTGTGTTTCATCAACACTCTGATAGTCCACAGACTACAGAATGCCTCCAGATGTGAATTGGAAACTACTACTGGTCTTCCATTGAAAGATCAAAGCGTAGACTCTTTGAGACATAACTCCCATGGAGGAAACTGCGCATGGAGACTGTTGTATTCAATCCCGATGCAGTTACTGTGTTTCATCAACACTCTGATAGTCCACAAATTACAGAAAGCCTCCAGATGTGCATCGGAAACTACTACTGGTCTTACAGGGAACGATCAAAGCATAGACTCTTTGAGAATTACTCCCATGGAGGAATGTGCGCTTGGTGACTGTTGTATTCAATCCCGATGCAATTTCAGTGTTTCATCAACACTCTGATAGTGATCAGATTACAGAATGCCTCCAGATGTGCATCGGAAACTACTACTGGTCTTCCACGGAACGATCAAAGCGTAGACTGTTTGAGACATAGCTCCCGTGGAGGAAAGTGCGCTTGGTGACAGTTTTATTCAATCCCGATGCAATTTCTGTGTGTAATCAACACTCTGATAGTCCTCAGATTACAGAAAGCCTCCAGATGTGCATCGGAAACTACTACTGGTCTTCCAGGGATCGATCAAAGCGTAGACTGTTAGAGAGATTACTCTCATGGAGGAAAGTGCGCATGGTGACTGTTGTATTCAATCCCGATGCAATTTCTGTGTTTCATCAACACTCTGTTACTCCACAGATTACAGAATGCCTCCAGATGTGCATCGGAAACTACTACTGGTCTTCTAGGGAACGATCAAAGCGTAGACTCTTTCAGACTTTACTCCCATGGAGGAACGTGCCCATGGTGACTGTTGTATTCAATCTCGATGCAATTTCTGTGTTTCATCAACACTCTGATAGTCCACAGACTACAAAATGCCTCCAGATGCTCATAGGAACCTACTACTGGTCTTCCAGGGAAAGATCAAAGCGTAGACTCTTTGAGACATAACTCCCATGGAGGAAACTGTGCATGGAGACTGTTGTATTCAATCCCGATGCAATTTCTGTGTTTCATCAACACTCTGACAGTCCACAGAGTACAGAAAGCCTCGTGCATCGGAAACTACTACTGGTCTTCCAGGGAACGATCAAAGCGTAGACTGTTTGGGACATTACTCCCATGGAGGAAAGTGCACATGGTGATTGTTTTATTCAATCCCGATTCAATTTCTGTGTTTCATCAACACTCTGAGAGTCCGCAGATTACCTAATGCCTCCAGATGTGCATCGGAAACTACTACTGGTCTTCCAGGGAACAATCAAAACGTAAACTCTTTGAGACATTACTCCCATGGAGGAAAGTGCGCATCGTGAATGTTGTATTCAATGCCGATGCAATTTCTGTTTTTCATCAACACTCTGATAGCCCACAGGCTACAGAATGCCTCCAGATGTGCATCGGAAGCTACTACTGGTCTTCCAGGGAAAGATCAAAGCGTAGACTCTTTGAGACATAACTCCCATGGAGGAAACTGCGCATGGAGACTGTTGTATTCAATCCCAATGCAATTTCTGTGTTTCATCAACACTCTGACAGTATACAGAGTACAGAAAGCCTCCAGATGTGCATCGGAAACTACTACTGGTCTTCCAGGGAACGATCAAAGCGTAGACTCTTTGAGACATTACTCCCATGGGGGAAAGTGGGCATGGTTACTATTGTAATCAATCCCGATGCAATTTCTGTGTTTTATCAACACTCTGATCGTCCACAGAGTACAGAAAGCCTCCAGATCTGCATCGGAAACTACTACTGGTCTTCCAGGGAACGATGAAAGCGTAGACTGTTAACGACATTACTCACATGGAGGAAAGTGGGCATGGTTACTATTGTATTCAATCCCGATGCAATTTCTGTGTTTTATCAAAACTCTGATAGTCCACAAATTACAGAATGCCTCCAGTTGTTCATACGAAACTACTACTGGTCTTCCAGGGAACGATCAAAACGTAGACTGTTTGAGACATTACTCCCATGGAGGAATGTGCGCATGGTGACTGTTGTATTCAATCCCAATGCAATATCTGTGTTTCATCAACACTCTAATAGTCCACAGATTATAGAATGCCTCGAGATGTGCATCGGAAACTACTACTGGTCTTCCAGGGAATGATCAAAACGTAGACTGTTTAAGACAGTACTCCCATGGAGGAAAGTGCGCATGGTGACTGTTGTATTCAATCCCAATGCAATTTCTGTGTTTCATCAACACTCTAATAGTCCACAGATTACAGAATGAGTCGAGATGTGCATCGGAAACTACTACTGGTCTTCCAGGAACCGATCAAAACGTAGAGTATTTGAGACATTATTCCCATGGAGGAAAGTGCACATGGTGACTGTTCTATTCAATCCCGATGCAATTTCTATGTTTCATTAACACTCTGATAGTCCACAAATTACAGAAAGCCTCCAGATGTGCATCGGAAACTACTACTGGTCTTACAGGGAACGATCAAAGCATAGACTGTTTGAGAATTACTCCCATGGAGGAATGTGCGCTTGGCGACTGTTGTATTCAATCCCGATGCAATTTCTGTGTTTCATCAATACTCTGAAAGTCATCAGATTACAGAATGCTTCCAGATGTGCATTGGAAACTACTACTGGTCTTCCAGGGAACGATCAAAGCGTAGACAGTTTGGGACATTACTCCCATGGAGGAAAGTGAGGATGGTGATTGTTGTATTCAATCCCGATGCAATTTCTGTGTTTCATCAACACTCTGATAGTCCACAGACTACAGAATGCCTCCAGATGTGCATCGTAAACTACTACTGGTCTTCCAGGGAACGATCAAAACGTAGAATATTTGAGACATTACTCCCATGGAGGAAAGTGCGCATGGTGACTGTTGTATTCAATCCCGATGCAATTTCTGTGTTTCATCAACACTCTGATAGTCCACAGACTACAGAATGCCTCCAGATGTGAATTGGAAACTACTACTGGTCTTCCAGAGAAAGATCAAAGCGTAGACTCTTTGAGACATAACTCCCATGGTGGAAACTGCGCATGGAGACTGTTGTATTCAATCCCGATGCAATTTCTGTGTTTCATCAACACTCTGACAGTCCACAGCGTACAGAAAGCCTCCAGATGTGCATCGGAAACTACCACTGGTCTTCCAGGGAGCGATCAAAGCGTAGACTCTTTCAGACATTTCTCCCATGGAGGAAAGTGCGCATGGTGACTGTTGTATTCAATCCATGCATATTCTGTGTTTCATTAACACTCTTGATAGTCCACAGATTACAGAATGCAACGAGATGTGCATCGGAAACTACTACTGGTCTTCCAGGGAACGATCAAAGCGTAGACTCTTTCAGACATTACTCCCATGTAGGAAAGTGCGGATGGTGACTGTCGTATTCAATCCCGATGCAATTTCTGTGTTTCATCAACACTCTGATTGTCCTCAGATTACAGAATGCCTCCAGATGTGCATCGGAAACTACTAATGGTCATCCAGGGAACAATCAAAGCGTAGACTGTTTTGGACATTACTCCCATGGAGGAAAGTGCACATGGTGATTGTGTATTCAATCCCGATTCAATTTCTGTGTTTCATCAACACGCTGATAGTCCGCAAATTACCTAATGCCTCCAGATGTGCATCGGAAACTACTACTGGTCATCCAGGGAACGATCAAAGCGTAGACTGTTAGAGACATTACTCTGATGGAGGAAAGTGCGCATGGTGACTGTTGTATTCAATCCCGATGCAATTTCTGTGTTTCATCAACACACTGATAGTCCTCAGATTACAGAATGCCTCCAGATGTGCATCGGAAACTACTACTGGTCATCCAGGGAACAATCAAAGCGTAGACTGTTTGGGACATTACTCCCATGGAGGAAAGTGCACATGGTGATTGTTGTATTCAATCCCGATTCAATTTCTGTGTTTCATCAACACGCTGATAGTCCGCAGATTACCTAATGCCTCCAGATATGCATCGCAAACTACTACTGGTCTTCCAGGGAACGATCAAAACGTAAACTCTTTGTGACATTACTCCCATGGAGGAAAGTGCACATGGTGACTGTTCAATTCAATCCCGATGCAATTTCTGTGTTTCATCAACACTCTGATCGTCCACAGAGTACAGAAAGCCTACAGATGTGCATCGGGAACATTGAAAGCAAAAATGTTAGCGACATTACTCCCATGGATGAAAGTGTGCATGGTGACTGTTGTATTCAGTCCCGATGCAATTTTTGTGTTTCATCAACACTCTGATAGTCCACAAATTACAGAATGCCTCCAGATGTTCATCGGAAACTACTACTGGTCTTCCAGGGAACGATCAAAGCGTAGACTGTTTGAGACATTACTCCCATGGAGGTATGTGCGCATGGTGACTGTTGTATTCAATCCCAATGCAATTTCTGTGTTTCATCAACACTCTAATAGTCCACAGATTACAGAATGCCTCGAGATGTGCATCGGAAACTACTACTGGTCTTCCAGGGAACGATCAAAACGTAGACTGTTTGAGACATTACTCCTATGGAGAAAAGTGCGCATGGTGACTGTTGTATTCAATCCCGATGCAGTTACTGTGTTTCATCAACACTCTGATAGTCCACAAATTACAGAATGCCTCCAGATGTTCATCGGAAACTACTACTGGTCTTCCAGGGAACGATCAAAACGTAGAGTATTTGAGACATTACTCCCATGGAGGAAAGAGCACATGGTGACTGTTCTATTCAATCCCGATGCAATTTCTGTGTTTCATCAACACTCTGATAGTCCACAAATTACAGAAAGCCTCCAGATCTGCATCGGAAACTACTACTGGTCTTCCAGGGAACGATCAAAGCGTAGACTGTTTGGGACATTACTCCCATGGAGGAAAGTGCACATGGTGATTGTTTTATTCAATCCCGATTCAATTTCTGTGTTTCATCAACACTCTGAGAGTCCGCAGATTACCTAATGCCTCGAGATGTGCATCGGATACTACTACTGGTCTTCCAGGGAACAATCAAAACGTAAACTCTTTGAGACATTACTCCCATGGAGGAAAGTGCGCATCGTGAATGTTGTATTCAATGCCGATGCAATTTCTGTGTTTCATCAACACTCTGATAGTCCACAGGCTACAGAATGCCTCCAGATGTGCATCGGAAGCTACTACTGGTCTTCCAGGGAAAGATCAAAGCGTAGACTCTTTGAGACATAACTCCCATGGAGGAAACTGCGCATGGAGGCTGTTGTATTCAATCCCAATGCAATTTCTGTGTTTCATCAACACTCTGACAGTATACAGAGTACAGAAAGCCTCCAGATGTGCATCGGAAACTACTACTGGTCTTCCAGGGAACGATCAAAGCGTAGACTGTTTGAGACATTACTCCCATGGAGGAAAGTGCGCATGGTGACTGTTGTATTCAATCCCGATGCAGTTACTGTGTTTCATCAACACTCTGATAGTCCACAGGCTACAGAATGCCTCCAGTTGTTCATACGAAACTACTACTGGTCTTCCAGGGAACGATCAAAACGTAGACTGTTTGAGACATTACTCCCATGGAGGAATGTGCGCATGGTGACTGTTGTATTCAATCCCAATGCAATTTCTGTGTTTCATCAACACTCTAATAGTCCACAGATTACAGAATGCCTCGCGATGTGCATCGGAAACTACTACTGGTCTTAAAGGGAATGATCAAAACGTAGACTGTTTAAGACAGTACTCCCATGGAGGAAACTGCGCATGGTGACTGTTGTATTCAATCCCAATGCAATTTCTGTGTTTCATCAACACCCTAATAGTCCACAGATTACAGAATGCCTCGAGATGTGCATCGGAAACTACTACTGGTCTTCCAGGAACTGATCAAAACGTAGACTATTTGGGACATTACTCCCATGGAGGAAAGTGCACATGGTGACTGTTCTATTCAATCCCGATGCAATTTCTATGTTTCATTAACACTCTGATAGTCCACAAATTACAGAAAGCCTCCAGATGTGCATCGGAAACTACTATTGGTCTTACAGGGAACGATCAAAGCATAGACTGTTTGAGAATTACTCCCATGGAGGAATGTGCGCTTGGTGACTGTTGTATTCAATCCCGATGCAATTTCTGTGTTTCATCAACACTATGAAAGTCATCAGATTACAGAATGCTTCCAGATGTGCATTGGAAACTACTACTGGTCTTCCAGGGAACGATCAAAGCGTAGACTGTTTGGGACATTACTCCCATGGAGGAAAGTGCGGATGGTGATTGTTGTATTCAATCCCGATTCAATTTCTGTGTTTCATCTACACTCTGATAGTCCACAGATTACCTAATGCCTCCAGATATGCATCGCAAACTACTACTGGTCTTCCAGGGAACGATCAAATCGTAGACTGTTTGAGAATTACTCCCATGGAGGAAAGTGCGCATGGTGACTGTTGTATTCAATCCCGATGCAATTTCTGTGTTTCATCAACACTCTGATAGTCCACAGATTACAGAATGAATCCAGATGTGCATCGGAAACTACTACTGGTCTTCCAGGGAGCGATCAAAGCGTAGACTCTTTCAGACATTGCTCCCATGGAGGAAAGTGCGGATGGTGACTGTTGTATTCAATCCCGATGCAATTTCTGTGTTTCATCAACACTCTGATAGTCCACAGACTACAGAATGCCTCCAGATGTGAATTGGAAACTACTACTGGTCTTCCATTGAAAGATCAAAGCGTAGACTCTTTGAGACATAACTCCCATGGAGGAAACTGCGCATGGAGACTGTTGTATTCAATCCCGATGCAGTTACTGTGTTTCATCAACACTCTGATAGTCCACAAATTACAGAAAGCCTCCAGATGTGCATCGGAAACTACTACTGGTCTTACAGGGAACGATCAAAGCATAGACTCTTTGAGAATTACTCCCATGGAGGAATGTGCGCTTGGTGACTGTTGTATTCAATCCCGATGCAATTTCAGTGTTTCATCAACACTCTGATAGTGATCAGATTACAGAATGCCTCCAGATGTGCATCGGAAGCTACTACTGGTCTTCCACGGAACGATCAAAGCGTAGACTGTTTGAGACATAGCTCCCGTGGAGGAAAGTGCGCTTGGTGACAGTTTTATTCAATCCCGATGCAATTTCTGTGTGTAATCAACACTCTGATAGTCCTCAGATTACAGAAAGCCTCCATATGTGCATCGGAAACTACTACTGGTCTTCCAGGGATCGATCAAAGCGTAGACTGTTAGAGAGATTACTCTCATGGAGGAAAGTGCGCATGGTGACTGTTGTATTCAATCCCGATGCAATTTCTGTGTTTCATCAACACTCTGTTACTCCACAGATTACAGAATGCCTCCAGATGTGCATCGGAAACTACTACTGGTCATCTAGGGAACGATCAAAGCGTAGACTCTTTCAGACTTTACTCCCATGGAGGAACGTGCCCATGGTGACTGTTGTATTCAATCTCGATGCAATTTCTGTGTTTCATCAACACTCTGATAGTCCACAGACTACAAAATGCCTCCAGATGCTCATAGGAACCTACTACTGGTCTTCCAGGGAAAGATTAAAGCGTAGACTCTTTGAGACACAACTCCCATGGAGGAAACTGTGCATGGAGACTGTTGTATTCAATCCCGATGCAATTTCTGTGGTTCATCAACACTCTGACAGTCCACAGAGTACAGAAAGCCTCGTGCATCGGAAACTACTACTGGTCTTCCAGGGAACGATCAAAGCGTAGACTGTTTGGGACATTACTCCCATGGAGGAAAGTGCACATGGTGATTGTTTTATTCAATCCCGATTCAATTTCTGTGTTTCATCAACACTCTGAGAGTCCGCAGATTACCTAATGCCTCCAGATGTGCATCGGAAACTACTACTGGTCTTCCAGGGAACAATCAAAACGTAAACTCTTTGAGACATTACTCCCATGGAGGAAAGTGCGCATCGTGAATGTTGTATTCAATGCCGATGCAATTTCTGTGTTTCATCAACACTCTGATAGCCCACAGGCTACAGAATGCCTCCAGATGTGCATCGGAAGCTACTACTGGTCTTCCAGGGAAAGATCAAAGCGTAGACTCTTTGAGACATAACTCCCATGGAGGAAACTGCGCATGGAGACTGTTGTATTCAATCCCAATGCAATTTCTGTGTTTCATCAACACTCTGACAGTATACAGAGTACAGAAAGCCTCCAGATGTGCATCGGAAACTACTACTGGTCTTCCAGGGAACGATCAAAGCGTAGACTGTTTGAGACATTACTCCCATGGGGGAAAGTGGGCATGGTTACTATTGTATTCAATCCCGATGCAATTTCTGTGTTTTATCAACACTCTGATCGTCCACAGAGTACAGAAAGCCTCCAGATCTGCATCGGAAACTACTACTGGTCTTCCAGGGAACGATGAAAGCGTAGAATGTTAACGACATTACTCACATGGAGGAAAGTGGGCATGGTTACTATTGTATTCAATCCCGATGCAATTTCTGTGTTTTATCAAAACTCTGATAGTCCACAAATTACAGAATGCCTCCAGTTGTTCATACGAAACTACTACTGGTCTTCCAGGGAACGATCAAAACGTAGACTGTTTGAGACATTACTCCCATGGAGGAATGTGCGCATGGTGACTGTTGTATTCAATCCCAATGCAATTTCTGTGTTTCATCAACACTCTAATAGTCCACAGATTACAGAATGCCTCGAGATGTGCATCGGAAACTACTACTGGTCTTCCAGGGAATGATCAAAACGTAGACTGTTTAAGACAGTACTCCCATGGAGGAAAGTGCGCATGGTGACTGTTGTATTCAATCCCAATGCAATTTCTGTGTTTCATCAACACTCTAATAGTCCACAGATTACAGAATGCCTCGAGACGTGCATCGGAAACTACTACTGGTCTTCCAGGAACCGATCAAAACGTAGAGTATTTGAGACATTACTCCCATGGAGGAAAGTGCACATGGTGACTGTTCTATTCAATCCCGATGCAATTTCTATGTTTCATTAACACTCTGATAGTCCACAAATTACAGAAAGCCTCCAGATGTGCATCGGAAACTACTACTGGTCTTACAGGGAACGATCAAAGCATAGACTGTTTGAGAATTACTCCCATGGAGGAATGTGCGCTTGGTGACTGTTGTATTCAATCCCGATGCAATTTCTGTGTTTCATCAATACTCTGAAAGTCATCAGATTACAGAATGCTTCCAGATGTGCATTGGAAACTACTACTGGTCTTCCAGGGAACGATCAAAGCGTAGACAGTTTGGGACATTACTCCCATGGAGGAAAGTGCGGATGGTGATTGTTGTATTCAATCCCGATGCAATTTCTGTGTTTCATCAACACTCTGATAGTCCACAGACTACAGAATGCCTCCAGATGTGCATCGTAAACTACTACTGGTCTTCCAGGGAACGATCAAAACGTAGAGTATTTGAGACATTACTCCCATGGAGGAAAGTGCGCATGGTGACTGTTGTATTCAATCCCGATGCAATTTCTGTGTTTCATCAACACTCTGATAGTCCACAGACTACAGAATGCCTCCAGATGTGAATTGGAAACTACTACTGGTCTTCCAGAGAAAGATCAAAGCGTAGACTCTTTGAGACATAACTCCCATGGTGGAAACTGCGCATGGAGACTGTTGTATTCAATCCCGATGCAATTTCTGTGTTTCATCAACACTCTGACAGTCCACAGCGTACAGAAAGCCTCCAGATGTGCATCGGAAACTACCACTGGTCTTCCAGGGAGCGATCAAAGCGTAGACTCTTTCAGATATTTCTCCCATGGAGGAAAGTGCGGATGGTGACTGTTGTATTCAATCCCGATGCAATTTCTGTGTTTCATCAACACTCTGATAGTCCACAGACTACAGAATGCCTCCAGATGTGCATCGTAAACTACTACTGGTCTTCCAGGGAACGATCAAAGCGTAGACTGTTTGGGACATTACTCCCATGGAGGAAAGTGCACATGGTGATTGTTGTATTCAATCCCGATTCAATTTCTGTGTTTCATCAACACTCTGATAGTCCACAGATTACCTAATGCATCCAGATGTGCATGATAAACTACTACTGGTCTTCCAGGGAACGATCAAAACGTAAACTCTTTGAGACATTACTCCCATGGAGGAAAGTGCGCATGGTGACTGCTGTATACAATCCCGGTGCAATTTCTGTGTTTCATCAACACTCTGACAGTCCACAGAGTACAGAAAGCCTCCAGATGTGCATCGGAAACTACTACTGGTCTTCCAGGGAGCGATCAAAGCGTAGACTCTTTCAGACATTGCTCCCATGGAGGAAAGTGCGGATGGTGACTGTTGTATTCAATCCCGATGCAATTTCTGTGTTTCATCAACACTCTGATAGTCCACAGACTACAGAATGCCTCCAGATGTGAATTGGAAACTACTACTGGTCTTCCATTGAAAGATCAAAGCGTAGACTCTTTGAGACATAACTCCCATGGAGGAAACTGCGCATGGAGACTGTTGTATTCAATCCCGATGCAGTTACTGTGTTTCATCAACACTCTGATAGTCCACAAATTACAGAAAGCCTCCAGATGTGCATCGGAAACTACTACTGGTCTTACAGGGAACGATCAAAGCATAGACTCTTTGAGAATTACTCCCATGGAGGAATGTGCGCTTGGTGACTGTTGTATTCAATCCCGATGCAATTTCAGTGTTTCATCAACACTCTGATAGTGATCAGATTACAGAATGCCTCCAGATGTGCATCGGAAGCTACTACTGGTCTTCCACGGAACGATCAAAGCGTAGACTGTTTGAGACATAGCTCCCGTGGAGGAAAGTGCGCTTGGTGACAGTTTTATTCAATCCCGATGCAATTTCTGTGTGTAATCAACACTCTGATAGTCCTCAGATTACAGAAAGCCTCCATATGTGCATCGGAAACTACTACTGGTCTTCCAGGGATCGATCAAAGCGTAGACTGTTAGAGAGATTACTCTCATGGAGGAAAGTGCGCATGGTGACTGTTGTATTCAATCCCGATGCAATTTCTGTGTTTCATCAACACTCTGTTACTCCACAGATTACAGAATGCCTCCAGATGTGCATCGGAAACTACTACTGGTCATCTAGGGAACGATCAAAGCGTAGACTCTTTCAGACTTTACTCCCATGGAGGAACGTGCCCATGGTGACTGTTGTATTCAATCTCGATGCAATTTCTGTGTTTCATCAACACTCTGATAGTCCACAGACTACAAAATGCCTCCAGATGCTCATAGGAACCTACTACTGGTCTTCCAGGGAAAGATTAAAGCGTAGACTCTTTGAGACACAACTCCCATGGAGGAAACTGTGCATGGAGACTGTTGTATTCAATCCCGATGCAATTTCTGTGGTTCATCAACACTCTGACAGTCCACAGAGTACAGAAAGCCTCGTGCATCGGAAACTACTACTGGTCTTCCAGGGAACGATCAAAGCGTAGACTGTTTGGGACATTACTCCCATGGAGGAAAGTGCACATGGTGATTGTTTTATTCAATCCCGATTCAATTTCTGTGTTTCATCAACACTCTGAGAGTCCGCAGATTACCTAATGCCTCCAGATGTGCATCGGAAACTACTACTGGTCTTCCAGGGAACAATCAAAACGTAAACTCTTTGAGACATTACTCCCATGGAGGAAAGTGCGCATCGTGAATGTTGTATTCAATGCCGATGCAATTTCTGTGTTTCATCAACACTCTGATAGCCCACAGGCTACAGAATGCCTCCAGATGTGCATCGGAAGCTACTACTGGTCTTCCAGGGAAAGATCAAAGCGTAGACTCTTTGAGACATAACTCCCATGGAGGAAACTGCGCATGGAGACTGTTGTATTCAATCCCAATGCAATTTCTGTGTTTCATCAACACTCTGACAGTATACAGAGTACAGAAAGCCTCCAGATGTGCATCGGAAACTACTACTGGTCTTCCAGGGAACGATCAAAGCGTAGACTGTTTGAGACATTACTCCCATGGGGGAAAGTGGGCATGGTTACTATTGTATTCAATCCCGATGCAATTTCTGTGTTTTATCAACACTCTGATCGTCCACAGAGTACAGAAAGCCTCCAGATCTGCATCGGAAACTACTACTGGTCTTCCAGGGAACGATGAAAGCGTAGAATGTTAACGACATTACTCACATGGAGGAAAGTGGGCATGGTTACTATTGTATTCAATCCCGATGCAATTTCTGTGTTTTATCAAAACTCTGATAGTCCACAAATTACAGAATGCCTCCAGTTGTTCATACGAAACTACTACTGGTCTTCCAGGGAACGATCAAAACGTAGACTGTTTGAGACATTACTCCCATGGAGGAATGTGCGCATGGTGACTGTTGTATTCAATCCCAATGCAATTTCTGTGTTTCATCAACACTCTAATAGTCCACAGATTACAGAATGCCTCGAGATGTGCATCGGAAACTACTACTGGTCTTCCAGGGAATGATCAAAACGTAGACTGTTTAAGACAGTACTCCCATGGAGGAAAGTGCGCATGGTGACTGTTGTATTCAATCCCAATGCAATTTCTGTGTTTCATCAACACTCTAATAGTCCACAGATTACAGAATGCCTCGAGACGTGCATCGGAAACTACTACTGGTCTTCCAGGAACCGATCAAAACGTAGAGTATTTGAGACATTACTCCCATGGAGGAAAGTGCACATGGTGACTGTTCTATTCAATCCCGATGCAATTTCTATGTTTCATTAACACTCTGATAGTCCACAAATTACAGAAAGCCTCCAGATGTGCATCGGAAACTACTACTGGTCTTACAGGGAACGATCAAAGCATAGACTGTTTGAGAATTACTCCCATGGAGGAATGTGCGCTTGGTGACTGTTGTATTCAATCCCGATGCAATTTCTGTGTTTCATCAATACTCTGAAAGTCATCAGATTACAGAATGCTTCCAGATGTGCATTGGAAACTACTACTGGTCTTCCAGGGAACGATCAAAGCGTAGACAGTTTGGGACATTACTCCCATGGAGGAAAGTGCGGATGGTGATTGTTGTATTCAATCCCGATGCAATTTCTGTGTTTCATCAACACTCTGATAGTCCACAGATTACAGAATGAATCCAGATGTGCATCGGAAACTACTACTGGTCTTCCAGGGAGCGATCAAAGCGTAGACTCTTTCAGACATTGCTCCCATGGAGGAAAGTGCGGATGGTGACTGTTGTATTCAATCCCGATGCAATTTCTGTGTTTCATCAACACTCTGATAGTCCACAGACTACAGAATGCCTCCAGATGTGAATTGGAAACTACTACTGGTCTTCCATTGAAAGATCAAAGCGTAGACTCTTTGAGACATAACTCCCATGGAGGAAACTGCGCATGGAGACTGTTGTATTCAATCCCGATGCAGTTACTGTGTTTCATCAACACTCTGATAGTCCACAAATTACAGAAAGCCTCCAGATGTGCATCGGAAACTACTACTGGTCTTACAGGGAACGATCAAAGCATAGACTCTTTGAGAATTACTCCCATGGAGGAATGTGCGCTTGGTGACTGTTGTATTCAATCCCGATGCAATTTCAGTGTTTCATCAACACTCTGATAGTGATCAGATTACAGAATGCCTCCAGATGTGCATCGGAAGCTACTACTGGTCTTCCACGGAACGATCAAAGCGTAGACTGTTTGAGACATAGCTCCCGTGGAGGAAAGTGCGCTTGGTGACAGTTTTATTCAATCCCGATGCAATTTCTGTGTGTAATCAACACTCTGATAGTCCTCAGATTACAGAAAGCCTCCATATGTGCATCGGAAACTACTACTGGTCTTCCAGGGATCGATCAAAGCGTAGACTGTTAGAGAGATTACTCTCATGGAGGAAAGTGCGCATGGTGACTGTTGTATTCAATCCCGATGCAATTTCTGTGTTTCATCAACACTCTGTTACTCCACAGATTACAGAATGCCTCCAGATGTGCATCGGAAACTACTACTGGTCATCTAGGGAACGATCAAAGCGTAGACTCTTTCAGACTTTACTCCCATGGAGGAACGTGCCCATGGTGACTGTTGTATTCAATCTCGATGCAATTTCTGTGTTTCATCAACACTCTGATAGTCCACAGACTACAAAATGCCTCCAGATGCTCATAGGAACCTACTACTGGTCTTCCAGGGAAAGATTAAAGCGTAGACTCTTTGAGACACAACTCCCATGGAGGAAACTGTGCATGGAGACTGTTGTATTCAATCCCGATGCAATTTCTGTGGTTCATCAACACTCTGACAGTCCACAGAGTACAGAAAGCCTCGTGCATCGGAAACTACTACTGGTCTTCCAGGGAACGATCAAAGCGTAGACTGTTTGGGACATTACTCCCATGGAGGAAAGTGCACATGGTGATTGTTTTATTCAATCCCGATTCAATTTCTGTGTTTCATCAACACTCTGAGAGTCCGCAGATTACCTAATGCCTCCAGATGTGCATCGGAAACTACTACTGGTCTTCCAGGGAACAATCAAAACGTAAACTCTTTGAGACATTACTCCCATGGAGGAAAGTGCGCATCGTGAATGTTGTATTCAATGCCGATGCAATTTCTGTGTTTCATCAACACTCTGATAGCCCACAGGCTACAGAATGCCTCCAGATGTGCATCGGAAGCTACTACTGGTCTTCCAGGGAAAGATCAAAGCGTAGACTCTTTGAGACATAACTCCCATGGAGGAAACTGCGCATGGAGACTGTTGTATTCAATCCCAATGCAATTTCTGTGTTTCATCAACACTCTGACAGTATACAGAGTACAGAAAGCCTCCAGATGTGCATCGGAAACTACTACTGGTCTTCCAGGGAACGATCAAAGCGTAGACTGTTTGAGACATTACTCCCATGGGGGAAAGTGGGCATGGTTACTATTGTATTCAATCCCGATGCAATTTCTGTGTTTTATCAACACTCTGATCGTCCACAGAGTACAGAAAGCCTCCAGATCTGCATCGGAAACTACTACTGGTCTTCCAGGGAACGATGAAAGCGTAGAATGTTAACGACATTACTCACATGGAGGAAAGTGGGCATGGTTACTATTGTATTCAATCCCGATGCAATTTCTGTGTTTTATCAAAACTCTGATAGTCCACAAATTACAGAATGCCTCCAGTTGTTCATACGAAACTACTACTGGTCTTCCAGGGAACGATCAAAACGTAGACTGTTTGAGACATTACTCCCATGGAGGAATGTGCGCATGGTGACTGTTGTATTCAATCCCAATGCAATTTCTGTGTTTCATCAACACTCTAATAGTCCACAGATTACAGAATGCCTCGAGATGTGCATCGGAAACTACTACTGGTCTTCCAGGGAATGATCAAAACGTAGACTGTTTAAGACAGTACTCCCATGGAGGAAAGTGCGCATGGTGACTGTTGTATTCAATCCCAATGCAATTTCTGTGTTTCATCAACACTCTAATAGTCCACAGATTACAGAATGCCTCGAGACGTGCATCGGAAACTACTACTGGTCTTCCAGGAACCGATCAAAACGTAGAGTATTTGAGACATTACTCCCATGGAGGAAAGTGCACATGGTGACTGTTCTATTCAATCCCGATGCAATTTCTATGTTTCATTAACACTCTGATAGTCCACAAATTACAGAAAGCCTCCAGATGTGCATCGGAAACTACTACTGGTCTTACAGGGAACGATCAAAGCATAGACTGTTTGAGAATTACTCCCATGGAGGAATGTGCGCTTGGTGACTGTTGTATTCAATCCCGATGCAATTTCTGTGTTTCATCAATACTCTGAAAGTCATCAGATTACAGAATGCTTCCAGATGTGCATTGGAAACTACTACTGGTCTTCCAGGGAACGATCAAAGCGTAGACAGTTTGGGACATTACTCCCATGGAGGAAAGTGCGGATGGTGATTGTTGTATTCAATCCCGATGCAATTTCTGTGTTTCATCAACACTCTGATAGTCCACAGACTACAGAATGCCTCCAGATGTGCATCGTAAACTACTACTGGTCTTCCAGGGAACGATCAAAACGTAGAGTATTTGAGACATTACTCCCATGGAGGAAAGTGCGCATGGTGACTGTTGTATTCAATCCCGATGCAATTTCTGTGTTTCATCAACACTCTGATAGTCCACAGACTACAGAATGCCTCCAGATGTGAATTGGAAACTACTACTGGTCTTCCAGAGAAAGATCAAAGCGTAGACTCTTTGAGACATAACTCCCATGGTGGAAACTGCGCATGGAGACTGTTGTATTCAATCCCGATGCAATTTCTGTGTTTCATCAACACTCTGACAGTCCACAGCGTACAGAAAGCCTCCAGATGTGCATCGGAAACTACCACTGGTCTTCCAGGGAGCGATCAAAGCGTAGACTCTTTCAGATATTTCTCCCATGGAGGAAAGTGCGGATGGTGACTGTTGTATTCAATCCCGATGCAATTTCTGTGTTTCATCAACACTCTGATAGTCCACAGACTACAGAATGCCTCCAGATGTGCATCGTAAACTACTACTGGTCTTCCAGGGAACGATCAAAGCGTAGACTGTTTGGGACATTACTCCCATGGAGGAAAGTGCACATGGTGATTGTTGTATTCAATCCCGATTCAATTTCTGTGTTTCATCAACACTCTGATAGTCCACAGATTACCTAATGCATCCAGATGTGCATGATAAACTACTACTGGTCTTCCAGGGAACGATCAAAACGTAAACTCTTTGAGACATTACTCCCATGGAGGAAAGTGCGCATGGTGACTGCTGTATACAATCCCGGTGCAATTTCTGTGTTTCATCAACACTCTGACAGTCCACAGAGTACAGAAAGCCTCCAGATGTGCATCGGAAACTACTACTGGTCTTCTAGGGAACGATCAAAGCGTAGACTGTTTGAGACATTACTCCCATTGAGGAAAGAGCGCATGGTGTCTGTTGTATTCAATCCCGATGCAATTACAGTGTTTCATCAACACTCTGATAGTCCACAAATTACAGAATGCCTCCAGATGTGCATCGGAAACTACTACTGGTCTTCCAGGGAACGATCAAACCGTAGCCGGTTTGAGAATTACTCCCATGAAGGAAAGTGCGCAATGGTGACTGTTGTATTCAATCCCGATGCAATTTCTGTGTTTCATCAACACTCTGATACTCCACAGATTACAGAATGCCTCCAGATGTCCATCGGAAACTACTACTGGTCTTAGAGGAAACGATCAAAGCGTAGACTCTTTGAGATATTACTCCCATGGAGGAAAGTGCGAATGGTGACTGTTGTATTCAATACCGGTGCAATTTCTGTGTTTCATCAACACTCTGATAGTCCACAGATTACAGAATGCCTCCAGTTGTTCATACGAAACTACTACTGGTCTTCCAGGGAACGATCAAAACGTAGACTGTTTGAGACATTACTCCCATGGAGGAATGTGCGCATGGTGACTGTTGTATTCAATCCCAATGCAATTTCTGTGTTTCATCAACACTCTAATAGTCCACAGATTACAGAATGCCTCGAGATGTGCATCGGAAACTACTACTGGTCTTCCAGGGAATGATCAAAACGTAGACTGTTTAAGACAGTACTCCCATGGAGGAAAGTGCGCATGGTGACTGTTGTATTCAATCCCAATGCAATTTCTGTGTTTCATCAACACTCTAATAGTCCACACATTACAGAATGCCTCGAGATGTGCATCGGAAACTACTACTGGTCTTCCAGGAACCGATCAAAACGTAGAGTATTTGAGACATTACTCCCATGGAGGAAAGTGCACATGGTGACTGTTCTATTCAATCCCGATGCAATTTCTATGTTTCATTAACACTCTGATAGTCCACAAATTACAGAAAGCCTCCAGATGTGCATCGGAAACTACTACTGGTCTTACAGGGAACGATCAAAGCATAGACTGTTTGAGAATTACTCCCATGGAGGAATGTGCGCTTGGTGACTGTTGTATTCAATCCCGATGCAATTTCTGTGTTTCATCAATACTCTGAAAGTCATCAGATTACAGAATGCTTCCAGATGTGCATTGGAAACTACTACTGGTCTTCCAGGGAACGATCAAAGCGTAGACAGTTTGGGACATTACTCCCATGGAGGAAAGTGCGGATGGTGATTGTTGTATTCAATCCCGATGCAATTTCTGTGTTTCATCAACACTCTGATAGTCCACAGTCTACAGAATGCCTCCAGATGTGCATCGTAAACTACTACTGGTCTTCCAGGGAACGATCAAAACGTAGAGTATTTGAGACATTACTCCCATGGAGGAAAGTGCGCATGGTGACTGTTGTATTCAATCCCGATGCAATTTCTGTGTTTCATCAACACTCTGATAGTCCACAGACTACAGAATGCCTCCAGATGTGAATTGGAAACTACTACTGGTCTTCCAGAGAAAGATCAAAGCGTAGACTCTTTGAGACATAACTCCCATGGTGGAAACTGCGCATGGAGACTGTTGTATTCAATCCCGATGCAATTTCTGTGTTTCATCAACACTCTGACAGTCCACAGCGTACAGAAAGCCTCCAGATGTGCATCGGAAACTACCACTGGTCTTCCAGGGAGCGATCAAAGGGTAGACTCTTTCAGACATTTCTCCCATGGAGGAAAGTGCGGATGGTGACTGTTGTATTCAATCCCGATGCAATTTCTGTGTTTCATCAACACTCTGATAGTCCACAGACTACAGAATGCCTCCAGATGTGCATCGTAAACTACTACTGGTCTTCCAGGGAACGATCAAAGCGTAGACTGTTTGGGACATTACTCCCATGGAGGAAAGTGCACATGGTGATTGTTGTATTCAATCCCGATTCAATTTCTGTGTTTCATCAACACTCTGATAGTCCACAGATTACCTAATGCATCCAGATGTGCATGATAAACTACTACTGGTCTTCCAGGGAACGATCAAAACGTAAACTCTTTGAGACATTACTCCCATGGAGGAAAGTGCGCATGGTGACTGTTGTATACAATCCCGGTGCAATTTCTGTGTTTCATCAACACTCTGACAGTCCACAGAGTACAGAAAGCCTCCAAATGTGCATCGGAAACTACTACTGGTCTTCTAGGGAACGATCAAAGCGTAGACTGTTTGAGACATTACTCCCATTGAGGAAAGAGCGCATGGTGACTGTTGTATTCAATCCCGATGCAATTACAGTGTTTCATCAACACTCTGATAGTCCACAAATTACAGAATGCCTCCAGATGTGCATCGGAAACTACTACAGGTCTTCCAGGGAACGATCAAACCGTAGCCGGTTTGAGAATTACTCCCATGAAGGAAAGTGCGCAATGGTGACTGTTGTATTCAATCCCGATGCAATTTCTGTGTTTCATCAACACTCTGATACTCCACAGATTACAGAATGCCTCCAGATGTCCATCGGAAACTACTACTGGTCTTAGAGGAAACGATCAAAGCGTAGACTCTTTGAGATATTACTCCCATGGAGGAAAGTGCGAATGGTGACTGTTGTATTCAATACCGGTGCAATTTCTGTGTTTCATCAACACTCTGATAGTCCACAGATTACAGAATGCCTCCAGTTGTTCATACGAAACTACTACTGGTCTTCCAGGGAACGATCAAAACGTAGACTGTTTGAGACATTACTCCCATGGAGGAATGTGCGCATGGTGACTGTTGTATTCAATCCCAATGCAATTTCTGTGTTTCATCAACACTCTAATAGTCCACAGATTACAGAATGCCTCGAGATGTGCATCGGAAACTACTACTGGTCTTCCAGGGAATGATCAAAACGTAGACTGTTTAAGACAGTACTCCCATGGAGGAAAGTGCGCATGGTGACTGTTGTATTCAATCCCAATGCAATTTCTGTGTTTCATCAACACTCTAATAGTCCACACATTACAGAATGCCTCGAGATGTGCATCGGAAACTACTACTGGTCTTCCAGGAACCGATCAAAACGTAGAGTATTTGAGACATTACTCCCATGGAGGAAAGTGCACATTGTGACTGTTCTATTCAATCCCGATGCAATTTCTATGTTTCATTAACACTCTGATAGTCCACAAATTACAGAAAGCCTCCAGATGTGCATCGGAAACTACTACTGGTCTTAGAGGAAACGATCAAAGCGTAGACTCTTTGAGATATTACTCCCATGGAGGAAAGTGCGAATGGTGACTGTTGTATTCAATACCGGTGCAATTTCTGTGTTTCATCAACACTCTGATAGTCCACAGATTACAGAATGCCTCCAGAAGTGCATCGGAAACTACTACTGTTCTTCCAGGGAACGATCAAAGCGTAAACTCCTTGAGACATTACTCCCATGGAGGAAAGTGCGCATGGTGACTGTTGTATTCAATCCATGCATTTTCTGTGTTTCATTAACACTCTTGATAGTCCACAGATTACAGAATGCAACGAGATGTGCATCGGAAACTACTACTGGTCTTCCAGGGAACGATCAAAGCGTAGACTCTTTCAGACATTACTCCCATGGAGGAAAGTGCGGATGGTGACTGTCGTATTCAATCCCGATGCAATTTCTGTGTTTCATCAACACTCTGATAGTCCACAGATTACAGAATGCCACCAGATGTGCATCGGAAACTACTACTGGTCTTCCAGGGAACGATCAAAGCGTAGACTGTTTGAGAATTACTCCCATGGAGGAAAGTACGCATGGTGACTGTTGTATTCAATCCCGATGCAATTTCTGTGTTTCATCAACACTCTGATAGTCCACAGATTACAGAATGCCTCCATATGTGCACGGAAACTACTACTGGTCTTCCAGGGAACGATCAAAGCGTAGACTCTTTCAGAGATTACTCCCATGGAGGAAAGTGCGGTTGGTGACTGTTGTATTCAATCCCGGTGCAATTTCTGTGTTTCATCAACACTCTGATAGTCCTCAGATTACAGAATGCCTCCAGATGTGCATCGGAAACTACTACTGGTCATCCAGGGAACAATCAAAGCGTAGACTGTTTGGGACATTACTCTAATGGAGGAAAGTGCACATGGTGATTGTTGTATTCAATCCCGATTCAATTTCTGTGTTTCATCAACACGCTGATAGTCCGCAAATTACCTAATGCCTCCAGATGTGCATCGGAAACTACTACTGGTCATCCAGTTAACGATCAAAGCGTAGACTGTTAGAGACATTACTCTGATGGAGGAAAGTGCGCATGGTGACTGTTGTATTCAATCCCGATGCAATTTCTGTGTTTCATCAACACACTGATAGTCCTCAGATTACAGAATGCCTCCAGATGTGCATCGGAAACTACTACTGGTCATCCAGGGAACAATCAAAGCGTAGACTGTTTGGGACATTACTCCCATGGAGGAAAGTGCACATGGTGATTGTTGTATTCAATCCCGATTCAATTTCTGTGTTTCATCAACACGCTGATAGTCCGCAGATTACCTAATGCCTCCAGATATGCATCGCAAACTACTACTGGTCTTCCAGGGAACGATCAAAACGTAAACTCTTTGTGACATTACTCCCATGGAGGAAAGTGCACATGGTGACTGTTCAATTCAATCCCGATGCAATTTCTGTGTTTCATCAACACTCTGATCGTCCACAGAGTACAGAAAGCCTACAGATGTGCATCGGGAACATTGAAAGCAAAAATGTTAGCGACATTACTCCCATGGATGAAAGTGCGCATGGTGACTGTTGTATTCAGTCCCGATGCAATTTTTGTGTTTCATCAACACTCTGATAGTCCACAAATTACAGAATGCCTCCAGATGTTCATCGGAAACTACTACTGGTCTTCCAGGGAACGATCAAAGCGTAGACTGTTTGAGACATTACTCCCATGGAGGTATGTGCGCATGGTGACTGTTGTATTCAATCCCAATGCAATTTCTGTGTTTCATCAACACTCTAATAGTCCACAGATTACAGAATGCCTCGAGATGTGCATCGGAAACTACTACTGGTCTTCCAGGGAACGATCAAAACGTAGACTGTTTGAGACATTACTCCTATGGAGAAAAGTGCGCATGGTGACTGTTGTATTCAATCCCGATGCAGTTACTGTGTTTCATCAACACTCTGATAGTCCACAAATTACAGAATGCCTCCAGATGTTCATCGGAAACTACTACTGGTCTTCCAGGGAACGATCAAAACGTAGAGTATTTGAGACATTACTCCCATGGAGGAAAGAGCACATGGTGATTGTTCTATTCAATCCCGATGCAATTTCTGTGTTTCATCAACACTCTGATAGTCCACAAATTACAGAAAGCCTCCAGATCTGCATCGGAAACTACTACTGGTCTTACAGGGAACGATCAAAGCATAGACTGTTTGAGAATTACTCCCATGGAGGAATGTGCGCTTGGTGACTGTTGTATTCAATCCCGATGCAATTTCTGTGTTTCATCAACACTGTGATAGTCATCAGATTACAGAATGCCTCCAGATGTGCATCGGAAACTACTACTGGTCTTCCAGGGAACGATCAAAGCGTTGACTGTTAGAGACATTACTCTCATGGAGGAAAGTGCGCATGGTGACTGTTGTATTCAATCCCGATGCAATTTCTATGTTTCATCAACACTCTGATAGTCCTCAGATTACAGAATGCCTCCAGATGTGCATCGGAAACTACTACTGGTCTTCCAGGGAACGATCAAAGCGAAGACTGTTTGGGACATTACTCCCATGGAGGAAACTGCACATGGTGATTGTTGTATTCAATCTCGATTCAATTTCTGTGTTTCATCAACACTCTGATAGTCCGCAGATTACCTAATGCCTCCAGATGTGCATCGGAAACTACTACTGGTCTTCCAGGGAACGATCAAAACGTAAACTTTTTGAGACATTACTCCCATGGAGGAATGTGCGCATCGTGAATGTTGTATTCAATCCCGATGCAATTTATGTGTTTCATCAAGACTCTGATAGTCCACAGACTTCAGAATGCCTCCAGATGTGCATCGGAATCTACTACTGGTCTTCCATTGAAAGATCAAAGCGTAGACTATTTGAGACATAACTCCCATGGAGGAAACTGCGCATGGAGACTGTTGTATTCAATCCCGATGAAATTTCTGTGTTTCATCAACACTCTGACAGTCCACAGAGTACAGAAAGCCTCCAGATGTGCATCGGAAACTACTACTGGTCATCCAGGGAACGATCAAAGCGTAGACTGTTTGAGACATTACTCCCATGGAGGAAAGTGCGCATGGTGACTGTTGTATTCAATCCCGATGCAGTTACTGTGTTTCATCAACACTCTGATAGTCCACAAATTACAAAATGCCTCCAGATGTTCATCGGAAACTACTACTGGTCTTCCAGGGAACGATCAAAACGTAGAGTATTTGAGACATTACTCCCACGGAGGAAAGTGCACATGGTGACTGTTCTATTCAATCCCGATGCAATTTCTGTGTTTCATCAACACTCTGATCGTCCACAGAGTACCGAAAGCCTCCAGATGTGTATCGGAAACTACTACTGGTTTTCCAGGGAACGATGAAAGCGTAAACTGTTAGCGACATTACTCCCATGGATGAAAGTGCGCATGGTTACTCTTGTATTCAATAACGATGCAATTACTGTGTTTCATCAACACTCTGATAGTCCACAAATTACAGAATGCCTCCAGATGTTCATCGGAAACTACTACTGGTCTTCCAGGAGCCGATCAAAACGTAGAGTTTTTGAGACATTACTCCCATGGAGGAAAGTGCACATGGTGACTGTTCTATTCAATCCCGATGCAATTTCTGTGTTTCATCAACACTCTGATAGTCCACAAATTACAGAAAGCCTCCAGATGTGCATCGGAAACTACTACTGGTCTTACAGGGAATGATCAAAGCATAGACTGTTTGAGAATTACTCCCATGGAGGAATGTCGCTTGGTGACTGTTGTATTCAATCCCGATGTAATTTCAGTGTTTCATCAACACTCTGATAATTATCAGATTACAGAATGCCTCCAGATGTGCATCGGAAACTACTACTGGTCTTCCACGGAACGATCAAAGCGTAGACTGTTTGAGACATACCTCCCGTGGAGGAAAGTGCGCATGGGGACAGTTTTATTCAATCCCGATGCAATTTCTGTGTGTAATCAACACTCTGATAGTCCTCAGATTACAGAAAGCCTCCAGATGTGCATCCGAAACTACTACTGGTCTTCCAGGGATCGATCAAAGCGTAGACTGTTAGAGACATTACGCTCATGGAGGAAAGTGAGCATGGTGACTGTTGTATTCAATCCCGATGCAATTTCTGTGTTTCATCAACACTCTGATAGTCCACATATTACACAATGCCTCCAGAAGTGCATCGGAAACTACTACTGTTCTTCCAGGGAACGATCAAAGCGTAAACTCCTTGAGACATTACTCCCATGGAGGAAAGTGCGCATGGTTACTGTTGTATTCAATCCATGCATTTTCTGTGTTTCATTAACACTCTGATAGTCCACAGATTATAGAATGCCACGAGATGTGCTTCGGAAACTACTACTGGTCTTCCAGGGAACGATCAAAGCGTAGACTCTTTCAGACATTACTCCTATGTAGGAAAGTGCGGATGGTGACTGTCGTATTCAATCCCGATGCAATTTCTGTGTTTCATCAACACTCTGATAGTCCACAGATTACAGAATGCCACCAGATGTGCATCGGAAACTACTACTGGTCTTCCAGGGAACGATCAAAGCGTAGACTGTTTGAGAATTACTCCCATGGAGGAAAGTGCGCATGGTGACTGTTGTATTCAATCCCGATGCTATTTCTGTGTTTCATCAACACTCTGTTACTCCACAGATTACAGAATGCCTCCAGATGTGCATCGGAAACTACTACTGGTCTTCTAGGGAACGATCAAAGCGTAGACTCTTTCAGACTTCACTCCCATGGAGGAACGTGCCCATGGTGACTGTTGTATTCAATCTCGATGCAATTTCTGTGTTTCATCAACACTCTGATAGTCCACAGACTACAAAATGCCTCCAGATGTGCATCGGAACCTACTGCTGTTCTTCCAGGGAAAGATCAAAGCGTAGACTCTTTGAGACATAACTCCCATGGAGGAAACTGCGCATGGAGACTGTTGTATTCAATCCCGATGCAATTTCTGTTTTTCATCAACACTCTGACAGTCCACAGAGTACAGAAAGCCTCCAGATGTGCATTGGAAACTACTACTGGTCTTCCAGGGAACGATCAAAGCGTAGACTGTTTGAGACATTACTCCCATGGAGGAAAGTGCGCATGGTGACTGTTGTATTCAATCCCGATGCAGTTACTGTGTTTCATCAACACTCTGATAGTCCACAAATTACAGAATGCCTCCAGAAGTGCATCGGAAACTACTACTGTTCTTCCAGGGAACGATCAAAGCGTAAACTCCTTGAGACATTACTCCCATGGAGGAAAGTGCACATGGTTACTGTTGTATTCAATCCATGCATTTTCTGTGTTTCATTAACACTCTGATAGTCCACAGATTATAGAATGCCACGAGATGTGCTTCGGAAACTACTACTGGTCTTCCAGGGAACGATCAAAGCGTAGACTCTTTCAGACATTACTCCTATGGAGGAAAGTGCGGATGGAGACTGTCGTATTCAATCCCGATGCAATTTCTGTGTTTCATCAACACTCTGATAGTCCACAGATTACAGAATGCCACCAGATGTGCATCGGAAACTACTACTGGTCTTCCAGGGAACGATCAAAGCGTAGACTGTTTGAGAATTACTCCCATGGAGGAAAGTGCGCATGGTGACTGTTGTATTCAATCCCGATGCTATTTCTGTGTTTCATCAACACTCTGTTACTCCACAGATTACAGAATGCCTCCAGATGTGCATCGGAAACTACTACTGGTCTTCTAGGGAACGATCAAAGCGTAGACTCTTTCAGACTTTACTCCCATGGAGGAACGTGCCAATGGTGACTGTTGTATTCAATCTCGATGCAATTTCTGTGTTTCATCAACACTCTGATAGTCCACAGACTACAAAATGCCTCCAGATGTGCATCGGAACCTACTGCTGTTCTTCCAGGGAAAGATCAAAGCGTAGACTCTTTGAGACATAACTCCCATGGAGGAAACTGCGCATGGAGACTGTTGTATTCAATCCCGATGCAATTTCTGTTTTTCATCAACACTCTGACAGTCCACAGAGTACAGAAAGCCTCCAGATGTGCATCGGAAACTACTACTGGTCTTCCAGGGAACGATCAAAGCGTAGACTGTTTGAGACATTACTCCCATGGAGGAAAGTGCGCATGGTGACTGTTGTATTCAATCCCGATGCAGTTACTGTGTTTCATCAACACTCTGATAGTCCACAAATTACAGAATGCCTCCAGATGTTCATCGGAAACTACTACTGGTCTTCCAGGGAACGATCAAAACGTAAATTATTTGAGACATTACTCCCATGGAGGAAAGTGCACATGGTGACTGTTGTATTCAATCCCGATGCAATTTCTGTGTTTCATCAACACTCTGATCGTCCACAGAGTACAGAAAGCCTCCAGATGTGCATCGGAAACTACTACTGGTCTTCCAGGGAACGATGAAAGCGTAGACTGTTAACGACATTACTCACATGGAGGAAAGTGCGCATGGTGACTATTGTATTCAATCCCGATGAAATTTCTGTGTTTTATCAAAACTCTGATATTCCACAAATTACAGAATGCCTCCAGTTGTTCATAGGAAACTACTTCTGGTCTTCCAGGGCACGATCAAAACGTAGACTGTTTGAGACATTACTCCCATGGAGGAATGTGCGCATGGTGACTGTTGTATTCAATCCCAATGCAATTTCTGTGTTTCATCAACACTCTAATAGTCCACAGATTACAGAATGCTCGAGATGTGCATCGGAAACTACTACTGGTCTTCCAGGGAACGATCAAAACGTAGACTGTTTAAGACAGTACTCCCATGGAGGAAAGTGCGCATGGTAACTCTTGTATTCAATCCCGACGCAGTTACTTTGTTTCATCAACACTCTGAGAGTCCACAAATTACAGAATGCTTCCAGATGTTCATCGGAAACTATCACTGGTCTTCCAGGAACCGATCAAAGCGTAGAGTATTTGAGACATTACTCCCATGGAGGAAAGTGCACATGGTGACTGTTCTATTCAATCCCGATGCAATTTCTGTGTTTCATCAACACTCTGATAGACCACAAATTACAGAAAGCCTCCAGATGTGCATCGGAAACTACTACTGGTCTTACAGGGAACGATCAAATCATAGACTGTTTGAGAATTACTCCCATGGAGGAATGTGCGCTTGGTGACTGTTGTATTCAATGCCCATGCTATTTCTGTGTTTCATCAACACTCTGATAGTCATCAGATTACAGAATGCCTCCAGATGTGCATCGGAAACTACTACTGGTCTTCCACGGAACGATCAAAGCGTAGACTGTTTGAGACATACCTCCCGTGGAGGAAAGTGCGCATGGTGACAGTTTTATTCAATCCCGATGCAATTTCTGTGTTTCATCAACACTCAGATAGTCCTCAGATTACAGAATGCCTCCAGAAGTGCATCGGAAACTACTACTGTTCTTCCAGGGAACGATCAAAGCGTAAACTCCTTGAGACATTACTCCCATGGAGGAAAGTGCGCATGGTGACTGTTGTATTCAATCTCGATGCAATTTCTGTGTTTCATCAACACTCTGATAGTCCACAGACTACAAAATGCCTCCAGATGTGCATCGGAACCTACTGCTGGTCTTCCAGGGAAAGATCAAAGCGTAGACTCTTTGAGACATACCTCTCGTGGAGGAAAGTGCGCATGGTGACAGTTGTATTCAATCCCGATGCAATTTCTGTGAGTCATCAACACTCTGATAGTCCTAAGATTACAGAAAGCCTCCAGATGTGCATCGGAAACTACTACTGGTCTTCCAGGGAACGATCAAAGCGTAGACTGTTAGCGACATTACTCCCATGGAGGAAAGTGCGCATGGTAACTGTTGTATTCAATCCCGATGCAATTTCTGTGTTTCATCAACACTCTGATAGTCCACAAATTACAGAATGCCTCCAGATGTTCATCGGAAACTACTACTGGTCTTCCAGGGAACGATCAAATCGTAGAGTATTTGAGACGTTACTCCCATGGAGGAAAGTGCACATGGTGACTGTTGTATTCAATCTCGATGCAATTTCTGTGTTTCATCAACACTCTGATAGTCCTCAGATTACAGAAAGCCTCCAGATGTGCATCGGAAACTACTACTGGTCTTCCAGGGAACGATCAAAGCGTAGACTGTTAGCGACATTACTCCCATGGAGGAAAGTGCGCATGGTAACTGTTGTATTCAATCCCGATGCAATTTCTGTGTTTCATCAACACTCTGATAGTCCACAAATTACAGAATGCCTCCAGATGTTCATCGGAAACTAATACTGGTCTTCCAGGGAACGATCAAATCGTAGAGTATTTGAGACGTTACTCCCATGGAGGAAAGTGCACATGGTGACTGTTCTATTCAATCCCGATGCAATTTCTGTGTTTCATCAACACTCTGATAGTCCACAAATTACAGAATGGCTCCAGATGTTCATCGGAAACTTCTACTGGTCTTCCAGGGAATGATCAAAACGTAGACTGTTTGAGACATTACTCCCATTGAGGAATGTTCGCATGGTGACTGTTGTATTCAATCCCAATGCAATTTCTGTGTTTCATCAACACTCTAATAGTCCACAGATTACAGAATGCCTCGAGATGTGCATCTGAAACTACTACTGGACTTCCAGGGAACGATCAAATCGTAGACTCTTTCAGACTTTACTCCCATGGAGGAACGTGCCCATGGTGACTGTTGGATCCAATCCCGATGCAATTTCTGTGTTTCATCAACACTCTGATAGTCCACAGACTACAAAATGCCTCCAGATGTGCATCGGAACCTACTGCTGGTCTTCCAGGGAAAGATCAAAGCGTAGACTCTTTGAGACATACCTCTTGTGGAGGAAAGTGCGCATGGTGACAGTTGTATTCAATCCCGATGCAATTTCTGTGAGTCATCAACACTCTGATAGTCCTCAGATTACAGAAAGCCTCCAGATGTGCATCGGAAACTACTACTGGTCTTCCAGGAAACGATCAAAGCGTAGACTGTTAGCGACATTACTCCGATGGAGGAAAGTGCGCATGGTAACTGTTGTATTCAATCCCGATGCAATTTCTGTGTTTCATCAACACTCTGATAGTCCACAAATTACAGAATGCCTCCAGATGTTCATCGGAAACTACTACTGGTCTTCCAGGGAATGATCAAAACGTAGACTGTTTGAGACATTACTCCCATTGAGGAATGTTCGCATGGTGACTGTTGTATTCAATCCCAATGCAATTTCTGTGTTTCATCAACACTCTAATAGTCCACAGATTACAGAATGCCTCGAGATGTGCATCGGAAACTACTACTGGTCTTCCAGGAACCGATCAAAACGTAGAGTATTTGAGACCTTACTCCCATGGAGGAAAGTGCACATGGTGACTGTTCTATTCAATCCCGATGCAATTTCTATGTTTCATCAACACTCTGATAGTCCACAAATTACAGAAAGCCTCCAGATGTGCATCGGAAACTACTACTGGTCTTACAGGGAACGATCAAAGCATAGACTGTTTGAGAATTACTCCCATTGAGGAATGTGCGCTTGGTGACTGTTGTATTCAATCCCGATGCAATTTCTGTGTTTCATCAACACTCTGAAAGTCATCAGTTTACAGAATGCCGCCAGATGTGCATTGGAAACTACTACTGGTCTTCCAGGGAACGATCAAAACGTAAACTCTTTGTGACATTACTCCCATGGAGGAAAGTGCACATCGTGAATGTTGTATTCAATCCCGATGCAATTTCTGTGTTTCATCAACACTCTGATAGTCCACAGACTACAGAATGCCTCCAGATGTGCATCGGAAGCTACTACTGGTCTTCCAGGGAAAGATCAAATCGTAGACTCTTTGAGACATAACTCCCATGAAGGAAACTGCGAATGGAGACTGTTGTATTCAATCCCGATGCAATTTTTGGGTTTCAGCAACACTCTGACAGTCCACAGAGTACAGAAAGCCTCCAGAAGTGCATCGGAAACTACTACTGGTCTTACAGGGAACGATCAAAGCATAGACTGTTTGAGAATTACTCCCATTGAGGAATGTGCGCATGGTAACTGTTGTATTCAATCCCGATGCAATTTCTGTGTTTCATCAACACTCTGATAGTCCACAAATTACAGAATGCCTCCAGATGTGCATCGGAAACTACTACTGGTCTTACAGGGAACGATCAAAGCATAGACTGTTTGAGAATTACTCCCATTGAGGAATGTGCGCATGGTGATTGTTGTATTCAATCCCGATGCAGTTACTGTGTTTCATCAACACTCTGATAGTCCACAAATTACAGAATGCCTCCAGATTTTCATCGGAAACTACTACTGGTCTTCCAGGGAACGATCAAAACGTGGAGTATTTGAGACATTACTCCCATGGAGGAAAGTGCACATGGAGACTGTTCTATTCAATCCCGATGCAATTTCTGTGTTTCATCAACACCCTGATCGTCCACAGAGTACAGAAAGCCTACAGATGTGCATCGGAAACTACTACTGGTCTTCCAGGGAACATTAAAAAGCGTAGATTGTTAGCGACATTACTCCCATGGATGAAAGTGCGCATGGTGACTGTTGTATTCAATCCCGATGCAATTTTTGTGTTTCATCAACACTCTGATAGTCCACAAATTACAGAATGCCTCCAGATGTTCATCGGAAACTACTACTGGTCTTCCAGGGAACGATCAAAGCGTAGACTGTTTGAGACATTACTCCCATGGAGGAATGTGCGCATGGTGACTGTTGCATTCAATCCCAATGCAATTTCTGTGTTTCATCAACACTCTAATAGTCCACAGATTACAGAATGCCTCGAGATGTGCATCGGAAACTACTACTGCTCTTTCAGGGAACGGTCAAAACGTAGACTGTTTAAGACATTACTCCCATGGAGGAAAGTGCGCATGGTGACTGTTGTATTCAATCCCGATGCAGTTACTGTGTTTCATCAACACTCTGATAGTCCACAAATTACAGAATGCCTCCAGATGTTCATCGGAAACTACTACTGGTCTTCCAGGGAACGATCAAAAAGTAGATTATTTGAGACATTACTCCCATGGAGGAAAGAGCACATGGTGACTGTTCTATTCAATCCCGATGCAATTTCTGTGTTTCAGCAACACTCTGATAGTCCACAAATTACAGAAAGCCTCCAGATCTGCATCGAATACTACTACTGGTCTTACAGGGAACGATCAAAGCATAGACTGTTTGAGAATTACTCCCATGGAGGAATGTGCGCTTGGTGACTGTCGTATTCAATCCCGATGCAATTTCTGTGTTTCATCAACACTGTGATAGTCATCAGATTACAGAATGCCTCCAGATGTGCATCGGAAACTACTACTGGTCTTCCAGGGAACGATCAAAGCGTAGACTGTTTGAGACATACCTCCCGTGGAGGAAAGTGCGCATGGTGACTGTTGTTTTCAATCCCGATGCAATTTCTGTGTTTCATCAACACTCTGATAGTCCACAGATTACAGATTGCATCCAGAAGTGCATCGGAAACTACTACTGTTCTTCCAGGGAACAATCAAAGCGTAAACTCCTTGAGACATTACTCCCATGGAGGAAAGTGCGCATGATGACTGTTTTATTCAATCCATGCATTTTCTGTGTTTCATTAACACTCTGATAGTCCACAGATTACAGAATGTCACGAGATGTGCATCGGTAACTACTACTGGTCTTCCAGGGAACGATCAAAGCGTAGACTCTTTCAGACATTACTCCCATGGAGGAAAGTGCGCATGGTGACTGTCGTATTCAATCACGATGCAATTTCTATGTTTCATCAACACTCTGATAGTCCTCAGATTACAGAATGCCTCCATATGTGCATCGGAAACTACTACTGGTTTTCCAGGGAACGATCAAAACGTAGACTCTTACAGACATTACTCCCATGGAGGAAAGTGCGGTTGGTGACTGTTGTAGTCAATCAGGATGCAATTTTTGTGTTTCATCAACACTCTGATAGTCAACAGACTACAAAATGCCTCCAGATGTGCATCGGAACCTACTACTGGTCTTCCAGGGAAGATCAAAGCGTAGACTCTTTGAGACATAACTCCCATGGAGGAAACTGCACATGGAGACTGTTGTATTCAATCCCGATGCTATTTCTGTGTTTCATCAACACTCTGACAGTCCACAGAGTACAGAAAGCCTCTAGATATGCATCGGAAACTACTACTGGTCTTCCAGGGAACGATCAAAGCGTAGACTGTTAGATACATTACTCTCATGGAGGAAAGTGAGCATGGTGATTGTTTTATTCAATCCCAATGCAATTTCTATGTTTCATCAGCACTCTGATAGTCATCAGATTACAGAATGCCTCCAGATGTGCATCGGAAACTACTACTGGTCTTCCAGGGAACGATCAAATCGTAGACTCTTTCAGACTTTACTCCCATGGAGGAACGTGCCCATGGTGACTGTTGTATTCAATCTCGATGCAATTTCTGTGTTTCATCAACACTCTGATAGTCCACAGACTACAAAATGCCTCCAGATGTGCATCGGAACCTACTGCTGGTCTTCCAGGGAAAGATCAAAGCGTAGACTCTTTGAGACATACCTCTTGTGGAGGAAAGTGCGCATGGTGACAGTTGTATTCAATCCCGATGCAATTTCTGTGAGTCATCAACACTCTGATAGTCCTCAGATTACAGAAAGCCTCCAGATGTGCATCGGAAACTACTACTGGTCTTCCAGGAAACGATCAAAGCGTAGACTGTTAGCGACATTACTCCGATGGAGGAAAGTGCGCATGGTAACTGTTGTATTCAATCCCGATGCAATTTCTGTGTTTCATCAACACTCTGATAGTCCACAAATTACAGAATGCCTCCAGATGTTCATCGGAAACTACTACTGGTCTTCCAGGGAACGATCAAATCGTAGAGTATTTGAGACGTTACTCCCATGGAGGAAAGTGCACATGGTGACTGTTCTATTCAATCCCGATGCAATTTCTGTGTTTCATCAACACTCTGATAGTCCACAAATTACAGAATGCCTCCAGATGTTCATCGGAAACTACTACTGGTCTTCCAGGGAATGATCAAAACGTAGACTGTTTGAGACATTACTCCCATTGAGGAATGTTCGCATGGTGACTGTTGTATTCAATCCCAATGCAATTTCTGTGTTTCATCAACACTCTAATAGTCCACAGATTACAGAATGCCTCGAGATGTGCATCGGAAACTACTACTGGTCTTCCAGGAACCGATCAAAACGTAGAGTATTTGAGACCTTACTCCCATGGAGGAAAGTGCACATGGTGACTGTTCTATTCAATCCCGATGCAATTTCTATGTTTCATCAACACTCTGATAGTCCACAAATTATAGAAAGCCTCCAGATGTGCATCGGAAACTACTACTGGTCTTACAGGGAACGATCAAACATAGACTGTTTGAGAATTACTCCCATTGAGGAATGTGCGCATGGTGATTGTTGTATTCAATCCCGATGCAATTTCTGTGTTTCATCAACACCCTGATCGTCCACAGAGTACAGAAAGCCTACAGATGTGCATCGGAAACTACTACTGGTCTTCCAGGGAACATTAAAAAGCGTAGATTGTTAGCGACATTACTCCCATGGATGAAAGTGCGCATGGTGACTGTTGTATTCAATCCCGATGCAATTTTTGTGTTTCATCAACACTCTGATAGTCCACAAATTACAGAATGCCTCCAGATGTTCATCGGAAACTACTACTGGTCTTCCAGGGAACGATCAAAGCGTAGACTGTTTGAGACATTACTCCCATGGAGGAATGTGCGCATGGTGACTGTTGCATTCAATCCCAATGCAATTTCTGTGTTTCATCAACACTCTAATAGTCCACAGATTACAGAATGCCTCGAGATGTGCATCGGAAACTACTACTGCTCTTTCAGGGAACGGTCAAAACGTAGACTGTTTAAGACATTACTCCCATGGAGGAAAGTGCGCATGGTGACTGTTGTATTCAATCCCGATGCAGTTACTGTGTTTCATCAACACTCTGATAGTCCACAAATTACAGAATGCCTCCAGATGTTCATCGGAAACTACTACTGGTCTTCCAGGGAACGATCAAAAAGTAGATTATTTGAGACATTACTCCCATGGAGGAAAGAGCACATGGTGACTGTTCTATTCAATCCCGATGCAATTTCTGTGTTTCAGCAACACTCTGATAGTCCACAAATTACAGAAAGCCTCCAGATCTGCATCGAATACTACTACTGGTCTTACAGGGAACGATCAAAGCATAGACTGTTTGAGAATTACTCCCATGGAGGAATGTGCGCTTGGTGACTGTCGTATTCAATCCCGATGCAATTTCTGTGTTTCATCAACACTGTGATAGTCATCAGATTACAGAATGCCTCCAGATGTGCATCGGAAACTACTACTGGTCTTCCAGGGAACGATCAAAGCGTAGACTGTTTGAGACATACCTCCCGTGGGGGAAAGTGCGCATGGTGACTGTTGTTTTCAATCCCGATGCAATTTCTGTGTTTCATCAACACTCTGATAGTCCACAGATTACAGATTGCATCCAGAAGTGCATCGGAAACTACTACTGTTCTTCCAGGGAACAATCAAAGCGTAAACTCCTTGAGACATTACTCCCATGGAGGAAAGTGCGCATGATGACTGTTTTATTCAATCCATGCATTTTCTGTGTTTCATTAACACTCTGATAGTCCACAGATTACAGAATGTCACGAGATGTGCATCGGTAACTACTACTGGTCTTCCAGGGAACGATCAAAGCGTAGACTCTTTCAGACATTACTCCCATGGAGGAAAGTGCGCATGGTGACTGTCGTATTCAATCACGATGCAATTTCTATGTTTCATCAACACTCTGATAGTCCTCAGATTACAGAATGCCTCCATATGTGCATCGGAAACTACTACTGGTTTTCCAGGGAACGATCAAAACGTAGACTCTTACAGACATTACTCCCATGGAGGAAAGTGCGGTTGGTGACTGTTGTAGTCAATCAGGATGCAATTTTTGTGTTTCATCAACACTCTGATAGTCAACAGACTACAAAATGCCTCCAGATGTGCATCGGAACCTACTACTGGTCTTCCAGGGAAGATCAAAGCGTAGACTCTTTGAGACATAACTCCCATGGAGGAAACTGCACATGGAGACTGTTGTATTCAATCCCGATGCTATTTCTGTGTTTCATCAACACTCTGACAGTCCACAGAGTACAGAAAGCCTCTAGATATGCATCGGAAACTACTACTGGTCTTCCAGGGAACGATCAAAGCGTAGACTGTTAGATACATTACTCTCATGGAGGAAAGTGAGCATGGTGATTGTTTTATTCAATCCCAATGCAATTTCTATGTTTCATCAGCACTCTGATAGTCATCAGATTACAGAATGCCTCCAGATGTGCATCGGAAACTACTACTGGTCTTCCAGGGAACGATCAAAGCGTCGACTGTTTGAGACATTACTCCCATGGAGGAATGTGCGCATGGTGACTGTTGTATTCAATCCCGATGCAGTTACTGTGTTTCATCAACACTCTGATAGTCCACAAATTACAGAATGCCTCCGGATGTTCATCGGAAACTACTACTGGTCTTCCAGGGAACGATCAAAACGTAGATTATTTGAGACATTGCTCCCATGGACGAAAGAGCACATGGTGACAATTCTATTCAATCCCGATGCAATTTCTGTGTTTCAGCAACACTCTGATAGTCCACAAATTACAGAAAGCCTCCAGATCTGCATCGGAAACTACTACTGGTCTTACAGGGAACGATCAAAGCATAGACTGTTTGAAAATTACTCCCATGGAGGAATGTGGGCTTGGTGACTGTTGTATTCAATCCCGATCCAATTTCTGTGTTTCATCAACACTGTGATAGTCATCAGATTACAGAATGCCTCCAGATGTGCATCGGAAACTACTACTGGTCTTCCAGGGAACGTCAAAGCGTAGACTGTTTGAGACATACCTCCCGTGGAGGAAAGTGCGCATGGTGACTGTTGTATTCAATCCCGATGCAATTTCTGTGTTTCATCAACACTCTGATAGTCCACAGATTACAGAATGCCTCCAGAAGTGCATCGGAAACTACTACTGGTCTTCCAGGGAACGATCAAAACGTAGAGTATTTGAGACATTTCTCCCATGGAGGAAAGTGCGCATGGTGACTGTCGTATTTAATCACGATGCAATTTCTATGTTTCATCAACACTCTGATAGTCCTCAGATTACAGAATGCCTCCAGATGTGCATCGGAAACTACTACTGGTTTTCCAGGGAACGATCAAAACGTAGACTCTTACAGACATTACTCCCATAGAGGAAAGTGCGGTTGGTGACTGTTGTAGTCAATCAAGATGCAATTTCTGTGTTTCATCAACACTCTGATAGTCAACAGACTACAAAATGCCTCCAGATGTGCATCGGAACCTACTACTGGTCTTCCAGGGAAAGATCAAAGCGTAGACTCTTTGAGACTTAACTCCCATGGAGGAAACTGCACATGGAGACTGTTGTATTCAATCCCGATGCTATTTCTGTGTTTCATCAACACTCTGACAGTCCACAGAGTACAGAAAGCCTCTAGATATGCATCGGAAACTACTACTGGTCTTCCAGGGAACGATCAAAGCGTAGACTGTTAGATACATTACTCTCATGGAGGAAAGTGCGCATGGTGACTGTTGTATTCAATCCCGATGCAATTTAAATGTTTCATCAACACTCTGATAGTCCTCAGATTACAGAATGCCTCCAGATGTGCATCGGAAACTACTACTGGTCTTCCAGGGAACGATCAAAGCGAAGACTGTTTGGGACATTACTCCCACGGAGGAAAGTGCACATGGTGATTGTTGTAATCAATTCCCATTCAATTTCTGTGTTTCATCAACACTCTGATAGTCCGCAGATTACCTAATGCCTCCAGATGTGCATGGAAAACTACTACTGGTCTTCCAGGGAACGATCAAAACGTAAACTCTTTGAGACATTACTCCCATGGGGAAAAGTGCGCATCGTGAATGTTGTATTCAATCCCGATGCAATGTCTGTGTTTCATCAACACTCTGATACTCCACAGACTTCAGAATGACTACAGATGTGCATCGGAATCTACTACTGGTCTTCCATTGAAAGATCAAAGCGTAGACTCTTTGAGACATTACTCCCATGGAGGAAACTGCGCATGGAGACTGTTGTATTCAATCCCGATGCAATTTCTGTGTTTCATCAACACTCTGACAGTCCACAGAGTACAGAAAGCCTCTAGATATGCATCGGAAACTACTACTGGTCATCCAGGGAACGATCAAAGCGTAGACTGTTAGATACATTACTCTCATGGAGGAAAGTGAGCATGGTGACTGTTTTATTCAATCCCAATGCAATTTCTATGTTTCATCAACACTCTGATAGTCATCAGTTTACAGAATGCCTCCAGATGTGCATCGGAAACTACTACTGGTCTTCCAGGGAACGATCAAAGCGTCGACTGTTTGAGACATTACTCCCATGGAGGAATGTGCGCATGGTGACTGTTGTATTCAATCCCAATGCAATTTCTGTGTTTCATCAACACTCTAATAGTCCACAGATTACAGAATGCCTCGAGATGTGCATCGGAAACTACTACTGGTCTTCCAGGGAACGATCAAAACGTAGACTGTTTGAGACATTACTCCCATGGAGGAAAGTGCGCATGGTGACTGTTGTATTCAATCCCGATGCAGTTACTGTGTTTCATCAACACTCTGATAGTCCACAAATTACAGAATGCCTCCGGATGTTCATCGGAAACTACTACTGGTCTTCCAGGGAACGATCAAAACGTAGATTATTTGAGACATGCTCCCATGGGGGAAAGAGCACATGGTGACTGTTCTATTCAATCCCGATGCAATTTCTGTGTTTCAGCAACACTCTGATAGTCCACAAATTACAGAAAGCCTCCAGATCTGCATCGGAAACTACTACTGGTCTTACAGGGAACGATCAAAGCATAGACTGTTTGAGAATTACTCCCATGGAGGAATGTGCGCTTGGTGACTGTCGTATTCAATCCCGATGCAATTTCTGTGTTTCATCAACACTGTGATAGTCATCAGATTACAGAATGCCTCCAGATGTGCATCGGAAACTACTACTGGTCTTCCAGGGAACGATCAAAGCGTAGACTGTTTGAGACATACCTCCCGTGGAGGAAAGTGCGCATGGTGACTGTTGTTTTCAATCCCGATGCAATTTCTGTGTTTCATCAACACTCTGATAGTCCACAGATTACAGAATGCATCCAGAAGTGCATCGGAAACTACTACTGGTTTTCCAGGGAACGATCAAAACGTAGACTCTTACAGACATTACTCCCATGGAGGAAAGTGCGGTTGGTGACTGTTGTAGTCAATCAAGATGCAATTTTTGTGTTTCATCAACACTCTGATAGTCAACAGACTACAAAATGCCTCCAGATGTGCATCGGAACCTACTACTGGTCTTCCAGGGAAGATCAAAGCGTAGACTCTTTGAGACATAACTCCCATGGAGGAAACTGCACATGGAGACTGTTGTATTCAATCCCGATGCTATTTCTGTGTTTCATCAACACTCTGACAGTCCACAGAGTACAGAAAGCCTCTAGATATGCATCGGAAACTACTACTGGTCTTCCAGGGAACGATCAAAGCGTAGACTGTTAGATACATTACTCTCATGGAGGAAAGTGAGCATGGTGACTGTTTTATTCAATCCCAATGCAATTTCTATGTTTCATCAACACTCTGATAGTCATCAGATTACAGAATGCCTCCAGATGTGCATCGGAAACCACTACTGGTCTTCCAGGGAACGATCAAAGCGTCGACTGTTTGAGACATTACTCCCATGGAGGAATGTGCGCATGGTGACTGTTGTATTCAATCCCAATGCAATTTCTGTGTTTCATCAACACTCTAATAGTCCACAGATTACAGAAAGCCTCCAGATCTGCATCGGAAACTACTACTGGTCTTACAGGGAACGATCAAAGCATAGACTGTTTGAGAATTACTCCCATGGAGGAATGTGCGCTTGGTGACTGTTGTATTCAATCCCGATGCAATTTCTGTGTTTCATCAACACTGTGATAGTCATCAGATTACAGAATGCCTCCAGATGTGCATCGGAAACTACTACTGGTCTTCCAGGGAACGTCAAAGCGTAGACTGTTTGAGACATACCTCCCGTGGAGGAAAGTGCGCATGGTGACTGTTGTAATCAATCCCGATGCAATTTCTGTGTTTCATCAACACTCTGATAGTCCACAGATTACAGAATGCCTCCAGAAGTGCATCGGAAACTACTACTGGTCTTCCAGGGAACGATCAAAACGTAGAGTATTTGAGACATTACTCCCATGGAGGAAAGTGCGCATGGCGACTGTCGTATTCAATCACGATGCAATTTCTATGTTTCATCAACACTCTGATAGTCCTCAGATTACAGAATGCCTCCAGATGTGCATCGGAAACTACTACTGGTTTTCCAGGGAACGATCAAAACGTAGACTCTTACAGACATTACTCCCATGGAGGAAAGTGCGGTTGGTGACTGTTTTAGTCAATCAAGATGCAATTTCTGTGTTTCATCAACACTCTGATAGTCAACAGACTAAAAAATGCCTCCAGATGTGCATCGGAACCTACTACTGGTCTTCCAGGGAAAGATCAAAGCGTAGACTCTTTGAGACATAACTCCCATGGAGGAAACTGCACATGGAGACTGTTGTATTCAATCCCGATGCTATTTCTGTGTTTCATCAACACTCTGACAGTCCACAGAGTACAGAAAGCCTCTAGATATGCATCGGAAACTACTACTGGTCTTCCAGGGAACGATCAAAGCGTAGACTGTTAGATACATTACTCTCATGGAGGAAAGTGCGCATGGTGACCTTTGTATTCAATCCCGATGCAATTTCAATGTTTCATCAACACTCTGATAGTCCTCAGATTACAGAATGCCTCCAGATGTGCATCGGAAACTACTACTGGTCTTCCAGGGAACGATCAAAGCGAAGACTGTTTGGGACATTACTCCCATGGAGGAAAGTGCACATGGTAATTGTTGTAATCAATCCCGATTCAATTTCTGTGTTTCATCAACACTCTGATAGTCCGCAGATTACCTAATGCCTCCAGATGTGCATGGAAAACTACTACTGGTCTTCCAGGGAACGATCAAAACGTAAACTCTTTGAGACATTACTCCCATGGGGAAAAGTGCGCATCGTGAATGTTGTATTCAATCCCGATGCAATTTCTGTGTTTCATCAACACTCTGATAGTCCACAGACTTCAGAATGACTACAGATGTGCATCGGAATCTACTACTGGTCTTCCATTGAAAGATCAAAGCGTAGACTCTTTGAGACATTACTCCCATGGAGGAAACTGCGCATGGAGACTGTTGTATTCAATCCCGATGCAATTTCTGTGTTTCATCAACACTCTGACAGTCCACAGAGTACAGAAAGCCTCTAGATATGCATCGGAAACTACTACTGGTCTTCCAGGGAACGATCAAAGCGTAGACTGTTAGATACATTACTCTCATGGAGGGAAGTGAGCATGGTGACTGTTTTATTCAATCCCAATGCAATTTCTATGTTTCATCAACACTCTAATAGTCCACAGATTACAGAATGCCTCGAGATGTGCATCGGAAACTACTACTGGTCTTCCAGGGAACGATCAAAACGTAGACTGTTTGAGACATTACTCCCATGGAGGAAAGTGCGCATGGTGACTGTTGTATTCAATCCCGATGCAGTTACTGTGTTTCATCAACACTCTGATAGTCCACAAATTACAGAATGCCTCCGGATGTTCATCGGAAACTACTACTGGTCTTCCAGGAAACGATCAAAACGTAGATTATTTGAGACATTGCTCCCATGGAGGAAAGAGCACATGGTGACTGTTCTATTCAATCCCGATGCAATTTCTGTGTTTCAGCAACACTCTGATAGTCCACAAATTACAGAAAGCCTCCAGATCTGCATCGGAAACTACTACTGGTCTTACAGGGAACGATCAAAGCATAGACTGTTTGAGAATTACTCCCATGGAGGAATGTGCGCTTGGTGACTGTTGTATTCAATCCCGATGCAATTTCTGTGTTTCATCAACACTGTGATAGTCATCAGATTACAGAATGCATCCAGATGTGCATCGGAAACTACTACTGGTCTTCCAGGGAACGTCAAAGCGTAGACTGTTTGAGACATACCTCCCGTGGAGGAAAGTGCGCATGGTGACTGTTGTATTCAATCCCGATGCAATTTCTGTGTTTCATCAACACTCTGATAGTCCACAGATTACAGAATGCCTCCAGAAGTGCATCGGAAACTACCACTGGTCTTCCAGGGAACGATCAAAACGTAGAGTATTTGAGACATTACTCCCATGGAGGAAAGTGCGCATGGTGACTGTCGTATTCAATCACGATGCAATTTCTATGTTTCATCAACACTCTGATAGTCCTCAGATTACAGAATGCCTCCAGATGTGCATCGGAAACTACTACTGGTTTTCCAGGGAACGATCAAAACGTAGACTCTTACAGACATTACTCCCATGGAGGAAAGTGCGGTTGGTGACTGTTGTAGTCAATCAAGATGCAATTTCTGTGTTTCATCAACACTCTGATAGTCAACAGACTACAAAATGCCTCCAGATGTGCATCGGAACCTACTACTGGTCTTCCAGGGAAAGATCAAAGCGTAGACTCTTTGAGACATAACTCCCATGGAGGAAACTGCACATGGAGACTGTTGTATTCAATCCCGATGCTATTTCTGTGTTTCATCAACACTCTGACAGTCCACAGAGTACAGAAAGCCTCTAGATATGCATCGGAAACTACTACTGGTCTTCCAGGGAACGATCAAAGCGTAGACTGTTAGATACATTACTCTCATGGAGGAAAGTGCGCATGGTGACTGTTGTATTCAATCCCGATGCAATTTCAATGTTTCATCAACACTCTGATAGTCCTCAGATTACAGAATGCCTCCAGATGTGCATCGGAAACTACTACTGGTCTTCCAGGGAACGATCAAAGCGAAGACTGTTTATGACATTACTCCCATGGAGGAAAGTGCACATGGTGATTGTTGTAATCAATCCCGATTCAATTTCTGTGTTTCATCAACACTCTGATAGTCCGCAGATTACCTAATGCCTCCAGATGTGCATGGAAAACTACTACTGGTCTTCCAGGGAACGATCAAAACGTAAACTCTTTGAGACATTACTCCCATGGGGAAAAGTGCGCATCGTGAATGTTGTATTCAATCCCGATGCAATTTCTGTGTTTCATCAACACTCTGATAGTCCACAGACTTCAGAATGACTACAGATGTGCATCGGAATCTACTACTGGTCTTCCATTGAAAGATCAAAGCGCAGACTCTTTGAGACATTACTCCCATGGAGGAAACTGCGCATGGAGACTGTTTTATTCAATCCCGATGCAATTTCTGTGTTTCATCAACACTCTGACAGTCCACAGAGTACAGAAAGCCTCTAGATATGCATCGGAAACTACTACTGGTCTTCCAGGGAACGATCAAAGCGTAGACTGTTAGATACATTACTCTCATGGAGGAAAGTGAGCATGGTGACTGTTTTATTCAATCCCAATGCAATTTCTATGTTTCATCAACACTCTAATAGTCCACAGATTACAGAATGCCTCGAGATGTGCATCGGAAACTACTACTGGTCTTCCAGGGAACGATCAAAACGTAGACTGTATGAGACATTACTCCCATGGAGGAAAGTGCGCATGGTGACTGTTGTATTCAATCCCGATGCAGTTACTGTGTTTCATCAACACTCTGATAGTCCACAAATTACAGAATGCCTCCGGATGTTCATCGGAAACTACTACTGGTCTTCCAGGGAACGATCAAAACGTAGATTATTTGAGACATTGCTCCCATGGAGGAAAGAGCACATGGTGTCTGTTCTATTCAATCCCGATGCAATTTCTGTGTTTCAGCAACACTCTGATAGTCCACAAATTACAGAAAGCCTCCAGATCTGCATCGGAAACTACTACTGGTCTTACAGGGAACGATCAAAGCATAGACTGTTTGAGAATTACTCCCATGGAGGAATGTGCGCTTGGTGACTGTTGTATTCAATCCCGATGCAATTTCTGTGTTTCATCAACACTGTGATAGTCATCAGATTACAGAATGCATCCAGATGTGCATCGGAAACTACTACTGGTCTTCCAGGGAACGTCAAAGCGTAGACTGTTTGAGACATACCTCCCGTGGAGGAAAGTGCGCATGGTGACTGTTGTATTCAATCCCGATGCAATTTCTGTGTTTCATCAACACTCTGATAGTCCACAGATTACAGAATGCCTCCAGAAGTGCATCGGAAACTACCACTGGTCTTCCAGGGAACGATCAAAACGTAGAGTATTTGAGACATTACTCCCATGGAGGAAAGTGCGCATGGTGACTGTCGTATTCAATCACGATGCAATTTCTATGTTTCATCAACACTCTGATAGTCCTCAGATTACAGAATGCCTCCAGATGTGCATCGGAAACTACTACTGGTTTTCCAGGGAACGATCAAAACGTAGACTCTTACAGACATTACTCCCATGGAGGAAAGTGCGGTTGGTGACTGTTGTAGTCAATCAAGATGCAATTTCTGTGTTTCATCAAAACTCTGATAGTCAACAGACTACAAAATGCCTCCAGATGTGCATCGGAACCTACTACTGGTCTTCCAGGGAAAGATCAAAGCGTAGACTCTTTGAGACATAACTCCCATGGAGGAAACTGCACATGGAGACTGTTGTATTCAATCCCGATGCTATTTCTGTGTTTCATCAACACTCTGACAGTCCACAGAGTACAGAAAGCCTCTAGATATGCATCGGAAACTACTACTGGTCTTCCAGGGAACGATCAAAGCGTAGACTGTTAGATACATTACTCTCATGGAGGAAAGTGCGCATGGTGACTGTTGTATTCAATCCCGATGCAATTTCAATGTTTCATCAACACTCTGATAGTCCTCAGATTACAGAATGCCTCCAGATGTGCATCGGAAACTACTACTGGTCTTCCAGGGAACGATCAAAGCGAAGACTGTTTATGACATTACTCCCATGGAGGAAAGTGCACATGGTGATTGTTGTAATCAATCCCGATTCAATTTCTGTGTTTCATCAACACTCTGATAGTCCGCAGATTACCTAATGCCTCCAGATGTGCATGGAAAACTACTACTGGTCTTCCAGGGAACGATCAAAACGTAAACTCTTTGAGACATTACTCCCATGGGGAAAAGTGCGCATCGTGAATGTTGTATTCAATCCCGATGCAATTTCTGTGTTTCATCAACACTCTGATAGTCCACAGACTTCAGAATGACTACAGATGTGCATCGGAATCTACTACTGGTCTTCCATTGAAAGATCAAAGCGTAGACTCTTTGAGACATTACTCCCATGGAGGAAACTGCGCATGGAGACTGTTGTATTCAATCCCGATGCAATTTCTGTGTTTCATCAACACTCTGACAGTCCACAGAGTACAGAAAGCCTCCAGATGTGCATCGGAAACTTTACTGGTCTTCCACGGAACGATCAAAGCGTAGACTGTTTGAGACATTACTCCCATGGAGGAAAGTGCGCATGGTGACTGTTCTATTGAATCCCGATGCAATTTCTGTGTTTCATCAACACTCTGATAGTCCACAAATTACAGAATGCCTCCAAATGTTCATTGGAAACTACTAAGGGTCTTCCAGGGAACGATCAAATCGTAGACTGTTTGAGACATTACTCCCATGGAGGAATGTGCGCATGGTGACTGTTGTATTCAATCCCAATGCAATTTCTGTGTTTCATCAACACTCTAATAGTCCACAGATTGCAGAATGCCTCGAGATGTGCATCGGAAACTACTACTGGTCTTCCAGGGAACGATCAAAACTTAGACTGTTTGAGACATTACTCCCATGGAGTAAAGTGCGCATGGTGACTGTTGTATTCAATCCCGATGCAGTTACTGTGTTTCATCAACACTCTGATAGTAAACAAATTACAGAAAGCCTCCAGATGTTCATCGGAAACTACTACTGGTCTTCCAGGAACCGATCAAAACGTAGAGTATTTGAGACATTACTCCTATGGAGGAAAGTGTACATGGTGACTGTTCTATTCAATCCCGATGCAATTTCTGTGTTTCATCAACACTCTGATAGTCCACAAATTACAGAAAGCCTCCAGATGTGCATCGGAAACTACTACTGGTCTTCCACAGAACGATCAAAGCGTAGACTGTTTGAGACATTACTCCCATGGAGGAAAGTGCGCATGGTGACTGTTGTATTCACTCCCGATGCAATTTCTTTGTTTCATCAACACTCTGATAGTCCACAAATTACAGAATGCCTCCAGATGTTCATCGGAAACTACTACTGGTCTTCCAGGGAACGATCAAAACGTAGAGCATTTGAGACATTACTCCCATGGAGGAAAGTGCACATGGTGACTGTTCTATTCCATCCCGATGCAATTTCTGTGTTTCATCAACACTCTGATCCTCCACAAAGTACAGAAAGCCTCCAGATATGCATCGGAAACTACTACTGGTCTTCCAGGGAACGATGAATGCGTAGACTGTTAGCGACATTACTCCCATGGATGAAAGTGCGCATGGTGACTGTTGTATTCAATCCCGATGCAATTTCTGTGTTTCATCAACACTCTGATAGTCCACAAATTACAGAATGCCTCCAGATGTTCATCGGAAACTACTACGGGTCTTCCAGGGAACGATCAAAACGTAGACTGTTTGAGACATTACTCCCATGGAGCAATGTGCGCATGGTGACTGTTGTATTCAATCCCGATGCAATTTCTGTGTTTCATCAACACTCTGATCCTCCACAAAGTACAGAAAGCCTTCAGATATGCATCGGAAACTACTACTGGTCTTCCAGGGAACGATGAAAGCGTAGACTGTTAGCGACATTACTCCCATGGATGAAAGTGCGCATGGTGACTGTTGTATTCAATCCCGATGCAATTTCTGTGTTTCATCAACACTCTGATAGTCCACAAATTACAGAAAGCCTCCAGATGTGCTTCGGAAACAACTATTGGTCTTACAGGGAACGATCAAAGCATAGACTGTTTGAGAATTAGTCCCATGGAGGAATGTGCGCTTGGTGACTGTTGTATTCAATCCCGATGCAATTTCAGTGTTTCATCAACACTCTGATAGTCATCAGATTACAGAATGCCTCCAGATGTGCATCGGAAACTACTACTGGTCTTCCACGGAACGATCAAAGCGTAGAGTATTTGAGACATACCTCCCGTGGAGGAAAGTGCGCATGGTGACAGTTTTATTCAATCCCGATGCAATGTCTGTGTGTCATCAACACTCTGATAGTCCTCAGATTACAGAAAGCCTCCAGATGTGCATCGGAAACTACTACTGGTCTTCCAGGGAACGATCAAGGCGTAGACTGTTAGAGACATTACTCTCATGGAGGAAAGTGCGCATGGTGACTGTTGTATTCAATCCCGATGCAATTTCTGTGTTTCATCAACACTCTGATAGTCCACATATTACAGAATGCCTCCAGAAGTGCATCGGAAACTACTACTGTTCTTCCAGGGAACGATCAAAGCGTAAACTCCTTGAGACATTACTCCCATGGAGGAAAGTAAGCATGGTGACTGTTGTATTCAATCCATGCATTTTCTGTGTTTCATTAACACTCTGATAGTCCACAGATTACAGAATGCCAGGAGATGTGCATCGGAAACTCCTACTGGTCTTCCAGGGAACGATCAAAGCGTAGACTCTTTCAGACATTACTCCCATGGAGGAAAGTGCGGATGGTGACTGTCGTATTCAATCCCGATGCAATTTCTGTGTTTCATCAACACTCTGAGAGTCCGCAGATTACCTAATGCCTCCAGATGTTCATCGGAAAGTGCTACTGGTCTTCCAGGGAACAATCAAAACGTAAACTCTTTGAGACATTAGTCCAATGGAGGAAAGTGCGCATCGTAAATGTTGTATTCAATCCCGATGCAATTTCTGTGTTTCATCAACACTCTGATAGTCCACAGGCTACGGAATGCCTCCAGATGTGCATCGGAAGCTACTACTGGTCTTCCAGGGAAGGATCAAAGCGTAGACTCTTTGAGACATAACTCCCATGGAGGAAACTGCGCATGGAGACTGTTGTATTCAATCCCGATGCAATTTCTGTGTTTCATCAACATTCTGACAGTCCACAGAGTACAGAAAGCCTCCAGATGTGCATCGGAATCTACAACTGGTCTTCCAGGGAACGATCAAAGCGTAGACTGTTTGAGACATTACTCCCATGGAGGAAAGTGCGCATGGTGACTGTTGTATTCAATCCCGATGCAGTTACTGTGTTTCATCAACACTCTGATAGTCCACAAATTACAGAATGCCTCCAGATGTTCATCGGAAACTACTACTGGTCTTCCAGGGAACGATCAAAACGTAGAGTATTTGAGACATTACTCCCATGGAGGAAAGTGCACATGGTGACTGTTCTATTCAATCCCGATGCAATTTCTGTGTTTCATCAACACTCTGATCGTCCACAGAGTACAGAAAGCCTCCAGATATGCATCGGAAACTACTACTGGTCTTCCAGGGAACGATGAAAGCGTAGACTGTTAACGACATTACTCACATGGAGGAAAGTGCGCATGGTGACTATTGTATTCAATCCCGATGCAATTTCTGTGTTTTATCAACACTCTGATAGTCCACAAATTACAGAATGCCTCCAGTTGTTCATAGGAAACTACTACTGGTCTTCCAGGGAACGATCAAAACGTAGACTGTTTGAGACATTACTCCCATGGAGGAATGTGCGCATGGTGACAGTTGTATTCAATCCCAATGCAATTTCTGTGTTTCATCAACACTCTAATAATCCACAGATTACAGAATGCCTCGAAATGTGCATCGGAAACTACTACTGGTCTTCCAGGGAACGATCAAAACGTAGACTGTTTTAGACGTTACTCCCATTGAGAAAAGTGCGCATGGTGACTCTTGTATTCAATCGCGATGCAGTTACTGTGTTTCATCAACACTCTGATAGTCCACAAATTACAGAATGCCTCCAGATGTTCATCGGTAACTATCACTGGTCTTGCAGGAACCGATCAAAGCGTAGAGTATTTGAGACATTACTCCCATGGAGGAAAGTGCACATGGTGACAGTTGTATTCAATCCCGATGCAATTTCTGTGTTTCGTCAACACTCTGATAGTCCACAAATTACAGAAAGCCTCCAGATGTGCATCGGAAACTACTACTGGTCTTACAGGGAACGATCAAATCATAGACTGTTTGAGAATTACTCCCATGGAGGAATGTGCGCTTGGTGACTGTTGTATTCAATCCCGATGCAATTTCTGTGTTTCATCAACACTCTGATAGTCATCAGATTACAGAATGCCTCCAGATGTTGATCGGAAACTAGTACTGGTCTTCCAGGGAACGATCAAAGCGTAGACTGTTTGAGACATACCTCCCGTGGCGGTAAGTGCGCATGGTGACAGTTGTATTCAATCCCGATGCAATTTCTGTGTGTCATCAACACTCTGATAGTCCTCAGATTACAGAAAGCCTCCAGATGTGCATCGGAAACTACTACTGGTCTTCCAGGGAACGATCAAAGCGTAGACTTTTAGCGACATTACTCCCATGGAGGAAAGTGCGCATGGTGACTGTTGTATTCAATCCCGATGCAGTTTCTGTGTTTCATCAAAACTCTGATAGTCCACATATTACAGAATGCCTCCAGAAGTGCATCGGAAACTACTACTGTTCTTCCAGGGAACGATCAAAGCGTAAACTCATTGAGACATTACTCCCAAGGAGGAAAGTGCGCATGGTGACTGTTGTATCCAATCCATGCATTTTCTGTGTTTCATTAACACTCTGATAGTCCACAGATTACAGAATGCCACGAGATGTGCATCGGAAACTACTACTGGTCTTCCAGGGAACGATCAAAGCGTAGACTCTTTCAGACATTACTCCCATGTAGGAAAGTGCAGATGGTGACTGTCGTATTCAATCCCGATACAATTTCTGTGTTTCATCAACACTCTGATAGTCCACAGATTACAGAATGCCACCAAATGTGCATCGGAAACTACTACTGGTCTTCCAGGGAACGATCAAAGCGTAGACTGCTTGAGAACTACTCCCATGGAGGAAAGTGCGCATGGTGACTGTTGTATTCAATCCCGATGCAATTTCTGTGTTTCATCAACACTCTGATAGTCCACATATTACAGAATGCCTATAGAAGTGCATCGGAAACTACTACTGTTCTTCCAGGGAACGATCAAAGCGTAAACTCCTTGAGCCATTACTCCCATGGAGGAAAGTGCGCATGGTGACTGTTGTATTCGATCCATGCATTTTCTGTGTTTCATTAACACTCTGATAGTCCACAGATTACAGAATGCCACGAGATGTGCATCGGAAACTACTACTGGTCTTCCAGGGAACGATCAAAGCGTAGTCTCTTTCAGACATTACTCCCATGGAGGAAAGTGCGGATGGTGACTGTCTTATTCAATCCCGATGCAATTTCTGTGTTTCATCAACACTCTGATAGTCCACAGATTACACAATGCCTCCAGATGTGCATCGGAAACTACTACTGGTCTTCTAGGGAACGATCAAAGCGTAGACTCTTTCAGACTTTACTCCCATGGAGGAACGTGCCCATGGTGACTGTTGTATTCAATCTAGATGCAATTTCTGTGTTTCATCAACACTCTGATAGTCCACAGACTACAAAATGCCTCCAGATGTGCATCGGAACCTACTACTGGTCTTCCAGGGAAAGATCAAAGCGTAGACTCTTTGAGACATAACTCCCATGGAGGAAATTGCGCATGGAGACTGTTGTAATCAATCCCGATGCAATTTCTGTGTTTCATCAACACTCTGACAGTCCACTGAGTACAGAAAGCCTCGTGCATCGGAAACTACTACTGGTCTTCCTGGGAACGATCCAGGCGTAGACTGTTTCAGACATTACTCCCATGGAGGAAAGTGCGCATGGTGACTCTTGTATTCAATCCCGATGCAGTTACTGTGTTTCATCAACACTCTGATAGTCCACAAATTACAGAATGCCTCCAGATGTTCATCGGAAACTATCACTGGTCTTCCAGGAACCGATCAAAGCGTAGAGTATTTGAGACATTACTCCCATGGAGGAAAGTGCACATAGTGACAGTTGTATTCAATCCCGATGCAATTTCTGTGTGTCATCAACACTCTGATAGTCCTCAGATTACAGAAAGCCTTCAGATGTGCATCGGAAACTACTACTGGTCTTCCAGGGAACGATCAAAGCGTAGACTGTTAGCGACATTACTCCCATGGAGGAAAGTGCGTATGGTGACTGTTGTATTCAATCCCGATGCAATTTCTGTATTTCATCAACACTCTGATAGTCCACAAATTACAGAATGCCTCCAGATGTTCATCGGAAACTACTACTGGTCTTCCAGGGAACGATCAAAACGTAGAGTATTTGAGACGTTACTCCCATGGAGGAAAGTGCACATGGTGACTGTTCTAGTCAATCCCGTTGCAATATCTGTGTTTCATCAACACTCTGATCGTCCACAGAGTACAGAAAACCTCCAGATGTGCATCGGAAACTACTGCTGGTCTTCCAGGGAACGATGAAAGCGTAGACTGTTAGCGACATTACTCCCATGGAGGAAAGTGCGCATGGTGACTGTTGTATTCAATCCCGATGCAATTTCTGTGTTTCATCAACACTCTGATAGTCCACAAATCACAGAATGCCTCCAGATGTTCATCGGAAACTACTACTGGTCTTCCAGGGAACGATCAAAACGTAGTCTGTTTGAGACATTACTCCCATTGAGGAATGTCCGCATGGTGACTGTTGTATTCAATCCCAATGCAATTTCTGTGTTTCATCAACGCTCTGATAGTCCACAAATTACAGAATGCCTCCAGATGTTCATCGGAAACTACTACTGGTCTTCCAGGTAACGATCAAAGCGTAGACTGTTTGAGACAATACTCCCATGGAGGAATGTGCGCATGGTGACTGTTGTATTCAATCCCAATGCAATTTCTGTGTTTCATCAACACTCTAACAGTGCACAGATTAAAGAATGCCTCGAGATGTGCATCGGAAACTACTACTGGTCTTACACGGAACGATCAAAGCATAGACTGTTTGAGAATTACTCCCATGGAGGAATGTGCGCTTGGTGACTGTTGTATTCAATCCCGATGCAATTTCTGTGTTTCATCAACACTCTGATAGTCATCAGATTACAGAATGTCTCCAGATGTGCATCGGAAAATACTACTGGTCTTCCAGGGAACGATCAAAGCGTAGACTGTTTGAGACAAACCTACCGTGGAGGAAAGTGCGCATGGTGACAGTTGTATTCAATCCCGATGAAATTTCTGTGTTTCATCAACACTCTGAAAGTCCACAGATTACAGAATGCCGCCAGATGTTCATCGGAAACTACTACTGGTCTTCCTGGGAACTATCAAAGCGTACACTGTTTGAGACATTTCTACCGTGGAGGAAAGTGCGCATGGTGACTGTTGTATTCAATCCCGATGCAATTTCTGTGTTTCATCAGCACTCTGATGGTCCACAAATTACAGAATGCCTCCAGATGTTCATCGGAAACTACTACTGGTCTTCCAGGGAACAATCAAAGCATAGACTGTTTGAGAATTACTCCCATGGAGGAAAGTGCGCATGGTGACTGTTGTATCCTATCCCGATGCAATTTCTGTGTTTCATCAACACTCTGATAGTCCACAAATTACAGAATGCCTCCAGATGTTCATCGGAAACTACTACTGGTCTTCCAGGGAACGATCAAAGCGTAGACAGTTTGAGGCATTACTTTTATGGAGGAATGTGCGCATGGTGACTGTTGTATTCAATCCCAATGCAATATCTGTGTTTCATCAACACTCTAATAGTCCACAGATTACAGAATGCCTCGAGATGTGCATCGGAAAATACTACTGGTCTTACAGGGAACGATCAAAGCATAGACTGTTTGAGAATTACTCCTATGGAGGAATGTGCGCATGGTGTCTGTTGTATTCAATCCCGATGCAATTTCTGTGTTTCATCAACACTCTGATAGTCCTTAGATTACAGAATGCCTCCAGATGTGCATCGGAAACTACTATTGGTCTTCCAGGGAACGATCAAAGCGTAGACTGTTTGAGACATACCTCCCGTGGAGTAAAGTGTGCATGGTGACTGTTATATTCAATCCCGATGCAATTTCTGTGTTTCATCAACACTCTGATAGTCCACATATTACAGAATGCCTCCAGAAGTGCATCGGAAACTACTACTGTTCTTCCAGGGAACGATCAAAGCGTAAACTCCTTGAGACATTACTCCCAAGGAGGAAAGTGCGCATGGTGACTGTTGTATCCAATCCATGCATTTTCTGTGTTTCATTAACACTCTGATAGTCCACAGATTACAGAATGCCACGAGATGTGCATCGGAAACTACTACTGGTCTTCCAGGGAACGATCAAAGCGTAGACTCTTTCAGACATTACTCCCATGTAGGAAAGTGCAGATGGTGACTGTCGTATTCAATCCCGATGCAATTTCTGTGTTTCATCAACACTCTGATAGTCCACAGATTACAGAATGCCACCAAATGTGCATCGGAAACTACTACTGGTCTTCCAGGGAACGATCAAAGCGTAGACTGCTTGAGAACTACTCCCATGGAGGAAAGTGCGCATGGTGACTGTTGTATTCAATCCAGATGCAATGTCTGTGTTTCATCAACACTCTGATAGTCCACATATTACAGAATGCCTATAGAAGTGCATCGGAAACTACTACTGTTCTTCCAGGGAACGATCAAAGCGTAAACTCCTTGAGCCATTACTCCCATGGAGGAAAGTGCGCATGGTGACTGTTGTATTCGATCCATGCATTTTCTGTGTTTCATTAACACTCTGATAGTCCACAGATTACAGAATGCCACGAGATGTGCATCGGAAACTACTACTGGTCTTCCAGGGAACGATCAAAGCGTAGTCTCTTTCAGACATTACTCCCATGGAGGAAAGTGCGGATGGTGACTGTCTTATTCAATCCCGATGCAATTTCTGTGTTTCATTTACACTCTGATAGTCCACAGATTACACAATGCCTCCAGATGTGCATCGGAAACTACTACTGGTCTTCTAGGGAACGATCAAAGCGTAGACTCTTTCAGACTTTACTCCCATGGAGGAACGTGCCCATGGTGACTGTTGTATTCAATCTCGATGCAATTTCTGTGTTTCATCAACACTCTGATAGTCCACAGACTACAAAATGCCTCCAGATGTGCATCGGAACCTACTACTGGTCTTCCAGGGAAAGATCAAAGCGTAGACTCTTTGAGACATAACTCCCATGGAGGAAATTGCGCATGGAGACTGTTGTAATCAATCCCGATGCAATTTCTGTGTTTCATCAACACTCTGACAGTCCACTGAGTACAGAAAGCCTCGTGCATCGGAAACTACTACTGGTCTTCCTGGGAACGATCCAGGCGTAGACTGTTTCAGACATTACTTCAATGGAGGAACTGCGGATGGTGACTATTGTATTCAATCCCGATGCAATTTCTGTGTTTTATCAACACTCTAATAGTCCAAAAATTACAGAATGCCTCCAGTTGTTCATGGGAAACTACTACTGGTCTTCCAGGGAACGATCAAAACGTAGACTGTTTGAGACATTACTCCCATGGAGGAATGTGCGCATGGTGACTGTTGTATTCAATCCCAATGCAATTTCTGTGTTTCATCAACACTCTAATAGTCCGCGGATTACAGAATGCCTCGAGATGTGCATCGGAAACTACTACTGGATTTCCAGGGAACGATCAAAACGTAGACTGTTTAAGACATTACTCCCATGGAGGAAAGTGCGCATGGTGACTCTTGTATTCAATCCCGATGCAGTTACTGTGTTTCATCAACACTCTGATAGTCCACAAATTACAGAATGCCTCCAGATGTTCATCGGAAACTATCACTGGTCTTCCAGGAACCGATCAAAGCGTAGAGTATTTGAGACATTACTCCCATGGAGGAAAGTGCACATAGTGACAGTTGTATTCAATCCCGATGCAATTTCTGTGTGTCATCAACACTCTGATAGTCCTCAGATTACAGAAAGCCTTCAGATGTGCATCGGAAACTACAACTGGTCTTCCAGGGAACGATCAAAGCGTAGACTGTTAGCGACATTACTCCCATGGAGGAAAGTGCGCATGGTGACTGTTGTATTCAATCCCGATGCAATTTCTGTGTTTCATCAACACTCTGATAGTCCACAAATTACAGAATGCCTCCAGATGTTCATCGGAAACTACTACTGGTCTTCCAGGGAACGATCAAAACGTAGAGTATTTGAGACGTTACTCCCATGGAGGAAAGTGCACATGGTGAGTGTTCTAGTCAATCCCGTTGCAATATCTGTGTTTCATCAACACTCTGATCGTCCACAGAGTACAGAAAACCTTCAGATGTGCATCGGAAACTACTGCTGGTCTTCCAGGGAACGATGAAAGCGTAGACTGTTAGCGACATTACTCCCATGGAGGAAAGTGCGCATGGTGACTGTTGTATTCAATCCCGATGCAATTTCTGTGTTTCATCAACACTCTGATAGTCCACAAATCACAGAATGCCTCCAGATGTTCATCGGAAACTACTACTGGTCTTCCAGGGAACGATCAATGCGTAGACTGTTTGAGACAATACTCCCATGGAGGAATGTGCGCATGGTGACTGTTGTATTCAATCCCAATGCAATTTCTGTGTTTCATCAACACTCTAATAGTCCACAGATTAAAGAATGCCTCGAGATGTGCATCGGAAACTACTACTGGTCTTACACGGAACGATCAAAGCATAGACTGTTTGAGAATTACTCCCATGGAGGTATGTGCGCTTGGTGACTGTTGTATTCAATCCCGATGCAATTTCTGTGTTTCATCAACACTCTGATAGTCATCAGATTACAGAATGTCTCCAGATGTGCATCGGAAAATACTACTGGTCTTCCAGGGAACGATCAAAGCGTAGACTGTTTGAGACAAACCTACCGTGGAGGAAAGTGCGCATGGTGACAGTTGTATTCAATCCCGATGAAATTTCTGTGTTTCATCAACACTCTGAAAGTCCACAGATTACAGAATGCCGCCAGATGTTCATCGGAAACTACTACTGGTCTTCCTGGGAACTATCAAAGCGTACACTGTTTGAGACATTTCTACCGTGGAGGAAAGTGCGCATGGTGACTGTTGTATTCAATCCCGATGCAATTTCTGTGTTTCATCAACACTCTGATGGTCCACAAATTACAGGATGCCTCCAGATGTTCATCGGAAACTACTACTGGTCTTCCAGGGAACAATCAAAGCATAGACTGTTTCAGAATTACTCCCGTGGAGGAAAGTGCGCATGGTGACTGTTGTATCCAATCCCGATGCAATTTCTGTGTTTCATCAACACTCTGATAGTCCACAAATTACAGAATGCCTCCAGATGTTCATCGGAAACTACTACTGGTCTTCCAGGGAACGATCAAAGCGTAGACTGTTTGAGACATTACTTTTATGGAGGAATGTGCGCATGGTGACTGTTGTATTCAATCCCAATGCAATATCTGTGTTTCATCAACACTCTAATAGTCCACAGATTACAGAATGCCTCGAGATGTGCATCGGAAAATACTACTGGTCTTACAGGGAACGATCAAAGCATAGACTGTTTGAGAATTACTCCTATGGAGGAATGTGCGCATGGTGTCTGTTGTACTCAATCCTGATGCAATTTCTGTGTTTCATCAACACTCTGACAGTCCTCAGATTACAGAATGCCTCCAGATTTTCATCGGAAACTACTATTGGTCTTCCAGGGAACGATCAAAGCGTAGACTGTTTGAGAAATACCTCCAGTGGAGGTTTCATCGGAAACTACTACTGGTTTTCCATGGTACGATCAAAGCATAGACTATTTGAGAATTACTCCCTTGGAGGAAAGTGCCTATGGTGACTGTTGTATTCAATCCCGATGCAATATCTGTGTTTCATCAACACTCTGATAGTCCTTAGATTACAGAATGCCTCCAGATGTGCATCGGAAACTACTATTGGTCTTCCAGGGAACGATCAAAGCGTAGACTGTTTGAGACATACCTCCCGTGGAGTAAAGTGTGCATGGTGACTGTTATATTCAATCCCGATGCAATTTCTGTGTTTCATCAACACTCTGATAGTCCACAGAGTACTGAAAGCCTCCAGATGTGCATCGGAAACTACTACTGGTCTTCCAGGGAACGATCAAAGCGTAGACTGTTAGAGACATTACTCCCATGGAGGAAAGTGCGCATGGTGACTGTTGTATTCAACCCCGATGCAATTACTGTGTTTCATCAACACTCTGATAGTCTACACATTACAGAATGCAACCAGATGTGCATCGGAAACTACAACTGGTCCTCCCGTGGAGGAAAGTGTTCATGGTGACTGTTGTATTCAATCCCGATGCAATTTCTGTGTTTCATCAACACTCTGATAGTCTACAAATTACGGAATGCCTCCAGATGTTCATCGGAAACTACTACTGGTCTTCCAGGGAACGATCAAAGCGTGGAGTATTTGAGACTTTACTCCCATTGAGGAAAGTGCGCATGGTGACTGTTCTATTCAATCCCGATGCAATTTCTGTGTTTCAACAACACACTGATAGTCCACAGAGATCAGAAAACCTCCAGATGTGCAGCGGAAACTACTACTGGGCTTCCAGGGAACGAGCAAAGCGTAGACTGTTTCAGACATACCTCCCGTGGAGGAAAGTGCGCATGGTGACTGTTGTATTGAATCCCGATGCATTTTCTGTGTTTCATCAACACTCTGATAGTCCACAGATTACAGAATGCCGCCAGATGTTCATCGGAAACTACTACTGGTCTTCCAGGGAACGATCAAAGCGTAGACTGTTTGAGACATTACTTTTATGGAGGAATGTGCGCATGGTGACTGTTGTATTCCATCCCGATGCAATTTCTGTGTTTCATCAACACTCTGATAGTCCACAAATTACAGAATGCCTCCAAATGTTCATTGGAAACTACTACTGGTGTTCCATCGAACGATCAACGCATTGACTGTTTGAGAATTACTCCCATGGAGGAAGGTGCGCATGGTGACTGTTGTATTCAATCCCGATGCAATTTCTGTGTTTCATCAACACTCTGATAGTCCACAAATTACAGAATACCTCCAGATGTTCATCGGAAACTACTACTGGTCTTCCAGGGAACGAGCAAAGCGTAGACTGTTTCAGACATACCTCCCGTGGAGGAAAGTGCGCATGGTGACTGTTGTATTGAATCCCGATGCATTTTCTGTGTTTCATCAACACTCTGATAGTCCACAGATTACAGAATGCCGCCAGATGTTCATCGGAAACTACTACTGGTCTTCCAGGGAACGATCAAAGCGTAGACTGTTTGAGACATTACTTTTATGGAGGAATGTGCGCATGGTGACTGTTGTATTCCATCCCGATTCAATTTCTGTGTTTCATCAACACTCTAATAGTCCTTAGATTACAGAATGCCTCCAGATGTGCATCGGAAACTACTACTGGTCTTCCAGGGAACGATCAAAGCGTAGACTGTTTGAGACATTACTACCATGGAGGAAAGTGCGCATGGTGACTGTTGTATTAAATCCCGATGCAATTTCTGCGTTTCATCAACACTCTGATAGTCCACAAAATACAGAATGCCTCCAGATATTCATCTGAAACTACTACTGGTCTTCCAGGGAACGATCAAAGCGTAGACTGTTTGAGACATTACTTTTATGGAGGAATGTGGGCATGGTGACTGTTGTATTCCATCCCGATGCAATATCTGTGTTTCATCAACACTCTGATAGTCCTTAGATTACAGAATGCCTCCAGATGTGCATCGGAAACTACTACTGGTCTTCCAGGGAACGATCAAAGCGTAGACTGTTTGAGACATACCTCCCATGGAGGAAAGTGAGCATGGTGACTGTTGTATTCAATCCCGATGCAATTTCTGTGTTTCATCAACACTCTGATAGTCCACAGTTTACAGAATGCCGCCAGATGTTAATCGGAAACTACTACTGGTCTTCCAATGAACGATCAAATCGTAGACTGTGTGAGACATTACTACCGTGGAGGAAAGTGCGCATGGTGACTGTTGTATTCAAACCCGATGCAATTTCTGTGTTTCATCAACACTCTGATAGTCCACAAATTACAGAATGCCTCCAGATGTTCATCGGAGACTACTACTGGTCTTCCAGGGAACGATCAAAGCTGACAATCTTTCAGACATTACTCCCATGGAGGAAAGTGTGGATGGTGACTGTTGTATTCAATCCCGATGCAATTACTGTGTTTCATCAACACTCTGATAGACCACAAATTACAGAAAGCCTCCAGATGTGCATCGGAAACTACTACTGGTCTTCCAGGGAACGATCAAAGCGTAGACTGTTAAAGACATTACTCCCATGGAGGAAAGTGCGCATGGTGACTGTTGTATTCTATCGCTATGAAATTTCTGTGTTTCATCAACACTCTGATAGTCCTTAGATTACAGAATGCCTCCAGATGTGCATCGGAAACTACTACTGGTCTTCCAGGGAACGATCAAAGCGTAGACTGTTTGAGACATTACTCCCATGCAGGAATGTGCGCATGGTGACTGTTGTATTCAATCCCAATGCAATTTCTGTGTTTCATCAACACTCTAATAGTCCACAGATTAAAGAATGCCTCGAGATGTGCATCGGAAACTACTACTGGTCTTACAGGGAACGATCAAAGCATAGACTGTTTGAGAATTACTCCCATGGAGGAATGTGCGCTTGGTGACTGTTGTATTCAATCCCGATGCAATTTCTGTGTTCCATCAACACTCTGATAGTGATCAGATTACAGAATGCCTCCAGATGTGCATCGGAAACTACTACTGGTCTTCCAGGGAATGATCAATGCGTAAAATGTTTGAGACAAACCTACCGTGGAGGAAAGTGCGCATGGTGACAGTTGTATTCAATCCCGATGCAATTTCTGTGTTTCATCAACACTCTGAAAGTCCACAGATTACAGAATGCCGCCAGATGTTCATCGGAAACTACTACTGGTCTTCCAGGGAACGATCAAAGCGTAGACTGTTTGAGACATTTCTACCGTGGAGGAAAGTGCGCATGGTGACTGTTGTATTCAATCCCGATGCAATTTCTGTGTTTCATCAACACTCTGATAGTCTACACATTACAGAATGCAACCAGATGTGCATCGGAAACTACAACTGGTCCTCCCGTGGAGGAAAGTGCGCATGGTGATGTTGTATTCAATCCCGATGCAATTTCTGTGTTTCATCAACACTCTGATGGTCCACAAATTACAGAATGCCTCCAGATGCTCATCGGAAACTACTACTGGTCTTCCAGGTAACGATCAAAGCATAGACTGTTTGAGAATTACTCCCATGGAGGAAAGTGCGCATGGTGGCTGTTGTATCCAATCCCGATGCAATTTCTGTGTTTCATCAACACTCTGATAGTCCACAAATTTCAGAATGCCTCCAGATGTTCATCGGAAACTACTACTGGTCTTCCAGGGAACGATCAAAGCGTAGACTGTTTGAGACATTACTTTTATGGAGGAATGTGCGCATGGTGACTGTTGTATTCAATCCCGATGCAATTTCTGTGTTTCATCAACACTCTATCAGTCCACAGATTACAGAATGCCTCGAGATGTGCTTCAGAAACTACTACTGGTCTTACAGGGAACGATCAAAGCATAGACTGTTTGAGAATTACTCCCATGGAGGAATGTGCGCATGGTGACTGTTGTATTCATTCCCGATGCAATTTCTGTGTTTCATCAACACTCTGATAGTCCTCAAATTACAGAATGCCTCCAGATGTGCATCGGAAACTACTATTGGTCTTCCAGGGAATGATCAAAGCGTAGACTGTTTGAGACATACCTCCCGTGGAGTAAAGTGCGCATGGTGACTGTTGTATTCAATCCCGATGCAATTTCTGTGTTTCATCAAGACTCTGATAGTCCACAGAGTACAGAAAGCCTCCAGATGTGCATCGGAAACTACTACTGGTCTTCCAGGGAACGATCAAAGCGTCGACTGTTAGAGACATTACTCCCATGGAGGAAAGTGCGCATGGTGACTGTTGTATTCAATCCCGATGCAATTACTGTGTTTCATCAACACTCTGATAGTCTACACATTACAGAATGCAACCAGATGTGCATCGGAAACTACAACTGGTCCTCCCGTGGAGGAAAGTGCGCATGGTGACTGTTGTATTCAATCCCGATGCAATTTCTGTGTTTCATCAACACTCTGATAGTCCACAAATTACGGAATGACTCCAGATGTTCATCGGAAACTACTACTGGTCTTCCAGGGAACGATCAAAGCGTGGAGTATTAGAGACTTTACTCCCATTGAGGAAAGTGCGCATTGTGACTGTTCTATTCAATCCCGATGCAATTTCTGTGTTTCAACAACACACTGATAGTCCACAGAGTACAGAAAACCTCCAGATGTGCATCGGAAACTACTACTGGTCTTCCAGGGAACGATCAAAGCGTAGACTGTTAGAGACATTACTCCCATTTAGGAAAGTGCGCATGGTGACTGTTGTATTCAATCCCGATGCAATTTCTGTGTTTCATCAACACTCTGATAGTCCACAAATTACAGAATGCCTCAAGATGTTAATCGGAAACTACTACTGGTCTTCCAGGGAACGATCAAAGCGTAGACTGTTTGAGACATTACTTTTATGGAGGAATGTGCGCATGGTGACTGTTGTACTCAATACCGATGCAATTTCTGTGTTTCATCAACACTGTAATTGTCCACAGATTACAGAATGCCTCGAGATGTGCATCGGAAACTACTACTGGTCTTACAGGGAATTATCAAAGCATAGACTGTTTGTGAATTACTCCCATGGAGGAATGTGCGCATGGTGACTGTTGTATTCCATCCCGATGCAATTTCTGTGTTCCATCAACAATCTAATAGTCCTTAGATTACAGAATGCCTCCAGATGTGCATCGGAAACTACTACTGGTCTTCCAGGGAACGATCAAAGCGTAGACTGTTTGAGACATACCTCCATGGAGGAAAGTGCGCATGGTGACTGTTGTATCCTATCCCGATGCAATCTCTCTGTTTCATCAGCACTCTGATAGTCCACAGACAACAGAATGCCTCCAGATGTGCATCGGAAACTACTACTGCTCTTCCAGGTAACGATCAAATCGTAAACTCGTTGAGACATTACTCCCATGGAGGAAAGTGTTCATGGTGACTGTTGTATTCAATCCATGCATTTTCTGTGTTTCATCAGCTCTCTGATAGTCCACAAATAACACAATGCCTCCAGATGTGCTTCGGAAACTATTACTGGTCTTCCAGGGAACGATCAAGGCGTAGACTGTTTGAGACATTACTACCATGGAGGAAAGTGCGCATGGTGACTGTTGTATTAAATCCCGATGCAATTTCTGTGTTTCATCAACACTCTGATAGTCCACAAATTACAGAATGCCTCCAGATGTTCATCTGAAATTACTACTGGTCTTCCAGGGAACGATCAAAGCGTAGACTGTTTGAGACATTACTTTTATGGAGGTATGTGCGCATGGTGACTGTTGTATTCCATCCCGATGCAATATCTGTGTTTCATCAACACTCTGATGGTCCACAAATTATAGAATGCCTCCAGATGTGCATCGGAAACTACTTCTGGTCTTCCAGGGAACGATCAAAGCGTAGACTGTTTGAGACATTACTCCCATGGAGGAACGTGCGCATGGTGACTGTTGTATTCAATCCTGATGCAATTACTGTGTTTTATCAACACTTTGATAGTCTACACATTACAGAATGCCACCAGATGTGCATCGGAAACTACTACTGGTCTTCCAGGGAACGATCAAAGCGTAGACTGTTAGAGACATTACTCCCATGGAGGAAAGTGCGCATGGTGACTGTTGTATTCAATCCCGATGCAATTACTGTGTTTCATCAACACTCTGATAGTCTACACATTACAGAATTTTACCAGATGTGCATCGGTAACTACTACTGGTCTTCCAGGGAACGATCAAAGCGTAGACTGTTTGGGACATTACTTTTATGGAGGAATGTGCGCATGGTGAATGTTGTATTCAATCCCGATGCAATTTCTGTGTTTCATCAACACTCTAATAGTCCACAGATTACAGAATGCCTCGAGATGTGCTTCAGAAACTACTACTGGTCTTACAGGGAACGATCAAAGCATAGACTGTTTGAGAATTACTCCCATGGAGGAATGTGCGCATGGTGACTGTTGTATTCATTCCCGATGCAATTTCTGTGTTTCATCAACACTCTGATAGTCCTCAGATTACAGAATGCCTCTAGATTTTCATCGGAAACTACTATTGGTCTTCCGGGGAACGATCAAAGCGTAGACTGTTTGAGACATACCTCCCGTGGAGGTTTCATCGGAAACTACTACTGGTTTTCCAGGGTACGATCAAAGCATAGACTGTTTGAGAATTACTCCCATGGAGGAATGTGCGCATGGTGACTGTTGTATTAAATCCCGATGCAATGTCTGTGTTTCATCAACACTCTGATAGTCCTCAGTTTACAGAATGCCTCCAGATGTGCATCGGAAACTACTATTGGTCTTCCAGGGAACGATCAAAGCGTAGACTGTTTGAGACATACCTCCCGTGGAGTAAAGTGCGCATGGTGACTGTTGTATTCAATCCCGATGCAATTTCTGTGTTTCATCAAGACTCTGATAGTCCACAGAGTACAGGAAGCCTCCAGATGTGCATCGGAAACTACTACTGGTCTTCCAGGGAACGATCAAAGCGTCGACTGTTAGAGACATTACTCCCATGGAGGAAAGTGCGCATGGTGACTGTTGTATTCAATCCCGATGCAATTACTGTGTTTCATCAACACTCTGATAGTCTACACATTACAGAATGCAACCAGATGTGCATCGGAAACTACAACTGGTCCTCCCGTGGAGGAAAGTGCGCATGGTGACTGTTGTATTCAATCCCGATGCAATTTCTGTGTTTCATCAACACTCTGATAGTCCACAAATTACGGAATGACTCCAGATGTTCATCGGAAACTACTACTGGTCTTCCAGGGAACGATCAAAGCGTGGAGTATTTGGGACTTTACTCCCATTGAGGAAAGTGCGCATTGTGACTGTTCTATTCAATCCCGATGCAATTTCTGTATTTCAACAACACACTGATAGTCCACAGAGTACAGAAAACCTCCAGATGTGCATCGGAAACTACTACTGGTCTTCCAGGGAACGATCAAAGCGTAGACTGTTAGAGACATTACTCCCATTTAGGAAAGTGCGCATGGTGACTGTTGTATTCAATCCCGATGCAATTTCTGTGTTTCATCAACACTCTGATAGTCCACAAATTACAGAATGCCTCAAGATGTTAATTGGAAACTACTACTGGTGTTCCATCGAACGATCAAAGCATTGACTGTTTGAGACATTACTACCATGGAGGAAGGTGCGCATGGTGACTGTTGTATTCAATCCCGATGCAATTTCTGTGTTTCATCAACACTCTGATAGTCCACAAATTACAGAATGCCTCCAGATGTTCATCGGAAACTACTACTGGTCTTCCAGGGAACGATCAAAGCGTAGACTGTTTGAGACATTACTTTTATGGAGGAATGGGCGCATGGTGACTGTTGTATTCAATACCGATGCAATTTCTGTGTTTCATCAACACTGTAATTGTCCACAGATTACAGAATGCCTCGAGATGTGCATCGGAAACTACTACTGGTCTTACAGGGAATTGTCAAAGCATAGACTGTTTGTGAATTACTCCCATGGAGGAATGTGCGCATGGTGACTGTTGTATTCCATCCCGATGCAATTTCTGTGTTTCATCAACAATCTAATAGTCCTTAGATTACAGAATGCCTCCAGATGTGCATCGGAAACTACTACTGGTCTTCCAGGGAACGATCAAAGCGTAGACTGTTTGAGACATACCTCCATGGAGGAAAGTGCCCATGGTGACTGTTGTATTCTATCCCGATGCAATCTCTCTGTTTCATCAGCACTCTGATAGTCCACAGACAACAGAATGCCTCTAGATGTGCATCGGAAACTACTACTGCTCTTCCAGGTAACGATCAAATCGTAAACTCGTTGAGACATTACTCCCATGGAGGAAAGTGTTCATGGTGACTGTTGTATTCAATCCATGCATTTTCTGTGTTTCATCAGCTCTCTGATAGTCCACAAATAACACAATGCCTCCAGATGTGCTTCGGAAACTATTACTGGTCTTCCAGGGAACGATCAAAGCGTAGACTGTTTGAGACATTACTACCATGGAGGAAAGTGCGCATGGTGACTGTTGTATTAAATCCCGATGCAATTTCTGTGTTTCATCAACACTCTGATAGTCCACAAATTACAGAATGCCTCCAGATGTTCATCTGAAACTACTACTGGTCTTCCAGGGAACGATCAAAGCGTAGACTGTTTGAGACATTACTTTTATGGAGGTATGTGCGCATGGTGACTGTTGTATTCCATCCCGATGCAATATCTGTGTTTCATCAACACTCTGATGGTCCACAAATTACAGAATGCCTCCAGATGTGCATCGGAAACTACTTCTGGTCTTCCAGGGAACGATCAAAGCGTAGACTGTTTGAGACATTACTCCCATGGAGGAAAGTGCGCATGGTGACTGTTGTATTCAATCCTGATGCAATTACTGTGTTTTATCAACACTTTGATAGTCTACACATTACAGAATGCCACCAGATGTGCATCGGAAACTACTACTGGTCTTCCAGGGAACGATCAAAGCGTAGACTGTTAGAGACATTACTCCCATGGAGGAAAGTGCGCATGGTGACTGTTGTATTCAATCCCGATGCAATTACTGTGTTTCATCAACACTCTGATAGTCTACACATTACAGAATTCCACCAGATGTGCATCGGTAACTACTACTGGTCTTCCAGGGAACGATCAAAGCGTAGACTGTTTGGGACATTACTTTTATGGAGGAATGTGCGCATGGTGAATGTTGTATTCACTCCCGATGCAATTTCTGTGTTTCATCAACACTCTAATAGTCCACAGATTACAGAATGCCTCGAGATGTGCTTCTGAAACTACTACTGGTCTTACAGGGAACGATCAAAGCATAGACTGTTTGAGAATTACTCCCATGGAGGAAAGTGCGCATGGTGACTGTTGTATTCATTCCCGATGCAATTTCTGTGTTTCATCAACACTCTGATAGTCCTCAGATTACAGAATGCCTCCAGATTTTCATCGGAAACTACTATTGGTCTTCCGGGGAACGATCAAAGCGTAGACTGTTTGAGACATACCTCCCGTGGAGGTTTCATCGGAAACTACTACTGGTTTTCCAGGGTACGATCAAAGCATAGACTGTTTGAGAATTACTCCCATGGAGGAAAGTGTGCATGGTGACTGTTGTATTAAATCCCGATGCAATGTCTGTGTTTCATCAACACTCTGATAGTCCTCAGATTACAGAATGCCTCCAGATGTGCATCGGAAAGTACTATTGGTCTTCCAGGGAACGATCAAAGCGTAGACTGTTTGAGACATACCTCCCGTGGAGTAAAGTGCGCATGGTGACTGTTGTATTCAATCCCGATGCAATTTCTGTGTTTCATCAAGACTCTGATAGTCCACAGAGTACAGAAAGCCTTCAGATGTGCATCGGAAACTACTACTGGTCTTCCAGGGAACGATCAAAGCGTAGACTGTTAGAGACATTACTCCCATGGAGGAAAGAGCGCATGGTGACTGTTGTATTCAATCCCGATGCAATTTCTGTGTTTCATCAACACTCTGATAGTCCACAAATTACGGAATGACTCCAGATGTTCATCGGAAACTACTACTGGTCTTCCAGGGAACGATCAAAGCGTGGAGTATTTGAGACTTTACTCCCATAGAGGAAAGTTCGAATGGTGACTGTTCTATTCAATCCCGATGCAATGTCTGTGTTTCAACAACACACTGATAGTCCACAGAGTACAGAAAACCTCCAGATGTGCATCGGAAACTACTACTGGTCTTCCAGGGAACGATCAAAGCGTAGACTGTTAGAGACATTACTTCCATTTAGGAAAGTGCGCATGGTGACTGTTGTATTCAATCCCGATGCAATTTCTGTGTTTCATCAACACTCTGATAGTCCACAAATTACAGAATGCCACAAGATGTTAATCGGAAACTACTACTGGTGTTCCATCGAACGATCAAAGCATTGACTGTTTGAGACATTACTACCATGGAGGAAGGTGCGCATGGTGACTGTTGTATTCAATCCCGATGCAATTTCTGTGTTTCATCAACACTCTGATAGTCCACAAATTACAGAATGCCTCCAGATGTTCATCGGAAACTACTACTGGTCTTCCAGGGAACGATCAAAGCGTAGACTGTTTGAGACATTACTTTTATGGAGGAATGTGCGCATGGTGACTGTTGTATTCAATATCGATGCAATTTCTGTGTTTCATCAACACTGTAATTGTCCACAGATTACAGAATGCCTCGAGATGTGCATCGGAAACTACTACTGGTCTTACAGGGAATTATCAAAGCATAGACTGTTTGTGAATTACTCCCATGGAGGAATGTGCGCATGGTGACTGTTGTATTCCATCCCGATGCAATTTCTGTGTTTCATCAACAATCTAATAGTCCTTAGATTACAGAATGCCTCCAGATGTGCATCGGAAACTACTACTGGTCTTCCAGGGAACGATCAAAGCGTAGACTGTTTGAGACATACCTCCATGGAGGAAAGTGCGCATGGTGACTGTTATATTCTATCCCGATGCAATCTCTCTGTTTCATCAGCACTCTGATAGTCCACAGACAACAGAATGCCTCCAGATGTGCATCGGAAACTACTACTGCTCTTCCAGGTAACGATCAAATCGTAAACTCGTTGAGACATTACTCCCATGGAGGAAAGTGTTCATGGTGACTGTTGTATTCAATCCATGCATTTTCTGTGTTTCATCAGCTCTCTGATAGTCCACAAATAACAGAATGCCTCCAGATGTGCATCGGAAACTATTACTGGTCTTCCAGGGAACGATCAAAGCGTAGACTGTTTGAGACATTACTACCATGGAGGAAAGTGCGCATGGTGACTGTTGTATTAAATCCCGATGCAATTTCTGTGTTTCATCAACACTCTGATAGTCCACAAATTACAGAATGCCTCCAGATGTTCATCTGAAACTACTACTGGTCTTCCAGGGAACGATCAAAGCGTAGACTGTTTGAGACATTACTTTTATGGAGGTATGTGCGCATGGTGACTGTTGTATTCCATCCCGATGCAATATCTGTGTTTCATCAACACTCTGATGGTCCACAAATTACAGAATGCCTCCAGATGTGCATCGGAAACTACTTCTGGTCTTCCAGGGAACGATCAAAGCGTAGACTGTTTGAGACATTACTAATATGGAGGAAAGTGCGCATGGTGACTGTTGTATTCAATCCTGATGCAATTACTGTGTTTTATCAACACTTTGATAGTCTACACATTACAGAATGCCACCAGATGTGCATCGGAAACTACTACTGGTCTTCCAGGGAACGATCAAAGCGTAGACTGGTAGAGACATTACTCCCATGGAGGAAAGTGAGCATGGTGACTGTTGTATTCAATCCCGATGCAATTACTGTGTTTCATCAACACTCTGATAGTCTACACATTACAGAATTCCACCAGATGTGCATCGGTAACTACTACTGGTCTTCCAGGGAACGATCAAAGCGTAGACTGTTTGGGACATTACTTTTATGGAGGAATGTGCGCATGGTGAATGTTGTATTCAATCCCGATGCAATTTCTGTGTTTCATCAACACTCTAATAGTCCACAGATTACAGAATGCCTCGAGATGTGCATGGAAAACTACTACTGGTCTTACAGGGAACGATCAAAGCATAGACTGTTTGAGAATTACTCTCATGGAGGAAAGTGCGCATGGTGACTGTTGTATTCAATCCCGAAGAAATTTCTGTGTTTCATCAACACTCTGATAGGCCACAGATTACAGAATGCCTCCAGATGTGCATCGGAAACTACTACTGGTCTTGCAGGGAACGATCAAAGCGTAGACTGTTAGAGACATTACTCCCATGGAGGAAAGTGCGCATGGTGACTGTTGTATTCAATCCCGATGCAATTTCTGTGTTTCATCAACACTCTGATAGTCCACAAATTACAGAATGCCTCCAGATGTTCATCGGAAACTACTACTGGTCTTCCAGAGAACGATCAAAGCGTAGACTGTTTGAGACATTACTTTTATGGAGGAATGTGCGCATGGTGACTGTTGTATTCCATCCCGATGCAATTTCTGTGTTTCATCAACACTCTAATAGTCCTTAGATTACAGAATGCCTCCAGATGTGCATCGGAAACTACTACTGGTCTTCCAGGGAACGATCAAAGCGTAGACTGTTTGAGACATACCTCCATGGAGGAAAGTGCGCATGGTGACTGTTGTATTCAATCCCGATGCAATTTCTGTGTTTCATCAGCACTCTGATGGTCCACAGACAAAAGAATGCCTCCAGATGTGCATCGGAAACTACTACTGCTCTTCCAGGTAACGATCAAAGCGTAAACTCGTTGAGACATTACTCCCATGGAGGAAAGTGTTCATGGTGACTGTTGTATTCAATCCATGCATTTTCTGTGTTTCATCAGCTCTCTGATAGTCCACAAATAACAGAATGCCTCCAGATGTTCGTCGGAAACTGTTACTGGTCTTCCAGGGAACGATCAAAGCGTAGACTGTTTGAGACATTACTACCATGGAGGAAAGTGCGCATGGTGACTGTTGTATTAAATCCCGATGCAATTTCTGTGTTTCATCAACACTATGATGGTCTACACATTACAGAATTCCACCAGATGTGCATCGGTAACTACTACTGGTCTTCCAGGGAGCGATCAAAGCGTAGACTGTTTGGGACATTACTTTTATGGAGGAATGTGCGCATGGTGAATGTTGTATTCAATCCCGATGCAATTTCTGTGTTTCATCAACACTCTAATAGTCCACAGATTACAGAATGCCTCGAGATGTGCATGGGAAACTACTACTGGTCTTACAGGGAACGATCAAAGCATAGACTGTTTGAGAATTACTCTCATGGAGGAAAGTGCGCATGGTGACTCTTGTATTCAATCCCGAAGAAATTTCTGTGTTTCATCAACACTCTGATAGGCCACAGATTACAGAATGCCTCCAGATGTGCATCGGAAACTACTACTTGTCTTCCAGGGAACGATCAAAGCGTAGACTGTTTGAGACATTACTCCCATGGAGGAAAGTGCGCATGGTGATTGTTGTATTCAATCCCGATGCAATTTCTGTGTTTCATCAACACTCTGATAGTCCACAGATTACAGAATGCCTCCAGATGTGCATCGGAAACTACTACTGGTCTTCCAGGGAACGATCAAAGCGTAGAATGTTTGGGACATTACTCCCATGGAGGAAAGTGCGCATGGTGATTGTTGTATTCAATCCTAATGCAATTTATGTGTGTCATCAACACTCTGATAGTCCACAGATTACAGAATGCATCCAGATGTGCATCGGAAACTACTACTGGTCTTCCAGGGAACGATCAAAACGTAAACTCGTTGAGACATTACTCCCATGGAGGTAATTGCGCATCGTGACTGTTGTATTCAATCCCGATGCATTTTCTGTCTTTCATCAACACTCTGATAGTCCACAGGTTACAGAATGCCTCCAGATGTGCATCGGAACCTACTACTGGTCTCCCTGGGAACGATCAAAGCGTAGACTGTTTGAGACATTATTCCCATGGAGGAAAGTGCGTATGGTGACTGTTGTATTCAATCGCGATGCAATTTCTGTGTTTCATCAACACTTTGATAGTCCACAGATTACAGAATACCACCAGACGGGCATCGGAAACTACTACTGGTCTTCCAAAGAACGATCAATGTTTAGACTGTTTGAGACATTACTCCGATGGAGGAAAGTGCGCATGGTGACTGTTTTATTCAATCCCGATGCAATTCCTGTGTTTCATCAGCACTCTGATACTCCACAGATTACAGAATGCTTCCAGATGTGCATCGGAAACTAATACTGGTCTTCCAGGAACGAACAAAGCGTAGACTGTGTCAGACATTACTGCCATGGAGGAAACTGCGCATGGAGACTGTTGTATTCAATCCCGATGCAATTTCTGTGTTTCATCAACACTCTTATAGTTAACAGATTACAGAATGCCTCCCGATGTGCACCGGAAACTACTACTTGTCTTCCAGGTAACGATCAAAGCGTAGACTGTTTGAGACATTACTTTTATGGAGGAATGTGCGTATGGTGATTGTTGTATTCAATCCCGATGAAATTTCTGTGTTTCATCAATACTCTGATAGTCCACAGATAATAGAATGCCTCCAGAAGTGCATCGGAAACTACTACTGGTCATCCAGGGAACGATCAGAGCGTAAACTTACTGAGACATTACTCCCATGGAGGAAAGTGCGCATGGTGACTGTTGTATTCAATCCCGATGCAATTTCTGTCTTTCATCAACATTCTGATAGTCCACAGATTACAGAATGCCTCCAGATGTGCATCGGAAACTACTACTGGTCTTCCAGGGAACGATCAAAGCGTAGACTGCTTGAGACATTACTCCCATGGAGGAAAGTGTTCATGGTGACTGTTGTATTCAATCCTGATGCAATTTCTGTGTTTCATCAACACTCTGATAGTCCACAAATTACAGAATGCCTCCAGATGTTCATCGGACACTACTACTGGTCTTCCAGGAAACGATCAAAGCGTAGACTGTTTGAGACATTACTTTTATGGAGGATTGTGTGCATGGTGGCTGTTGTATTCATCCCGATGCAATTACTGTGTTTCATCAACACTCTGATAGTCTACACATTACAGAATGCGACCAGATGTGCATCGGAAACTACTACTGGTCTTCCAGGGAACGATCAAAGCGTAGATGGTTTGGGAAAATACTGCCGTGGAGGAATGTGCGCATGGTGAGTGTTGTATTCAATCCCGATGCAATTTCTGTGTTTCATCAATACTCTAATAGTCCACAGATAACAGAATGCCTCCAGATGTGCATCGGAAACTACTACTGGGCTTCCAGGGAACGATCAAAGCGTAAACCCTTTGAGACATTACTCCCATGGAGGAAAGTGCGCATGGTGACTGTTGTATTCAATCCTGATGCAATTACTGTGTTTTATCAACACTTTGATAGTCTACACATTACAGAATGCCACCAGATGTGCATCGGAAACTACTACTGGTCTTCCAGGGAACGATCAAATCGTAGATTGTTTGACACATAACTCCCGTGAAGGAAAGTGCGCATTGTGACTGATGTATTCAATCCCGATGCAGTTTCTGTGTTTCATCAACACTCTGATAGTCCACTAATTACAGAATGCCTCCAGATGTTCATCGGACACTACTACTGGTCTTCCAGGAAACGATCAAAGCGTAGACTGTTTGAGACATTACTTTTATGGAGGAATGTTTGCATGTTGACTGTTGTATTCAATCCCGATGCAATTTCTGTGTTTCATCAACACTCTTATAGTTAACAGATTACAGAATGCCTCCCGATGTGCATCGGAAACTACTACTGGTCTTCCAGGTAACGATCAAAGCGTAGACTGTTTGAGACATAACTCCCGTGAAGGAAAGTGCGCATGGTGACTGTTGTATTCAATCCAGATGCAATTTCTGTGTTTCATCAACACTCTGATAGTCCACAGATAACAGAATGCCTCCAGATGTGCATCGGAAACTACTACTGGTCTTCCAGGGAACGATCAAATCGTAGACTGTTTGAGACATTACTCCCATGGAGGAAAGTGTGCATGGTGATTGTTGTATTCAATCCCGATGCAATTTCTGTCTTTCATCAACACTCTGATAGTCCACAAATTACAGAATGCCTCGAGATGTTCATCGGACACTACTACTGGTCTTCCAGGAAACGATCAAAGCGTAGACTGTTTGAGACATTACTTTTATGGAGGAATGTGTGCATGGTGACTGTTGTATTCAATCCCGATGCAATTACTGTGTTTCATCAACACTCTGATAGTCTACACATTACAGAATGCGACCAGGTGTGCATCGGAAACTACTACTGGTCTTCCAGGGAACGATCAAAGCGTAGATGGTTTGAGAAAATACTGCCGTGGAGGAATGTGCGCATGATGAGTGTTGTATTCAATCCCGATGCAATTTCTGTGTTTCATCAATAATCTAATCGTCCACAGATAACAGAATGCCTCCAGATGTGCATCGGAAACTACTACTGGTCTTCCAGGGAACGATCAAAGCGTAGACTGTTAGAGACATTACTCCCATGGAGGAAAGTGCACATGGTGATTGTTGTATTCAATCCCGATGCTATTTCTGTGTTTCATCAACACTCTGATAGTCCACAGATTACAGAATGCCTCCAGATGTGCATCGGAAACTACTACAGGTCTTCCAGTGAACGACCAAATCGTTGAATGTTTGGGACATTACTCCCATGGAGGAAAGTGCGCATGGTGATTGTTGTATTCAATCCTGATGCAATTTCTGTGTGTCATCAACACTCTGATAGTCCACAGATTACAGGATGCATCCAGATGTGCATCGTAAACTACTACTGGTCTTCCAGGGAACAATCAAAGCGTAAACTCTTTGAGACATTACTCCCATGGAGGTAATTGCGCATCGTGACTGTTGTATTCAATCCCGATGCATTTTCTGTCTTTCATCAACACTCTGATAGTCCACAGGTTACAGAATGCCTCCAGATGTGCATCGGAACCTACTACTGGTCTCCCTGGGAACGATCAAAGCGTAGACTCTTTGAGACATTATTCCCATGGAGGAAAGTGCGTATGGTGACTGTTGTATTCAATCGCGATGCAATTTCTGTGTTTCATCAACACTTTGATAGTCCACAGATTACAGAATACCACCAGACGTGCATCGGAAACTACTACTGGTCTTCCAAAGAACGATCAAAGTTTAGACTGTTTGAGACATTACTCCCATGGAGGAAAGTGCGCATGGTGACTGTTTTATTCAATCCCGATGCAATTCCTGTGTTTTATCAGCACTCTGATACTCCACAGATTACAGAATGCCTCCAGATGTGCATCGGAAACTACTACTGGTCTTCCAGGGAACGAACAAAGCGTAGACTGTTTCAGACATTACTGCCATGGAGGAAACTGCGCATGGAGACTGTTGTATCCAATCCCGATGCAATTTCTGTGTTTCATCAACACTCTTATAGTTAACAAGTTACAGAATGCCTCCCGATGTGCATCGGAAACTACTACTGGTCTTCCAGGGAACGATCAAAGCGTAGACTGTTTGAGACATTACTTTTATGGAGGAATGTGCGTATGGTGATTGTTGTATTCAATTCCGATGCAATTTCTGTGTTTCATCAACACTCTGATAGTCTACACATTACAGAATGCGACCAGATATGCATCGGAAACTACTACTGGTCTTCCAGGGAACGATTAAAGCGTAGATGGTTTGAGAAAATACTGCCGTGGAGGAAAGTGCGCATGGTGAGTGTTGTATTCAATCCCGATGCAATTTCTATGTTTCATCAACACTCTAATAGTCCACAGATAACAGAATGCCTCAAGATGTTCATCGGAAACTACTACTGGTCTTCCAGGGAACGATCAAAGCGTAAACTCTTTGAGACACTACTCCCATGGAGGAAAGTGCGCATGGCAACTGTTGTATTCAATCCTGATGCAATTACTGTGTTTTATCTACACTTTGAAAGTCTACACATTACAGAATGCCACCAGATGTGCATCGGAAACTACTACTGGTCTTCCTGGGAACGATCAAATCGTAGAATGTTTGAGACATAACTCCCGTGAAGGAAAGTGTTCATGGTGACTGTTGTATTCAATCCAGATGCAATTTCTGTGTTTCATCAACTGTCTGATACTCCACAGATTACAGAATGCCTCCAGATGTGCATCGGAAACTACTACTGGTCTTCCAGGGAACGATCAAAGCGTAGACTGTTAGAGACATTACTCCCATGGAGGAAAGTGCGCATGGTGACTGTTGTGTTGAATCCTGATGCAATTACTGTGTTTTATCAACACTTTGATAGTCAACACATTACAGAATGCCACCAGATGTGCATCGGAAACTACTACTGGTCTTCCAGGGAACGATCAAATCGTAGATTGTTTGAGACATAACTCCCGTGAAGGAAAGTGCGCATGGTGACTGTTGTATTCAATCCAGATGCAATTTCTGTGTTTCATCAACACTCTGATAGTCCACAATTTACAGAATGCCTCCAGATGTTCATCGGACTCTACTACGGGTCTTCCAGGAAACGATCAAAGCGTAGACTGTTTGAGACATTACTTTTATGGAGGAATGTGTGCATGGTGACTGTTGTAATCAATCCCGATGCAATTACTTAGTTTCATCAACACTCTAGTAGTCCACAGATAACAGAATGCCTCCATATGTGAATCGGAAACTACTACTGGTCTTCCAGGGAACGATCAAAGCGTAGACTGTTAGAGACATTACTCCCATGGATTAAAGTGCGCATGGTGACTGTTGTATTCAATCCCGATGCAATTACTGAGTTTCATCAACACTCTAATAGTCCACAGATAACAGAATGCCTCCATATGTGAATCGGAAACTACTACTGGTCTTCCAGGGAACGATCAAAGCGTAAACTCTTTGAGACATTACTCCCATGGAGGAGAGTGCGCATATTGACTGTTGTATTCAATCCCTATGCAATTTCTGTGTTTCGTCAACACTCTGATAGTCCACAGATTACACAATGCCTCCAGATGTGCATCGGAAACTGCTACTGGTCTTCCAGGGAACGATCAAAACGTAGACTGTTTGAGAATTACTCCCATGGAAGAAAGTGCGAATGGTGACTGTTGTATTCAATCCCGATGCAATTTCTGCGTTTCATCACCACTCTGATACTCCACCGATTACAGAATGCCTCCAGATGTGCATCGGAAACTACTACTGGTCTTCCAGGGAACGATCAAAGCGTAGACTGTTTGAGACATTACTTTTATGGAGGAATGTGCGCATGGTGACTGTTGTATTCAATCCCGATGCTATTTCTGTGTTTCATCAACACTCTAATAGTCCACAGATTACAGAATGCCCCGAGATGTGCATCGGAAACTAGTATTGGTCTTACAGGGAACGATCAAAACATAGACCGTTTGAGAATTACTCTCATGGAGGAAAGTGCGCATGGTGACTGTTGTATTCAATCCCGATGAAGTTTCTGTGTTTCATCAACACACTGATAGGCCACAGATTACAGAATGCCACCAGATGTTCATCGGAATCGACTACTGGTCTTCCAGGGAACGATCAAAGCATAGACGTTTTGAGACATTACTACCGTGGAGGAAAGTGCCCATTGTGACTGTTGTATTCAATCCCGATGCAATTTCTGTGTTTCATCAACACTCTGATAGTCCACAGATTACAGAATGCCTCTAGATGTGCATCGGAAACTACTACTGGTCTTCTAGGGAACGATCAAAGCGTAGACTGTTTGAGACATACCTCCTGTGGAGGATAGTGCGCATGGTGACTGTTGTATTCAATCCCGATGCAATTTCTGTGTGTCATCAACACTCTAATACTCCACAGATTACAGAATGACTCCAGATGTGCATCGGAAACTACTACTGGTCTTCCAGGGAGCGATCAAAGCGTAGACTGTTTGAGACAATACTCCAATGGAGGAAAATGCGCATGGTGACTGTTGTATTCAATCCCGATGCAATTTCTGTGTTTCATCAACACTCTGATACTCCACAGATTACAGAATGCCTCCAGATGTGCATCGGAAACTTCTACTGGTCTTCCAGGGAACGATCTAAGCGTAGACTTTTAGAGACATTACACCCATGGAGGAAAGTGCGCATGGTGACATTTGTATTCAATCCCGATGCAATTACTGTGTTTCATCAACACTTTGATGGTCTACACATCACAGAATGCCTCCAGATGTGCATCGGAAACTACTACTGGTCTTCCAGGAACGATCAAAGCGTAGACTGTTTGAGACATTACTTTTATTGAGGAATGTGCGCATGGTGACTGTTGTATTCGATCCCGACGCAATCTCTGTGTTTCATCAACACTCTGATAGTCCTCAGATTACAGAATGCCTCCAGATGTGCATCGGAAACCACTACTGGTCTTCCTGGGAACGATCAAAGCGTACACTGTTTGAGACATACCTCCCGTGTAGGAAAGTGCGCATGGTGACTGTTATATTCAATCCCGATGCAATTTCTGTGTTTCATCAACACTCTGATAGTCCACAAATTACAGAATGCCGCCAGATGTTCATCGGAAACTACTAATGGTCTTCCAGGGAACGATCAAATCGTAGACTGTTTGAGACATTACTACCGTGGAGGAAAGTGCGGATTGTGACTGTTGCATTCAATCCCGATGCAATTTCTGTGTCTCATCAACACTCTGATACTCCACAGATTACAGAATGCCACGAGATGTGCATCGGAAACTACTACTGGTCTTCCAGGGAACGATCAAAGCGTAGACTCATTCAGACATTACTCCCATGGAGGAAAGTGCGCATGGAGACTGTTGTATTCAATCCCGATGTAATTTCAGTGTTTCATCAACACTCTGATACTCCACAGATTACAGAATGCCTCCAGATGTGCATCGGAAACTACTTCTTGTCTTCCAGGGAACGATCAAAGCGTAGACTCTTTGAGACATTACTCCCATGGAGGAAAGTGCGCATCGTGATTGTTGTATTCAATCCTGATGCAATTTCTGTGTGTCATCAAAACTCTGATAGTCCACAGATTACAGAATGCCTCCAGATGTGCATCGGAAATTACTACTGGTCTTCCAGGGAACGATCAAAACGTAAACTCTTTGAGACATTACTCCCATGGAGGAAATTGCGCATCGTGACTGTTGTATTCAATCCCAATGCATTTTCTGTCTTTCATCAACACTCTGATAGTCCACAGGTTACAGAATGCCTCCAGATGTGCATCGGAACCTACTACTGGTCTCCCTGGGAACGATCAAAACGTAGACAGTTTGAGACATTATTCCCATGGAGGTAACTGCGCATGGTGACTGTTGTATTCAATCCCGATGCAATTTATGTGTGTCATCAACACTCTGATAGTCCACAGATTACACAATGCCACCAGATGTGCATCTCAAACTGCTACTGGTCTTCCAGGGAACGATCAAAACGTAGACTGTTTGAGAATTACTCCCATGGAGGAAAGTGCGAATGGTGACTGTTGTATTCAATCCTGATGCAATTGCTGTGTTTCATCAACACTCTGATACTCCACAGATTACAGAATGCCTCCAGATGTGCATCGAAAAATACTACTGGTCTTCCAGGGAACGATCAAAGCGTAGACTGTTAGAGACATTACACCCATGGAGGAAAGTGCGCATGGTGACATTTGTATTCAATCCCGATGCAATTACTGTGTTTCATCAACACTTTGATGGTCTACACATTACAGAATGCCACCAGATGTGCATCGGAAACTACTACTGGTCTTCCAGGAAACGATCAAAGCGTAGATTGTTTGAGACATTACTTTTATGGAGGAATGTGCGCATGGTGACTGTTGTATTCGATCCCGATGCAATTTCTGTGTTTCATCAACACTCTGATAGTCCTCAGATTACAGAACGCCTCCAGATGTGCATCGGAAACCACTACTGGTCTTCCAGTGAACGATCAAAACGTAGGCTGTTTGAGATATACCTCCCGTGTAGGAAAGTGCGCATGGTGACTGTTATATTCAATCCCGATGCAATATCTGTGTTTCATCAACACTCTGATAGTCCACAGATTACAGAATGCCTCCAGATGTGCATCGGAAACCACTACTGGTCTTCCAGTGAACGATCAAAACGTAGACTGTTTGAGACATACCTCCCGTGTAGGAAAGTGCGCATGGTGACTGTTATATTCAATCCCGATGCAAATTCTGTGTTTCATCATCACTCTGACACTCCACAGATTACAGAATGCCTCCAGATGTGCATCGGAAACTAATACTGGTCTTCCAGGGAACGATCAAAGCGTAGAATGTTTGGGACATTACTCCCATGGAGGAAAGTGCGCATGGTGATTGTTGTTTTTCAATCCTGATACAATTTCTGTGTGCCATCAACACTCTGATAGTCCACAGATTACAGAATGCCTCCAGATATGCATCGGAAACTACTACTGGTCTTCCAGGAACGATCAAAACGTAAACTCTGTGAGACATTACTCCCATGGAGGAAATTGCGCATGGTGACTGTTGTATTCAATCCCAATGCAATTTCTGTCTTTCATCAACACTCTGATAGTCCACACGTTACAGAATGCCTCGAGATGTGCATCGGAAACTACTACTTGTCTTCCAGGGAACGATCAAAGCGTAGACTGTTTGAGACATTACTCCCATGGAGGAAAGTGCGCATGGTGATTGTTGTATTCAATCCCGATGCAATTTCTGTGTTTCATCAACACTCTGATAGTCCACAGATTACAGAATGCCTCCAGATGTGCATCGGAAACTACTACTGGTCTTCCAGGGAATGATCAAAGCGTAGACTGTGTGGGACATTACTCCTATGGAGGAAAGTGCGCATGGTGATTGTTGTATTCAAACCTGATGCAATTTCTGTGTGTCATCAACACTCTGATATTCCACAGATTACAGAATGCCTCCAGATGTGCATCGGAAACTACTACTGGTCTTCCAGGAACGATCAAAACGTAAACTCTTTGAGACATTACTTCCATGGAGGAAAGTGCGCATCGTGATTGTTGTATTCAATCCCGATGCAATTTCTGTGTTTCATCAACACTCTGATAGTCCACAGATTACAGAATGCCTCCAGATGTGCATCGTAAACTAATACTGGTCTTCCAGGGAACGATCAAAGCGTAGAATGTTTGGGACATTACTCCCATGGAGGAAAGTGCACATGGTGATTGTTGTATTCAATCCTGATTGAATTTCTGTGTGTCATCAACACTCTGATAGTCCACAGATTATAGAATGTCTCCAGATATGCATCGGAAACTACTACTGGTCTTCCAGGGAACGATCAAAACGTAAACACTTTGAGACATTACTCCCATGGAGGAAATTGCGCATTGTGACTGTTGTATTCAATCCCGATGCATTTTCTGTCTTTCATCAACACTCTGATAGTCCACAGGTTACAGAATGCCTCCAGATGCGCATCGGAACCTACTACTGGTCTCCCTGGGAACGATCAAAACGTAGACTGTTTGAGACATTATTCCCATGGAGGAAAGTGCGCATGGTGACTGTTGTATTCAATCCCGATGCAATTTCTGTGTTTCATCAACACTTTGATAGTCCACAGATTACAGAATACCACCAGACGTGCATTGGAAACTACTACTGGTCTTCCAAAGAACGATCAACGTTTAGACTGCTTGAGACATTACTCCCATGGAGGAATCTGCGCATGGTGACTGTTGTATTCAATCCCGATGCAATTTGTGTATTTCATCAACACTCTGATAATCCACAGATTACAAAATGCCTCGAGATGTCCATCGGAAACTACTACTGGTCTTCCAGGGAACGATCAAACCGTAGACTGTTTGAGACATTACTTATGGAGGAATGTGCGCATGGTGATTTTTGTATTCAGTCCCGATGCAATTTCTGTGTTTCATCAACACTCTGATAGTCCACAAATTACAGAATGCCTCCAGATGTTCATCGGAAACTACTACTGGTCTTCCAGGAAACGATTAAAGCGTGGACTGTTTAAGAATTACTCCCATGGAGGAAAGTGCGCATGGTGACTGTTGTATTCAATCCCGATGTAATTTCAGTGTTTCATCAACACTCTGATACTCCACAGATTACAGAATGCCTCCAGATGTGCATCGGAAACTACTACTTGTCTTCCAGGGAAAGATCAAAGCGTAGACAGTTTGAGACATTACTCCCATGGAGGAAAGTGCGCATGGTGATTGTTGTATTCAGTCCCGATGCAATTTCTGTGTTTCATCAACACTCTGATAGACCACAGATTACAGAATGCCTCCAGATGGGCATCGGAAACTACTACTGGTCTTCCAGGGAGCGATCAAAACGTAAACTCTTTGAGACATTACTCCCATGTAGGAAATTAAGCATCGTGACTTTTGTAATCAATCCCGATGCATTTTCTGTCTTTCATCAACACTTTCATAGTCCACAGGTTACAGAATGCCTCCAGATGTGCATCGGAAACTACTACTGGTCTTCCAGTGAACGGATGAAACGTAGACTCTTTGAGACATTACCCCCATGGAGGAATGTGCGCATGGTGACTGTTGTATTCAATCCCGATGCAATTTCTGTCTTTCATCAATACTCTGAAAGTACACAGATTACAGAATGCCACGAGATGTGTATCGGAAACTACTACTGGTCTTCCAGGGAACGATCAAAGCGTAGACTCTTTCAGACAGTACCTCAATGGAGGAAAGTGCGCATGGTGACAGTTGTATTCAATCCCGATGTAATTTCAGTGTTTAATCAACACTCTCATACTCCGCAGATTACAGAATGCCTCCAGATGTGCATTGGAAAGTACTACTTGTCTTCCAGGGAACGATCAAAGCGTAGACTGTTTGAGACATTACTGCCATGGAGGAAAGTGCGCATGGTGACTGTTGTATTCAATCCCGATGCAATTTCTGTGTTGCATCAAAACTCTGATAGTCCACAGATTACAGAATGCCTCCAGATGTGCATCGGAAACTACTACTGGTCTTCCAGGGAACGATCAAAGCGTGGACTGTTTGTGACATTACTTTTATGGAGGAATGTGCGCATGGTGATTGTTGTATTCAATCCCGATGCAATTTCTGTGTTTCATCAACACTCTGATAGTCCGCAGATAACAGAATGCCTCCAGATGTGCATCGGAAACTACTACTGGTCATCCAGGGAACAATCAAAGCGTAAGCTCTTTGCGACATTACTCCCATGGAGGAAAGTGCGCATGGTGACTGTTGTATTCAATCCCGATGCAATTTCTGTCTTTCATCAACATTCTGATAGTCCACAGATAACAGAGTGCCTCCAGATGTGCATCGGAAACTACTTCTGGTCTTCCAGGGAACGATCAAAGCGTAGACTGTTTTAAACATTACTCCCATGGAGGAAAGTGCGCATGGTGACTGTTGTATTCAATCCAGATGCAATTTCTGTGTTTCATCAACACTCCGATACTCAACAGATTACAGAATGCCTCCAGATGTGCATCGGAAACTACTACTGGTGTTCCAGGGAACGATCAAAGCGTAGACTGTTAGAGACATTACACCCATGGAGGAAAGTGCGCATGGTGACTGTTGTATTCAATCCCGATGCAATTACTGTGTTTCATCAACACTTTGATTGTCTACACATTACAAAATGCCACCAGATGTGCATCGGAAACTACTACTGGTCTTCCAGGGAACGACCAATCGTAGATTGTTTCAGACATAACTCCCGTGAAGGAAAGTGCGCATGGTGACTGTTATATTCAATCCCGATGCAATTCCTGTGATTCATCAACACTCTGATAGTCTACACATTACAGAATGCGACCAGATGTGCATCGGAAACTACTACTGGTCTTCCAGGGAACGATCAAATCGTACATTGTTTGAGCCATAACTCCCGTGAAGGAAAGTGCGCATGGTGACTGTTGTATTCAATCCCGATGTAATTTCAGTGTTTCATCAACACTCTGATACTCCACAGATTACAGAATGCCTCCAGATGTGCATCGGAAACTACTACTTGTCTTCCAGGGAAAGATCAAAGCGTAGACAGTTTGAGACATTACTCCCATGGAGGAAAGTGCGCATGGTGATTGTTGTATTCAGTCCCGATGCAATTTCTGTGTTTCATCAACACTCTGGTAGACCACAGATTACAGAATGCCTCCAGATGGGCATCGGAAACTACTACTGGTCTTCCAGGGAACGATCAAAACGTAAACTCTTTGAGGCATTTCTCCCATGGAGGAAATTGAGCATCGTGACTGTTGTAATCAATCCCGATGCATTTTCTGTCTTTCATCAACACTTTCATAGTCCACAGGTTACAGAATGCCTCCAGATGTGCATCGGAAACTACTACTGGTCTTCCAGTGAACGGATGAAACGTAGACTCTTTGAGACATTACCCCCATGGAGGAAAGTGCGCATGGTGACTGTTGTATTCAATCCCGATGCAATTTCTGTCTTTCATCAATACTCTGAAAGTCCACAGATTACAGAATGCCACGAGATGTGTATCGGAAACTACTACTGGTCTTCCAGGGAACGATCAAAGCGTAGACTCTTTCAGACATTACCTCAATGGAGGAAAGTGCGCATGGTGACTGTTGTATTCAATCCCGATGTAATTTCAGTGTTTAATCAACACTCTCATACTCCGCAGACTACAGAATGCCTCCAGATGTGCATCGGAAAGTACTACTTGTCTTCCAGGGAACGATCAAAGCGTAGACTGTTTGAGACATTACTGCCATGGAGGAAAGTGCGCATGGTGACTGTTGTATTCAATCCCGATGCAATTTCTGTGTTTCATCAAAACTCTGATAGTCCACAGATTACAGAATGCCTCCAGATGTGCATCGGAAACTACTACTGGTCTTCCAGGGAACGATCAAAGCGTGGACTGTTTGTGAGATTACTTTTATGGAGGAATGTGCGCATGGTGATTGTTGTATTGAATCCCGATGCAATTTCTGTGTTTCATCAAAACTCTGATAGTCCACAGATTACAGAATGCCTCCAGATGTGCATCGGAAACTACTACTGGTCTTCCAGGGAACGATCAAAGCGTGGACTGTTTGTGACATTACTTTTATGGAGGAATGTGCGCATGGTGATTGTTGTATTCAATCCCGATGCAATTTCTGTGTTTCATCAACACTCTGATAGTCCGCAGATAACAGAATGCCTCCAGATGTGCATCGGAAACTACTACTGGTCATCCAGGGAACGATCAAAGCGTAAGCTCTTTGCGACATTACTCCCATGGAGGAAAGTGCGCATGGTGACTGTTGTATTCAATCCCGATGCAATTTCTGTCTTTCATCAACATTCTGATAGTCCACAGATAACAGAGTGCCTCCAGATGTGCATCGGAAACTACTTCTGGTCTTCCAGGGAACGATCAAAGCGTAGACTGTTTTAAACATTACTCCCATGGAGGAAAGTGCCCATGGTGACTGTTGTATTCAATCCAGATGCAATTTCTGTGTTTCATCAACACTCCGATACTCCACAGATTACAGAATGCCTCCAGATGTGCATCGGAAACTACTACTGGTGTTCCAGGGAACGATCAAAGCGTAGACTGTTAGAGACATTACACCCATGGAGGAAAGTGCGCATGGTGACTGTTGTATTCAATCCCGATGCAATTACTGTGTTTCATCAACACTTTGATTGTCTACACATTACAAAATGCCACCAGATGTGCATCGGAAACTACTACTGGTCTTCCAGGGAACGACCAATCGTAGATTGTTTCAGACATAACTCCCGTGAAGGAAAGTGCTCATGGTGACTGTTATATTCAATCCCGATGCAATTTCTGTGATTCATCAACACTCTGATAGTCTACACATTACAGAATGCGACCAGATGTGCATCGGAAACTACTACTGGTCTTCCAGGGAACGATCAAATCGTACATTGTTTGAGCCATAACTCCTGTGGAGGAAAGTGCGCATGGTGACTGTTGTATTCAATCCGGATGCAATTTCTGTGTTTCATCAACACTCTGATAGTCCACAAATTACAGAATGCCTCCAGATGTTCATCGGAAACTACTACTGGTCTTCCAGGAAATGATCAAGGCGTAGACTGTTTGAGACATTACTTTTATGGAGGAATAAGCGCATGTTGACCGTTGTATTCAATCCCGATGCAATTACTGTGTTTCATCAACACACTGATAGTCTACACATTATAGAATGCGACCAGATGTGCATCGGAAACTACTACTGGTCTTCCAGGGAACGATCAAAGCATAGATGGTTTGAGACATTACTCCCGTGGAGGAGAGTGCGCATGGTGACTGTTGTATTCAATCCCGATGCAATTTCTGTGTTTCATCAACACTCTGATAGTCCACAGATAACAGAATGCCTCCAGATGTGCATCGAAAAACTACTACTGGTCTTCCAGGGAACGATCAAAACGTAAACTCTTTGAAACATTACTCCCATGGAGGAAATTGCGCATCGTGACTGTTGTATTCAATCCCGATGCATTTTCTGTCTTTCATCAACACTTTCATAGTCCACAGGTTACAGAATGCCTCCAGATGTGCGTCGGAACCTACCACTGGTCTTCCTGGGAACGATCAAAGCATAGACTGTTTGAGACATTATTCCCATGGACGAAAGTGCGCATGGTGATTGTTGTATTCAATCCCGATGCAATTTCTGTGTTTCATCAACACTCTGATAGTCCACAGATAACAGAATGCATTCAGATGTGCATCGGAAACTACTACTGGTCAACCAGGGAACGATCAAAGCGTAGACTGTTTGAGACATTACTCCCATGGAGGAAAGTGCGCATGGTGACTGTTGTATTCAATCCAGATGCAATTTCTGTGTTTCATCAACACTCAGATACTCCACAGATTACAGAATGCCTCCAGATGTGCATCGGAAACTACTACTGGTCTTCCAGGGAACGATCAAAGCGTAAACTCTTTGAGACATTACTCCCATGGAGGAAAGTGCGCATGGTGACTGTTGTATTCAATCCCGATGCAATTTCTGTGTCTCATCAACATTCTAATAGTCCACAGATTACAGAATGCCTCCAGATGTGCATCGGAAACTACTACTGGTCTTCCAGTGAACTGATGAAGCGTAGACTCTTTGAGACATTACCCCCATGGGGGAAAGTGCGCGTGGTGACTGTTGTATTCAATCCCGATGCAATTTCTGTGTTTCATCCACACACTGATAGTCCACAGATTACAGAATGCCATCAGATGTGCATCGGAAACTACTACTGGTCTTCCAGGGAACGATCTAAGCGTAGACTTTTTGAGACATACCTCCCGTGGAAGAAAGTGCGCATGGTGACTGTTGTATTCAATCCCGATGCAATTTCTGTGTTTCATCAACACTCTGATAGTCCACAGTTTACAGAATGCCATCAGATGTGCATCGGAAACTACTACTGCTGTTCCAGGGATCGATCAAAACGTAGACTCTTTGAGAATTACTCCCATGGAGGAAAGTGCGCATGGTGACTGTTGTATTCAATCCCGATGTAATTTCAGTGTTTAATCAACACTCTGTACTCCGCAGATTACAGAATGCCTCCAGATGTGCATCGGAAAGTACTACTTGTCTTCCAGGGAACGATCAAAGCGTAGACTGTTTGAGACATTACTCCCATGGAGGAAAGTGCGCATGGTGATTGTTGTATTCAATCCCGATGCAATTTCTGTGTTTCATCAACACTCTTATAGTCCACAGATTACAGAATGCCTCCAGATGTGCATCGGAAACTACTACTGGTCTTCCAGGGAACGATCAAAGGGTAGACTGTTTGGGACACTACTCCTATGGAGGAAAGTGCGCATGGTGATCCTTGTATTCAATCCTGATGCAATTTCTGTGTGTCATCAACACTCTGATATTCCACAGATTACAGAATGCCTCCAGATGTGCATCGGAAACTACTACTGGTCTTCCAGGGAACGATCAAAACGTAAACTCTTTGAGACATTACTCCCATGGAGGAAATTGCGCATCGTGACTGTTGTATTCAATCCCGATGCATTTTCTGTCTTTCATCAACACTCTGATAGTCCACAAGTTACAGAATGACTCCAGATGTGCATCGGAACCTACTACTGGTCTTCGTGGGAACGATCAAAGCGCAGACTGTTTGAGACATTATTCCCATCGAGGAAAGTGCGCATGCTGACTGTTGTATTCAATCCCGATGTAATTTCTGTGTTTCATCAACACTTTGATAGGCCACAGATTGCAGGATGCCTCCAGATGTGCATCGGAAACTACTACTGGTCTTCCAGGGAACGATCAAAGCGTACACTGTTTGAGACATTACTGCCATGGAGGAAAGTGCGCATGGTGACTGTTGTATTAAATCCCGATGCAATTTCTGTGTTTCATCAAAACTCTGATAGTCCACAGATTACAGAATGCCTCCAGATGTGCATCGGAAACTACCACTGGTCTTCCAGGGAACGATCAAAGCGTGGACTGTTGAGACATTACTTTTATGGAGGAATGTGCGCATGGTGATTGTTGTATTCAATCTCGATGCAATTTCTGTGTTTCATCAACACTCTGATAGTCCACAGATAACAGAATGCCTACAGATGTGCATCGGAAACTACTACTGGTCATCCAGGGAACGATCAAAGCGTAAGCTCTTTGCGACATTACTCCCATGGAGGAAAGTGCACATGGTGACTGTTGTATTCAATCCCGATGCAATTTCTGTCTTTCATCAACATTCTGATAGTCCACAGATAACAGAATGGCTCCAGATGTGCATCGGAAACTACTACTGGTCTTCCAGGGAACGATCAAAGCGTAGACTGTTTTAGACATTACTCCCATGGAGGAAAGTGCGCATGGTGACTGTTGTATTCAATCCAGATGCAATTTCTGTGTTTCGTCAACACTCCGATACTCCACAGATTACAGAATGCCTCCAGATGTGCATCGGAAACTACTACTGGTCTTCCAGGGAACGATCAAAGCGTAGACTGTTACAGACATTACACCCATGGAGTAAAGTGCGCATGGTGACTGTTGTATTCAATCCCGATGCAATTACTGTGTTTCATCAACACTTTGATAGTTTACACATTACAAAATGCCACCAGATGTGCATCGGAAACTACTACTGGTCTTCCAGGGAACGACCAATCGTAGATTGTTTCAGACATAACTACCGTGAAGGAAAGTGCTCATGGTGACTGTTGTATTCAATCCCGATGCAATTTCTGTGTTTCATCAACACTCTGATAGTCTACACATTACAGAATGCGACCAGATGTGCATCGGAAACTACAACTGGTCTTCCTCGGAACGATCACAGCGTAGATGGTTTGAGACATTACTCCTGTGGAGGAAAGTGCGCATGGTGACTGTTGTATTCAATCCCGATGCAATTTCTGTGTTTCATCAACACTCTGATAGTCCACAAATAACAAAATGCCTCCAGATGTGCATCAGAAACTACTACAGGTGTTCCAGGGAACGATCAAAGCGTAAACTCTTTGAGACATTATTCCCATGGAGGAAAGTGCGCATGGTGACTGTTGTATTCAATCCGATGCAATTTCTGTGTTTCATCAACATTCTAATAGTCCACAGATTACAGAATGCCTCCAGATGTGCATCGGAATCTACTACTGGTCTTCCAATGAACGGATAAAGCGTAGACTGTTTGAGACATTACTCCCATGGAGGAAAGTGCGCATGGTGACTGTTGTATTCAATCCTGAAGCAAGTTTCTGTGTTACATCAACACTCTGATAGTCCACAGATTACAGAATGCCTCCAGATGTGCATCGGGTTTTACTACTGGTCTTCTAGGGAACGATCAAAGCGTAGACAGTTTGAGACATTACTCCCATGGAGGAAATTGCGCATCGTGACTGTTGTATTCAATCCCGATGCATTTTCTGTCTTTCATCAACACTCTGATAGTCCACAGGTTACAGAATGCTTCCAGATGTGCATCGGAAACTACTGCTGGTCTTCCTGGGAACGATCATAGCATAGACTGTTTAAGACATTATTCCCAAGGAGGAAAGTGCGCATGGTGACTGTTGTATTCAATCCCGAGGCAATTTCTGTGTTTCATCAACACTTTGATAGTCCACACATTACAGAATACATCCAGATGTGCATCGGAACCTACTACTGGTCTTCCAGGGAACGATCAAAGCGTAGACTGTTTGAGGCATTACTTTTATGGAGGAATGTGCGCATGGTGATTGTTGTATTCAATCCCGATGCAATTTCTGTGTTTGATCAACACTCTGATAGTCCACAGATAAGAGAATGCCTCCAGATGTGCATCGGAAAGTACTACTTGTCATCCAGGGAAAGATCAAAACGTAAACTCTTTGAGACATTACTCCCATGGAGGAAAGTGCGCATGGTGACTGTTGTATTCAATCCCGATGCAATTTCTGTCTTTCATCAACATTCTGATATTCCACAGATTACAGAATGCATCCAGATGTGCATAGGAAACTTTTACTGGTCTTCCAGGGAACGATCAAAGCGTAGACTGTTAGAGTCATTACACCCATGGAGGAAAGTGCGAATGGTGACTGTTGTATTCAATCCCGATGCAATTACTGTGTTTCATCAACACTTTGATGGTCTACACATTACAGAATGCCACCAGATGTACATCGGAAACTACTACTGGTCTTCCAGGGAACGATCAAATCGTAGATTGTTTGAGACATGACTCCCCTGGAGGAAAGTGCGCATGGTGACTGTTGTATTCAATCCCGATGCATTTTCTGTGTTTCATCAGCAATCTGATAGTCCACAAATTACAGAATGCCTCCAGATGTTCATCGGAAACTGCTACTGGTCTTCCAGGAAACGATCAAAGCGTAGACTGTTTGAGACATTACTTTTATGGAGGAATGTGCGCATGGTGATTGTTGTATTCAATCCCGATGCAATTTCTGTGTTTCATCAACACTCTGATAGTCCACAGATTACAGAATGGCCGCAGATGTGCATCGGTAACTACTACTGGTCTTCCAGGTAATGATCAAACCGTAGACGGTTAGAGACATTACTCCCATGGAGGAGAGTGCGCATGGTGACTGTTGTAATCAATCCCGACACAATTTCTGTGTTTCATCAACACTCTGATAGTCCACAGATTACAGAATGCTACCAGATGTGCATCGGAAACTACTACTGGTCTTCCAGGGAACGATCAAAGCATAGACCGTTTGAGACATTACTCCCATGGAGGAAAGTGCGCAAGGTGACTGTTGTAATCAATCCCGATGCATTTTCTGTGTTTCATCAACACTCTCATACTCCACAGATTACAGAATGCCTCCAAATGTGCATCGGAAACTACTACTGGTCTTCCTGGGAACGATCAAATCGTAGACTGTTTGAGATATTACTCCCATGGAGGAATGTGCGCATGGTGACTGCTGTATTCAATCCCGAAGCAAGTTTCTGTGTTTCATCAACACTCTGATAGTCCACAGATTACAGAATGCCTCCAGATGTGCATCGGAAACTACTACTGGTCTTCCAGGGAACGATCAAACCGTAGAGTGTTTGAGACATTACTTTCATGAAGGAAAGTGAGCATGGTGACTGTTGTATTTAATCCCGATGCAATTTCTGTGTTTCATCAACATTCCGATAGTCCACAGATTACAGAATACCTCCACATATGCATTGGAAACTACTACTGGTCTTCCAGGGAACGATCAAAGCGTAAACTCTTTGAGACATTACTCCCATGGAGGAAAGTGCGCATGGTGACTGTTGTATTCATTCCCGATGCATTATCTGTGTTTCATCAACACTCTGATGGTCCACAGATTACAGAATGCCTCCAGATGTGCATCGAAAACTACAACTGGTCTTCCAAGGGACGATCAGAGCGTAAACTCTTTGAGACATTACTCCCATGGATTAAAGTGCGCATGGTGACTGTTGTATTCAATCCCGATGCATTTTCTGTGTTTCATCAACACTCTGACAGTCCACAGATTACAGAATGCCACGAGGTGTTTATCAGAAACTACTACTGGTCTTCCAGGGAACGATCAAAGCATAGATGGTTTGAGACATTACTCCCGTGAAGGAAAGTGCGCATGGTGACTGTTGTATTCAATCCCGATGCAATTTCTGTGTTTCATCAACACTCTGATAGTCTACACATTATAGAATGCGACCAGATGTGCATCGGAAACTACTACTGGTCTTCCAGGGAACGATCAAAGCATAGATGGTTTGAGACATTACTCCCGTGGAGGAGAGTGCGCATGGTGACTGTTGTATTCAATCCCGATGCTATTTCTGTGTTTCATCAACACTCTGATAGTCCACAGATAACAGAATGCCTCCAGATGTGCATCGGAAATTACTACTGGTCTTCCTGGGAACGATCAAATCGTAGACTCTTTGAGACATTACTCCCATGGAAGAAAGTGCGCATGGTGACTGTTGTATTCAATCCGGATGCCATTTCCGTGTTTCATCAACACTCCGATAGTCCACAGATTACAGAATTCCTCCAGATGTGCATCGGAAACTACTACTGGTCTTCCAGGGAACGATCAAAGCGTAGAGTGTTTGAGACATTACTTTAATGAAGGCGAGTGAGCATGGTGACTGTTGTATTCAATCCCGATGCAATTTCTGTGTTTCATCAACACTCTGATAGTCCACAGATAACAGAATGCCTCCAGATGTGCATCGGAAACTACTACTGGTCTTCCAGGGAACTATCAAAGCGTAAACTCATTGAGACATTACTCCCATGGAGGAAAGTGCGCATGGTGACTGTTGTATTCAATCCCGATGCAATTTCTGTGTTTCATCAAAATTCTGATAGTCCACAGATTACAGAATGCCTCCAGAAGTGCATCGGATACTACTACTGGTCTTCCAGGGAACGATCAAAGCGTAGACTGTTTGAGACATTACTTTTATGGAGGAATGTGCGCATGGTGATTGTTGTATTCAATCCCGATGCAATTTCTGTGTTTCATCAACACTCTGATAGTCCACAGATAACAGAATGCCTCGAGATGTGCATCGGAAACTACTACTTGTCATCCAGGGAAAGATCAAAACGTAAACTCTTTGAGACATTACTCCCATGGAGGAAAGTGCGCATGGTGACTGTTGTATTCAATCCCGATGCAATCTCTGTCTTTCATCAACATTCTGATAGTACACAGATTACAGAATGCCTCCAGAAGTGCATCGGAAATTACTACTGGTCTTCCAGGGAACGATCAAAGCGTACACTGTTAGAGAAATTACACCCATGGAGGAAAGTGCGAATGGTGACTGTTGTATTCAATCCCGATGCAATTTCTGTGTTTCATCAACACTCTGATAGTCCACAGATTACAGAATGCCTCCAGATGGGGACCGGTAACTACTACTGGTCTTGCAGGTTATGATCAAAGCATAGACTGTTTGAGACATTACTCCCATGGAGGAAAGTGCGCATGGTGACTGTTGTAATCAATCCCGATGCAATTTCTGTGTTTCATCAACACTCTGATACTCCACAGATTACAGAATGCCTCCAAATGTGCATCGGAAACTACTACTGGTCTTCCTGGGAACGATCAAATCGTAGACTGTTTGAGACATTACTCCCATGGAGGAAAGAGCGCATTGTGACAGTTGTAATCAATCCCGATGCAATTTCTGTGTTTCATCAACACTCTGATAGTCCACAGATTACAGAATGCCTCCAAATGTGCATCGGAAACTACTACTGGTCTTCCTGGGAACGATCAAATCGTAGACTGTTTGAGACATTACTCCCATGGAGGAAAGTGCGCATGGTGACAGTTGTAATCAATCCTGATGCAATTTCTGTGTTTCATCAACACTCTGATAGTCCACAGATAACAGAATGCCTACAGATGTGCATCGGAAACTACTACTGGTCTTCCAGGGATCGATCAAAGCGTAAACACTTCGAGACATTTCTCCCATGGAGGAAAGTGCGCATGGTGACTGTTGTATTTAATCCCGATGCAATTTCTGTGTTTCATCAACATTCTGATAGTCCACAGATTACAGAATGCTTCCAGATGTGCATCGGAAACTACTACTGGTCTTCCAGGGAACGGATAAAGCGTAGACTGTTTGAGACATTACTCCCATGGAGGAAAGTGCGCATGGTGACTGTTGTATTCAATCCCCATGCATTTTCTGTGTTTCATCAACACTCTGATGGTCCACAGATTACAGAATGCCTCCAGATGTGAATCGGAAACTACTACTGGTCTTCCAAGGGACGATCAAAGCGTAAATTCTTTGAGACATTTCTCCCATGGAGGAAAGTGCGCATGGTGAATGTTGTATTCAATCCCGATGCATTTTCTGTGTTTCATCAACACTCTGACAGTCCACAGATTACAGAATGCCACGAGGTGTTTATCGGAAACTACTACTGGTCTTCCAGGGAACGATGAAAGCGTAGACTGTTTCAGACATTACTAACATGGAGGATAGTGCGGATGGTGACTGTTGTATTCAATCCCAATGCAATTTCTGTGTTTCATCAACACTCTGATAGTCCACAGATTACAGAATGCCACCAGATGTGCCTCGGAAACTACTACTGGTCTTCCAAGGGACGATCAAAGCGTAGACTGTTTGAGACATAACTCCAGTGGAGGAAAGTGCGCGTGGTGACTGTTGTATTCAATCCCGATGCAATTTCTGTGTTTCATCAACATTCTAATTGTACACAGATAACAGAATGCATCCAGATGTGCATCGGAAACTACTACTGGTCTTCCAGGGAACGGATAAAGCGTAGACTGTTTGAGACATTACTCCCATGAAGGAAAGTGCGCATGGTGACTGTTGTATTCAATCCCGATGCAATTTCTGTGTTTCATCAACACTCTGATAGTCTACACATTACAGAATGCGACCAGATGTGCATCGGAAACTACTACTGGTCTTCCAGGGAACGATCAAAGCATAGATGGTTTGAGAAATTACTCCCGTGGAGCAGAATGCGCATGGTGACAGTTGTATTCAATCCCGATGCAATTACTGTGTTTCTTCAGCACTCTGATAGTCCACAGATAACAGAATGCCTCCAGATGTGCATCGGAAACTACTACTGGTCTTCCAGGGAACGATCAAAGCGTAAACTCTTTGAGACATAACTCCCATGGAGGAAAGTGCGCATGGTGACTGTTGTATTCAATCCCGATGCAATTTCTGTGATTCATCAACATTCTGATAGTCCACAGATTACAGAATGCCTCCAGAAGTGCATCGGAAACTACTACTGGTCTTCCAGGGAACGATCAAAGCGTAGACTGTTTGAGACATTACTTTTATGGAGGAATGTGCGCATGGTGATTGTTGTATTCAATCCCGATGCAATTTCTGTGTTTCATCAACACTCAGATAGTCCACAGATAACAGAATGCCTCCAGATGTGCATCGGAAACTACTACTTGTCATCCAGGGAAAGATCAAAGCGTAAACTCTTTGAGACATTACTCCCATAAAGGAAATTGCGCATGGTGACTGTTGTATTCAATGACGATGCAATTTCTGTCTTTCATCAACATTCTGATGGTCCACAGATTAGAGAATGCCTCCAGATGTGCATCGGAAACTACTACTGGTCTTCCAGGGAACGATCAAAGCGTAGACTGTTAGAGAAATTACACCCATGGAGGAAAGTGCGAATGGTGACTGTTGTATTCAATCCCGATGCAATTACTGTGTTTCATCAACACTTTGATGGTCTACACATTACAGAATGCCACCAGATGTGCATCGGAAACTACTACCAGTCTTCCAGGAAACGATCAAAGCGTAGACTGTTTGAGACATTAGTTTTATGGAGGAATGTGCGCATGGTGACTGTTGTATTCAATCCCGATGCAATTTCTGTGTTTCATCAACACTCTGATAGTCCACAGATTACAGAATGCCTCCTGATGTGCATCGGTAACTACTACTGGTCTTAAAGGTTATGATCAAAGCGTAGACGGTTGGAGACATTACTCCCATGGAGGAAAGTGCGCATTGTGACTGTTGTATTCAATCCCGATACAATTTCTGTGTTTCATCAACACTCTGATAGTCCACAGATTACAGAATGCCTCCAGATGTGCATCGGTAACTACTACTGGTCTTCCAGGGAACGGATAAAGCGTAGACTGTTTGAGACATTACTCCCATGGAGGAAAGTGCGCATGGTGACTGTTGTATTCAATCCCGATTCATTTTCTGTGTTTCATCAACACTCTGATGGTCCACAGATTACAGAATGCCTCCAGATGTGAATCGGAAACTACTACTGGTCATCCAGGGAACGATCAAATCGTAGACTGTGTGAGACATTACTCCCATTTAAGTAAGTGAGCATGGTGACTGTTGTATTCAATCCGGATGCAATTTCCGTGTTTCATCAACACTCTCATACTCCACAGATTACAGAATGCCTCCAAATGTGCATCGGAAACTACTACTGGTCTTCCTGGGAACGATCAAATCGTAGACTGTTTGAGATATTACTCCCATGGAGGAATGTGCGCATGGTGACTGCTGTATTCAATCCCGAAGCAAGTTTCTGTGTTTCATCAACACTCTGATAGTCCACAGATTACAGAATGCCTCCAGATGTGCATCGGAAACTACTACTGGTCTTCCAGGGAACGATCAAACCGTAGAGTGTTTGAGACATTACTTTCATGAAGGAAAGTGAGCATTGTGACTGTTGTATTTAATCCCGATGCAATTTCTGTGTTTCCTCAACATTCCGATAGTCCACAGATTACAGAATGCCTCCACATATGCATCGGAAACTACTACTGGTCTTCCAGGGAACGATCAAAGCGTAAACTCTTTGAGACATTACTCCCATGGAGGAAAGTGCGCATGGTGACTGTTGTATTCAATCCCGATGCAATTTCTGTGTTTCATCAACATTCTGATAGTCCACAGATTACAGAATGCCTCCAGATGTGCATCGGAAACTACTACTGGTCTTCCAGGGAACGGATAAAGCGTAGACTGTTTGAGACATTACTCCCATGGAGGAAAGTGCGCATGGTGACTGTTGTATTCATTCCCGATGCATTTTCTGTGTTTCATCAACACTCTGATGGTCCACAGATTACAGAATGCCTCCAGATGTGCATCGAAAACTACAACTGGTCTTCCAAGGGACGATCAGAGCGTAAACTCTTTGAGACATTACTCCCATGGATTAAAGTGCGCATGGTGACTGTTGTATTCAATCCCGATGCATTTTCTGTGTTTCATCAACACTCTGACAGTCCACAGATTACAGAATGCCACGAGGTGTTTATCAGAAACTACTACTGGTCTTCCAGGGAACGATCAAAGCATAGATGGTTTGAGACATTACTCCCGTGAAGGAAAGTGCGCATGGTGACTGTTGTATTCAATCCCGATGCAATTTTTTGTGTTTCATCAACACTCTGATAGTCTACACATTATAGAATGCGACCAGATGTGCATCGGAAACTACTACTTGTCTTCCAGGGAACGATCAAAGCATAGATGGTTTGAGACATTACTCCCGTGGAGGAGAGTGCGCATGGTGACTGTTGTATTCAATCCCGATGCTATTTCTGTGTTTCATCAACACTCTGATAGTCCACAGATAACAGAATGCCTCCAGATGTGCATCGGAAATTACTACTGGTCTTCCTGGGAACGATCAAATCGTAGACTCTTTGAGACATTACTCCCATGGAAGAAAGTGCGCATGGTGACTGTTGTATTCAATCCGGATGCCATTTCCGTGTTTCATCAACACTCCGATAGTCCACAGATTACAGAATTCCTCCAGATGTGCATCGGAAACTACTACTGGTCTTCCAGGGAACGATCAAAGCGTAGAGTGTTTGAGACATTACTTTAATGAAGGCGAGTGAGCATGGTGACTGTTGTATTCAATCCCGATGCAATTTCTGTGTTTCATCAACACTCTGATAGTCCACAGATAACAGAATGCCTCCAGATGTGCATCGGAAACTACTACTGGTCTTCCAGGGAACTATCAAAGCGTAAACTCATTGAGACATTACTCCCATGGAGGAAAGTGCGCATGGTGACTGTTGTATTCAATCCCGATGCAATTTCTGTGTTTCATCAAAATTCTGATAGTCCACAGATTACAGAATGCCTGCAGAAGTGCATCGGAAACTACTACTGGTCTTCCAGGGAACGATCAAAGCGTAGACTGTTTGAGACATTACTTTTATGGAGGAATGTGCGCATGGTGATTGTTGTATTCAATCCCGATGCAATTTCTGTGTTTCATCAACACTCTGATAGTCCACAGATAACAGAATGCCTCGAGATGTGCATCGGAAACTACTACTTGTCATCCAGGGAAAGATCAAAACGTAAACTCTTTGAGACATTACTCCCATGGAGGAAAGTGCGCATGGTGACTGTTGTATTCAATCCCGATGCAATCTCTGTCTTTCATCAACATTCTGATAGTACACAGATTACAGAATGCCTCCAGAAGTGCATCGGAAATTACTACTGGTCTTCCAGGGAACGATCAAAGCGTACACTGTTTGAGAAATTACACCTATGGAGGAAAGTGCGAATGGTGACTGTTGTATTCAATCCCGATGCAATTTCTGTGTTTCATCAACACTCTGATAGTCCACAGATTACAGAATGCCTCCAGATGTGGACCGGTAACTACTACTGGTCTTGCAGGTTATGATCAAAGCATAGACTGTTTGAGACGTTACTCCCATGGAGGAAAGTGCGCATGGTGACTGTTGTAATCAATCCCGATGCAATTTCTGTGTTTCATCAACACTCTGATACTCCACAGATTACAGAATGCCTCCAAATGTGCATCGGAAACTACTACTGGTCTTCCTGGGAACGATCAAATCGTAGACTGTTTGAGACATTACTCCCATGGAGGAAAGTGCGCATTGTGACAGTTGTAATCAATCCCGATGCAATTTCTGTGTTTCACCAACACTCTGATAGTCCACAGATTACAGAATGCCTCCAAATGTGCATCGGAAACTACTACTGGTCTTCCTGGGAACGATCAAATCGTAGACTGTTTGAGAGATTACTCCCATGGAGGAAAGTGCGCATGGTGACAGTTGTAATCAATCCTGATGCAATTTCTGTGTTTCATCAACACTCTGATAGTCCACAGATAACAGAATGCCTACAGATGTGCATCGGAAACTACTACTGGTCTTCCAGGGATCGATCAAAGCGTAAACACTTCGAGACATTTCTCCCATGGAGGAAAGTGCGCATGGTGACTGTTGTATTTAATCCCGATGCAATTTCTGTGTTTCATCAACATTCTGATAGTCCACAGATTACAGAATGCTTCCAGATGTGCATCGGAAACTACTACTGGTCTTCCAGGGAACGGATAAAGCGTAGACTGTTTGAGACATTACTCCCATGGAGGAAAGTGCGCATGGTGACTGTTGTATTCAATCCCGATGCATTTTCTGTGTTTCATCAACACTCTGATGGTCCACAGATTACAGAATGCCTCCAGATGTGAATCGGAAACTACTACTGGTCTTCCAAGGGACGATCAAAGCGTAAATTCTTTGAGACATTTCTCCCATGGAGGAAAGTGCGCATGGTGAATGTTGTATTCAATCCCGATGCATTTTCTGTGTTTCATCAACACTCTGACAGTCCACAGATTACAGAATGCCACGAGGTGTTTATCGGAAACTACTACTGGTCTTCCAGGGAACGATGAAAGCGTAGACTGTTTCAGACATTACTAACATGGAGGATAGTGCGGATGGTGACTGTTGTATTCAATCCCAATGCAATTTCTGTGTTTCATCAACACTCTGATAGTCCACAGATTACAGAATGCCACCAGATGTGCCTCGGAAACTACTACTGGTCTTCCAAGGGACGATCAAAGCGTAGACTGTTTGAGACATAACTCCAGTGGAGGAAAGTGCGCGTGGTGACTGTTGTATTCAATCCCGATGCAATTTCTGTGTTTCATCAACATTCTAATTGTACACAGATAACAGAATGCATCCAGATGTGCATCGGAAACTACTACTGGTCTTCCAGGGAACGGATAAAGCGTAGACTGTTTGAGACATTACTCCCATGAAGGAAAGTGCGCATGGTGACTGTTGTATTCAATCCCGATGCAATTTCTGTGTTTCATCAACACTCTGATAGTCTACACATTACAGAATGCGACCAGATGTGCATCGGAAACTACTACTGGTCTTCCAGGGAACGATCAAAGCATAGATGGTTTGAGAAATTACTCCCGTGGAGCAGAATGCGCATGGTGACAGTTGTATTCAATCCCGATGCAATTTCTGTGTTTCATCAGCACTCTGATAGTCCACAGATAACAGAATGCCTCCAGATGTGCATCGGAAACTACTACTGGTCTTCCAGGGAACGATCAAAGCGTAAACTCTTTGAGACATTACTCCCATGGAGGAAAGTGCGCATGGTGACTGTTGTATTCAATCCCGATGCAATTTCTGTGATTCATTAACATTCTGATAGTCCACAGATTACAGAATGCCTCCAGAAGTGCATCGGAAACTACTACTGGTCTTCCAGGGAACGATCAAAGCGTAGACTGTTTGAGACATTACTTTTATGGAGGAATGTGCGCATGGTGATTGTTGTATTCAATCCCGATGCAATTTCTGTGTTTCATCAACACTCAGATAGTCCACAGATAACAGAATGCCTCCAGATGTGCATCGGAAACTACTACTTGTCATCCAGGGAAAGATCAAAGCGTAAACTCTTTGAGACATTACTCCCATAAAGGAAATTGCGCATGGTGACTGTTGTATTCAATGACGATGCAATTTCTGTCTTTCATCAACATTCTGATGGTCCACAGATTACAGAATGCCTCCAGATGTGCATCGGAAACTACTACTGGTCTTCCAGGGAACGATCAAAGCGTAGACTGTTAGAGAAATTACACCCATGGAGGAAAGTGCGAATGGTGACTGTTGTATTCAATCCCGATGCAATTACTGTGTTTCATCAACACTTTGATGGTCTACACATTACAGAATGCCACCAGATGTGCATCGGAAACTACTACCAGTCTTCCAGGAAACGATCAAAGCGTAGACTGTTTGAGACATTAGTTTTATGGAGGAATGTGCGCATGGTGACTGTTGTATTCAATCCCGATGCAATTTCTGTGTTTCATCAACACTCTGATAGTCCACAGATTACAGAATGCCTCCTGATGTGCATCGGTAACTACTACTGGTCTTCCAGGTTATGATCAAAGCGTAGACGGTTGGAGACATTACTCCCATGGAGGAAAGTGCGCATTGTGACTGTTGTATTCAATCCCGATACAATTTCTGTGTTTCATCAACACTCTGATAGTCCACAGATTACAGAATGCCTCCAGATGTGCATCGGTAACTACTACTGGTCTTCCAGGGAACGGATAAAGCGTAGACTGTTTGAGACATTACTCCCATGGAGGAAAGTGCGCATGGTGACTGTTGTATTCAATCCCGATGCATTTTCTGTGTTTCATCAACACTCTGATGGTCCACAGATTACAGAATGCCTCCAGATGTGAATCGGAAACTACTACTGGTCATCCAGGGAACGATCAAATCGTAGACTGTGTGAGACATTACTTCCATTTAAGAAAGTGAGCATGGTGACTGTTGTATTCAATCCGGATGCAATTTCCGTGTTTCATCAACACTCTGATAGACCACAGATTACAGAATGCCTCCAGATGTGCATCGGAAACTACTACTGGTCTTCCAGGGAACGGATAAAGCGTAGACTGTTTGAGACATTACTCCCATGGAGGAAAGTGCGCATGGTGACTGTTGTATTCAATCCCGATGCATTTTCTGTGTTTCAACAACACTCTGATGGTCCACAGATTACAGAATGCCTCCAGATGTGCATCGGAAACTACTACTAGTCTTCCAAGGGACGATCAAAGCGTAAACTCTTTGAGACATTACTCCCATGGAGGAAAGTGCGCATGGTGACTGTTGTATTCAATCCCGATGCATTTTCTGTGTTTCATCAACACTCTGACAGTCCACAGATTAGAGAATGCCACGAGGTATTTATCGGAAACTACTATTGGTCTTCCAGGGAACGATCAAAGCGTATACTCTTTTAGACATTACTCCCATGGAGGAAAGTGCGCGTGGTGACTGTTGTATTCAATCCCGATGCAATTTCTGTGTTTCATCAACATTCTAATAGTCCACAGATTACAGAATGCCTCCAGATGTGCATCGGAAACTACTACTGGTCTTCCAGGGAACGGATAAAGCGTAGACTGTTTGAGACATTACTCCCATGGAGGAAAGTGCGCATGGTGACTGTTGTATTCAATCCCGATGCAATTTCTGTGTTTCATCAACACTCTGATAGTCTACACATTACAGAATGCGACCAGATGTGCATCGGAAACTACTACTGGTCTTCCAGGGAACGATCAAAGCATAGATGGTTTGAGACATTACTCCCGTGGAGGAGAGTGCGCATGGTGACTGTTGTATTCAATCCCGATGCAATTTCTGTGTTTCATCAACACTCTGATAGTCCACAGATAACAGAATGCCTCCTGATGTGCATCGGAAACAACTACCGGTCTTCCAGGAAACGATCAAAGCGTAGACTGTTTGAGACATTACTCCCATGGAGGAAAGTGCGCATGGTGACTGTTGTAACCAATCCCGATGCAATTTCTGTGTTTCATCAACACTCTGATACTCCACAGATTACAGAATGCTTCCAAATGTGCATCGGAAACTACTACTGGTCTTCCTGGGAACGATCAAATCGTAGACTGTTTGAGACATTACTCCCATGGAGGAAAGTGCGCATGGTGACTGTTGTAATCAATCCCGATGCAATTTCTGTGTTTCATCAACACTCTGAAAGTCCACAAATTACAGAATGCCTCCAGTTGTGCATCGGAAACTACTATTGGTCTTCCAGGGAACGATCAAAGCGTAGAGTGTATGAGACATTACTTTCGTGAAGGAAAGTGAGCATGGTGACTGTTGTATTCAATCCCGATGCAATTTCTGTGTTTCATCAACACTCTGATAGTCCACAGATAACAGAATGCCTCCAGATGAGCATCGGAAACTACTACTGGTCTTCCAGGGAACGATCAAAGCGTAAAGTCTTCGAGACATTTCTCCCATGGAGGAAAGTGCGCATTGTGACTGTTGTATTCAATTCCGATGCAATTTCTGTGTTTCATCAACATTCTGATAGTCCACAGATAACAGAATTCCTCCAGATGTGCATCGGAAACTACTAATGGTCTTCCAGGGAACGATCAAAGCGTAGAGTGTTTGAGACATTACTTTCATGAAGGAAAGTGAGCATGGTGACTGTTGTATTCAATCCCGATGCAATTTCTGTGTTTCATCAACACTCTGATAGTCCACAGATAACAGAATGCCTCCAGATGTGCATCGGAAACTACTACTGGTCTTCCAGGGAACGATCAAAGCTTAACTCTTTGAGACATTACTCCCATGGAGGAAAGTGCGCATGGTGACTGTTGTATTCAATCCCGATGCAATTTTTGTGTTTGATCAACATTCTGATAGTCCACAGATAACAGAATGCCTCCAGATGTGCATCGGAAACTACTACTTGTCATCCAGGGAAAGATCAAAACGTAAACTCTTTGAGACATTACTCCCATGGAGGAAATTGCGCATGGTGACTGTTGTATTCAATGACGATGCAATTTCTGTCTTTCATCAACATTCTGATAGTCCACAGATTACAGAATGCCTCCAGATGTGCATTGGAAACTACTACTGGTCTTCCAGGGAACGATCAAAGCGTAGACTGTTAGAGAAATTACACCCATGGAGGAAAGTGCGAATGGTGACTGTTGTATTCAATCCCGATGCATTTTCTGTGTTTCATCAGCACTCTGATAGTCCACAAATTACAGAATGCCTCCAGATGTTCATCGGAAACTACTACCGGTCTTCCAGGAAACGATCAAAGCGTAGACTGTTTGAGACATTACTTTTATGGAGGAATGTGCGCATGGTGACAGTTGTATTCAATCCAGATGCAATTTCTGTGTTTCATCAACACTCTGATAGTCAACAGATTACAGGATGGCACCAGATGTGCATCGGTAACTACTACTGGTCTTCCAGGTTATGATCAGAGCGTAGACGGTTAGAGACATAACTCCCATGGAGGAAAGAGCGCATGGTGACTGTTGTATTCAATCCCGATACAATATCTGTGTTTCATCAACACTCTGATAGTCCACAGATAACAGAATGCCTCCAGATGAGCATCGGAAACTACTACTGGTCTTCCAGGGAACGATCAAAGCGTAAACTCTTCGAGACATTTCTCCCATTGAGGAAAGTGCGCATGGTGACTGTTGTATTCAATTCCGATGCAATTTCTGTGTTTCATCAACATTCTGATAGTCCACAGATTTCAGAATGCCTCCAGATGTGCATCGGAAACTACTACTGGTCTTCCTGGGAACGGATAAAGCGTAGACTGTTTGAGACATTACTCCCATGGAGGAAAGTGCGCATGGTGACTGTTGTAGTCAATCCCGATGCATTTTCTGTGTTTCATCAACACTCTGATGGTCCACAGATTACAGAATGCCTCCAGATGTGAATCGGAAACTACTACTGGTCTTCCAAGGGATGATCAAAGCGTAAACTCTTTGAGACATTACTCCCATGGAGAAAAGTGCGCATGGTGACTGTTGTATTCAATCCCGATGCATTTTCTGTGTTTCATCAACACTCTGACAGTCCACAGATTACAGAATGCCACGAGGTGTTTATCGGAAACTACTACTGGTCTTCCAGGGAACGATGAAAACGTAGACTGTTTCAGACATTACTCCCATGGAGGAAAGTGAGCATGGTGACTGTTGTATTCAATCCCGCTGCAATTTCTGTGTTTCATCAACACTCTGATAGTCCACAGATAACAGAATGCCTCCAGATGTGCATCGGAAACTACTACTGGTCTTCCAGGGAACGATCATAGCGTAAACTCTTTGAGACATTACTCTCATGGAGGAAAGTGCGCATGGTGACTGTTGTATTCAATCCCGAAGCAATATCTGTGTTTCATCAACATTTTGATAGTCCACAGATTACACTATGCCTCCAGATGTGCATCGGAAACTACTACTGGTCTTTCAGGGAACGGATGAAGCGTGGACTGTTTGAGACATTACTCCCATGGAGGAAAGTGCGCATGGTGACTGTTGTATTCAATCCCGATGCATTTTCTGCGTTTCATCAACACTCTGATGGTCCACAGATTACAGAATGCCTCATGATGTGCATAGGAAACTACTACTGGTTTTTTAAGGGACGATCAAAGCGTAAACTCTTTGAGACATTACTCCCATGTAGGAAAGTGCGCATGGTGACTGTTGTATTCAATCCCGATGCATTTTCTGTGTTTCATCAACACTTTGATAGTCCACAGATTACAGAATGCCTCCAGATGTGCATCGGAAACTACTACTTGTCATCCAGGGAAAAATCAAAACGTAAACTCTTTGAGACATTACTCCCATGGAGGAAATTGCACATGGTGACTGTTGTATTCAATGACGAAGCAATTTCTGTCTTTCATCAACATTCTGATAGTCCACAGATTACAGAATGCCTCCAGATGTGCATTGGAAACTACTACTGGTCTTCCAGGGAACGATCAAAGCGTAGACTGTTAGAGAAATTACACCCATGGAGGAAAGTGCGAATGGTGACTGTTGTATTCAATCCCGATGCATTTTCTGTGTTTCATCAGCACTCTGATAGTCCACAAATTACAGAATGCCTCCAGATGTTCATCGAAAACTACTACCGGTCTTCCAGGAAACGATCAAAGCGCAGACTGTTTGAGACATTACTTTTATGGAGGAATGTGCGCATGGTGACTGTTCTATTCAATCCAGATGCAATTTCTGTGTTTCATCAACACTCTGATAGTCCACAGATTACAGAATGGCTCCAGATGTGCATCGGTAACTACTACTGGTCTTCCAGGTTATGATCAAAGCGTAGACGGTTAGAGACATTACTCCCATGGAGGAAAGTGCGCATGGTGACTGTTGTATTCAATCCCGATACAATATCTGTGTTTCATCAACACTCTGATAGTCCACACATTACAGAATGCGACCAGATTTGCATCGGTAACTACTACTGGTCTTCCAGGGAACGATCAAAGCAAAGATGGTTTGTGACATTACTCCCGTGGAGGAGAGTGCGCATGGTGACTGTTGTATTCAATCCCGATGCAATTTCTGTGTTTCATCATCACTCTGATAGTCCACAGATAACAGAATGCCTCCAGATGTGCATCGGAAACTACTACTGGTCTTCCTGGGAACGATCAAATCGTAGACGGTTTGAGACATTACTCCCATTGAAGAAAGTGCGCGTGGTGACTGTTGTATTCAATCCGGATGTAATATCGTGTTTCATCAACACTCTGATAGACCACAGATTCCAGAATTCCTCCAGATGTGCATCGGAAACTACTAATGGTCTTCCAGGGAACGATCAAAGCGTAGAGTGTTTGAGACATTACTTTCATGAAGGAAAGTGAGCATGGTGACTGTTGTATTCAATCCCGATGCAATTTCTGTGTTTCATCAACACTCTGATAGTCCACAGATAACAGAATGCCTCCAGATGTGCATAGGAAACTACTACTGGTCTTCCAGGGAACGATCAAAGCGTAAACTCTTTGAGACATTACACCCATGGAGGAAAGTGCGCATGGTGACTGTTGTATTCAATCCCGATGCAATTTCTGTGTTTCATCAGCATTCTGATAGTCCACAGATAACAGAATGCCTCCAGATGTGCATCGGAAACTACTACTTGTCATCCAGGGAAAGATCAAAACGTAAACTCTTTGAGACATTACTCCCATGGAGGAAATTGCGCATGGTGACTGTTGTATTCAATGACGATGCAATTTCTGTCTTTCATCAACATTCTGATAGACCACAGATTATAGAATGCCTCCAGATGTGCATCGGAAACTACTACTGGTCTTCCAGGGAACGATCAAAGCGTAGAGTGTATGAGACATTACTTTCATGAAGGAAAGTGAGCATGGTGACGGTTGTATTCAATCCCGATGCAATTTCTGTGTTTCATCAACACTCTGATCGTCCACAGATAACAGAATGCCTCCAGATGAGCATCGGAAACTGCTACTGGTCTTCCAGGGAACGATCAAATCGTAAACTCTTCGAGACATTTCTCCCATGGAGGAAAGTGCGCATGGTGACTGTTGTATTCAATTCCGATGCAATTTCTGTGTTTCATCAACATTCTGATAGTCCACAGATTACAGAATGCCTCCAGATGTGCATCGGAAACTACTACTGGTCTTCCAGGGAACTAATGAAGCGTAGACTGTTTGAGACATTACTCCCATGGAGGAAAGTGCGCATGGTGACTGTTGTATTCAATCCCGATGCATTTTCTGTGTTTCATCAACACTCTGATGGTCCACAGATTACAGAATGCCTCCAGATGTGCATCGGAAACTACTACTAGTCTTCCAAGGGACGATCAAAGCGTAAACTCTTTGAGACATTACTCCCATGGAGGAAAGTGCGCATGGTGACTGTTGTATTCAATCCCGATGCATTTTCTGTGTTTCATCAACACTCTGACAGTCCACAGATTAGAGAATGCCACGAGGTATTTATCGGAAACTACTATTGGTCTTCCAGGGAACGATCAAAGCGTATACTCTTTTAGACATTACTCCCATGGAGGAAAGTGCGCGTGGTGACTGTTGTATTCAATCCCGATGCAATTTCTGTGTTTCATCAACATTCTAATAGTCCACAGATTACAGAATGCCTCCAGATGTGCATCGGAAACTACTACTGGTCTTCCAGGGAACGGATAAAGCGTAGACTGTTTGAGACATTACTCCCATGGAGGAAAGTGCGCATGGTGACTGTTGTATTCAATCCCGATGCAATTTCTGTGTTTCATCAACACTCTGATAGTCTACACATTACAGAATGCGACCAGATGTGCATCGGAAACTACTACTGGTCTTCCAGGGAACGATCAAAGCATAGATGGTTTGAGACATTACTCCCGTGGAGGAGAGTGCGCATGGTGACTGTTGTATTCAATCCCGATGCAATTTCTGTGTTTCATCAACACTCTGATAGTCCACAGATAACAGAATGCCTCCTGATGTGCATCGGAAACAACTACCGGTCTTCCAGGAAACGATCAAAGCGTAGACTGTTCGAGACATTACTCCCATGGAGGAAAGTGCGCATGGTGACTGTTGTAACCAATCCCGATGCAATTTCTGTGTTTCATCAACACTCTGATACTCCACAGATTACAGAATGCTTCCAAATGTGCATCGGAAACTACTACTGGTCTTCCTGGGAACGATCAAATCGTAGACTGTTTGAGACATTACTCCCATGGAGGAAAGTGCGCATGGTGACTGTTGTAATCAATCCCGATGCAATTTCTGTGTTTCATCAACACTCTGAAAGTCCACAGATTACAGAATGCCTCCAGTTGTGCATCGGAAACTACTATTGGTCTTCCAGGGAACGATCAAAGCGTAGAGTGTATGAGACATTACTTTCGTGAAGGAAAGTGAGCATGGTGACTGTTGTATTCAATCCCGATGCAATTTCTGTGTTTCATCAACACTCTGATAGTCCACAGATAACAGAATGCCTCCAGATGAGCATCGGAAACTACTACTGGTCTTCCAGGGAACGATCAAAGCGTAAAGTCTTCGAGACATTTCTCCCATGGAGGAAAGTGCGCATTGTGACTGTTGTATTCAATTCCGATGCAATTTCTGTGTTTCATCAACATTCTGATAGTCCACAGATAACAGAATTCCTCCAGATGTGCATCGGAAACTACTAATGGTCTTCCAGGGAACGATCAAAGCGTAGAGTGTTTGAGACATTACTTTCATGAAGGAAAGTGAGCATGGTGACTGTTGTATTCAATCCCGATGCAATTTCTGTGTTTCATCAACACTCTGATAGTCCACAGATAACAGAATGCCTCCAGATGTGCATCGGAAACTACTACTGGTCTTCCAGGGAACGATCAAAGCTTAACTCTTTGAGACATTACTCCCATGGAGGAAAGTGCGCATGGTGACTGTTGTATTCAATCCAGATGCAATTTTTGTGTTTGATCAACATTCTGATAGTCCACAGATAACAGAATGCCTCCAGATGTGCATCGGAAACTACTACTTGTCATCCAGGGAAAGATCAAAACGTAAACTCTTTGAGACATTACTCCCATGGAGGAAATTGCGCATGGTGACTGTTGTATTCAATGACGATGCAATTTCTGTCTTTCATCAACATTCTGATAGTCCACAGATTACAGAATGCCTCCAGATGTGCATTGGAAACTACTACTGGTCTTCCAGGGAACGACCAAAGCGTAGACTGTTAGAGAAATTACACCCATGGAGGAAAGTGCGAATGGTGACTGTTGTATTCAATCCCGATGCATTTTCTGTGTTTCATCAACACTCTGATAGTCCACAGATAACAGAATGCCTCCAGATGAGCATCGGAAACTACTACTGGTCTTCCAGGGAACGATCAAAGCGTAAACTCTTCGAGACATTTCTCCCATTGAGGAAAGTGCGCATGGTGACTGTTGTATTCAATTCCGATGCAATTTCTGTGTTTCATCAACATTCTGATAGTCCACAGATTTCAGAATGCCTCCAGATGTGCATCGGAAACTACTACTGGTCTTCCTGGGAACGGATAAAGCGTAGACTGTTTGAGACATTACTCCCATGGAGGAAAGTGCGCATGGTGACTGTTGTAGTCAATCCCGATGCATTTTCTGTGTTTCATCAACACTCTGATGGTCCACAGATTACAGAATGCCTCCAGATGTGAATCGGAAACTACTACTGGTCTTCCAAGGGATGATCAAAGCGTAAACTCTTTGAGACATTACTCCCATGGAGAAAAGTGCGCATGGTGACTGTTGTATTCAATCCCGATGCATTTTCTGTGTTTCATCAACACTCTGACAGTCCACAGATTACAGAATGCCACGAGGTGTTTATCGGAAACTACTACTGGTCTTCCAGGGAACGATGAAAACGTAGACTGTTTCAGACATTACTCCCATGGAGGAAAGTGAGCATGGTGACTGTTGTATTCAATCCCGCTGCAATTTCTGTGTTTCATCAACACTCTGATAGTCCACAGATAACAGAATGCCTCCAGATGTGCATCGGAAACTACTACTGGTCTTCCAGGGAACGATCATAGCGTAAACTCTTTGAGACATTACTCTCATGGAGGAAAGTGCGCATGGTGACTGTTGTATTCAATCCCGAAGCAATATCTGTGTTTCATCAACATTTTGATAGTCCACAGATTACACTATGCCTCCAGATGTGCATCGGAAACTACTACTGGTCTTTCAGGGAACGGATGAAGCGTGGACTGTTTGAGACATTACTCCCATGGAGGAAAGTGCGCATGGTGACTGTTGTATTCAATCCCGATGCATTTTCTGCGTTTCATCAACACTCTGATGGTCCACAGATTACAGAATGCCTCATGATGTGCATAGGAAACTACTACTGGTTTTTTAAGGGACGATCAAAGCGTAAACTCTTTGAGACATTACTCCCATGTAGGAAAGTGCGCATGGTGACTGTTGTATTCAATCCCGATGCATTTTCTGTGTTTCATCAACACTTTGATAGTCCACAGATTACAGAATGCCTCCAGATGTGCATCGGAAACTACTACTTGTCATCCAGGGAAAAATCAAAACGTAAACTCTTTGAGACATTACTCCCATGGAGGAAATTGCACATGGTGACTGTTGTATTCAATGACGAAGCAATTTCTGTCTTTCATCAACATTCTAATAGTCCACAGATTACAGAATGCCTCCAGATGTGCATTGGAAACTACTACTGGTCTTCCAGGGAACGATCAAAGCGTAGACTGTTAGAGAAATTACACCCATGGAGGAAAGTGCGAATGGTGACTGTTGTATTCAATCCCGATGCATTTTCTGTGTTTCATCAGCACTCTGATAGTCCACAAATTACAGAATGCCTCCAGATGTTCATCGAAAACTACTACCGGTCTTCCAGGAAACGATCAAAGCGCAGACTGTTTGAGACATTACTTTTATGGAGGAATGTGCGCATGGTCACTGTTCTATTCAATCCAGATGCAATTTCTGTGTTTCATCAACACTCTGATAGTCCACAGATTACAGAATGGCTCCAGATGTGCATCGGTAACTACTACTGGTCTTCCAGGTTATGATCAAAGCGTAGACGGTTAGAGACATTACTCCCATGGAGGAAAGTGCGCATGGTGACTGTTGTATTCAATCCCGATACAATATCTGTGTTTCATCAACACTCTGATAGTCCACACATTACAGAATGCGACCAGATTTGCATCGGTAACTACTACTGGTCTTCCAGGGAACGATCAAAGCATAGATGGTTTGTGACATTACTCCCGTGGAGGAGAGTGCGCATGGTGACTGTTGTATTCAATCCCGATGCAATTTCTGTGTTTCATCATCACTCTGATAGTCCACAGATAACAGAATGCCTCCAGATGTGCACCGGAAACTACTACTGGTCTTCCTGGGAACGATCAAATCGTAGACGGTTTGAGACATTACTCCCATTGAAGAAAGTGCGCGTGGTGACTGTTGTATTCAATCCGGATGTAATATCCGTGTTTCATCAACACTCTGATAGACCACAGATTCCAGAATTCCTCCAGATGTGCATCGGAAACTACTAATGGTCTTCCAGGGAACGATCAAAGCGTAGAGTGTTTGAGACATTACTTTCATGAAGGAAAGTGAGCATGGTGACTGTTGTATTCAATCCCGATGCAATTTCTGTGTTTCATCAACACTCTGATAGTCCACAGATAACAGAATGCCTCCAGATGTGCATAGGAAACTACTACTGGTCTTCCAGGGAACGATCAAAGCGTAAACTCTTTGAGACATTACACCCATGGAGGAAAGTGCGCATGGTGACTGTTGTATTCAATCCCGATGCAATTTCTGTGTTTCATCAGCATTCTGATAGTCCACAGATAACAGAATGCCTCCAGATGTGCATCGGAAACTACTACTTGTCATCCAGGGAAAGATCAAAACGTAAACTCTTTGAGACATTACTCCCATGGAGGAAATTGCGCATGGTGACTGTTGTATTCAATGACGATGCAATTTCTGTCTTTCATCAACATTCTGATAGTCCACAGATTATAGAATGCCTCCAGATGTGCATCGGAAACTACTACTGGTCTTCCAGGGAACGATCAAAGCGTAGAGTGTATGAGACATTACTTTCATGAAGGAAAGTGAGCATGGTGACGGTTGTATTCAATCCCGATGCAATTTCTGTGTTTCATCAACACTCTGATCGTCCACAGATAACAGAATGCCTCCAGATGAGCATCGGAAACTGCTACTGGTCTTCCAGGGAACGATCAAATCGTAAACTCTTCGAGACATTTCTCCCATGGAGGAAAGTGCGCATGGTGACTGTTGTATTCAATTCCGATGCAATTTCTGTGTTTCATCAACATTCTGATACCACAGATTACAGAATGCCTCCAGATGTGCATCGGAAACTACTACTGGTCTTCCAGGGAACTAATGAAGCGTAGACTGTTTGAGACATTACTCCCATGGAGGAAAGTGCGCATGGTGACTGTTGTATTCAATCCCGATGCATTTTCTGTGTTTCATCAACACTCTGATGGTCCACAGATTACAGAATGCCTCCAGATGTGAATCGGAAATTACTACTGGTCTTCCAAGGGACGATCAAAGCGTAAACTCTTTGAGACATTACTCCCATGGAGAAAAGTGCGCATGGTGACTGTTGTATTCAATCCCGATGCATTTTCTGTGTTTCATCAACACTCTGACAGTCCACAGATAACAGAATGCCACGAGGTGTTTATCGGAAACTACTACTGGTCTTCCAGGGAACGATGAAAACGTAGACTGTTTCAGACATTACTCCCATGGAGGAAAGTGAGCATGGTGACTGTTGTATTCAATCCCGCTGCAATTTCTGTGTTTCATCAACACTCTGATAGTCCACAGATAACAGAATGCCTCCAGATGTGAATCGGAAACTACTACTGGTCTTCCAGGGAACGATCAAAGCGTAAACTCTTTGAGACATTACTCCCATGGAGGAAAGTGCGCATGGTGACTGTTGTATTCAATCCCGAAGCAATTTCTGTGTTTCATCAACATTCTGATAGTCCACAGATTACAGAATGCCTCCAGATGTGCATCGGAAACTACTACTGGTCTTCCAGGGAACTAATGAAGCGTAGACTGTTTGAGACATTACTCCCATGGAGGAAAGTGCGCATGGTGACTGTTGTGTTCAATCCCGATGCATTTTCTGTGTTTCATCAACACTCTGATGGTCCACAGATTACAGAATGCCTCCAGATGTGCATCGGAAACTACTACTGGTTTTTTAAGGGACGATCAAAGCGTAAACTCTTTGAGACATTACTCCCATGTAGGAAAGTGCGCATGGTGACTGTTGTATTCAATCCCGATGCATTTTCTGTGTTTCATCAACACTCTGACAGTCCACAGATTACAGAATGCCACGAGGTGTTAATCGGAAACTACTAATGGTCTTCCAGTAAACGATGAAAGCGTAGACTGTTTCAGACATTACTCCCATGGAAGTTTGTGCGGATGGTGACTGTTGTAATCAATCCCGATGCAATTTCTGTGTTTCATCAACACTCTGATACTCCACAGATTACAGAATGCCTCCAAATGTGCATCGGAAACTACTACTGGTCTTCCTGGGAACGATCAAATCGTAGACTGTTTGAGACATTACTCCCATGGAAGAAAGTGCGCATTGTGACTGCTGTATTCAATCCCGATGCAATTTCTGTGTTTCATCAACACTCTGATAGTCCACAGATAACAGAATGCCTCCAGATGTGCATCGGAAACTACTACTGGTCTTCCAGGGAACGATCAAAGCGTAAACTCTTTGAGACATTACTCCCATGGAGGAAAGTGCGCATGGTGACTGTTGTATTCAATCCCGATGCAATTTCTGTGTTTCATCAACATTCTAATAGTCCACAGATTACAGAATGCCTCCAGATGTGCATCGGAAACTACTACTGGTCTTCCAGGGAACGGATTATGCGTAGACTGTTTGAGACATTACTCCCATTGAGGAAAGTGCGCATGGTGACTGTTGTATTCAATCCCGATGCAATTTCTGTGTTTCATCAACACTCTGATAGTCTACACATTACAGAATGCGACCAGGTGTGCATCGGAAACTACTACTGGTCTTCCAGGGAACGATGAAAACGTAGACTGTTTCAGACATTACTCCCATGGAGGAAAGTGAGCATGGTGACTGTTGTATTCAATCCCGCTGCAATTTCTGTGTTTCATCAACACTCTGATAGTCCACAGATAACAGAATGCCTCCAGATGTGAATCGGAAACTACTACTGGTCTTCCAGGGAACGATCAAAGCGTAAACTCTTTGAGACATTACTCCCATGGAGGAAAGTGCGCATGGTGACTGTTGTATTCAATCCCGAAGCAATTTCTGTGTTTCATCAACATTCTGATAGTCCACAGATTACAGAATGCCTCCAGATGTGCATCGGAAACTACTACTGGTCTTCCAGGGAACTAATGAAGCGTAGACTGTTTGAGACATTACTCCCATGGAGGAAAGTGCGCATGGTGACTGTTGTGTTCAATCCCGATGCATTTTCTGTGTTTCATCAACACTCTGATGGTCCACAGATTACAGAATGCCTCCAGATGTGCATCGGAAACTACTACTGGTTTTTTAAGGGACGATCAAAGCGTAAACTCTTTGAGACATTACTCCCATGTAGGAAAGTGCGCATGGTGACTGTTGTATTCAATCCCGATGCATTTTCTGTGTTTCATCAACACTCTGACAGTCCACAGATTACAGAATGCCACGAGGTGTTAATCGGAAACTACTAATGGTCTTCCAGTAAACGATGAAAGCGTAGACTGTTTCAGACATTACTCCCATGGAAGTTTGTGCGGATGGTGACTGTTGTAATCAATCCCGATGCAATTTCTGTGTTTCATCAACACTCTGATACTCCACAGATTACAGAATGCCTCCAAATGTGCATCGGAAACTACTACTGGTCTTCCTGGGAACGATCAAATCGTAGACTGTTTGAGACATTACTCCCATGGAAGAAAGTGCGCATTGTGACTGCTGTATTCAATCCCGATGCAATTTCTGTGTTTCATCAACACTCTGATAGTCCACAGATAACAGAATGCCTCCAGATGTGCATCGGAAACTACTACTGGTCTTCCAGGGAACGATCAAAGCGTAAACTCTTTGAGACATTACTCCCATGGAGGAAAGTGCGCATGGTGACTGTTGTATTCAATCCCGATGCAATTTCTGTGTTTCATCAACATTCTAATAGTCCACAGATTACAGAATGCCTCCAGATGTGCATCGGAAACTACTACTGGTCTTCCAGGGAACGGATTATGCGTAGACTGTTTGAGACATTACTCCCATTGAGGAAAGTGCGCATGGTGACTGTTGTATTCAATCCCGATGCAATTTCTGTGTTTCATCAACACTCTGATAGTCTACACATTACAGAATGCGACCAGGTGTGCATCGGAAACTACTACTGGTCTTCCAGGGAACGATCAAAGCATAGATGGTTTGAGACATTACTCCCATGGAGGAAAGTGCGCATGGTGACTGTTGTATTCAATCCCGATGCAATTACTGTGTTTCATCAACACTCTGATAGTCTACACATTACAGAATGCGACCAGATGTGCATCGGAAACTACTACTGGTCTTCCTGGGAACGACCAAAGCGTAGATTGTTTGAGATATTACACCCATGGAGTAAAGTGAGCATGGTGACTGTTGTATTCAATCCCGATGCAATTTCTGTATTTCATCAACACTCTGATAGTCCACAGATAACAGAATGCCTCCAGATGTGCATCGGAAACTACTACTGGTCTTTCAGGGAACGATCAAATCGTAGACTGTTAGAGAAATTACACCCATGGAGTAAAGTGCGAATGGTGACTGTTGTATTCAAGCCCGATGCAATTACTGTGTTTCATCAACACTTTGATGGTCTACACATTACAGAATGCCACCAGATGGGCATCGGAAACTACTACTGGTCTTTCAGCGAACGATCAAATCGTAGATTGTTTGAGACATAACTCCCGTCGAGGAAAGTGCGCATAGTGACTGTTGTATTCAATCCCGATGCATTTTCTGTGTTTCATCAGCACTCTGATAGTCCACAAATTACAGAATGCCTCCAGATGTTCATCGGAAACTACTATTGGTCTTCCAGGGAACGATCAAAGCGTTGAGTTTTTGAGACATTACTTTCATGAAGGAAAGTGAGTATGGTGACTTTTGTATTCAATCCCGATGCAATTTCTGTGTTTCATCAACACTCTGATGGTCCACATACAACAGAATGCCTCCAGATGTCCATCGGAAACTACTACTGGTCTTCCAAGGGACGATCAAAACGTAAACTCTTTGAGACATTACTCCCATGGAGGAAAGTGCGCATGGTGACTGTTGTATTCAATCCCGATGCATTCTCTGTGTTTCATCAACACTCTGACAGTCCACAGATTACAGAATGCCACGAGGTGTTTATCGGAAACTACTACTGGTCTTCCAGGGAACGATGAAAGCGTAGACTGTTTCAGACATTACTCCCATGGAGGATAGTGCGGATGGCGACTGTTGTATTCAATCCCAATGCAATTTCTGTGTTTCATTAACACTCTGACAGTCCACAGATTACAGAATGCCACCAGATGTGCATCGGAAACTACTACTGTTCTTCCAAGGGACGATCAAAGCGTAGACTGTTTGAGACATAACTCCTGTGGAGGAAAGTGCGCCTGGAGACTGTTGTATTCAATCCCGATGCAATTTCTGTGTTTCATCAACACTCTGATAGTGCACAGATTACAGAATGCCACCAGATGTGCATCGGAAACTACTACTGGTCTTCCAGGGAACGATCAAAGCGTAGACTGTTAGAGACATTACTCCCATGGAGAAAAGTGCGCATGGTGACTGTTGTATTCAATCCCGATGCAATTACTGTGTTTCATCAACACTCTGATAGTCTACACATTACAGAATGCGACCACATGTGCATCGGAAACTACTACTGGTCTTCCTGGGAACGATAAAAGCGTAGATTGTTTGAGATATTACTCCCGTACTGGAAAGTGCGCATGGTGACTCTTGTATCAATCCCGATGCAATTTCTGTGTTTCATCAACACTCTGATAGTCCATAGATAACACAATGCCTCCAGATGTGCATCGGAAACTACTACTGGTCTTCCAGGGAACGATCAAAGCGTAAACTCTTCGAGACATTACTGCCATGGAGGAAAGTGCGCATGGTGACTGTTGTATTCAATCCCGATGCAATTTCTGTGTTTCATCAACATTCTGATAGTCCACAGATTACAGAATGCCTCCAGATGTGCATCGGAAGCTACTACTGGTCTTCCAGGGAACGATCAAAGCGTAGACTGTTTAAACCATTACTCCCATGGAGGAAAGTGCGCATGGTCACTGTTGTATTCAATCCCGATGCAAATTCTGTGTTTCATCAACACTCTGATGGTCCACAGATTACAGAATGCCTCCAGATGTGCATCGGAAACTACTACTGGTCTTCCAAGGGACGATCAAAGCGTAAACTCTTTGAGACATTACTCCCATGGAGGAAAGTGCGCATGGTGACTGTTGTATTCAATCCCGATGCATTTTCTGTGTTTCATCAACACTCTGACAGTCCACAGATTACAGAATGCCACGAGGTGTTTATCGGAAACTACTAATGGTCTTCCAGGGAACGATCAAAGCGTAAACTCTTTTAGACATTACTCCCATGGAGGAAAGTGCGCGTGGTGACTGTTGTATTCAATCCCGATGCAATTTCTGTGTTTCATCAACATTCTAATAGTCCACAGATTACAGAATGCCTCCAGATGTGCATCGGAAACTACTACTGGTCTTCCAGGGAACGGATAAAGCGTAGACTGTTTGAGACATTACTCCCATGGAGGAAAGTGCGCATGGTGACTGTTGTATTCAATCCCGATGCTATTTCTGTGTTTCATCAACACTCTGATAGTCTACACATTACAGAATGCGACCAGGTGTGCATCGGAAACTACTACTGGTCTTCCAGGGAACGATCAAAGCATAGATGGTTTGAGACATTACTCCCGTGGAGGAGAGTGCGCATGGTGACTGTTGTATTCAATCCCGATGCAATTTCTGTGTTTCATCAACACTCTGATAGTCCAAAGATAACATAATGCCTCCAGATGTGCATCGGAAACTACTACTGGTCTTCCTGGGAACGATCAAATCGTAGACTGTTTGAGACATTACTCCCATGGAAGAAAGTGCGCATGGTGACTGTTGTATTCAATCCGGATGCAATTTCCGTGATTCATCAACACTCTGATAGTCCACAGATTACAGAATGCCTCCAGATGTGCATCGGAAACTACTACTGGTCTTCCAGGGAACGGATAAAGCGTAGACTGTTTGAGACATTACTCCCATGGAGGAAAGTGCGCATGGTGACTGTTGTATTCAATCCCGATGCATTTTCTGTGTTTCATCAACACTCTGATGGTCCACAGATTACAGAATGCCTCCAGATGTGAATCGGAAACTACTACTGGTCTTCCAAGGGACGATCAAAGCGTAAACTCTTTGAGACATTACTCCCATGGAGAAAAGTGCGCATGGTGACTGTTGTATTCAATCCCGATGCATTTTCTGTGTTTCATCAACACTCTGACAGTCCACAGATTACAGAATGCCACGAGGTGTTTATCGGAAACTACTACTGGTCTTCCAGGGAACGATGAAAACGTAGACTGTTTCAGACATTACTCCCATGGAGGAAAGTGAGCATGGTGACTGTTGTATTCAATCCCGCTGCAATTTCTGTGTTTCATCAACACTCTGATAGTCCACAGATAACAGAATGCCTCCAGATGTGAATCGGAAACTACTACTGGTCTTCCAGGGAACGATCAAAGCGTAAACTCTTTGAGACATTACTCCCATGGAGGAAAGTGCGCATGGTGACTGTTGTATTCAATCCCGAAGCAATTTCTGTGTTTCATCAACATTCTGATAGTCCACAGATTACAGAATGCCTCCAGATGTGCATCGGAAACTACTACTGGTCTTCCAGGGAACTAATGAAGCGTAGACTGTTTGAGACATTACTCCCATGGAGGAAAGTGCGCATGGTGACTGTTGTATTCAATCCCGATGCATTTTCTGTGTTTCATCAACACTCTGATGGTCCACAGATTACAGAATGCCTCCAGATGTGCATCGGAAACTACTACTGGTTTTTTAAGGGACGATCAAAGCGTAAACTCTTTGAGACATTACTCCCATGTAGGAAAGTGCGCATGGTGACTGTTGTATTCAATCCCGATGCATTTTCTGTGTTTCATCAACACTCTGACAGTCCACAGATTACAGAATGCCACGAGGTGTTAATCGGAAACTACTAATGGTCTTCCAGTAAACGATGAAAGCGTAGACTGTTTCAGACATTACTCCCATGGAAGATTGTGCGGATGGTGAATGTTGTAATCAATCCCGATGCAATTTCTGTGTTTCATCAACACTCTGATACTCCACAGATTACAGAATGCCTCCAAATGTGCATCGGAAACTACTACTGGTCTTCCTGGGAACGATCAAATCGTAGACTGTTTGAGACATTACTCCCATGGAAGAAAGTGCGCATTGTGACTGCTGTATTCAATCCCGATGCAATTTCTGTGTTTCATCAACACTCTGATAGTCCACAGATAACAGAATGCCTCCAGATGTGCATCGGAAACTACTACTGGTCTTCCAGGGAACGATCAAAGCGTAAACTCTTTGAGACATTACTCCCATGGAGGAAAGTGCGCATGGTGACTGTTGTATTCAATCCCGATGCAAGTTCTGTGTTTCATCAACATTCTAATAGTCCACAGATTACAGAATGCCTCCAGATGTGCATCGGAAACTACTACTGGTCTTCCAGGGAACGGATAAAGCGTAGACTGTTTGAGACATTACTCCCATTGAGGAAAGTGCGCATGGTGACTGTTGTATTCAATCCCGATGCAATTTCTGTGTTTCATCAACACTCTGATAGTCTACACATTACAGAATGCGACCAGGTGTGCATCGGAAACTACTACTGGTCTTCCAGGGAACGATCAAATCATAGATGGTTTGAGACATTACTCCCATGGAGGAAAGTGCGCATGGTGACTGTTGTATTCAATCCCGATGCAATTACTGTGTTTCATCAACACTCTGATAGTCTACACATTACAGAATGCGACCAGATGTGCATCGGAAACTACTACTGGTCTTCCTGGGAACGATAAAAGCGTAGATTGTTTGAGATATTACTCCCGTACTGGAAAGTGCGCATGGTGACTCTTGTATCAATCCCGATGCAATTTCTGTGTTTCATCAACACTCTGATAGTCCATAGATAACACAATGCCTCCAGATGTGCATCGGAAACTACTACTGGTCTTCCAGGGAACGATCAAAGCGTAAACTCTTTGAGACATTACTGCCATGGAGGAAAGTGCGCATGGTGACTGTTGTATTCAATCCCGATGCAATTTCTGTGTTTCATCAACATTCTGATACTCCACAGATTACAGAATGCCTCCAGATGTGCATCGGAAGCTACTACTGGTCTTCCAGGGAACGATCAAAGCGTAGACTGTTTAAACCATTACTCCCATGGAGGAAAGTGCGCATGGTCACTGTTGTATTCAATCCCGATGCAATTTCTGTGTTTCATCAACACTCTGATGGTCCACAGATTACAGAATGCCTCCAGATGTGCATCGGAAACTACTACTGGTCTTCTAAGGGACGATCAAAGCGTAAACTCTTTGAGACATTACTCCCATGGAGGAAAGTGCGCATGGTGACTGTTGTATTCAATCCCGATGCATTTTCTGTGTTTCATCAACACTCTGACAGTCCACAGATTACAGAATGCCACGAGGTGTTTATCGGAAACTACTAATGGTCTTCCAGGGAACGATCAAAGCGTAAACTCTTTTAGACATTACTCCCATGGAGGAAAGTGCGCGTGGTGACTGTTGTATTCAATCCCGATGCAATTTCTGTCTTTCATCAACATTCTAATAGTCCACAGATTACAGAATGCCTCCAGATGTGCATCGGAAACTACTACTTGTCTTCCAGGGAACGGATAAAGCGTAGACTGTTTGAGATATTACTCCCATGGTGGAAAGTGCGCATGGTGACAGTTGTATTCAATCCCGATGCAATTACTGTGTTTCATCAACACTCTGATAGTCTACACATTACAGAATGCGACCAGATGTGCATCGGAAACTACTACTGGTCTTCCTGGGAACGATCAAAGCGTAGATTGTTTGAGATATTACACCCACGGAGTAAAGTGAGCATGGTGACTGTTGTATTCAATCCCGATGCAATTTCTGTGTTTCATCAACACTCTGATAGTCCACAGATAACAGAATGCCTCCAGATGTGCATCGGAAACCGTTACTGGTCTTTCAGCGAACGATCAAATCGTAGACTGTTAGAGAAATTACACCCATGGAGTAAAGTGCGAATGGTGACTGTTGTATTCAAGCCCGATGCAATTACTGTGTTTCATCAACACTTTGATGGTCTACACATTACAGAATGCCACCAGATGGGCATCGGAAACTACTACTGGTCTTTCAGGGAACGATCAAATCGTAGATTGTTTGAGACATAACTCCCGTGGAGGAAAGTGCGCATAGTGACTGTTGTAATCAATCCCGATGCATTTTCTGTGTTTCATCAGCACTCTGATAGTCCACAAATTACAGAATGCCTCCAGATGTTCATCGGAAACTACTATTGGTCTTCCAGGGAACGATCAAAGCGTTGAGTTTTTGAGACATTACTTTCATGAAGGAAAGTGAGTATGGTGACTTTTGTATTCAATCCCGATGCAATTTCTGTGTTTCATCAACACTCTGATGGTCCACATACAACAGAATGCCTCCAGATGTCCATCGGAAACTACTACTGGTCTTCCAAGGGACGATCAAAACGTAAACTCTTTGAGACATTACTCCCATGGAGGAAAGTGCGCATGGTGACTGTTGTATTCAATCCCGATGCATTCTCTGTGTTTCATCAACACTCTGACAGTCCACAGATTACAGAATGCCACCAGATGTGCATCGGAAACTACTACTGTTCTTCCAAGGGACGATCAAAGCGTAGACTGTTTGAGACATAACTCCCGTGGAGGAAAGTGCGCCTGGAGACTGTTGTATTCAATCCCGATGCAATTTCTGTGTTTCATCAACACTCTGATAGTCCACAGATTACAGAATGCCACCAGATGTGCATCGGAAACTACTACTGGTCTTCCAGGGAACGATCAAAGCGTAGACTGTTAGAGACATTACTCCCATGGAGGAAAGTGCGCATGGTGACTGTTGTATACAATCCCGATGCAATTACTGTGTTTCATCAACACTCTGATAGTCTACACATTACAGAATGCGACCAGATGTGCATCGGAAACTACTACTGGTCTTCCTGGGAACGATCAAAGCGTAGATTGTTTGAGATATTACTCCCGTACTGGAAAGTGCGCATGGTGACTCTTGTATCAATCCCGATGCAATTTCTGTGTTTCATCAACACTCTGATAGTCCATAGATAACACAATGCCTCCAGATGTGCATCGGAAACTACTACTGGTTTTTTAAGGGACGATCAAAGCGTAAACTCTTTGAGACATTACTCCCATGTAGGAAAGTGCGCATGGTGACTGTTGTATTCAATCCCGATGCATTTTCTGTGTTTCATCAACACTCTGACAGTCCACAGATTACAGAATGCCACGAGGTGTTAATCGGAAACTACTAATGGTCTTCCAGTAAACGATGAAAGCGTAGACTGTTTCAGACATTACTCCCATGGAAGATTGTGCGGATGGTGACTGTTGTAATCAATCCCGATGCAATTTCTGTGTTTCATCAACACTCTGATACTCCACAGATTACAGAATGCCTCCAAATGTGCATCGGAAACTACTACTGGTCTTCCTGGGAACGATCAAATCGTAGACTGTTTGAGACATTACTCCCATGGAAGAAAGTGCGCATTGTGACTGCTGTATTCAATCCAGATGCAATTTCTGTGTTTCATCAACACTCTGATAGTCCACAGATAACAGAATGCCTCCAGATGTGCATCGGAAACTACTACTGGTCTTCCAGGGAACGATCAAAGCGTAGACTGTTAGAGACATTACTCCCATGGAGGAAAGTGCGCATGGTGACTGTTGTATACAATCCCGATGCAATTACTGTGTTTCATCAACACTCTGATAGTCTACACATTACAGAATGCGACCAGATGTGCATCGGAAACTACTACTGGTCTTCCTGGGAACGATCAAAGCGTAGATTGTTTGAGATATTACTCCCGTACTGGAAAGTGCGCATGGTGACTCTTGTATCAATCCCGATGCAATTTCTGTGTTTCATCAACACTCTGATAGTCCATAGATAACACAATGCCTCCAGATGTGCATCGGAAACTACTACTGGTCTTCCAGGGAACGATCAAAGCGTAAACTCTTTGAGACATTACTGCCATGGAGGAAAGTGCGCATGGTGACTGTTGTATTCAATCCCGATGCAATTTCTGTGTTTCATCAACATTCGGATAGTCCACAGATTACAGAATGCCTCCAGATGTGCATCGGAAGCTACTACTGGTCTTCCAGGGAACGATCAAAGCGTAGACTGTTTAAACCATTACTCCCATGGAGGAAAGTGCGCATGGTGACTGTTGTATTCAATCCCGATGCAATTTCTGTATTTCATCAACACTCTGATGGTCCACAGATTACAGAATGCCTCCAGATGTGCATCGGAAACTACTACTGGTCTTCCAAGGGACGATCAAAGCGTAAACTCTTTGAGACATTACTCCCATGGAGGAAAGTGCGCATGGTGACTGTTGTATTCAATCCCGATGCATTTTCTGTGTTTCATCAACACTCTGACAGTCCACAGATTACAGAATGCCACGAGGTGTTTATCGGAAACTACTAATGGTCTTCCAGGGAACGATCATAGCGTAAACTCTTTTAGACATTACTCCCATGGAGGAAAGTGCGCGTGGTGACTGTTGTATTCAATCCCGATGCAATTTCTGTGTTTCATCAACATTCTAATAGTCCACAGATTACAGAATGCCTCCAGATGTGCATCGGAAACTACTACTGGTCTTCCAGGGAAAGGATAAAGCGTAGACTGTTTCAGACATTACCCCCATGGAGGAAAGTGCGCATGGTGACTGTTGTATTTAATCCCGATGCTATTTCTGTGTTTCATCAACACTCTGATAGTCTACACATTACAGAATGCGACCAGGTGTGCATCGGAAACTACTACTGGCCTTCCAGGGAACGATCAAAGCATAGATGGTTTGAGACATTACTCCCGTGGAGGAGAGTGCGCATGGTGAATGTTGTATTCAATCCCGATGCATTTTCTGTGTTTCATCAACACTGTGACAGTCCACAGATTACAGAATGCCACGAGGTGTTAATCGGAAACTACTAATGGTCTTCCAGTAAACGATGAAAGCGTAGACTGTTTCAGACATTACTCCCATGGAAGATTGTGCGGATGGTGACTGTTGTAATCAATCCCGATGCAATTTCTGTGTTTCATCAACACTCTGATACTCCACAGATTACAGAATGCCTCCAAATGTGCATCGGAAACTACTACTGGTCTTCCTGGGAACGATCAAATCGTAGACTGTTGAGACATTACTCCCATGGAAGAAAGTGCGCATTGTGACTGCTGTATTCAATCCAGATGCAATTTCTGTGTTTCATCAACACTCTGATAGTCCACAGATAACAGAATGCCTCCAGATGTGCATCGGAAACTACTACTGGTCTTCCAGGGAACGATAAAAGCGTAAACTCTTTGAGACATTACTCCCATGGAGGAAAGTGCGCATGGTGACTGTTGTATTCAATCCCGATGCAATTTCTGTGTTTCATCAACATTCTAATAGTCCACAGATTACAGAATGCCTCCAGATGTGCATCGGAAACTACTACTGGTCTTCCAGGGAACGGATAAAGCGTAGACTGTTTGAGACATTACTCCCATTGAGGAAAGTGCGCATGGTGACTGTTGTATTCAATCCCGATGCAATTTCTGTGTTTCATCAACACTCTGATAGTCTACACATTACAGAATGCGACCAGGTGTGCATCGGAAACTACTACTGGTCTTCCAGGGAACGATCAAAGCATAGATGGTTTGAGACATTACTCCCATGGAGGAAAGTGCGCATGGTGACTGTTGTATTCAATCCCGATGCAATTACTGTGTTTCATCAACACTCTGATAGTCTACACATTACAGAATGCGACCAGATGTGCATCGGAAACTACTACTGGTCTTCCTGGGAACGATCAAAGCGTAGATTGTTTGAGATATTACACCCATGGAGTAAAGTGAGCATGGTGACTGTTGTATTCAATCCCGATGCAATTTCTGTGTTTCATCAACACTCTGATAGTCCACAGATAACAGAATGCCTCCAGATGTGCATCGGAAACCGTTACTGGTCTTTCAGCGAACGATCAAATCGTAGACTGTTAGAGAAATTACACCCATGGAGTAAAGTGCGAATGGTGACTGTTGTATTCAAGCCCGATGCAATTACTGTGTTTCATCAACACTTTGATGGTCTACACATTACAGAATGCCACCAGATGGGCATCGGAAACTACTACTGGTCTTCCTGGGAACGATCAAATCGTAGACTGTTTGAGACATTACTCCCATGGAAGAAAGTGCGCATGGTGACTGTTGTATTCAATCCGGATGCAATTTCCGTGATTCATCAACACTCTGATAGTCCACAGATTACAGAATTCCTCCAGATGTGCATCGGAAACTACTACTGGTTTTTTAAGGGACGATCAAAGCGTAAACTCTTTGAGACATTACTCCCATGTAGGAAAGTGCGCATGGTGACTGTTGTATTCAATCCCGATGCATTTTCTGTGTTTCATCAACACTCTGACAGTCCACAGATTACAGAATGCCACGAGGTGTTAATCGGAAACTACTAATGGTCTTCCAGTAAACGATGAAAGCGTAAACTCTTTGAGACATTACTCCCATGGAGGAAAGTGCGCATGGTGACTGTTGTATTCAATCCCGATGCTATTTCTGTGTTTCATCAACATTTTCATAGTCCACAGATTACAGAATGCCTCCAGATGTGCATCGGAAACTACTACTGGTCTTCCAGGGAACGATCAAAGCGTAGACTGTTAAAGAAATTACACCCATGGAGGAAAGTGCGAATGGTGACTGTTGTATTCAATCCCGATGCAATTACTGTGTTTCATCAACACTTTGATGGTCTACACGTTACAGAATGCCACCAGATGTGCATCGGAAACTACTACTGGTCTTCCAGGGAACGAGCAAAGCGTAGACTGTTAGAGACATTACTCCCATGGAGGAAGGTGCGCATGGTGACTGTTGTATTTAATCCCGATTGAATTACTGTGTTTCATCAACACTCTGATAGTCTTCACATTACAGAATGCCACCAGATGTGCATCGGAAACTACTACTGGTCTTCCTGGGAACGATCAAATCGTAGACTGTTGAGACATTACTCCTATGGAAGAAAGTGCGCATGGTGACTGTTGTATTCAATCCCGATGCATTTTCTGTGTTTCATCAACACTCTGACAGTCCACAGATTACAGAATGCCACGAGGTGTTAATCGGAAACTACTAATGGTCTTCCAGTAAACGATGAAAGCGTAGACTGTTTCAGACATTACTCCCATGGAAGATTGTGCGGATGGTGACTGTTGTAATCAATCCCGATGCAATTTCTGTGTTTCATCAACACTCTGATACTCCACAGATTACAGAATGCCTCCAAATGTGCATCGGAAACTACTACTGGTCTTCCTGGGAACGATCAAATCGTAGACTGTTGAGACATTACTCCCATGGAAGAAAGTGCGCATTGTGACTGCTGTATTCAATCCAGATGCAATTTCTGTGTTTCATCAACACTCTGATAGTCCACAGATAACAGAATGCCTCCAGATGTGCATCGGAAACTACTACTGGTCTTCCAGGGAACGATCAAAGCGTAAACTCTTTGAGACATTACTCCCATGGAGGAAAGTGCGCATGGTGACTGTTGTATTCAATCCCGATGCAATTTCTGTGTTTCATCAACATTCTAATAGTCCACAGATTACAGAATGCCTCCAGATGTGCATCGGAAACTACTACTGGTCTTCCAGGGAACGGATAAAGCGTAGACTGTTTGAGACATTACTCCCATTGAGGAAAGTGCGCATGGTGACTGTTGTATTCAATCCCGATGCAATTTCTGTGTTTCATCAACACTCTGATAGTCTACACATTACAGAATGCGACCAGGTGTGCATCGGAAACTACTACTGGTCTTCCAGGGAACGATCAAAGCATAGATGGTTTGAGACATTACTCCCATGGAGGAAAGTGCGCATGGTGACTGTTGTATTCAATCCGGATGCAATTTCCGTGATTCATCAACACTCTGATAGTCCACAGATTACAGAATTCCTCCAGATGTGCATCGGAAACTACTACTGGTTTTTTAAGGGACGATCAAAGCGTAAACTCTTTGAGACATTACTCCCATGTAGGAAAGTGCGCATGGTGACTGTTGTATTCAATCCCGATGCATTTTCTGTGTTTCATCAACACTCTGACAGTCCACAGATTACAGAATGCCACGAGGTGTTAATCGGAAACTACTAATGGTCTTCCAGTAAACGATGAAAGCGTAAACTCTTTGAGACATTACTCCCATGGAGGAAAGTGCGCATGGTGACTGTTGTATTCAATCCCGATGCTATTTCTGTGTTTCATCAACATTTTCATAGTCCACAGATTACAGAATGCCTCCAGATGTGCATCGGAAACTACTACTGGTCTTCCAGGGAACGATCAAAGCGTAGACTGTTAAAGAAATTACACCCATGGAGGAAAGTGCGAATGGTGACTGTTGTATTCAATCCCGATGCAATTACTGTGTTTCATCAACACTTTGATGGTCTACACGTTACAGAATGCCACCAGATGTGCATCGGAAACTACTACTGGTCTTCCAGGGAACGATCAAATCGTAGAATGTTTGAGACATAACTCCCGTGGAGGAAGGTGCGCATGGTGACTGTTGTATTCAATCCCGATGCATTTTCTGTGTTTCATCAGCACTCTGATAGTCCACAAATTACAGAATGCCTCCAGACGTTCATCGGAAACTACTACCGCTCTTCCAGGAAACGATCAAAGCGTAGACAGTTTGAGACATTACTTTTATGGAGGAATGTGCGCATGGTGACTGTTGTATTCAATCCCGATGCAATTTCTGTGTTTCATCAACACTCTGATTGTCCACAGATAACAGAATGCCTCCAGATGTGCATCGGAAACTACTACTGGTCTTCCAGGGATCGGATAAAGCGTAGACTGTTTGAGACATTACTCCCACGGAGGATAGTGCGGATGGCGACTGTTGTATTCAATACCAATGCAATTTCTGTGTTTCATCAACACCCTGATAGTCCACAGATTACAGAATGCCAACAGATGTGCATCGGAAACTACTACTGGTCTTCCTGGGAACGATCAAATCGTAGACTGTTGAGACATTACTCCCATGGAAGAAAGTGCGCATGGTGACTGTTGTATTCAATCCCGATGCATTTTCTGTGTTTCATCAACACTCTGACAGTCCACAGATTACAGAATGCCACGAGGTGTTAATCGGAAACTACTAATGGTCTTCCAGTAAACGATGAAAGCGTAGACTGTTTCAGACATTACTCCCATGGAAGATTGTGCGGATGGTGACTGTTGTAATCAATCCCGATGCAATTTCTGTGTTTCATCAACACTCTGATACTCCACAGATTACAGAATGCCTCCAAATGTGCATCGGAAACTACTACTGGTCTTCCTGGGAACGATCAAATCGTAGACTGTTGAGACATTACTCCCATGGAAGAAAGTGCGCATTGTGACTGCTGTATTCAATCCAGATGCAATTTCTGTGTTTCATCAACACTCTGATAGTCCACAGATAACAGAATGCCTCCAGATGTGCATCGGAAACTACTACTGGTCTTCCAGGGAACGATCAAAGCGTAAACTCTTTGAGACATTACTCCCATGGAGGAAAGTGCGCATGGTGACTGTTGTATTCAATCCCGATGCAATTTCTGTGTTTCATCAACATTCTAATAGTCCACAGATTACAGAATGCCTCCAGATGTGCATCGGAAACTACTACTGGTCTTCCAGGGAACGGATAAAGCGTAGACTGTTTGAGACATTACTCCCATTGAGGAAAGTGCGCATGGTGACTGTTGTATTCAATCCCGATGCAATTTCTGTGTTTCATCAACACTCTGATAGTCTACACATTACAGAATGCGACCAGGTGTGCATCGGAAACTACTACTGGTCTTCCAGGGAACGATCAAAGCATAGATGGTTTGAGACATTACTCCCATGGAGGAAAGTGCGCATGGTGACTGTTGTATTCAATCCCGATGCAATTACTGTGTTTCATCAACACTCTGATAGTCTACACATTACAGAATGCGACCAGATGTGCATCGGAAACTACTACTGGTCTTCCTGGGAACGATCAAAGCGTAGATTGTTTGAGATATTACACCCATGGAGTAAAGTGAGCATGGTGACTGTTGTATTCAATCCCGATGCAATTTCTGTGTTTCATCAACACTCTGATAGTCCACAGATAACAGAATGCCTCCAGATGTGCATCGGAAACCGTTACTGGTCTTTCAGCGAACGATCAAATCGTAGACTGTTAGAGAAATTACACCCATGGAGTAAAGTGCGAATGGTGACTGTTGTATTCAAGCCCGATGCAATTACTGTGTTTCATCAACACTTTGATGGTCTACACATTACAGAATGCCACCAGATGGGCATCGGAAACTACTACTGGTCTTTCAGGGAACGATCAAATCGTAGATTGTTTGAGACATAACTCCCGTGGAGGAAAGTGCGCATAGTGACTGTTGTAATCAATCCCGATGCATTTTCTGTGTTTCATCAGCACTCTGATAGTCCACAAATTACAGAATGCCTCCAGATGTTCATCGGAAACTACTATTGGTCTTCCAGGGAACGATCAAAGCGTTGAGTTTTTGAGACATTACTTTCATGAAGGAAAGTGAGTATGGTGACTTTTGTATTCAATCCCGATGCAATTTCTGTGTTTCATCAACACTCTGATGGTCCACATACAACAGAATGCCTCCAGATGTCCATCGGAAACTACTACTGGTCTTCCAAGGGACGATCAAAACGTAAACTCTTTGATACATTACTCCCATGGAGGAAAGTGCGCATGGTGACTGTTGTATTCAATCCCGATGCATTCTCTGTGTTTCATCAACACTCTGACAGTCCACAGATTACAGAATGCCACCAGATGTGCATCGGAAACTACTACTGTTCTTCCAAGGGACGATCAAAGCGTCGACTGTTTGAGACATAACTCCCGTGGAGGAAAGTGCGCCTGGAGACTGTTGTATTCAATCCCGATGCAATTTCTGTGTTTCATCAACACTCTGATTGTCCACAGATTACAGAATGCCACCAGATGTGCATCGGAAACTACTACTGGTCTTCCAGGGAACGATCAAAGCGTAGACTGTTAGAGACATTACTCCCATGGAGGAAAGTGCGCATGGTGACTGTTGTATACAATCCCGATGCAATTACTGTGTTTCATCAACACTCTGATAGTCTACACATTACAGAATGCGACCAGATGTGCATCGGAAACTACTACTGGTCTTCCTGGGAACGATCAAAGCGTAGATTGTTTGAGATATTACTCCCGTACTGGAAAGTGCGCATGGTGACTCTTGTATCAATCCCGATGCAATTTCTGTGTTTCATCAACACTCTGATAGTCCATAGATAACACAATGCCTCCAGATGTGCATCGGAAACTACTACTGGTCTTCCAGGGAACGATCAAAGCGTAAACTCTTTGAGACATTACTGCCATGGAGGAAAGTGCGCATGGTGACTGTTGTATTCAATCCCGATGCAATTTCTGTGTTTCATCAACATTCGGATAGTCCACAGATTACAGAATGCCTCCAGATGTGCATCGGAAGCTACTACTGGTCTTCCAGGGAACGATCAAAGCGTAGACTGTTTAAACCATTACTCCCATGGAGGAAAGTGCGCATGGTGACTGTTGTATTCAATCCCGATGCAATTTCTGTATTTCATCAACACTCTGATGGTCCACAGATTACAGAATGCCTCCAGATGTGCATCGGAAACTACTACTGGTCTTCCAAGGGACGATCAAAGCGTAAACTCTTTGAGACATTACTCCCATGGAGGAAAGTGCGCATGGTGACTGTTGTATTCAATCCCGATGCATTTTCTGTGTTTCATCAACACTCTGACAGTCCACAGATTACAGAATGCCACGAGGTGTTTATCGGAAACTACTAATGGTCTTCCAGGGAACGATCATAGCGTAAACTCTTTTAGACATTACTCCCATGGAGGAAAGTGCGCGTGGTGACTGTTGTATTCAATCCCGATGCAATTTCTGTGTTTCATCAACATTCTAATAGTCCACAGATTACAGAATGCCTCCAGATGTGCATCGGAAACTACTACTGGTCTTCCAGGGAAAGGATAAAGCGTAGACTGTTTCAGACATTACCCCCATGGAGGAAAGTGCGCATGGTGACTGTTGTATTTAATCCCGATGCTATTTCTGTGTTTCATCAACACTCTGATAGTCTACACATTACAGAATGCGACCACGTGTGCATCGGAAACTACTACTGGCCTTCCAGGGAACGATCAAAGCATAGATGGTTTGAGACATTACTCCCGTGGAGGAGAGTGCGCATGGTGAATGTTGTATTCAATCCCGATGCAATTTCTGTGTTTCATCAACACTCTGATAGTCCAAAGATAACAGAATGCCTCCAGATGTGCATCGGAAACTACTACTGGTCTTCCTGGGAACGATCAAATCGTAGACTGTTTGAGACATTACTCCCATGGAAGAAAGTGCGCATGGTGACTGTTGTATTCAATCCGGATGCAATTTCCGTGATTCATCAACACTCTGATAGTCCACAGATTACAGAATTCCTCCAGATGTGCATCGGAAACTTTTACTGGTTTTTTAAGGGACGATCAAAGCGTAAACTCTTTGAGACATTACTCCCATGTAGGAAAGTGCGCATGGTGACTGTTGTATTCAATCCCGATGCATTTTCTGTGTTTCATCAACACTCTGACAGTCCACAGATTACAGAATGCCACGAGGTGTTAATCGGAAACTACTAATGGTCTTCCAGTAAACGATGAAAGCGTAAACTCTTTGAGACATTACTCCCATGGAGGAAAGTGCGCATGGTGACTGTTGTATTCAATCCCGATGCTATTTCTGTGTTTCATCAACATTTTCATAGTCCACAGATTACAGAATGCCTCCAGATGTGCATCGGAAACTACTACTGGTCTTCCAGGGAACGATCAAAGCGTAGACTGTTAAAGAAATTACACCCATGGAGGAAAGTGCGAATGGTGACTGTTGTATTCAATCCCGATGCAATTACTGTGTTTCATCAACACTTTGATGGTCTACACGTTACAGAATGCCACCAGATGTGCATCGGAAACTACTACTGGTCTTCTAGGGAACGATCAAATCGTAGAATGTTTGAGACATAACTCCCGTGGAGGAAGGTGCGCATGGTGACTGTTGTATTCAATCCCGATGCATTTTCTGTGTTTCATCAGCACTCTGATAGTCCACAAATTACAGAATGCCTCCAGACGTTCATCGGAAACTACTACCGCTCTTCCAGGAAACGATCAAAGCGTAGACAGTTTGAGACATTACTTTTATGGAGGAAAGTGCGCATGGTGACTGTTGTATTCAATCCCGATGCAATTTCTGTGTTTCATCAACACTCTGATTGTCCACAGATAACAGAATGCCTCCAGATGTGCATCGGAAACTACTACTGGTCTTCCAGGGATCGGATAAAGCGTAGACTGTTTGAGACATTACTCCCACGGAGGATAGTGCGGATGGCGACTGTTGTATTCAATACCAATGCAATTTCTGTGTTTCATCAACACCCTGATAGTCCACAGATTACAGAATGCCAACAGATGTGCATCGGAAACTACTACTGGTCTTCCAAGGGACGATCAAAGCGTAGACTGTATGAGACATAACTCCCGTGGAGGAAAGTCCGCCTAGAGACTGTTGTATTCAATCCCGATGCAATTTCTGTGATTCATCAACACGCTGATAGTCCACAGATTACAGAATGCCACCAGATGTGCATCGGAAACTACTACTGGTCTTCCAGGGAACGATCAAAGCGTAGACTGTTAGAGACATTACTCCCATGGAGGAAAGTGCGCATGGTGACTGTTGTATTCAATCCCGATGCAATTACTGTGTTTCATCAACACTCTGATAGTCTACACATTACAGAATGCGACCAGATGTGCATCGGAAACTACTACTGGTCTTCCAGGGAACGATCAAAGCGTAGATTGTTTGAGATATTACTCCCGTACAGGAAAGTGCGCATGGTGACTGTTGTATTGAATCCCGATGCAATTTCTGTGTTTCATCAACACTCTGATAGTCCATAGATAACAGAATGCCTCCAGATGTGCATCGAAACTACTACTGGTCTTCCAGGGAACGATCAAAGCGTAAACTCTTTGAGACATTACTCCCATGGAGGGAAGTGCGCATGGTGAATGTTGTATTCAATCCCGATGCATTTTCTGTGTTTCATCAACACTCTGATAGTCCACAGATTACAGAATGCCAAGAGATGTGGATCGGAAACTACTACTGGTCTTCCAGGGAACGATCAAAGCGTAGACTGTTAGAGACATTACTCCCATGGAGGAAAGTGCGCATGGTGATTGTTGTATTCAATCCCGATGCAATTACTGTGTTTCATCAACACTCTGATAGTCTACACATTACAGAATGCGACCAGATTCGCATCGGAAACTACTACTGGTCTTCCAGGGAACGATCAAAGCGTAGATTGTTTGAGATATTACTCCCGTACAGGAAAGTGCGCATGGTGACTGTTGTATTGAATCCCGATGCAATTTCTGTGTTTCATCAACACTCTGATAGTCCATAGATAACAGAATGCCTCCAGATGTGCATCGAAACTACTACTGGTCTTCCAGGGAACGATCAAAGCGTAAACTCTTTGAGACATTACTCCCATGGAGTAAAGTGCGCATGGTGACTGTTGTATTCAATCCCGATACATTTTCTGTGTTTCATCAACACTCTGACAGTCCACAGATTACAGAATGCCACGAGGTGTGGATCGGAAACTACTACTGGTCTTCCGGGGAACGATGGAGGCATAGACTGTTTCAGACATTACTCCCATGGAGGAAAGTGCGGATGGTGACTGTTGTATTCAATACCAATGCAATTACTGTGTTTCATCAAAACTCTGATAGTCTACAGATTAGAGAATGCCACCAGATGTGCATCGGAAACTACTACTGGTCTTCCAGGTTACGATCAAAGCGTAGTCTGTTTGAGACACTACTTTTATGGAGGAATGTGCGTACGATGACTGTTGTATTCAATCCCGAAGCAATTACTCTGTTTCATCAGCACTCTGATAGTCCACAGATTACAGAATACCTCCAGATGTGCACCGCAAACTACTACTGGTCTTCCAGGGAACGATCAAAACATATACTCTTTGAGACATTACTCCCATGGAGGAAATTGCGCATCGTGACTGTTGTATTCAATCCCGATGCATTTTCTGTCTTTCATCAAGACTCTGATAGTCCACAGGTTACAGAATGACTCCAGATGTGCATCGGAAACAACTACTGGTCTTCCAGGGAACGATCAAAGCGTAGACTGTTTAAGACATTACTCCCATGGTGGAAAGTGCGCACGGTGACTGTTGTACTCAATCCCGAATCAATTTCTCTGTTTCATCAACACTCTGATGGTCCACAGATTACAGAATGCCTCCAGATGTGCATCTGGAACTACTACTGGTCTTCCAGGGAACCATCAAAGCGTAGACTGCTTGAGACATTACTTTTATGGAGTAATGTGCGCATGGTGACTGTTGTATTCAATATCGATGCAATTTCTGTGTTTCATCAACACTCTGATAGTCCACAGATTTTAGAATGCCTCTAGATGTGCATCGGAAACTGCTACTGGTCTTCCAGGGAACGATCGAAGCGTAAACTCGTTGAGACATTACTCCCATGGAGTAAAGTGCGCATGGTGACTGTTGTATTCAATCCCGATACATTTTCTGTGTTTCATCAACACTCTGACAGTCCACAGATTACAGAATGCCACGAGGTGTGGATCGGAAACTACTACTGGTCTTCCAGGGAACGATGAAAACGTAGACTGTTTCAGACATTACTCCCATGGAGGAAAGTGCGGATGGTGACTGTTGTATTCAATCCCAATGCAATTTCTGTGTTTCATCAACACTCTGATAGTCCACAGATTACAGAATGCCACCAGATGAGCATCGGAAACTACTGTTGGTCTTCCAGGGAACGATCAAAGCGTAGACTGTTTGGGACATTACTTTTATGGAGGAATGTGCGCAAGGTGACTGTTGTATTCAATCCCGATGCAATTTCTGTGTTTTATCAACACTCTGATAGTCTACATATTACAGAATGCCTCCAGATGTGCATCGGAAACTGGTACTGGTCTTCCAGGGAACGATTAAAGCGTAAACTCTTTGAGACATTACTCCCATGGAGGGAAGTGCGCATGGAGACTGTTGTATTCAATACCGATGCATTTTCTGTGTTTCATCAACACTCTGATAGTCCACAGATTACAGAATGCCAAGAGATGAGGATCGGAAACTACTACTGGTCTTCCGGGGAACGATGGAGGCATAGACTGTTTCAGACATTACTCCCATGGAGGAAAGTGCGGATGGTGACTGTTGTATTCAATACCAATGCAATTACTGTGTTTCATCAAAACTCTGATAGTCCACAGATTACAGAATACCTCCAGATGTGCATCGCAAACTACTACTGGTCTTCCAGGGAACGATCAAAACATATACTCTTTGAGACATTACTCCCAAGGAGGAAATTGCGCATCGTGACTGTTGTATTCAATCGCGATGCATTTTCTGTCTTTCATCAACACTCTGATAGTCCACGGGTTACAGAATGACTCCAGATGTGCATCGGAACCTACTACTGGTCTTCGTGGGAACGATCAAAACGTAGACTGTTTGAGACATTATTCCCATGGAGGAAAGTGCGCATGGTGATTGTTGTATTCAATCCCGATGCATTTTCCGTGTTTCATCAACACTCTGATAGTCCACAGATTACAGAATGCCTCCAGATGTGCATCGGAAACAACTACTGGTCTTCCAGGGAACGATCAAAGCGTAGACTGTTTAAGACATTACTCCCATGGAGGAAAGTGCGCATGGTGACTGTTGTATTCATTCCCGATGCAATTTCTGTGTTTCATCAACACTCTGATGGTCCACAGATTACAGAATGCCTCCAGATGTGCATCGGGAACTACTACTGGTCTTCCAGGGAACCATCAAAGCGTAGACTGCTTGAGACATTACTTTTATGGAGTAAGGTGCGCATGGTGACTGTTGTATTCAATATCGATGCAATTTCTGTGTTTCATCAACACTCTGATAGTCCACAGATTTTAGAATTCCTCCAGATGTGCATCGGAAACTGCTACTGGTCTTCCAGGGAACGATCGAAGCGTAAACTCGTTGAGACATTACTCCCATGGAGGAAAGTGCGCATGGTGACTGTTGTATTCAATCAGGATGCAATTTCTGTGTTTCATCAACACTCTGACAGTCCACAGATTACAGAATGCTACGAGGTGTGGATCGGAAACTACTACTGGTCTTCCAGGGAACGATGAAAACGTAGACTGTTTCAGACATTACTCCCATGGAGGAAAGTGCGGATGGTGACTGTTGTATTCAATCCCATTGCAATGTCTGTGTTTCATCAACACTCTGATAGTCCACAGATTACAGAATGCCACCAGATGAGCATCGGAAAATACTGCTGGTCTTCCAGGGAACGATCAAAGCGTAGACTGTTTGAGACATTACTTTTATGGAGGAATGTGCGCAAGGTGACTGTTGTATTCAATCCTGATGCAATTTCTGTGTGTCATCAACACTCTGATAGTCCACAGATTACAGAATGCCTCCAGATGTGCATCGGAAACTACTACTGGTCTTCCAGGGAACGATCAAAGCGTAGACTGTTTGAGACATTACTTTTATGGAGGAATGTGCGCATGGTGATTGTTGTATTCAATCCCGATGCAATTTCTGTGTTTCATAAACACTCTGATACTCCACAGATTACAGAATGCCTCCAGATGTGCATCGGAAACTACTACTGGCCTTCCAGGGAACGATCAAAGCGTAGACTGTTAGAGACATTAAAAACATGGAGGAAAGTGCGTATGGTGACTGTTGTATTCAATCCCGATGCAATTACTGTGTTTCATCAACACTTTGATAGTCTAAACATTACAGAATGCGACCAGATGTGCATCTGAAACTACTACTGGTCTTCCAGGGAACGATCAAAGCGTAAACTCTTTGAGACATTACTCCCATGGAGGAAAGTGCGCATGGTGACTGTTGTATTCCATCCCGATGCAATTTCTGTGTTTCATCAACATTCTAATAGTCCACACATTACAGAATGCCTCCAGATGTGCATCGGAAACTACTACTGGTCTTCCAGGGAACGGATAAAGCGTAGACTGTTTGAGACATTACTCCCATGGAGGAAAGTGCGCATGGCGACTGTTGTATTCAATCCCGATGCAATTTCTGTGTTTCATCAAAACTCCGATGGTCCACAAATTACAGAATGCCTCCAGATGTGCATCGGGATCTACTACTGGTCTTCTAGGGAACGATCAAAGCGTAGACAGTTTGAGACATTACTCCCATGGAGGAAATTGCGCATCCTGACTGTTGTATTCAATCCCGATGCATTTTCTGTCTTTCATCAACACACTGATAGTCCACAGGTTACAGAATGCTTCCAGATGTGCATCGGAACCTACTGCTGGTCTTCCTGGGAACGATCAAAGCGTAGACTGTTTGAGACATTACTCTATTGGAGGAAAGTGCGCATGGTGACTGTTGTATTCAATCCCGATGCAATTTCTGTGTTTCATCAACACTCTGATACTCCACAGATTACAGAATTTCTCCAAATGTGCATCGGAAACTACTACTGGTCTTCCTCTGAACGATCAAATCGTAGACTGTTTGAGACGTTACTCCCATGGAAGAAAGTGCGCATGGTGACTGTTGTATTCAATCCCGATGCAATTTCTGTGTTTCATCAACACTCTGATAGTCCACAGATAAAAGAATGCCTCCAGATGTGCATCGGAAACTACTACTGGTCTTCCAGGGAACGATCAAAGCGTAAACTCTTTGAGACATTACTCCAATGGAGGAAAGTGCGCATGGTGACTGTTGTATTCAATCCCGATGCAATTTCTGTGTTTCATCAACATTCTGATAGTCCACAGATTACAGAATGCCTCCAGATGTGCATCGGAAACTACTACTGGTCTTCCAGGGAACGGATAAAGCGTAGACTGTTTGAGACATTACTCCCATGGAGGAAAGTGCGCATGGTGACTGTTGTATTCAATCCCGATGCATTTTCTGTGTTTCAACAACACTCTGATGGTCCACAGATTACAGAATGCCTCCAAATGTGCATCGGAAACTACTACTGGTCTTCCAAGGGACGATCAAAGCGTAAACTCTTTGATACATTACTCCCATGGAGGAAAGTGCGCATGGTGACTGTTGTATTCAATCCCGATGCATTTTCTGTGTTTCATCAACACTCTGACAGTCCACAGATTACAGAATGCCACGAGGTGCTTATGAGAAACTACTACTGGTCTACCAGGGAACGATCAAAGCGTAGATGGTTTGAGACATTACTCCGTGGAGGAAAGTGCGCATGGTGACTGTTGTATTCAATCCCGATGCAATTTCTGTGTTTCATCAACACTCTGATAGTCCACAGATAACAGAATGCCTCCAGATGTGGATCGGAAACTATTACTGGTCTTCCAGGGAACGATCAAAGCGTAAACTCTTTGAGACATTACTCTAATGGAGGAAAGTGCGCATGGTGACTGTTGTATTCAATCCCGATGCAATTTCTGTGTTTCATTAACACTCTGATAGTCCACAGATAACAGAATGCCTCCAGTTGTGCATCGGAAACTACTACTGGTCTTCCAGGGAACGATCAAAGCGTAAACTCTTTGGGACATTACTCTAATGGAGGAAAGTGCGCATGGTGACTGTTGTATTCAATCCCGATGCAATTTCTGTGTTTCATCAACATTCTGATAGTCCACAGATTACAGAATGCCTCCAGATGTGCATCGGAAACTACTACTGGTCTTCCAGGGAACGGATAAAGCGTAGATTGTTTGAGACATTACTCCCATGGAGGAAAGTGCGCACGGTGACTGTTGTATTCAATCCCGATGCATTTTCTGTGTTACAACAACACTCTGATGGTCCACAGATTACAGAATGCCTCCAAATGTGCATCGGAAACTACTACTGGTCTTCCAAGGGACGATCAAAGCGTAAACTCTTTGATACATTACTCCCATGGAGGAAAGTGCGCATGGTGACTGTTGTATTCAATCCCGATGCATTTTCTGTGTTTCATCAACACTCTGACAGTCCACAGATTACAGAATGCCACGAGGTGTTTATGGGAAACTACTACTGGTCTTCCAGGGAACGATCAAAGCGTAGATGATTTGAGACATTACTCCGTGGAGGAAAGTGCGCATGGTGACTGTTGTATTCAATCCCGATGCAATTTCTGTGTTTCATCAACACTCTGATAGTCCACAGATAACAGAATGCCTCCAGATGTGCATCGGAAACTACTACTTGTCACCCAGGGAAAGATTAAAACGTAAACTCTTTGAGACATTACTTCCATGGACGAAAGTGCGCATGGTGACTGTTGTATTAAATCCCGATGCAATTTCTCTCTTTCATCAACATTCCGATAGTCCCCAGATTACAGAATGCCTAAAGATGTGCATCGGAAACTACTACTGGTCTTCCAGGGAACGATCAAATCTTAGATTGTTTGAGACATAACTCCCGTGGAGGAAAGTGCGCATGGTGACTGTTGTATTCAATCCCGATGCATTTTCTGTGTTTCATCAGCACTCTGATAGTCCACAAATTACAGAATGCCTCCAGATGTTCATCGGAAACTACTACCGGTCTTCCAGGAAACGATCAAAGCGTAGACAGTTTGAGACATTACTTTTATGGAGGAATGTGCGCATGGTGACTGTTGTATTCAATCCCGATGCAATTTCTGTGTTTCATCAACACTCTGATAGTCCACAGATTACAGACTGCCTCCAGATGTGCAACGGTAACTACTACTGGTCTTCCAGGGAACGATCAAAGCGTAGACTGTTAGAGACATTACACCCATGGCGGAAAGTGCGAATGGTGACTGTTGTATTCCATCCCAATGCAATTTCTGTGTTTCATCAACATCCTGATAGTCCACAGATTACAGAATGCCACCAGATGTGCATCGGAAACTACTACTGATCTTCCAAGGGACGATCAAAGCGTAGACTGTTTGCGACATAACTCCCGTGGAGGAAAGTGCGCATGGAAACTGTTGTATTTAATCCCGATGCAATTTCTGTGTTTCATAAACACTCTGATAGTCCACAGATTACAGAATGCCTCCAGATGTGCATCGGAAACTACTACTGGTCTTCCAGGGAACGATCAAAGCGTAGACTGTTAGAGACATTACTCCCATCGAGGAAAGTGCGAATGGTGACTGTTGTATTCAATCCCAATGCAATTTCTGTGTTTCATCAACACTCTGATAGTCCACAGATTACAGAATGCCACCAGATGTGCATCGGAAACTACTACTGGTCTTCCAAGGGACGATCAAAGCGTAGACTGTTTGAGACATAACTCCCGTGGAGGAAAGTGCGCATGGAAACTGTTGTATTCAATCCCGATGCAATTTCTGTGTTTCATCAACACTCTGATAGTCCATAGATAACAGAATGCCTCCAGATGAGCATCGGAAACTACTACTGGCCTTCCAGGGAACGATCAAAGCGTAAACTCTTTGAGACATTACTGCCATGGAGGAAACTGCGCATGGTGACTGTTGTATTCAATCCCGGTGCAATTTCTCTGTTTCATCAACATTCTGATAGTCCACAGATTACAGAATGCCTCCAGATGTGCATCGGAAACTACTACTGGTCTTCCCAGGAACGATCAAAGCTTACACTGTTTAAGACATTACTCCCATGGAGGAAAGTGCGCATGGTGACTGTTGTATTCAATCCCGATGCAATTTCTGTGTTTCATCAACACTCTGATGGGCAACAGATTACAGAATGCCTCCAGATGTGCATCGGGAACTACTACAGGTCTTCCAGGGAACGATCAAAGCGTAGACTGCTTGAGACATTACTTTTATGGAGTAATGTGCGCATGGTGACTGTTGTATTCAATATCGGTGCAATTTCTGTGATTCATCAACACCCTGATATTATACAGATTTCAGAATGCCTCCAGATGTGCATCGGAAACTGCTACTGGTCTTCCAGGGAACGATCAAAGCGTAAACTCGTTGAGACATTACTCCCATGGAGGAATGTGCGCATGGTGACTGTTGTATTCAATCCCGATGCGTTTTCTGTGTTTCATCAACACTCTGACAGTCCACAAATTACAGAATGCCACGAGGTGTTTATCGGAAACTACTACTGGTCTTCCAGGGAACGATGAAAGCGTAGACTGTTTCAGACATTACTCCCATGGTGGATAGTGCGGATGGTGACTGTTGTATTCAATCCCAATGCAATTTCTGTAATTCATCAACACTCTGAAAGTCCACAGATTACAGAATGCCACCAGATGTGCATCGGAAACTACTACTGGTCTTCCAAGGGACGATCAAAGCGTAGACTGTTTGAGACATAACTCCCGTGAAGGAAAGTGCGCATGGTGACTGTTGAATTCTATCCCGATGCAATTTCTGTGTTTCATCAACATTCTGATAGTCCACAGATTACAGAATGCCTCCAGATGTGCATCGGAAACTACTACTGGTCTTCCAGGGAACGGATAAAGCGTAGACTGTTTGAGACATCACTCCCGTGGAGGAAAGTGCGCATGGTGACTGTTGTATTCAATCCCGATGCATTTTCTGTGTTTCAACAACACTCTGATGGTCCACAGACTACAGAATGCCTCCAAATGTGCATCGGAAACTACTACTGGTCTTCCAAGGGACAATCAAAGCGTAAACTCTTTGATACATTACTCCCATGGAGGAAAGTGCGCATGGTGACTGTTGTATTCAATCCCGATGCATTTTCTGTGTTTCATCAACACTCTGACAGTCCACAGATTACAGAATGCCACGAGGTGTTTATGGGAAACTACTACTGGTCTTCCAGGGAACGATCAAAGCGTAGATGGTTTGAGACACTACTCCGTGGAGGAAAGTGCGCATGGTGACTGTTGTATTCAATCCCGATGCAATTTCTGTGTTTCATCAACACTCTGATTGTCCACAGATAACAGAATGCCTCCAGATGTGCATCGGAAACTACTACTTGTCACCCAGGGAAAGATCAAAACGTAAACTCTTTGAGACATTACTCCCATGGACGAAATGGCGCATAGTGACTGTTGTATTAAATCCCGATGCAATTTCTCTCTTTCATCAACATTCTGATAGTCCACAGATTACAGAATGCCTAAAGATGTGCATCGGAAACTACTACTGGTCTTCCAGGGAACGATCAAATCTTAGATTGTTTGAGACATAACTCCCGTGGAGGAAAGTGCGCATGGTGACTGTTGTATTCAATCCCGATGCATTTTCTGTGTTTCATCAGCACTCTGATAGTCCACAAATTACAGAATGCCTCCAGATGTTCATCGGAAACTACTACCGGTCTTCCAGGAAACGATCAAAGCGTAGACAGTTTGAGACATTACTTTTATGGAGGAATGTGCGCATGGTGACTGTTGTATTCAATCCCGATGCAATTTCTGTGTTTCATCAACACTCTGATAGTCCACAGATTACAGACTGCCTCCAGATGTGCAACGGTAACTACTACTGGTCTTCCAGGGAACGATCAAAGCGTAGACTGTTAGAGACATTACACCCATGGAGGAAAGTGCGAATGGTGACTGTTGTATTCAATCCCAATGCAATTTCTGTGTTTCATCAACATCCTGATAGTCCACAGATTACAGAATGCCACCAGATGTGCATCGGAAACTACTACTGGTCTTCCAAGGGACGATCAAAGCGTAGACTGTTTGAGACATAACTCCCGTGGAGGAAAGTGCGCATGGAAACTGTTGTATATAATCCCGATGCAATTTCTGTGTTTCATAAACACTCTGATAGTCCACAGATTACAGAATGCCACCAGATGTGCATCGGAAACTACTACTGGTCTTCCAAGGGACGATCAAAGCGTAGACTGTTTGAGACATAACTCCCGTGGAGGAAAGTGCGCATGGAAACTGTTGTATTCAATCCCGATGCAATTTCTGTGTTTCATCAACACTCTGATAGTCCATAGATAACAGAATGCCTCCAGATGTGCATCGGAAACTACTACTGGACTTCCAGGGAACGATCAAAGCGTACTCTTTGAGACATTACTGCCATGGAGGAAAGTGCGCATGGTGGTGGTGGTATTCAATCCCGGTGCAATTTCTGTGTTTCATCAACATTCTGATAGTCCACAGATTACAGAATGCCTCCAGATGTGCATCGGAAACTACTACTGAACTTCCAGGGAACGATCAAATCGTAGACTGTTTAAGACATTACTCCCATGGAGGAAAGTGCGCATGGTGACTGTTGTATTCAATCCCGATGCCATTTCTGTGTTTCATCAACACTCTGACAGTCCACAAATTACAGAATGCCACGAGGTGTTTATCGGAAACTACTACTGGTCTTCCAGGGAACGATGAAAGCGTAGACTGTTTCAGACATTACTCCCATGGTGGATAGTGCGGATGGTGACTGTTGTATTCAATCCCAATGCAATTTCTGTAATTCATCAACACTCTGAAAGTCCACAGATTACAGAATGCCACCAGATGTGCATCGGAAACTACTACTGGTCTTCCAGGGAACGATCAAAGCGTAGATGGTTTGAGACACTACTCCGTGGAGGAAAGTGCGCATGGTGACTGTTGTATTCAATCCCGATGCAATTTCTGTGTTTCATCAACACTCTGATTGTCCACAGATAACAGAATGCCTCCAGATGTGCATCGGAAACTACTACTTGTCACCCAGGGAAAGATCAAAACGTAAACTCTTTGAGACATTACTCCCATGGACGAAAGTGCGCATAGTGACTGTTGTATTAAATCCCGATGCAATTTCTCTCTTTCATCAACATTCTGATAGTCCACAGATTACAGAATGCCTAAAGATGTGCATCGGAAACTACTACTGGTCTTCCAGGGAACGATCAAATCTTAGATTGTTTGAGACATAACTCCCGTGGAGGAAAGTGCGCATGGTGACTGTTGTATTCAATCCCGATGCATTTTCTGTGTTTCATCAGCACTCTGATAGTCCACAAATTACAGAATGCCTCCAGATGTTCATCGGAAACTACTACCGGTCTTCCAGGAAACGATCAAAGCGTAGACAGTTTGAGACATTACTTTTATGGAGGAATGTGCGCATGGTGACTGTTGTATTCAATCCCGATGCAATTTCTGTGTTTCATCAACACTCTGATAGTCCACAGATTACAGACTGCCTCCAGATGTGCAACGGTAACTACTACTGGTCTTCCAGGGAACGATCAAAGCGTAGACTGTTAGAGACATTACACCCATGGAGGAAAGTGCGAATGGTGACTGTTGTATTCAATCCCAATGCAATTTCTGTGTTTCATCAACATCCTGATAGTCCACAGATTACAGAATGCCACCAGATGTGCATCGGAAACTACTACTGGTCTTCCAAGGGACGATCAAAGCGTAGACTGTTTGAGACATAACTCCCGTGGAGGAAAGTGCGCATGGAAACTGTTGTATATAATCCCGATGCAATTTCTGTGTTTCATAAACACTCTGATAGTCCACAGATTACAGAATGCCTCCAGATGTGCATCGGAAACTACTACTGGTCTTCCAGGGAACGATCAAAGCGTAGACTGTTAGAGACATTACTCCCATCGAGGAAAATGCGAATGGTGACTGTTGTATTCAATCCCAATGCAATTTCTGTGTTTCATCAACACTCTGTTAGTCCACAGATTACAGAATGCCACCAGATGTGCATCGGAAACTACTACTGGTCTTCCAAGGGACGATCAAAGCGTAGACTGTTTGAGACATAACTCCCGTGGAGGAAAGTGCGCATGGAAACTGTTGTATTCAATCCCGATGCAATTTCTGTGTTTCATCAACACTCTGATAGTCCATAGATAACAGAATGCCTCCAGATGTGCATCGGAAACTACTACTGGTCTTCCAGGGAACGATCAAAGCGTACTCTTTGAGACATTACTGCCATGAAGGAAAGTGCGCATGGTGACTGTTGTATTCAATCCCGATGCAATTTCTGTGTTTCATCAACACTCTGATGGTCCACAGATTACAGAATGCCTCAAGATGTGCATCGGGAACTACTACAGGTCTTCCAGGGAACGATCAAAGCGTAGACTGCTTGAGACATTACTTTTATGGAGTAATGTGCGCATGGTGACTGTTGTATTCAATATCGGTGCAATTTCTGTGATTCATCAACACCCTGATATTATACAGATTTCAGAATGCCTCCAGATGTGCATCGGAAACTGCTACTGGTCTTCCAGGGAACGATCAAAGCGTAAACTCGTTGAGACATTACTCCCATGGAGGAAAGTGCGCATGGTGACTGTTGTATTCAATCCCGATGCGTTTTCTGTGTTTCATCAACACTCTGACAGTCCACAAATTACAGAATGCCACGAGGTGTTTATCGGAAACTACTACTGGTCTTCCAGGGAACGATGAAAGCGTACTCTGTTTCAGACATTACTCCCATAGAGGATAGTGCGGATGGGGACTGTTGTATTCAATCCCAATGCAATTTCTGTAATTCATCAACACTCTGATAGTCCACAGATTACAGAATGCCACCAGATGTGCATCGGAAACTACTACTGGTCTTCCAAGGGACGATCAAAGCGTAGACTGTTTGAGACATAACTCCCGTGGAGGAAAGTGCGCATGGAAACTGTTGAATTCAATCCCGATGCAATTTCTGTGTTTCATCAACACTCTGATAGTCCACAGATTACAGAATGCCACCAGATGTGCATCGGAAACTACTACTGGTCTTCCAGGGAACGATCAAAGCGTAGACTGTTAGAGACATTACTCCCATGGAGGAAAGTGCGCATGGTGACGGTTGTATTCAATCCCGATGCAATTACTGTGTTTCATCAACACTCTGATAGTCTACACATTACAGAATGCGACCAGATGTGCATCGGAAACTACTACTGGTCTTCCAGGGAACGATCAAAGCGTAGACTGGTAGAGACATTACTCCAATGGAGGAAAGAGCGCATGGTCACTGTTGTATTCAATCCCGATGCAATTACTGTGTTTCATCAACACTCTGATAGTCCGTAGATAACAGAATGCCTCCAGATGTGCATCGGAAACTACTACTGGTATTCCAGGGAACGATCAAAGCGTAAACTCTTTGAGACATTACTGCCATGGAGGAAAGTGCGCATGGTGGTGGTGGTATTCAATCCCGGTGCAATTTCTGTGTTTCATCAACATTCTGATAGTCCACAGATTACAGAATGCCTCCAGATGTGCATCGGAAACTACTACTGAACTTCCAGGGAACGATCAAATCGTAGACTGTTTAAGACATTACTCCCATGGAGGAAAGTGCGCATGGTGACTGTTGTATTCAATCCCGATGCAATTTCTGTGTTTCATCAACACTCTGACAGTCCACAAATTACAGAATGCCACGAGGTGTTTATCGGAAACTACTACTGGTCTCCCAGGGAACGATGAAAGCGTAGACTGTTTCAGACATTACTCCCATGGTGGATAGTGCGGATGGTGACTGTTGTATTCAATCCCAATGCAATTTCTGTAATTCATCTACACTCTGAAAGTCCACAGATTACAGAATGCCACCAGATGTGCATCGGAAACTACTACTGGTCTTCCAAGGAACGATCAAAGCGTAGATGGTTTGAGACACTACTCCGTGGAGGAAAGTGCGCATGGTGACTGTTGTATTCAATCCCGATGCAATTTCTGTGTTTCATCAACACTCTGATTGTCCACAGATAACAGAATGCCTCCAGATGTGCATCGGAAACTACTACTTGTCACCCAGGGAAAGATCAAAACGTAAACTCTTTGAGACATTACTCCCATGGACGAAAGTGCGCATAGTGACTGTTGTATTAAATCCCGATGCAATTTCTCTCTTTCATCAACATTCTGATAGTCCACAGATTACAGAATGCCTAAAGATGTGCATCGGAAACTACTACTGGTCTTCCAGGGAACGATCAAATCTTAGATTGTTTGAGACATAACTCCCGTGGAGGAAAGTGCGCATGGTGACTGTTGTATTCAATCCCGATGCATTTTCTGTGTTTCATCAGCACTCTGATAGTCCACAAATTACAGAATGCCTCCAGATGTTCATCGGAAACTACTACCGGTCTTCCAGGAAACGATCAAAGCGTAGACAGTTTGAGACATTACTTTTATGGAGGAATGTGCGCATGGTGACTGTTGTATTCAATCCCGATGCAATTTCTGTGTTTCATCAACACTCTGATAGTCCACAGATTACAGACTGCCTCCAGATGTGCAACGGTAACTACTACTGGTCTTCACAGGGAACGATCAAAGCGTAGACTGTTAGAGACATTACACCCATGGAGGAAAGTCCGAATGGTGACTGTTGTATTCAATCCCAATGCAATTTCTGTGTTTCATCAACATCCTGATAGTCCACAGATTACAGAATGCCACCAGATGTGCATCGGAAACTACTACTGGTCTTCCAAGGGACGATCAAAGCGTAGACTGTTTGAGACATAACTCCCGTGGAGGAAAGTGCGCATGGAAACTGTTGTATATAATCCCGATGCAATTTCTGTGTTTCATAAACACTCTGATAGTCCACAGATTACAGAATTCCTCCAGATGTGCATCGGAAACTACTACTGGTCTTCCAGGGAACGATCAAAGCGTAGACTGTTAGAGACATTACTCCCATCGAGGAAAGTGCGAATGGTGACTGTTGTATTCAATCCCAATGCAATTTCTGTGTTTCATCAACACTCTGATAGTCCACAGATTACAGAATGCCACCAGATGTGCATCGGAAACTACTACTGGTCTTCCAAGGGACGATCAAAGCGTAGACTGTTTGAGACATAACTCCCGTGGAGGAAAGTGCGCATGGAAACTGTTGTATTCAATCCCGATGCAATTTCTGTGTTTCATCAACACTCTGATAGTCCATAGATAACAGAATGCCTCCAGATGTGCATCGGAAACTACTACTGGACTTCCAGGGAACGATCAAAGCGTACTCTTTGAGACATTACTGCCATGAAGGAAAGTGCGCATGGTGACTGTTGTATTCAATCCCGATGCAATTTCTGTGTTTCATCAACACTCTGATGGTCCACAGATTACAGAATGCCTCAAGATGTGCATCGGGAACTACTACAGGTCTTCCAGGGAACGATCAAAGCGTAGACTGCTTGAGACATTACTTTTATGGAGTAATGTGCGCATGGTGACTGTTGTATTCAATATCGGTGCAATTTCTGTGATTCATCAACACCCTGATATTATACAGATTTCAGAATGCCTCCAGATGTGCATCGGAAACTGCTACTGGTCTTCCAGGGAACGATCAAAGCGTAAACTCGTTGAGACATTACTCCCATGGAGGAAAGTGCGCATGGTGACTGTTGTATTCAATCCCGATGCGTTTTCTGTGTTTCATCAACACTCTGACAGTCCACAAATTACAGAATGCCACGAGGTGTTTATCGGAAACTACTACTGGTCTTCCAGGGAACGATGAAAGCGTACTCTGTTTCAGACATTACTCCCATAGAGGATAGTGCGGATGGGGACTGTTGTATTCAATCCCAATGCAATTTCTGTAATTCATCAACACTCTGATAGTCCACAGATTACAGAATGCCACCAGATGTGCATCGGAAACTACTACTGGTCTTCCAAGGGACGATCAAAGCGTAGACTGTTTGAGACATAACTCCCGTGGAGGAAAGTGCGCATGGAAACTGTTGAATTCAATCCCGATGCAATTTCTGTGTTTCATCAACACTCTGATAGTCCACAGATTACAGAATGCCACCAGATGTGCATCGGAAACTACTACTGGTCTTCCAGGGAACGATCAAAGCGTAGACTGTTAGAGACATTACTCCCATGGAGGAAAGTGCGCATGGTGACGGTTGTATTCAATCCCGATGCAATTACTGTGTTTCATCAACACTCTGATAGTCTACACATTACAGAATGCGACCAGATGTGCATCGGAAACTACTACTGGTCTTCCAGGGAACGATCAAAGCGTAGACTGGTAGAGACATTACTCCAATGGAGGAAAGAGCGCATGGTCACTGTTGTATTCAATCCCGATGCAATTACTGTGTTTCATCAACACTCTGATAGTCCGTAGATAACAGAATGCCTCCAGATGTGCATCGGAAACTACTACTGGTATTCCAGGGAACGATCAAAGCGTAAACTCTTTGAGACATTACTGCCATGGAGGAAAGTGCGCATGGTGGTGGTGGTATTCAATCCCGGTGCAATTTCTGTGTTTCATCAACATTCTGATAGTCCACAGATTACAGAATGCCTCCAGATGTGCATCGGAAACTACTACTGAACTTCCAGGGAACGATCAAATCGTAGACTGTTTAAGACATTACTCCCATGGAGGAAAGTGCGCATGGTGACTGTTGTATTCAATCCCGATGCAATTTCTGTGTTTCATCAACACTCTGACAGTCCACAAATTACAGAATGCCACGAGGTGTTTATCGGAAACTACTACTGGTCTTCCAGGGAACGATGAAAGCGTAGACTGTTTCAGACATTACTCCCATGGTGGATAGTGCGGATGGTGACTGTTGTATTCAATCCCAATGCAATTTCTGTAATTCATCAACACTCTGAAAGTCCACAGATTACAGAATGCCACCAGATGTGCATCGGAAACTACTACTGGTCTTCCAGGGAACGATCAAAGCGTAGATGGTTTGAGACACTACTCCGTGGAGGAAAGTGCGCATGGTGACTGTTGTATTCAATCCCGATGCAATTTCTGTGTTTCATCAACACTCTGATTGTCCACAGATAACAGAATGCCTCCAGATGTGCATCGGAAACTACTACTTGTCACCCAGGGAAAGATCAAAACGTAAACTCTTTGAGACATTACTCCCATGGACGAAAGTGCGCATAGTGACTGTTGTATTAAATCCCGATGCAATTTCTCTCTTTCATCAACATTCTGATAGTCCACAGATTACAGAATGCCTAAAGATGTGCATCGGAAACTACTACTGGTCTTCCAGGGAACGATCAAACCTTAGATTGTTTGAGACATAACTCCCGTGGAGGAAAGTGCGCATGGTGACTGTTGTATTCAATCCCGATGCATTTTCTGTGTTTCATCAGCACTCTGATGGTCCACAAATTACAGAATGCCTCCAGATGTTCATCGGAAACTACTACCGGTCTTCCAGGAAACGATCAAAGCGTAGACAGTTTGAGACATTACTTTTATGGAGGAATGTGCGCATGGTGACTGTTGTATTCAATCCCGATGCAATTTCTGTGTTTCATCAACACTCTGATAGTCCACAGATTACAGACTGCCTCCAGATGTGCAACGGTAACTACTACTGGTCTTCCAGGGAACGATCAAAGCGTAGACTGTTAGAGACATTACACCCATGGAGGAAAGTGCGAATGGTGACTGTTGTATTCAATCCCAATGCAATTTCTGTGTTTCATCAACATCCTGATAGTCCACAGATTACAGAATGCCACCAGATGTGCATCGGAAACTACTACTGGTCTTCCAAGGGACGATCAAAGCAAAGACTGTTTGAGACATAACTCCCGTGGAGGAAAGTGCGCATGGAAACTGTTGTATATAATCCCGATGCAATTTCTGTGTTTCATAAACACTCTGATAGTCCACAGATTACAGAATGCCTCCAGATGTGCATCGGAAACTACTACTGGTCTTCCAGGGAACGATCAAAGCGTAGACTGTTAGAGACATTACTCCCATCGAGGAAAGTGCGAATGGTGACTGTTGTATTCAATCCCAATGCAATTTCTGTGTTTCATCAACACTCTGATAGTCCACAGATTACAGAATGCCACCAGATGTGCATCGGAAACTACTACTGGTCTTCCAAGGGACGATCAAAGCGTAGACTGTTTGAGACATAACTCCCGTGGAGGAAAGTGCGCATGGAAACTGTTGTATTCAATCCCGATGCAATTTCTGTGTTTCATCAACACTCTGATAGTCCATAGATAACAGAATGCCTCCAGATGTGCATCGGAAACTACTACTGGTCTTCCAGGGAACGATCAAAGCGTACTCTTTGAGACATTACTGCCATGAAGGAAAGTGCGCTTGGTGACTGTTGTATTCAATCCCGATGCAATTTCTGTGTTTCATCAACACTCTGATGGTCCACAGATTACAGAATGCCTCAAGATGTGCATCGGGAACTACTACTGGTCTTCCAGGGAACGATCAAAGCGTAAACTCGTTGAGACATTACTCCCATGTAGGAAAGTGCGCATGGTGACTGTTGTATTCAATCCCGATGCGTTTTCTGTGTTTCATCAACACTCTGACAGTCCACAAATTACAGAATGCCACGAGGTGTTTATCGATAACTACAACTGGTCTTCCAGGGAACGATGAAAGCGTACTCTGTTTCAGACATTACTCCCATAGAGGATAGTGCGGATGGTGACTGTTGTATTCAATCCCAATGCAATTTCTGTAATTCATCAACACTCTGATAGTCCACAGATTACAGAATGCCACCAGATGTGCATCGGAAACTACTACTGGTCTTCCAAGGGACGATCAAAGCGTAGACTGTTTGAGACATAACTCCCGTGGAGGAAAGTGCGCATGGAAACTGTTGAATTCAATCCCGATGCAATTTCTGTGTTTCATCAACACTCTGATAGTCCACAGATTACAGAATGCCACCAGATGTGCATCGGAAACTACTACTGGTCTTCCAGGGAACGATCAAAGCGTAGACTGTTAGAGACATTACTCCCATGGAGGAAAGTGCGCATGGTGACGGTTGTATTCAATCCCGATGCAATTACTGTGTTTCATCAACACTCTGATAGTCTACACATTACAGAATGCGACCAGATGTGCATCGGAAACTACTACTGGTCTTCCAGGGAACGATCAAAGCGTAGACTGGTAGAGACATTACTCCAATGGAGGAAAGAGCGCATGGTCACTGTTGTATTCAATCCCGATGCAATTACTGTGTTTCATCAACACTCTGATAGTCCGTAGATAACAGAATGCCTCCAGATGTGCATCGGAAACTACTACTGGTATTCCAGGGAACGATCAAAGCGTAAACTCTTTGAGACATTACTGCCATGGAGGAAAGTGCGCATGGTGGTGGTGGTATTCAATCCCGGTGCAATTTCTGTGTTTCATCAACATTCTGATAGTCCACAGATTACAGAATGCCTCCAGATGTGCATCGGAAACTACTACTGAACTTCCAGGGAACGATCAAATCGTAGACTGTTTAAGACATTACTCCCATGGAGGAAAGTGCGCATGGTGACTGTTGTATTCAATCCCGATGCAATTTCTGTGTTTCATCAACACTCTGATGGTCCACAGATTACAGAATGCCTCCAGATGTGCATCGGGAACTACTACAGGTCTTCCAGGGAACGATCAAAGCGTAGACTGCTTGAGACATTACTTTTATGGAGTAATGTGCGCATGGTGACTGTTGTATTCTATATCGATGCAATTTCTGTGTTTCATCAACACTCTGATATTCCACAGATTTCAGAATGCCTCCAGATGTGCATCGGAAGCTGCTACTGGTCTTCCAGGGAACGATCAAAGCGTAAACTCGTTGATACATTACTCCCATGGAGGAAAGTGCTCATTGTGACTGTTGTATTCAATCCCGATGCATTTTCTGTGTTTCATCAACACTCTGACAGTCCACAGATTACAGAATGCCACGAGGTGTGGATCGGAAACTACTACTGGTCTTCCAGGGAACGATGAAAGCGTAGACTGTTTCAGACATTACTCCCATGGAGGAAAGTGCGGATGGTCATTGTTGTATTCACTCCCAATGCAATTTCTGTGTTTCATCATCATTCTGATAGTCCACAGATTACAGAATGCCACCAGATGTGCATCGGACACTACTGCTGGTCTTCCAGGGAACGATCAAAGCGTAGACTGTTTGAGACATTACTTTTATGGAGGAATGTGCGCATGGTGACTGTTGTATTCAATGCCGAAGCAATTACTGAGTTTCATCAGCACTCTGATAGTCCACAGATTACAGAATGCCTCCAGATATGCATCGGAGACTACTACTGGTCTTCCAGGGAACGATCAAAGCGTAGACTGTTTGAGACATACCTCCCGTGTAGGAAAGTGCGCATGGTGACTGTTGAATTCTATCCCGATGCAATTTCTGTGTTTCATCAACACTCTGATAGTCCACACATTACATAATGCCACCAGATGTGCATCGGAAACTACTACTGGTCTTCCAGGGAACGATCAAAGCGTAGACTGTTAGAGACATTACTCCAATGGAGGAAAGAGCGCATGGTCACTGTTGTATTCAATCCCGATGCAATTACTGTGTTTCATCAACACTCTGATAGTCTACACATTACAGAATGCGACGAGATGTGCATCGGATACTACTACTGGTCTTCCAGGGAACGATCAAAGCGTAGATTGTTTGAGACATTACTCCCGTAAAGGAAGGTGCGCATGGTGACTGTTGTATTCAATCCCGATGCATTTCCTGTGTTTCATCAACACTCTGATGGTCCACAGATGACAGAATGCCTCCAGATGTGCATCGGAAACTAGTACTGGTCTTCCAAGTGACGATCAAAGTGTAAAACTCTTTGAGACATTACTCCCATGGAGGAATGTGAGCATGGTGACTGTTGTATTCAATCCCGATGCGTTTTCTGTGTTTCATCAACACCCTGACAGTCCACAGATTACAGAATGCCACGAGGTGTTTATCGGAAACTACTACTGGTCTTCCAGGGAACGATGAAAGCGTAGACTGTTTCAGACATTACTCCCATGGAGGATAGTGCGGATGGTGACTGTTGTATTCAATCCCAATGCAATTTCTGTGTTTCATCAACACTCTGACAGTCCACAGATTACAGAATGCCACCAGATGTGCTTCGGAAACTACTACTGGTCTTCCAAGGGACGATCAAAACGTAGACTGTTTGAGACATAACTCCCGTGGAGGAAAGTGCGCATGGAAACTGTTGTATTCAATCCCGATGCAATATCTGTGTTTCATCAACACTCTGATAGTCCACAGATTACAGAATGCCACCAGATGTGCATCGGAAACTACTACTGGTCTTCCAGGGAACGAACAAAGCGTAGACTGTTAGAGACATTACTCCCATGGAGGAAAGTGCGCATGGTGACGGTTGTATTCAATCCCGATGCAATTACTGTGTTTCATCAACACTCTGATAGTCTACACATTACAGAATGCGACCAGATGTGCATCGGAAACCACTACTGGTCTTCCAGGGAACGATCAAAGCGTAGATTGTTTGAGACATTAGTCCCGTACTGGAAAGTGCACATGGTGACTGTTGTATTCAATCCCGATGCAATTTCTGTGTTTCATCAACACTCTGATAGTCCATAGATAACAGAATGCCTCCAGATGTGCATCGGAAACTACTACTGGTCTTCCAGGGAACGATCAAAGCGTAAACTCTTTGAGACATTACTGCCATGGAGGAAAGTGCGCATGGTGACTGTTGTATTCTATCCCGGTGCAATTCCTGTGTTTCATCAACATTCTGATAGTCCACAGATTACAGAATGCCTCCAGATGTGCATCGGAAACTACTACTGGTCTTCCAGGGAACGATCAAAGCGTAGACTGTTTAAGACATTACTCCCATGTAGGAAAGTGCGCATATTGACTGTTGTATTCAATCCCGATGCAATTTCTGTGTTTCATCAACACTCTGATGGTCCACAGATTACAGAATGCCTCCAGATGTGCATCGGGAACTACTACTGGTCTTCTAGGGAACGATCAAAGCGTAGACTGCTTGAGACATTACTTTTATGGAGGAATGTGCGCATGGTGACTGTTGTATTCAATATCGATGCAATTTCTGTGTTTCATCAACACTCTGATAGTCCACAGATTTCAGAATGCCTCCAGATGTGCATCGGAAATTGCTACTGGTCTTCCAGGGAACGATCAAAGCGTAAACTCGTTGACACATTACTCCCATGGAGGAAAGTGCGCATGGTGACTGTTGTATTCAATCCCAATGCAATTTCTGTGTTTCATCAACACTCTGATAGTCCACAGATTACAGAATGCCACCAGATGTGCATCGGAAACTACTACTGGTTTTCCAAGGGACGATCAAAGCGTAGAATGTTTGAGACATAACTCCTGTGGAAGAAAGTGCGCATGGAGACTGTTGTATTCAATCCCGATGCAATTTCTGTGTTTCATCAACACTCTGATGGTCCACAGATTACAGAATGCCACCAGATGTGCATCGGAAACTACTACTGGTCTTCCAGGGAACGATCAAAGCGTAGACTGTAAGAGACATTACTCCCATGGAGGAAAGTGCGCATGGTGACTGTTGTATTCAATCCCGATGCAATTACTGTGTTTCATCAACACTCTGATAGTCTACACATTACAGAATGCGACCAGATGTGCATCGGAAACTACTACTGGTGTTCCAGGGAACGATCAAAGCGTAGACTGCTTGAGACATTACTTTTATAAAGTATGTGCGCATGGTGTCTGTTGTATTCAATATCGATGCAATTTCTGTGTTTCATCAACACTCTGATGGTCCACAGACGACAGAATGCCTCCAGATGTGCATCGGGAACTACTACTGGTCTTCCAGGGAACGATCAAAGCGTAGACTGCTTGAGACATTACTTTTATGGAGTAATGTGCGCATGGTGACTGTTGTATTCAATATGGATGCAATTTCTGTGTTTCATCAACACTCTGATATTCCACAGATTTCAGAATGCCTTCAGAAATGCATCGGAGACTACTACTAGTCTTCCAGGGAACGATCAAAGCGTAGACTGTTTGAGACATACCTCCCATGGAGGAAAGTGCGCATGGTGACTGTTGTATTCAATCCCGATGCAATTTCTGTGTTTCATCAACACTCTGATAGTCCACAGATTACATAATGCCACCAGATGTGCATCGGAAACTACTACTGGTCTTCCAGGGAACGATCAAAGCATAGACTGTTAGAGACATAACTCTCGTGGAGGAAAGTGCGCATGGAGACTGTTGTATTCAATCCCGATGCAATTTCTGTGTTTCATCAACACTCTGATAGACCACAGATTACAGAATGCCAACAGATGTGCATCGGAAACTACTACTGGTCTTCCAGGGAACGATCAAAGCGTAGACAGTTTAAGACATTACTCCCATATAGGAAAGTGCCCATGGTGACTGTTGTATTCAATCCCGATGCAATTACTGTGTTTCATCAAAACTCTGATAGTCTACACATTACAGGATGCGACCAGATGTGCATCGGAAACTAGTACTGGTCTTCCAGGGAACGATCAAAGCGTAGATTGTTTGAGACATTACTCCCGTACAGGAAAGTGCGCATGGTGACTGTTGTATTCAATATCGATACAATTTCTGTGTTTCATCAGCACTCTGATATTCCACAGATTTCAGAATGCCTCCAGATGTGCATCGGAAACTGCTACTGGTCTTCCAGGAAACGATCAAAGCGTAAACTCATTGATTCTTTACTCCCATGGAGGAAAGTGCTCATGGTGACTGTTGTATTCAATCCCGATGCATTTTCTGTGTTTCATCAACACTCTGACAGTCCACAGATTACAGAATGCCAGGAGATGTGGATCGGAAACTACTACTGGTCTTCCAGGGAACGATGAAAGCGTAGACTGTTTCAGACATTACTCCCATGGAGGAAAGTGCGGGTGGTGACTGTTGTATTCAATCCCAATGCAATTTCTGTGTTTCATCAACACTCTGATAGTCCACAAATTACAGAATGCATCCAGATGTTCATCGGAATCTACTACTGGTCTTCCAGGTAACGATCAAAGCGTAGACTGTTTGAGACATTACTCCCATGGAGGAATGTGCGCATGGTGACTGTTATATTCAATCCCAATGCAATTTCTGTGTTTCATCAACACTCTAATAGTCCACAGATTAAACAATGCCTCGAGATGTGCATCGGAAACTACTACTGGTCTTACAGGCAACGATCAAAGCGTAGACTGTTTGAGACATACCTCCCGTGTAGGAAAGTGCGCATGGTGACTGTTGTATTCTATCCCGATGCAATTTCTGTGTTTCATCAACACTCTGATAGTCCACACATTACAGAATGCAACCAGATGTGCATCGGAAACTACTACTGGTCTTCCAGGGAACGTTCAAAGCGTAGATTGTTTGAGACACAACTTTTATGGAGGAATGTGCGCATGATGACTGTTGTATTCAATCCCGAAGCAATTTCTGTGTTTCATCAGCACTCTGATAGTCCACAGATTACAGAATGCCTCCAGATATGCATCGGAGACTACTACTGGTCTTCCAGGGAACGATCATAGCGAAGACTGTTTGAGACATACCTCCCGTGTAGGAAAGTGGGCATGGTGACTGTTGAATTCTATCCCGATGCAATTTCTGTGTTTCATCAACACTCTGATAGTCCACACATTACATAATGCCACCAGATGTGCATCGGAAACTACTACTGGTCTTCCAGGGAACGATCAAAGCGTAGACTGTTAGAGACATTACTCCAATGGAGGAAAGAGCGCTTGGTCACTGTTGTATTCAATCCCGATGCAATTACTGTGTTTCATCAACACTCTGATAGTCTACACATTACAGAATGCGACGAGATGTGCATCGGAAACTACTACTGGTCTTCCAGGGAACGATCAAAGCGTAGATTGTTTGAGACATTACTCCCGTACAGGAAGGTGCGCATGGTGACTGCTGTATTCAATCCCGATGCATTTTCTGTGTTTCATCAACACTCTGATGGTCCACAGATGACAGAATGCCTCCAGATGTGCATCGGAAACTAGTACTGGTCTTCCAAGTGACGATCAAAGTGTAAAACTCTTTGAGACATTACTCCCATGGAGGAATGTGAGCATGGTGACTGTTGTATTCAATCCCGATGCGTTTTCTGTGTTTCATCAACACCCTGACAGTCCACAGATTACAGAATGCCACCAGATGTGCTTCGGAAACTACTACTGGTCTTCCAAGGGACGATCAAAGCGTAGACTGTTTGAGACATAACTCCCTTGGAGGAAAGTGCGCATGGAAACTGTTGTATTCAATCCCGATGCAATTTCTGTGTTTCATCAACACTCTGATAGTCCACAGATTACACAATGCCACCAGATGTGCATCGGAAACTACTACTGGTCTTCCAGGGAACGAACAAAGCGTAGACTGTTAGAGACATTACTCCCATGGAGGAAAGTGCGCATGGTGACGGTTGTATTCAATCCCGATGCAATTACTGTGTTTCATCAACACTCTGATAGTCTACACATTACAGAATGCGACCAGATGTGCATCGGAAACCACTACTGGTCTTCCAGGGAACGATCAAAGCGTAGATTGTTTGAGACATTAGTCCCGTACTGGAAAGTGCGCATGGTGACTGTTGTATTCAATCCCGATGCAATTTCTGTGTTTCATCAACACTCTGATAGTCCATAGATAACAGAATGCCTCCAGATGTGCATCGGAAACTACTACTGGTCTTCCAGGGAACGATCAAAGCGTAAACTCTTTGAGACATTACTGCCATGGAGGAAAGTGCGCATGGTGACTGTTGTATTCAATCCCGGTGCAATTTCTGTGTTTCATCAACATTCTGATAGTCCACAGATTACAGAATGCCTCCAGATGTGCATCGGAAACTACTACTGGTCTTCCAGGGAACGATCAAAGCGTAGACTGTTTAAGACATTACTCCCATGTAGGAAAGTGCGCATATTGACTGTTGTATTCAATCCCGATGCAATTTCTGTGTTTCATCAACACTCTGATGGTCCACAGATTACAGAATGCCTCCAGATGTGCATCGGGAACTACTACTGGTCTTCTAGGGAACGATCAAAGCGTAGACTGCTTGAGACATTACTTTTATGGAGGAATGTGCGCATGGTGACTGTTGTATTCAATATCGATGCAATTTCTGTGTTTCATCAACACTCTGATAGTCCACAGATTTCAGAATGCCTCCAGATGTGCATCGGAAATTGCTACTGGTCTTCCAGGGAACGATCAAAGCGTAAACTCGTTGACACATTACTCCCATGGAGGAAAGTGCGCATGGTGACTGTTGTATTCAATCCCAATGCAATTTCTGTGTTTCATCAACACTCTGATAGTCCACAGATTACAGAATGCCACCAGATGTGCATCGGAAACTACTACTGGTTTTCCAAGGGACGATCAAAGCGTAGAATGTTTGAGACATAACTCCTGTGGAAGAAAGTGCGCATGGAGACTGTTGTATTCAATCCCGATGCAATTTCTGTGTTTCATCAACACTCTGATAGTCCACAGAATACAGAATGCCACCAGATGTGCATCGGAAAGTACTACTGGTCTTCCAGGGAACGATCAAAGCGTAGACTGTAAGAGACATTACTCCCATGGAGGAAAGTGCGCATGGTGACTGTTGTATTCAATCCCGATGCAATTACTGTGTTTCATCAACACTCTGATAGTCTACACATTACAGAATGCGACCAGATGTGCATCGGAAACTACTACTGGTCTTCCAGGGAACGATCAAAGCGTAGACTGCTTGAGACATTACTTTTATGGAGTATGGGCGCATGGTGACTGTTGTATTCAATATCGATGCAATTTCTGTGTTTCATCAACACTCTGATGGTCCACAGATGACAGAATGCCTCCAGATGTGCATCGGGAACTACTACTGGTCTTCCAGGGAACGATCAAAGCGTAGACTGCTTGAGACATTACTTTTATGGAGTAATGTGTGCATGGTGACTATTGTATTCAATATGGATGCAATATCTGTGTTTCATCAACACTCTGATATTCCACAGATTTCAGAATGCCTTCAGAAATGCATCGGAGACTACTACTAGTCTTCCAGGGAACGATCAAAGCGTAGACTGTTTGAGACATACCTCCCATGGAGGAAAGTGCGCATGGTGACTGTTGTATTCAATCCCGATGCAATTTCTGTGTTTCATCAACACTCTGATAGTCCACAGATTACATAATGCCACCAGATGTGCATCGGAAACTACTACTGGTCTTCCAGGGAACGATCAAGGCATAGACTGTTAGAGACATAACTCTCGTGGAGGAAAGTGCGCATGGAGACTGTTGTATTCAATCCCGATGCAATTTCTGTTTTTCATCAACACTCTGATAGACCACAGATTACAGAATGCCAACAGATGTGCATCGGAAACTACTACTGGTCTTCCAGGGAACGATCAAAACGTAGACTGTTTAAGACATTACTCCCATATAGGAAAGTGCGCATGGTGACTGTTGTATTCAATCCCGATGCAATTACTGTGTTTCATCAAAACTCTGATAGTCTACACATTACAGGATGCGACCAGATGTGCATCGGAAACTAGTACTGGTCTTCCAGGGAACGATCAAAGCGTAGATTGTTTGAGACATTACTCCCGTACAGGAAAGTGCGCATGGTGACTGTTGTATTCAATATCGATGCAATTTCTGTGTTTCATCAACACTCTGATATTCCACAGATTTCAGAATGCCTCCAGATGTGCATCGGAAACTGCTACTGGTCTTCCAGGAAACGATCAAAGCGTAAACTCGTTGATACATTACTCCCATGGAGAAAAGTGCTCATGGTGACTGTTGTATTCAATCCCGATGCATTTTCTGTGTTTCATCAACACTCTGACAGTCCACAGATTACAGAATGCCAGGAGATGTGGATCGGAAACTACTACTGGTCTTCCAGGGAACGATGAAAGCGTAGACTGTTTCAGACATTACTCGCATGGAGGAAAGTGCGGGTGGTGACTGTTGTATTCAATCCCAATGCAATTTCTGTGTTTCATCAACACTGTGATAGTCCACAAATTACAGAATGCATCCAGATGTTCATCGGAAACTACTACTGGTCTTCCAGGTAACGATCAAAGCGTAGACTGTTTGAGACATTACTCCCATGGAGGAATGTGCGCATGGTGACTGTTGTATTCAATCCCAATGCAATTTCTGTGTTTCATCAACACTCTAATAGTCCACAGATTAAACAATGCCTCGAGATGTGCATCGGAAACTACTACTGGTCTTACAGGCAACGATCAAAGCGTAGACTGTTTGAGACATACCTCCCGTGTAGGAAAGTGCGCATGGTGACTGTTGTATTCTATCATGATGCAATTTCTGTGTTTCATCAACACTCTGATAGTCCACACATTACAGAATGCAACCAGATGTGCATCGGAAACTACTACTGGTCTTCCAGGGAACGTTCAAAGCGTAGATTGTTTGAGACACTACTTTTATGGAGGAATGTGCGCATGATGACTGTTGTATTCAATCCCGAAGCAATTTCTGTGTTTCATCAGCACTCTGATAGTCCACAGATTACAGAATGCCTCCAGATATGCATCGGAGACTACTACTGGTCTTCCAGGGAACGATCAAAGCGTAGACTGTTTGAGACATACCTCCCGTGGAGGAAACTGCGCATGGTGACTGTTGTATTCTATCCCGATGCAATTTCTGTGTTTCATCAACACTCTGATAGTCCACAGATTACAGAATGCCATCAGATGTGCATCGGAAACTACTACTGTTCTTCCAGGGAACGATCAAAGCGTAGACTGTAAGAGACATTACTCCCATGGAGGAAAGTGCGCATGGTGACTGTTGTATTCAATCGCGATGCAATTACTGTGTTTCATCAACACTCTGATAGTCTACACATTACAGGATGCGACCAGATGTGCATCGGAAACTACTACTGGTCTTCTAGGGAACGATCAAAGCGTAGATTGTTTGAGACATTACTCCCATACAGGAAAGTGCGCAAGGTGACTGTTGTATTCAATCCCGATGCAATTTCTGTGTTTCATCAACACTCTGATAGTCCATAGATAACAGAATGCCACGAGGTGTGGATCGGAAACTACTACTGGTCTTCCAGGGAACGATGAAAGCGTAGACTGTTTCAGACATTACTCCCATGGAGGAAAGTGCGGGTGGTGACTGTTGTATTCAATCCCAATGCAATTTCTGTGTTTCATCAACACTCTGATGGTCCACAGATTACAGAATTGTACCAGATGTGCATCCGAAACTACTGCTGGTCTTCCAGGGAACGATCAAAGCGTAGACTGTTTGAGACATTACTTTTATGGAGGAATGTGCTCATGGTGACTGTTGTATTCAATCCCGATGCAATTTCTGTGTTTCATCAACACTCTGATAGTCTACATATTACAGAATGCCTCCAGATGTGCATCGGATACTGGTACTGGTCTTCCAGGAAACTATCAATGCGTAAACTCTTTGAGACATTACTCCCATGGAGGGAAGTGCGCATGGTGACTGTTGTATTCAATCCCGATGCATTTTCTGTGTTTCATCAACACTCTGACAGTCCACAGATTACAGAATGCTACGAGGTGTGGATCGGAAACTACTACTGGTCTTCCAGGGAACGATGAAAGCGTAGACTGTTTCAGACATTACTCCCATGGAGGAAAGTGCGGGTGGTGACTGTTGTATTAAATCCCACTGCAATTTCTGTGTTTCATCAACACTCTGATGGTCCACAGATAACAGAATTAAACCAGATGTGCATCCGAAACTACTGCTGGTCTTCCAGGGAACGATCAAAGCGTAGACTGTTTGAGACATTACTTTTATGGAGGAATGTGCTCATGGTGACTGTTGTATTCAATCCCGATGCAATTTCTGTGTTTCATCAACACTCTGATAGTCTACATATTACAGAATGCCTCCAGATGTGCATCGGATACTGGTACTGGTCTTCCAGGGATCGATCAATGCGTAAACTCTTTGAGACATTACTCCCATGGAGGGAAGTGCGCATGGTGACTGTTGTATTCAATCCCGATGCATTTTCTGTGTTTCATCAACACTCTGATAGTCCACAGATTACAGAATGCCAAGAGATGTGGATCGGAAACTACTACTGGTCTTCCAGGGAACGATGGAAGCGTAGACTGTTTCAGACATTACTCCCATGGAGGAAAGTGCGGATGGTGACTGTTGTATTCTATACCAATGCAATTACTGTGTTTCATCAAAACTCTGATAGTCCACAGGTTACTGAATGCCACCAGATGTGCATCGGAAACTTCTACTGGTCTTCCAGGGAACGATCAAAGCGTAGACTGTTTGAGACACTACTTTTATGGATTAATGTGCACATGATGACTGTTGTATTCAATCCCGAAGCAATTACTGTGTTTCATCAGCACTCTGATAGTCCACAGATTACAGAATGCCTCCAGATATGCATCGGAGACTACTACTGGTCTTCCAGGGAACGATCAAAGCGAAGACTGTTTGAGACATACCTCCCGTGGAGGAAAGTGCGCATGGTGACTGTTGTATTCAATCCCGATGCAATTTCTGTGTTTCATCAACACTCTGATAGTCCACAGATTACATAATGCCACCAGATGTGCATCGGAAACTACTACTGGTCTTCCAGGGAACGATCAAAGCGTAGACTGTTAGAGACATAACTCCCGTGGAGGAAAGTGCGCATGGAGACTGTTGTATTCAATCCCGATGCAATTTCTGTGTTTCATCAACACTCTGATAGTCCACAGATTACAGAATGCCACCAGATGTGCATCGGAAACTACTACTGGTCTTCCAGGGAACGATCAAAGCGTAGACTGTTAGAGACATTACTCCCATGGAGGAAAGTGCGCATGGTGACTGTTGTATTCAATCCCGATGCAATTACTGTGTTTCATGAACACTCTGATAGTCTACACATTACAGGATGCGACCAGATGTGCATCGGAAACTACTACTGGTCTTCGAGGGAACGATCAAAGCGTAAATTGTTTGAGACATTACTCCCGTACAGGAAAGTGCGCATGGTGACTGTTGTATTCAATCCCGATGCATTTTCTGTGTTTCATCAACACTCTGACAGTCCACAGATTACAGAATGCCAGGAGGTGTGGATCGGAAACTACTACTTGTCTTCCAGGGAACGATGAAAGCGTTGACTGTTTCAGACATTACTCCCATGGAGGAAAGTGCGGGTGGTGACTGTTGTATTCAGTCCCGATGCAATTTCTGTGTTTCATCAACACTCTGATAGTCCATAGATAACAGAATGCCTCCAGATGTGCATCGGAAACTACTACTGGTCTTCCAGGGAACGATCAAAACGTAAACTCTTTGAGACATTACTGCCATGGAGGAAAGTGCGCATGGTGACTGTTGTATTCAATCCCAATGCAATTTCTGTGTTTCATCAACACTCTGATAGTCCACAGATTTCAGAATGCCTCCAGATGTGCATCGGAAACTGCTACTGGTCTTCCAGGGAACGATCTAAGCGTAAACTCGTTGAGACATTACTCCCATGGAGGAAAGTGCGCATGGTGACTGTTGTATTCAATCCCGATGCAATTTCTGTGTTTCATCAACACTCTGATAGTCTACACATTACAGAATGCGACCAGATGTGCACCGGAAACTACTACTGGCCTTCCAGGGAACGATCAAAGCGTACATTGTTTGAGACATTACTCCCGTACAGGAAAGTGCGCATGGTGACTGTTGTATTTAATCCCGGTGCAATTTCTGTGATTCATCAACATTCTGATAGTCCACAGATTACAGAATGCCTCCAGATGTGCATCGGAAACTACTACTGGTCTTCCAGGGAACGATCAAAGCGTAGACTGTTTAAGACATTACTCCCATGGAGGAAAGTGCGCATGGCTACTGCTGTATTCAATCCCGATGCAATTTCTGTGTTTCATCAACACTCTGATGGGCCACAGATTACAGAATGCGTCCAGATGTGCATCGGTAACTACTACTGGTCTTCCAGGGAACGATCAAAGCGTAGTCTGCTTGAGACATTACTTTTAAGGAGTATGTGCGCATGGGGACTGTTGTATTCAATATCGATGCAATTTCTGTGTTTCATCAACACTCTGATATTCCACAGATTTCAGAATGCCTCCAGATGTGCATCGGAAACTGCTACTGGTCTTCCAGGGAACGATCAAAGCGTAAACTCTTTGAGACATTACTCCCATGGAGGGAAGTGCGCATGGTGACTGTTGTATTCAATCCCGATGCATTTTCTGTGTTTCATCAACACTCTGATAGTCCACAGATTACAGAATGCCAAGAGATGTGGATCGGAAACTACTACTGGTCTTCCAGGGAGCGATGGAAGCGTAGACTGTTTCAGACATTACTCCCATGGAGGAAAGTGCGGATGGTGACTGTTGTATTCAATCCCAATGCAATTTCTGTGTTTCATCAAAACTCTGATAGTCCACAGATTACAGAATGCCACCAGATGTGCATCGGAAACTACTACTGGTCTTCCAGGGAACGATCAAAGCGCAGACTGTTTGAGACACTACTTTTATGGAGGAATGTGCGCGTGATGACTGTTGTATTCAATCCCGAAGCAATTTCGGTGTTTCGTCAGCACACTGATAGTCCACAGATTACAGAATGCCTCCAGATATGCATCTGAGACTACTACTGGTCTTCTAGGGAACGATCAAAGCGTAGACTGTTTGAGACATACCTCCCGTGGAGGAAACTGCGCATGGTGACTGTTGTATTCAATCCCGATGCAATTTCTGTGTTTCATCAACACTCTGATAGTCCACAGATTACAGAATGCCATCAGATGTGCATCGGAAAGTACTACTGTTCCTCCATGGAACGATCAAATCGTAGACTGTAAGAGACATTACTCCCATGGAGGAAAGTGCGCATGGTGACTGTTGTATTCATTCCCGATGCAATTACTGTGTTTCATCAACACTCTGATAGTCTACACATTACAGAATGCGACCAGATGTGCATCGGAAACTACTACTGGTCTTCCAGGGAACGATCAATGCGTAGATTGTTTGAGACATTACTCCCATGGAGGAAAGTGCGCATGGTGACTGTTGTATTCAATCCCGATGCAATTACTGTGTTTCATCAACACTCTGATAGTCTACACATTACAGGATGCGACCAGATGTGCATCGGAAACTACTACTGGTCTTCTAGGGAACGATCAAAGCGTAGATTGTTTGAGACATTACTCCCGTACAGGAAAGTGCGCATGGTGACTGTTCTATTCAATCCCGATGCAATTTCTGTGTTTCATCAACACTCTGATAGTCCATAGATAACAGAATGCCTCCAGATGTGCATCGGAAACTGCTACTGGTCTTCCAGGGAACGATCAAAGCGTAAACTCGTTGAGACATTACTCCCATGGAGGAAAGTGCGCATGGTGACTGCTGTATTCAATCCCGATGCATTTTCTGTGTTTCATCAACACTCTGACAGTCCACAGATTACAGAATGCTACGAGGTGTGGATCGGAAACTACTACTGGTCTTCCAGGGAACGATGAAAGCGTAGACTGTTTCAGACATTATTCCCATGGAGGAAAGTGCGGGTGGTGACTGTTGTATTCAATCCCGATGCAATTTCTGTGTTTCTTCAACACTCTGATAGTCCACAGATTACAGAATTGAACCAGATTTGCATCGGAAACTACTGCTGGTCTTCCAGGGAACGATCAAAGCGTAGACTGTTTGAGACATTACTTTTTTGGAGGAATGTGCTCATGGTGACTGTTGTATTCAATCCCGATGCAATTTCTGTGTTTCATCAACACTCTGATAGTCTACATATTACAGAATGCCTCCAGATGTGCATCGGAAACTGGTACTGGTCTTCCAGGGAACGATCAATGCGTAAACTCTTTGAGACATTACTCCCATGGACGGAAGTGCGCATGGTGACTGTTGTATTCAATCCCGATGCATTTTCTGTGTTTCATCAACACTCTGATAGTCCACAGAATACAGAATGCCAGGAGGTGTGGATCGGAAACTACTACTGGTCTTCCAGGGAACGATGAAAGCGTAGACTGTTTCAGACATTACTCCCATGGAGGAAGGTGCGCATGGTGACTGTTGTATTCAATCCCAATGCAATTTCTGTGTTTCATCAACACTCTGATAGTCCACAGATTACAGAATGCCACCAGATGTGCATCGGAAACTACTGCTGGTCTTCCAGGGAACGATCAAAGCGTAGACTGTTTGAGACATTACTTTTATGGAGGAATGTGCGCATGGTGACTGTTGTATTCAATCCCGAAGCAATTACTGTGTTTCATCAACACTCTGATGGGCCACAGATTACAGAATGCCTCCAGATGTGCATCGGGAACTACTACTGGTCTTCCAGGGAACGATCAAAGCGTAGACTGCTTGAGACATTATTTTTATGGAGTATGTGCGCATGGGGACTGTTGTATTCAATATCGATGCAATTTATGTGTTTCATTAACACTCTGATATTCCACAGATTTCAGAATGCCTCCAGATGTGCATCGGAAACTGCTACTGGCCTTCCAGGGAACGATCAAAGCGTAAACTCTTTGAGACATTACTTCCATGGAGGGAAGTGCGCATGGTGACTGTTGTATTCAATCAAGATGCATTTTCAGTGTTTCATCAACACTCTGACAGTCCACAGATTACAGAATGCCAATAGATGTGGATGGGAAACTACTACTGGTCTTCCAGGGAGCGATGGAAGCGTAGACTGTATCAGACATTACTCCCATGGAGGAAAGTGCGGATGGTGACTGTTGTATTCAATCCCAATGCAATTTCTGTGTTTCATCAAAATTCTGATAGTCCACAGATTACAGAATGCCACCAGATGTGCATCGGAAACTACTACTAGTCTTCCAGGGAACGATCAAAGCGCAGACTGTTTGAGACACTACTTTTATGGAGGAATGTGCGCATGATGACTGTTGTATTCAATCCCGATGCAATTACTGTGTTTCATCAACACTCTGATAGTCTACACATTACAGGATGCGACCAGATGTGCATCGGAAAGTACTACTGGTCTTCCAGGGAACGATCAAAGCGTAGATTGTTTGAGACATTACTCCCGTACAGGAAAGTGCGCATGGTGACTGTTGTATTCAATCCCGATGCAATTTCTGTGTTTCATCAACACTCTGATAGTCTACATATTACAGAATGCCTCCAGATGTGCATCGTAAACCGGTACTGGTCTTCCAGCGAACGATCAAAGCGTAAACTCTTTCAGACATTACTCCCATGGAGGGAAGTGAGCATGGTGACTGTTGTATTCAATCCCGATGCATTTTCTGTGTTTCATCAACACTCTGATAGTCCAAAGATTACAGAATGCCAAGAGATGTGGATCGGAAACTACTACTGGTCTTCCAGGAAACGATGGAAGCGTAGACTCTTTCAGACATTACTCCCATGGAGGAAAGTGCGGATGGTGACTGTTGTATTCAATACCAATGCAATTACTGTGTTTCATCAAAACTATGATAGTCCACAGATTACAGAATGCCACCAGATGTGCATCGGAAACTACTACTGGTCTTTCAGGGAACGATCAAAGCGTAGACTGTTTCAGACACTACTTTTATGGAGGAATGTGCGCATGATCACTGTTGTATTCAATCCCGAAGCAATTACTGTGTTTCATCAGCACTCTGATAGTCCACAGATTACAGAATGCCTCCAGATATGCATCGGAGACTACTACTGGTCTTCCAGGGAACGATCAAAGCGTAGACTGTTTGAGACATACCTCAAGTGGAGGAAAGTGCGCATGGTGACTGTTGTATTCAATCCCGATGCAATTTCTGTGTTTCATCAACACTCTGATAGTCCACAGATTACATAATGCCACCAGATGTGCATCGGAAACTACTACTGGTCTTCCAGGGAACGATCAAAGCGTAGACTGTTAGAGACATAACTCCCGTGGAGGAAAGTGCGCATGGAGACTGTTGTATTCAATCCCGATGCAATTTCTGTGTTTCATCAACACTCTGATAGTCTACACATTACAGGATGCGACCAGATGTGCATCGGAAACTACTACTGGTCTTCCAGGGAACGATCAAATCGTAAATTGTTTGAGACATTACTCCCGTACAGGAAAGTGCGCATGGTGACTGTTGTATTCAATCCCGATGCAATTTCTGTGTTTCATCAACACTCTGATAGTCCATAGATAACAGAATGCCTCCAGATGTGCATCGGAAACTACTACTGGTCTTCCAGGGAACGATCAAAACGTAGACTGTTTAAGACATTACTCCCATGGAGGAAAGTGCGCATGGTGACTGTTGTATTCAATCCCGATGCAATTACTGTGTTTCATCAAAACTCTGATAGTCTACACATTACAGGATGCGACCAGATGTGCATCGGAAACTAGTACTGGTCTTCCAGGGAACGATCAAAGCGTAGATTGTTTGAGACATTACTCCCGTACAGGAAAGTGCGCATGGTGACTGTTGTATTCAATATCGATGCAATTTCTGTGTTTCATCAACACTCTGATATTCCACAGATTTCAGAATGCCTCCAGATGTGCATCGGAAACTGCTACTGGTCTTCCAGGAAACGATCAAAGCGTAAACTCGTTGATACATTACTCCCATGGAGAAAAGTGCTCATGGTGACTGTTGTATTCAATCCCGATGCATTTTCTGTGTTTCATCAACACTCTGACAGTCCACAGATTACAGAATGCCAGGAGATGTGGATCGGAAACTACTACTGGTCTTCCAGGGAACGATGAAAGCGTAGACTGTTTCAGACATTACTCGCATGGAGGAAAGTGCGGGTGGTGACTGTTGTATTCAATCCCAATGCAATTTCTGTGTTTCATCAACACTGTGATAGTCCACAAATTACAGAATGCATCCAGATGTTCATCGGAAACTACTACTGGTCTTCCAGGTAACGATCAAAGCGTAGACTGTTTGAGACATTACTCCCATGGAGGAATGTGCGCATGGTGACTGTTGTATTCAATCCCAATGCAATTTCTGTGTTTCATCAACACTCTAATAGTCCACAGATTAAACAATGCCTCGAGATGTGCATCGGAAACTACTACTGGTCTTACAGGCAACGATCAAAGCGTAGACTGTTTGAGACATACCTCCCGTGTAGGAAAGTGCGCATGGTGACTGTTGTATTCTATCATGATGCAATTTCTGTGTTTCATCAACACTCTGATAGTCCACACATTACAGAATGCAACCAGATGTGCATCGGAAACTACTACTGGTCTTCCAGGGAACGTTCAAAGCGTAGATTGTTTGAGACACTACTTTTATGGAGGAATGTGCGCATGATGACTGTTGTATTCAATCCCGAAGCAATTTCTGTGTTTCATCAGCACTCTGATAGTCCACAGATTACAGAATGCCTCCAGATATGCATCGGAGACTACTACTGGTCTTCCAGGGAACGATCAAAGCGTAGACTGTTTGAGACATACCTCCCGTGGAGGAAACTGCGCATGGTGACTGTTGTATTCAATCCCGATGCAATTTCTGTGTTTCATCAACACTCTGATAGTCCACAGATTACAGAATGCCATCAGATGTGCATCGGAAACTACTACTGTTCTTCCAGGGAACGATCAAAGCGTAGACTGTAAGAGACATTACTCCCATGGAGGAAAGTGCGCATGGTGACTGTTGTATTCAATCGCGATGCAATTACTGTGTTTCATCAACACTCTGATAGTCTACACATTACAGGATGCGACCAGATGTGCATCGGAAACTACTACTGGTCTTCTAGGGAACGATCAAAGCGTAGATTGTTTGAGACATTACTCCCATACAGGAAAGTGCGCAAGGTGACTGTTGTATTCAATCCCGATGCAATTTCTGTGTTTCATCAACACTCTGATAGTCCATAGATAACAGAATGCCACGAGGTGTGGATCGGAAACTACTACTGGTCTTCCAGGGAACGATGAAAGCGTAGACTGTTTCAGACATTACTCCCATGGAGGAAAGTGCGGGTGGTGACTGTTGTATTCAATCCCAATGCAATTTCTGTGTTTCATCAACACTCTGATGGTCCACAGATTACAGAATTGTACCAGATGTGCATCCGAAACTACTGCTGGTCTTCCAGGGAACGATCAAAGCGTAGACTGTTTGAGACATTACTTTTATGGAGGAATGTGCTCATGGTGACTGTTGTATTCAATCGCGATGCAATTACTGTGTTTCATCAACACTCTGATAGTCTACACATTACAGGATGCGACCAGATGTGCATCGGAAACTACTACTGGTCTTCCAGGGAACGATCAAATCGTAAATTGTTTGAGACATTACTCCCGTACAGGAAAGTGCGCATGGTGACTGTTGTATTCAATCCCGATGCAATTTCTGTGTTTCATCAACACTCTGATAGTCCATAGATAACAGAATGCCTCCAGATGTGCATCGGAAACTACTACTGGTCTTCCAGGGAACGATCAAAACGTAGACTGTTTAAGACATTACTCCCATATAGGAAAGTGCGCATGGTGACTGTTGTATTCAATCCCGATGCAATTACTGTGTTTCATCAAAACTCTGATAGTCTACACATTACAGGATGCGACCAGATGTGCATCGGAAACTAGTACTGGTCTTCCAGGGAACGATCAAAGCGTAGATTGTTTGAGACATTACTCCCGTACAGGAAAGTGCGCATGGTGACTGTTGTATTCAATATCGATGCAATTTCTGTGTTTCATCAACACTCTGATATTCCACAGATTTCAGAATGCCTCCAGATGTGCATCGGAAACTGCTACTGGTCTTCCAGGAAACGATCAAAGCGTAAACTCGTTGATACATTACTCCCATGGAGAAAAGTGCTCATGGTGACTGTTGTATTCAATCCCGATGCATTTTCTGTGTTTCATCAACACTCTGACAGTCCACAGATTACAGAATGCCAGGAGATGTGGATCGGAAACTACTACTGGTCTTCCAGGGAACGATGAAAGCGTAGACTGTTTCAGACATTACTCGCATGGAGGAAAGTGCGGGTGGTGACTGTTGTATTCAATCCCAATGCAATTTCTGTGTTTCATCAACACTGTGATAGTCCACAAATTACAGAATGCATCCAGATGTTCATCGGAAACTACTACTGGTCTTCCAGGTAACGATCAAAGCGTAGACTGTTTGAGACATTACTCCCATGGAGGAATGTGCGCATGGTGACTGTTGTATTCAATCCCAATGCAATTTCTGTGTTTCATCAACACTCTAATAGTCCACAGATTAAACAATGCCTCGAGATGTGCATCGGAAACTACTACTGGTCTTACAGGCAACGATCAAAGCGTAGACTGTTTGAGACATACCTCCCGTGTAGGAAAGTGCGCATGGTGACTGTTGTATTCTATCATGATGCAATTTCTGTGTTTCATCAACACTCTGATAGTCCACACATTACAGAATGCAACCAGATGTGCATCGGAAACTACTACTGGTCTTCCAGGGAACGTTCAAAGCGTAGATTGTTTGAGACACTACTTTTATGGAGGAATGTGCGCATGATGACTGTTGTATTCAATCCCGAAGCAATTTCTGTGTTTCATCAGCACTCTGATAGTCCACAGATTACAGAATGCCTCCAGATATGCATCGGAGACTACTACTGGTCTTCCAGGGAACGATCAAAGCGTAGACTGTTTGAGACATACCTCCCGTGGAGGAAACTGCGCATGGTGACTGTTGTATTCAATCCCGATGCAATTTCTGTGTTTCATCAACACTCTGATAGTCCACAGATTACAGAATGCCATCAGATGTGCATCGGAAACTACTACTGTTCTTCCAGGGAACGATCAAAGCGTAGACTGTAAGAGACATTACTCCCATGGAGGAAAGTGCGCATGGTGACTGTTGTATTCAATCGCGATGCAATTACTGTGTTTCATCAACACTCTGATAGTCTACACATTACAGGATGCGACCAGATGTGCATCGGAAACTACTACTGGTCTTCTAGGGAACGATCAAAGCGTAGATTGTTTGAGACATTACTCCCATACAGGAAAGTGCGCAAGGTGACTGTTGTATTCAATCCCGATGCAATTTCTGTGTTTCATCAACACTCTGATAGTCCATAGATAACAGAATGCCACGAGGTGTGGATCGGAAACTACTACTGGTCTTCCAGGGAACGATGAAAGCGTAGACTGTTTCAGACATTACTCCCATGGAGGAAAGTGCGGGTGGTGACTGTTGTATTCAATCCCAATGCAATTTCTGTGTTTCATCAACACTCTGATGGTCCACAGATTACAGAATTGTACCAGATGTGCATCCGAAACTACTGCTGGTCTTCCAGGGAACGATCAAAGCGTAGACTGTTTGAGACATTACTTTTATGGAGGAATGTGCTCATGGTGACTGTTGTATTCAATCCCGATGCAATTTCTGTGTTTCATCAACACTCTGATAGTCTACATATTACAGAATGCCTCCAGATGTGCATCGGATACTGGTACTGGTCTTCCAGGAAACTATCAATGCGTAAACTCTTTGAGACATTACTCCCATGGAGGGAAGTGCGCATGGTGACTGTTGTATTCAATCCCGATGCATTTTCTGTGTTTCATCAACACTCTGACAGTCCACAGATTACAGAATGCTACGAGGTGTGGATCGGAAACTACTACTGGTCTTCCAGGGAACGATGAAAGCGTAGACTGTTTCAGACATTACTCCCATGGAGGAAAGTGCGGGTGGTGACTGTTGTATTAAATCCCACTGCAATTTCTGTGTTTCATCAACACTCTGATGGTCCACAGATAACAGAATTAAACCAGATGTGCATCCGAAACTACTGCTGGTCTTCCAGGGAACGATCAAAGCGTAGACTGTTTGGACATTACTTTTATGGAGGAATGTGCTCATGGTGACTGTTGTATTCAATCCCGATGCAATTTCTGTGTTTCATCAACACTCTGATAGTCTACATATTACAGAATGCCTCCAGATGTGCATCGGATACTGGTACTGGTCTTCCAGGGATCGATCAATGCGTAAACTCTTTGAGACATTACTCCCATGGAGGGAAGTGCGCATGGTGACTGTTGTATTCAATCCCGATGCATTTTCTGTGTTTCATCAACACTCTGATAGTCCACAGATTACAGAATGCCAAGAGATGTGGATCGGAAACTACTACTGGTCTTCCAGGGAACGATGGAAGCGTAGACTGTTTCAGACATTACTCCCATGGAGGAAAGTGCGGATGGTGACTGTTGTATTCTATACCAATGCAATTACTGTGTTTCATCAAAACTCTGATAGTCCACAGGTTACTGAATGCCACCAGATGTGCATCGGAAACTTCTACTGGTCTTCCAGGGAACGATCAAAGCGTAGACTGTTTGAGACACTACTTTTATGGATTAATGTGCACATGATGACTGTTGTATTCAATCCCGAAGCAATTACTGTGTTTCATCAGCACTCTGATAGTCCACAGATTACAGAATGCCTCCAGATATGCATCGGAGACTACTACTGGTCTTCCAGGGAACGATCAAAGCGAAGACTGTTTGAGACATACCTCCCGTGGAGGAAAGTGCGCATGGTGACTGTTGTATTCACTCCCGATGCAATTTCTGTGTTTCATCAACACTCTGATAGTCCACAGATTACATAATGCCACCAGATGTGCATCGGAAACTACTACTGGTCTTCCAGGGAACGATCAAAGCGTAGACTGTTAGAGACATAACTCCCGTGGAGGAAAGTGCGCATGGAGACTGTTGTATTCAATCCCGATGCAATTTCTGTGTTTCATCAACACTCTGATAGTCCACAGATTACAGAATGCCACCAGATGTGCATCGGAAACTACTACTGGTCTTCCAGGGAACGATCAAAGCGTAGACTGTTAGAGACATTACTCCCATGGAGGAAAGTGCGCATGGTGACTGTTGTATTCAATCCCGATGCAATTACTGTGTTTCATGAACACTCTGATAGTCTACACATTACAGGATGCGACCAGATGTGCATCGGAAACTACTACTGGTCTTCGAGGGAACGATCAAAGCGTAAATTGTTTGAGACATTACTCCCGTACAGGAAAGTGCGCATGGTGACTGTTGTATTCAATCCCGATGCATTTTCTGTGTTTCATCAACACTCTGACAGTCCACAGATTACAGAATGCCAGGAGGTGTGGATCGGAAACTACTACTTGTCTTCCAGGGAACGATGAAAGCGTTGACTGTTTCAGACATTACTCCCATGGAGGAAAGTGCGGGTGGTGACTGTTGTATTCAATCCCAATGCAATTTCTGTGTTTCATCAACACTCTGATAGTCCACTGACTACAGAATGCCACCAGATGTGCATCGGAAACTACTGCTGGTCTTCCAGGGAACGATCAAAGCGTAGACTGTTTGAGACATTATTTTATGGAGGAATGTGCGCATGGTGACTGTTGTATTCAATCCCGATGCAATTACTGTGTTTCATCAACACTCTGATAGTCTACACATTACAGAATGCGACGAGATGTGCATCGGAAACTACTACTGGTCTTCCAGGGAACGATCAAAGCGTAGATTGTTTGAGACATTACTCCCGTACAGGAAAGTGCGCATGGTGACTGTTGTATTCAGTCCCGATGCAATTTCTGTGTTTCATCAACACTCTGATAGTCCATAGATAACAGAATGCCTCCAGATGTGCATCGGAAACTACTACTGGTCTTCCAGGGAACGATCAAAACGTAAACTCTTTGAGACATTACTGCCATGGAGGAAAGTGCGCATGGTGACTGTTGTATTCAATCCCAATGCAATTTCTGTGTTTCATCAACACTCTGATAGTCCACAGATTTCAGAATGCCTCCAGATGTGCATCGGAAACTGCTACTGGTCTTCCAGGGAACGATCTAAGCGTAAACTCGTTGAGACATTACTCCCATGGAGGAAAGTGCGCATGGTGACTGTTGTATTCAATCCCGATGCAATTTCTGTGTTTCATCAACACTCTGATAGTCTACACATTACACAATGCGACCAGATGTGCACCGGAAACTACTACTGGCCTTCCAGGGAACGATCAAAGCGTACATTGTTTGAGACATTACTCCCGTACAGGAAAGTGCGCATGGTGACTGTTGTATTTAATCCCGGTGCAATTTCTGTGATTCATCAACATTCTGATAGTCCACAGATTACAGAATGCCTCCAGATGTGCATCGGAAACTACTACTGGTCTTCCAGGGAACGATCAAAGCGTAGACTGTTTAAGACATTACTCCCATGGAGGAAAGTGCGCATGGCTACTGCTGTATTCAATCCCGATGCAATTTCTGTGTTTCATCAACACTCTGATGGGCCACAGATTACAGAATGCGTCCAGATGTGCATCGGTAACTACTACTGGTCTTCCAGGGAACGATCAAAGCGTAGTCTGCTTGAGACATTACTTTTAAGGAGTATGTGCGCATGGGGACTGTTGTATTCAATATCGATGCAATTTCTGTGTTTCATCAACACTCTGATATTCCACAGATTTCAGAATGCCTCCAGATGTGCATCGGAAACTGCTACTGGTCTTCCAGGGAACGATCAAAGCGTAAACTCTTTGAGACATTACTCCCATGGAGGGAAGTGCGCATGGTGACTGTTGTATTCAATCCCGATGCATTTTCTGTGTTTCATCAACACTCTGATAGTCCACAGATTACAGAATGCCAAGAGATGTGGATCGGAAACTACTACTGGTCTTCCAGGGAGCGATGGAAGCGTAGACTGTTTCAGACATTACTCCCATGGAGGAAAGTGCGGATGGTGACTGTTGTATTCAATCCCAATGCAATTTCTGTGTTTCATCAAAACTCTGATAGTCCACAGATTACAGAATGCCACCAGATGTGCATCGGAAACTACTACTGGTCTTCCAGGGAACGATCAAAGCGCAGACTGTTTGAGACACTACTTTTATGGAGGAATGTGCGCGTGATGACTGTTGTATTCAATCCCGAAGCAATTTCGGTGTTTCGTCAGCACACTGATAGTCCACAGATTACAGAATGCCTCCAGATATGCATCTGAGACTACTACTGGTCTTCTAGGGAACGATCAAAGCGTAGACTGTTTGAGACATACCTCCCGTGGAGGAAACTGCGCATGGTGACTGTTGTATTCAATCCCGATGCAATTTCTGTGTTTCATCAACACTCTGATAGTCCACAGATTACAGAATGCCATCAGATGTGCATCGGAAAGTACTACTGTTCCTCCATGGAACGATCAAATCGTAGACTGTAAGAGACATTACTCCCATGGAGGAAAGTGCGCATGGTGACTGTTGTATTCATTCCCGATGCAATTACTGTGTTTCATCAACACTCTGATAGTCTACACATTACAGAATGCGACCAGATGTGCATCGGAAACTACTACTGGTCTTCCAGGGAACGATCAATGCGTAGATTGTTTGAGACATTACTCCCATGGAGGAAAGTGCGCATGGTGACTGTTGTATTCAATCCCGATGCAATTACTGTGTTTCATCAACACTCTGATAGTCTACACATTACAGGATGCGACCAGATGTGCATCGGAAACTACTACTGGTCTTCTAGGGAACGATCAAAGCGTAGATTGTTTGAGACATTACTCCCGTACAGGAAAGTGCGCATGGTGACAGTTCTATTCAATCCCGATGCAATTTCTGTGTTTCATCAACACTCTGATAGTCCATAGATAACAGAATGCCTCCAG